>NW_028274807.1:93118080-93743080 GCF_037043125.1 Eumetopias jubatus
AGAGTAGGGAAGACATACTCAGATAACCATAATTTAAGGCACAGTGTGATATAAACTCTAAGGATTGAGAAGACAGAAAATGTTTCCAAAGAAATGTAAGATATCGTGTTGTCTTCTTTTGCCCCGAGTTTCTTACTTGGTTCAGTTCAAAAAAATCTTCTGTGTCCCTGCCAGGTTCCCAGCCCCACATGGGGGGCTGCGGGTCCAATGGGAATCAAGCACAGGCCTTACCTCAACGAGCTACTTCTAGCAAGAGTCGTCAGAGCTTTGTAGAGGTGTCTGCTTGAGGTCGGGGACTTGGTCTTTCTCAGACAGGTTTTGGTATGTCCCCTCAAACAGTTCCACGACCAGGAGGAAAGAGAGCAAAGATTTTTCCAGGAAAGACATTGACATTGAAACCCAGCAGCTGGAAATTGGCAAGGTGCCCTCAGAATGTTGGGGAAGTGATTTATTTTTCCAACCTCACCACAGGAGCCAAAGCCCTGGCAGATGCCTCCATGCGTTAGCGGCAGCTGATCTGAGTGAGATCATTATTAATTATTAGTCACTTCTGAGTGTCTTTCTCAGAAACTACAGACCCTCCTGAGTTGAAATCAATACTGTGTACACCTTGCCCAAGGACCTAAGTGGCATGTAATTAGAAAACAGTATTGATTCCCGGCAAAGGGGTTGAAGATGTACAAATCCTTCACATAAAAATCAGCTAAAACTTCAAAAGCCTTGATTATTATTCTTATTATTTTTTTGGTGAGGAAAGAGACCAATGGTGAGAGTAAAAAAACTTGAAATGTTAGTTAAAGTAGGGCTAGTTCCTGCCAGGAGCCAGATCTATAACATAATTATTTTATCCTCTGTGCTAGCATTGATTCACTTGGGTTGAGTGTTGGAAAGATCTCTGTTTTGGGTCTGTAATCCAAATTATTCAGTCAGTCCCTCTGAAAATGTTTTCTACTCGCATCTTCCTGTACTATTTTTCTATAAAATAAATAATTACACATCTGGAGCTTGACCATCCCTATCCTCCAATATACCCCCCATTCCTTTCCCTAAACCTGCTTTTCCTCCTCTGTTTCAAACCATCTGCTCTGCCCCTCGGCCAGGAACTTCACTCACCCTCACAAGCCCCATAGTTCCCAAATCCTGCCTGTTTGATTTTGGCTTAATTCTAACTTCTACTTCTAAGTTGGCGTCCACTCCAGTCCCATTAGAAGAGCTGGAAATCTGGATAGCTTTTAGTCTGTCTTCCTTTTGGCTGCGCCTCCATTCTCAGCAGCGGTGATGAACATGGACTCTCCCACTGCCTCTGCTTCACTCATC
Source organism: Eumetopias jubatus (assembly GCF_037043125.1). Taxonomy (NCBI): domain Eukaryota; kingdom Metazoa; phylum Chordata; class Mammalia; order Carnivora; family Otariidae; genus Eumetopias; species Eumetopias jubatus. Next base: position 93,119,398 of record NW_028274807.1, read on the forward strand.
GGTGCCCTGTCATTTTCTGCCTGCACCCCTAGAATGGCCTAGCCCTGCACTTCGGCTTCCAGTCTTGCCCCCTCCCGTGGCTGTCAGGAGGCCCCTTGAAAATGCAAGTCTGGTCATGGCACTTGACTGCAGAAAGTCCTCCAGTGGCTTTCTGTTGCCTGCAATCTAAGGAGGACAAATAATTGTTGATCTAGAAGGGATAGATATTGAGACTCAAAAAACTGTAGCTTATCTCCAAGCCTCAGTGGTCATTGGAAGACAGCAGGACCAGTGGATTGCAAGCGGGAGCCACATTGGGAAGGCCTCCTTGTTTGTGGGTTCTTTGGAGGTTTGAATGTCTGCTTGGTTTAGCTGGGGCTGTGACAGAGAGCTTTTGTCCTAGAAAGCTCTTTCAGTGTGATCTGGTCACAATCCATGCTGTTTTGGATAACTCATAGTATCTCAGCCAGGCAGTGAACTGCTGTTGAGAATGTTAAAGGGGAATGGACCCCCCCCGATGGGTTCCCCCAAACCTCATATTTGAGGAAGAAGAAATCCTAATGCCAGCACAGGGCGCCGACACCAAAGGCTGTGGCACTTCTCGAAAGAAGCGCTAACAGCCTGTGGTATAGGAAAACACTTTGTGATGTGTGACGGTCCTGAGCATAATGCTATGTTCAGCATCCCTGGCTCCTCATACTAAGTGCCAGTCAAGGCCTCTAGTCTCAGAGACCACCAGAAAAACTCCGCCATGCCCCTGCACATTCCAAATGCTCCAGGGATTGGGGAACGATACTGTCCCATTGAGAAACATTGGCTCCTGTCATTATTCCTAAGATGATCTCCTTTTCTGAGAGCATAATAAAGAGCTGGATTAATTTGTGATCTTCCTATCACTCCTGGTGCTTCTTCATCTTCTGTAATGACTGAATTCAGACTGTGGAGTTGCATTGCCTAGCTTTGAAATCGAGTTCCACCACTTACTGGGGCATGACCTTGAACATGAAGATGACCTTTGACAATTGCTTAATCTCCCTGTGCTTTAGTTTTCTCATATAAGATGGGGATAATAAGAATAACTGCATCAGCAGATTTTTGTGAAGATTAAATAAGATAAAGTATGAAAGGTGCTGACCACACTCTCCACTGTTGGGGGCATGGTGATTGTATGAGCTAAGGATGATGAGTTTAAGGGTCTTACTTGAATGAGAAGTTGAAATTGACACTCACAAGTGACTACTCCAGAAAATAAAGAAAGGCGGCGTGATGTATCAGGTAGGGTAATGGACAGCGTCAGAGTCAATGAATTCTGTTGTACTCTCGGCCACTAATTACTGTATGGCCTTAAATATGTCACTTCATTTCAATGGATTTTGCTTTCTCTTCTCTATGAAATGTTTGCCCTAGGTGGTGTCGAAAAGACTGAATGACATGAGCATTGGAAATGTTTTAAAACCCATAGACTCTGATATAAACAGTTTGATGATATGTCATTAGTACCACCGTCCGCCAATAGGAGAATGCACTTAACAGGAAATGGGAGGAGTAAAGCTGGGGAGTCTACTTGCATGGGAAATGGCAGGGTATTTGCATGACAGTGAATTGCTCTCTGTCCCCCCATCCTCACCAGCAAGTCCCCCCCAAGAGCACAGGACAGGAAGAGCCTTTGGGTACGTAGGCAACTATGGAGAAGGGCACACGTCTGCGAATCGGCAGCTCTCGCTGCTGCTTTCCCCACAGCTCCGCCCCAGGCCCGTGTCCCTCATGGTTGTCTGCTTGTGGCCCCACAGCAACAAAGGCGAGAGAAGGAGCTGCGGAAGCAGCAGGAGAGAGAGCAGCGCCGGCACTATGAAGAGCAGATGCGCCGGGAGGAGGAGAGGCGGCGCGCGGAGCATGAGCAGGTACGGCAGGGCCCGGAGCCCACAGATGGCCCCAGTGGGAGCTCCAGCGCCAGCCGTCCATCCGTCCGTCCGTCCCTGGGGTGTGGGTCACCTTCTCTTAGGACTGCTCAGTTTAAGCAGGTTTTTACTCTTTCTCAAGCTGCTATTCTCACCTATTCAAGAAGTCAAACGCACAGCCTTGGCAATGCCCCCTCGTTACGTTGAGCCGCGCTTCCTACCCGGGCCCAAGTCCCCCGACATAACCTTGATCTTTGGGTTCTCCCCACCCTGGGTATATACTTTGAAGGTAGTGCCAAAGCATGATAAATGAGCCACATGGTCCTCTTTCATCGCTTCAGAAGGGCTTTTCTGCTCATGCCATCTCTGGTCTCCATGCCTGAGCCACAGATGCAGGGTCCTCTGTCTTTGTTAGAACCACCATTTGACAGCACAGTGGCGCTCTGCAGGGTGGGTCCCTTACAAAGACCGCGCCTGCGGGCATTCCACAATTATTTTATTCCTGCCGCCTGCACAGGAGCCTTGGAACTTGATAGCATTGTTAATTCCGGGGGGGGGGGGGAGGTGGCGCCCATAAAGAGGGAACCTGCAATGAAAAGCTTGAAAATGTAGCTGGGTTTATTAAAACTGAACAGTCACAGCAAAGCACTGAGCCCCCTCAGTCGGCTGTTGCAGGTTCAGGACTTGTGCTTTTGACTGCATTGAAATGCTTTTGCTTCGGTTCTTTTCCTGTTTGGTGAGGAGGTGTCTGGGTTGTTTTTTTTTTTTCCCCTCCTTCCTTCCACACTTTACTTGGCAGCTCTTGTCATCTAAAAGAAATTACCGGTTCTTTTTCTCTCTCTTTCTCTCTTTGTGTTCCTCTGAATGCTCTGCTGCTTACCTCTCCAGGAGTACATCAGGCGACAGTTAGAGGAGGAGCAGAGACAGTTAGAGATCTTGCAGCAGCAGCTACTGCATGAACAAGCTCTACTTCTGGTAATGGGAAAGCCGAGGGCCAGCCACCTGCTCTGTGTCCATCACGCGCTCGCGCGCGTGTCCGTGCGTGTGTGTGTGTGTGTGTGTGTGTGTGTGTGCGCGCGCGCACGTGTGCGTCACAGTGTGTCCGCCTAACATGCCAGTCCACAAGGGGGTGCCCTCCAAACCTCGTGGACCTCAAAAGTCTCCTGGAAACCCAATACACTTCCTGGCCTAGTTGGCCATCTTAATACATTGGAGACCCTTATCATGCATTCTTTAGTAATTCCTTCTCTTTGTGAAACTTGAGCCTGAATCCAGGCTTGTTACAAGTTCAGGCTGTTTTCGAGACCCACTGTGTTTATTGCAGAGTAATTTTTAAGGTCATTTGCAACATGCTGGAATACAATCACAGCAAAATGCACCTCTTCTGTAAGAACCCACTCAGCTCTGCAGTCATATTTCATTTGTAGACTATTAGCTTTACCCTTACGATGGGAACATTTTGTGTTCCCTGCTTGCTCACATGGCTTCTTATTGAAGTACTTTTTTATTATTATCGCCCTGCTCTCCAAATGAGCTGTTTTGATACATTTTTTTTAACTGAACTTCTGTGATATTTTTTAGCCTGTGCATACGCTTGCTAATGGCCTTTGTTGGTCCAAGTTTTGTGAAACAAAAAATGATTTGAGAATATCTGTAGCTACTTATTTAGTTTTGTACTTAAGTGGACATGTCTGAGTGGTTTAATTACCAAACCGGGAAGTGGATGGCTCCTTACAGGGGTTATGCGCTGACCATCCAGATGTCCTCATTTTTGCTACTTCCTTGGTCCCCAGTCAGGGACAAGTCACCTTGCAAGGGGTGGTGTTCTATAGGGATTGCCATTAAAGCAGTAGTGTTTTCGGGAAACGCTAAGCCCCGGCCCCGTGGCACGCCCTGACATCCTTCTGTGGTTCTGTTGGCTTTTCTTGTTATCATCTCTTTTGGCTGAATTGCATGCTTCTCCAGTGCTGGCCAGTGGTTTCCATATGGTGATTTGGCCTTTTCTTTGCTTCTCTTTTCTGGTCCGGATAGGAATATAAGCGCAAACAATTGGAAGAACAGAGACAAGCAGAAAGACTACAGAGACAGCTAAAGCAAGAGAGAGACTACTTGGTGTCTCTCCAGCATCAACGACAGGAGCAGAGGCCTGTGGAGAAGAAGCCACTGTACCATTACAAAGAAGGGATGAGTCCTAGCGAGAAACCAGCATGGGCCAAGGAGGTAAGTGCACTAACGAGTATAACCATGTCCTGTTGGCCAGGCTGGTTACTCTGGTGAGTTCACCCAAGAGAAGCAGAGAATTCAACTAGTGCTACACAATTGGAAAATAATTCATCATAAGAAGTGCATGCTTTACTTTTGGAAGAGCCATAATTGTTATTTGCATAGAGAATTGACAACGCATCTTAATCCATTAGTGATTTTTGTTTTTCAGGGATTTTTTTTTTTATCTTCATGGATATAGGGGATTTTTGTAAGTAATAGCAGGAAGTAGAAAAATCATTTTTCCCTTAGGTGTCCGAGTGGGTTTGTGGCATGAGGATTTTTAGTGACTTTCCCCTGAAAGAATGTGATTTAATAAAGACTCAGGGAATTTTAGGTTGAATCCTTTCCTGTCTGTACCTGGACCCTGAAAGTGATCATTAGCACTGTCACTGACACCCTGTTGTCATGGTACACATGGACACACGGTTGGTCCCAGACCTGTGGTTGTGGTGACCACTTCTGGGATCAGAGGTCATTTGTAGTTCTTTTGCAATTCAACTACTAGAGTGAGGACGGCTTTTCAAGAACTGGGCTTTGTGGTGAGCTGTTTTAAAAGTCTAATTAAAAACTATTTGGATGGTAGGAAAAAAAGGTGATAACCAAACGGGCAAAGCAAGGAAACAAGATCAGCCAAGATTAACCATCCTCCCAAGAGTCACTGTGTCAGCTCATGTGCATAGCAGCCTGGTTTTCTGTTCTGTCATTGTTTGCGGCACCCAGAGATTTCCTTTATTTTCTTGTGAGCAGAGCTACTCATTTAAGAGGATGTTGGTGTTATTTTGTATTTTGTTCTTCTATCTTCAGGTATTTATAGCTAGAGCTCATTTCAAGTTATCTAGACTACAGTCTTACCAGAACTAGATTTCTTACATAAGGTCCTATTTTTACAAAAATGTTTCTGTCTTTTTATATTTTTTATTCTCTTTTATGTATGTATAGAAAATGCTTGAAATGATGTTGCCCTAATGTTAATGATGATTGCTTAAGGGCAGTAGAAACTGCGGTGTATTTTCTTTAAACTTTTTTTGTATTCTTATATATTGTTTAAATCTTTTCTAATGATCATGTGCTGTTTTTACAAAAATCAAACTTTTTTTCTCTTAAAACTTAAAAAACTGAATCTGTAGATAAAATCGTTTGATTTCACGTAAAGAATGTTTTTGATCACTTTCCTTTAGAGTCTATAAAGATGACTTGTATTTACCTATGTCTGTAACAGCCGCCTCTTTCTCTTAGATCAATAACTCAGTTCTGTGATCCTACTCCCAGGTACAGCACCGACCCTTTAATAACCCACCTGTTCTTCCAACTAAGCAGAATCACTCTGCTGTTAGACAGCAGCTGACATGCGTCCTGGCTGGCAGAGACGTGCCGCCTTCCTCCACTGCTAAACCATTTTCTAGCCCTGCCAAGTTGAAACCCTCAGCTAAGCCACACTCACAGCTCCTGATCGTGGCAGGTGTTCAGAAGGCTGAAAAACTAGGCTCCACTAAGCTAATGCCAGGAGCACCTGCAGAAATTAATGATTCCAGATCAAGACTCCTGCTGGAGCATCACTCATGGAAGAAAGGTGGACCCGCTTGTCCTATTAAAGTTGGTCTTGAAGAACAACTGAAGGCTCGGGAAGCCTCAAGGACCACAGTGAGATCCCCAAGGCGATCTCACTCCCAAGGATGTAGTCCAACTCAAGAGTTAGGATCTAAGGTCATTTGTGTGTCCTCTCCCAACATCTTCAAAGTGACAAGCCCCAAGTTGTCCATCACTGCAAGTAAGGCGGGCCTTAGAGACTCCTGTGGACCTGGGGGCAGGAGGGGCATGAATGTATGCATCCTTCCAAGTACCTCAACGCCTCTAAGAAGTGCTGCATCGCTAAATGACCTCTTCTTGATGCATGACTACATGGCCCTCCATGTTCCCAGCCCCGAGCATGAGTTTAGGAGAGGGACACCTACAGAGCTCATTGGAGAAGACCATGATTCTTTGCAGAGCATCCCAGAATTCCTTCTTTCCCCTGTGCAGCTCCCTCATGCACAAATGTACCAGAAAAGGGGGAAAAGCCTGGAGCACTCCCCACGTCCTTCCTTCCACCTCTACCCAGCACATTCTGATGTGAACTTAATCACTTTGACTCCGCTGTTACCTAGTTACTCTTTGTCCTCCTCTCTGAGTTTCCTGGCCTATCCTCTCTGTTCAGAACTCGGTTCCCGAGCTCTCAGAAGCCATGGCATTCCTGGGGGCCAATCTTTGCAGATGTCAGCGAGGTGGTTTTCTAGACCTTCTAATTCCCCTGTGCTTCCTGACCAAGCTTTTAGCAGTGAAAGAAACACAGCAGCTGGGCGTGCAAACAACCCAGCCATGTCAGCAAGAACTCCCGATGTGAGGTTCCCTGGCCATCATAAAGCTGGGCCACCTCCGGTGGGTGACATCTTCCAAGGTCCCTGGCTTCCTCGCAGCTGTTGCTCTTCTTTGGGCTTCATGCAGTTCTAGACATATGTGGGAACATTCTTTTGGGATGCATATTCAGTCCTATCCTCCTGGGCGTGGTTAACGTAATCCGGCTTCCAACTAACCAACCTATTTGTGAAGCAGTTCCCCAGTCTTAGAGTGGGTGTTCATATTTTAGAAGAGAGATGAAACATTTAGATCACAGAATGAGTGACGGTGCTAAATTTGGGATCGGAGTGACTCGTATACAAATAAGAACAAATAATTGTCTGCTTTGATTCATCATTTTCTTAACACCCACTTCTCAAAATGGGAACAAAACCGGGTGTGAGGGTCCTTCTCTTCTTGACATTTTAATGCTTCTCATAGCAATGTATGCACTTCTCGAGCACTATTTAAAGGTTTCTTTTCCTATAGTAGTGAGGTAGATGGAGCTGGAAGTAGCTAGACGGCAAAATACATTTCAAAACTTTAGATACAGACAGAATTTCGAGCCCAGCCGTATCTTAATTATCAGCCAAGAAAAAGAACCTGAGTCAAACTCTCTTTAGGAGTTAGAATAAAAGGTACCCTTTCTTTTTCAAATGCATCCTCTACCAGGGCATAAAATGGAAATTATCCTTGCCAGGGAGGATTGGGCAGCTGTGCCCATGCCACGGGCTTCTGTGATGCAGGGTCCAGACCTTTTTTGCCCCCTGTGCCCTTGAGACACCCCCCAGCCATCTCCTCCCCCAGCAGCCTCTGTGACTTGTGCCATATTTGTCTTCTAACTCAGCTCTCTACCTCCTCCCCAGGATGGTTTGTCCCTCTTTGGTTACTTTTTCATCCCCTTATTTCTCTTCCTTTTTTCAAACGGACAGTTTTTCATTAGCTGGTGTAATGTTACAGTGCCTCACCCTCGGTGATTTTGTTGCTTCATTTTGTAAAACATAAGTCATCATTGCATTTCACATTAGCTTTCTCATTAATTTGTTGGATGTAATAAGAAGGAATGAAAATACTCTGTCATTTGCAAATCTTGTCGAGCTCTTCCCTCTCTTTGTTGACAGAGTATTCTATCTGTCCTAACTGTCACATTGACTGGGATTTTCAGATTTCAGTCAGAGAGAAGCATTCCTGTCTCTGTTAAAAGGAGGGGTGGGGGCATTTTCACCCTTTGCAAATTCTTGGCCATTTCTGGATTAGGATGGAAGTCAGATTTGTTTCTGTAAAAACATCAGTATGATATTCTGTTAAACATCAGCAAAACTTGAAGATCTTATTTTTCTCATTACCACTTTTTGCAAGATGGAGATTCCTTTTCTTATAATACCTTTTGCTTCTAATGGGGCAGATTCCTTTTCCTTCAAATGGCATGTGATTGGGTCTGGTAGTAATTGCGTGTGCCCCCTCCCCATATTTTTTTAAATTTTCATGAACACGTAGCAGTGACAGAATGCTCTCTCTACATGAATACTGTATGAGATTGTATTTTAATTTTTTTTCAACACTCCATCATGTTCTTACTCTGTGATGCATTCCAGTCATCTGGTCATGGTTTTATTTGGCAAACGATGGGCCAGGATGTCTCTTTATATCTCATCAGCCCACTGGACTCTGAAATCCCTGCATGTAAGAACTCCTCCAATTGATTTTCCCTACTCTACACTGATGTGTGTTTTTTCCCCTTTTTATACGAGTCATTTTATATATGAGGTCCCAGATTACCACTTAGAGAGTGTACAGCTCTGCCCCCTTCTTTCCTCAGTTTCTGCTTCGCTCTCTTACAATCTGGCATAAGAGAGACATGGAAAGTAGTAAGGAATTTGAGTTCAGGTTCTTCCGCCTTCTGGCTGGGTGACCTGGGACGCGTCTCGGAGCTTTCCTGAGGCTCAGCGTCCCCACCTGCACTCCCTGCCTTTCGGGAATGCCCCGGGCCATCGTGTCTGTGAATATACCTTTGAAACAAGAGGCTCTGTGCAGATACACATGAAATCTAGTCTTCAACACAGTCAAATATTTTGTTTCCAAGGCCACTGTCACCTACAGGGAGTAAGTGTTTTGCCTCTGTTGGTTCTGGTTTAGATTTCACAAGGGCAGTCCACATGCAGCCCCATCTCCCCGACCCATGTCTCCCCTTGATACACGCACCCTTCTTCATGTCCCATCTCAGCTTGCGAAAGGTTTGCCTTATTATTTTTAAGTTACATGCTCCATCCCCATGAAGACCTATACTGTTCTCTGGAGTCATTGATTAAGAGTGGATATTGGACAAGTAGTCCAGGCTCTTGTCTTCAGATGAGGGTCCATTTTAAGCATTTCACATGAATGAGAGTCTCCCCTGCTCTCAGAGGTGCCTCAGGAGAAGGGATAGCCTCAATCTTGCTCGGTCACCATCTGCTCCTGTGGCTTTGCCAAAGAACAATATGACTCCACTGTTTATGTGACCAGCGGATGCAGGGTCCTAAAGTGTCTAATGAGCGCTTAAAGGTTATTGGTTGAGTTCTTTCTCTTTCTTCAGTATTGCCAGTTAAAACAAAAGCATCAGTTGTTCGGTTGGAAAAAAAAAAAGGGATTCCCATATGATTGTGTTTAATTCACCATGTATAAATAAGCTTTTAAGTAAGGCCTTCTAGGCCTTCATAGACCCCATGGATGCTGCATCATATAAAATATTATAAAAATGCACCCATATGACGTCGTAAATATATTTTTGCTGTCAACATCTAAAAAATTACTGTTATAATTTTGTTTTGAAATTTTTCTCTCAGCAGCTATCATTCATTATTGCTAAGTGAGACATTGCACGCTATGAATTGTTGTCAATGTACAAAGTAATTTAACAATTGACATTGATATGTTTCCTTTTATACATGTTTAAACACATTTTTATTTATTTTGAGAAATTTTTTGAAATCCTGTAATCAACAAATTGATTTTCAGGTCTTCTCTGTTTATATAGCCTTTTATGTGTCTCAGAGGCCTTAAACATCACTTCTATAGAACCCCATGGACAATACAGCCAGGCCTGGAGCAGAATTTTATTTCTGAGACCACAATTATGTTTCTTTTTTCTCCCTGTAATGCGGCAACACATAGGAAAGCATTTCTGCAGAGATGATCTAAACCTCTCCAAGTTTTAGTTTTGATGTTAAAATGATCCTTTTGATAAGGAAAAAAAATTGCTTTTGTACTAAAATTGATCATTCTCTCCTAATCTTATTCTCTATATTCACTGATAATCCCTTCAAGTATAGAATCCTTCATAACAGATATCTTTTGTTGTCATGGTCCAGCACCTTGACACTCTATGTTTGTTGCTATTAGAACATTCTTTTTTGGTGGTACTTCTGACATTTGACATCTTTTTGGAACAGGGGGTTGGAGCAGAGGCTCAGCTCATAGATTTATTTTTAGTATCACATAAGACAGATGGAAACACATCTTCATTGTACCCTGCTGTTTAATCACATATATCCTTATTCTGGGTGGAAAAAAAAAAAAACCCACTTTTTTTTTTTGTCTCACTCACTTATCCATCTCCTTTTCAGTTAGTAGGAATGAGATGTGGTGAATCAGAAGACAGGCCTTTGCCCAGTATCAAAATAATCAGAAAGGGCCTGAGCTAGATACACCACCCAGCTTCTCCTTTGTCTGTTTGATAGTAGGATGTTTGATTTGCTATCTTTGCTGCAGTCCTCATGCTGTTCCTTTGGTGCAAAAGCAGTGGGCAGCATTCTCTTTCTAAAAACTTTAGGACGAGCTTCTCTTGAGACAAAGTCCATAGCCAGATGGCTCATTATTACACCTTTCTCATAGATTTTCAGACTACTCTGGACAAGTTCCAACCCAGGAGATTTCACCAAATTGAATCATCCTGAAATAATTTGCAAAGCTTAACAATAGCTTATTTATACCACATATTTTAGAATGGTACAGCCTGACACATACGAATGGTAGGATTTAGTATGTAAACCAACTGATAGAAAGCAAAGGAAACTTTATTAGAGGTACATTAGTAATAGTTATCCACAACTAATTGAACTCATTAACTGCCTATGAGAGTCAGCCCCTCAGTTTTCTGTCCTGTTCATTTCCCCTGACAGTTCTTGAGCCTGTGTGGCCTGAGGCAAGAATACCTCCTTCATTGGAACCTTGCTGCTGGGCTCTTACCAAAAGAATTCTTTATCTCAAAGATGGTTTCTTTGCTCAAGTTGGAGTCTTTTTTGACTCCACCCCTCAAGGCAGACTTTTTCTAGTGCTGTCCTTAGTGTGCTGCCTCTAAGTATGTGTTTAAAACTGAGTGTATTTTACAGCTTAAAAAAATAATAATGGCAAGTAGTCTCCACTCTGAATGTCTTTGGTTCCTGACTGTTGGGTAACAGGTGGCTACGGTTTGGATAGCCAGGTATTTATCTGAAAATTTGTCTGAAAATATGTCTGAATCTCTTGGGTTCCTTTAGCTCAGACAGCAAGTGGCTTGGACTGTGGCAGTTTGGATGGTGAGGGGGGTGCTCATACATGTGATCTTGCTATTAATGATCTTCCATGGAAATAAGAAAGTGGCTAATATTTGACCAATTCCAGTGGTCTGGAAATAGTCACTTTCTTTTCAAAGAGTATAGTATTTAGAAAAGCAATACATTGCATGGCTTGCTCTCAGTTGGTCTATCACTGTCTTTGTGGGACTTTCTCTTCTTTCTGGTCTCAGCTCAAAACTGGCTTTATTCTTTTCTTTTGCTCAGGGCAACAGCCAAATAATTCCTGCTGATGTGATACTTTGCCCACACGCATACACAAAGTATACATGTTTTGGTTTATAGATCTGGCTTTTGGTAGCTAACCTTGTTTGGTGTGTGGTAAGCTTCTGGGACCTGGAGTCTCAAAAGCAAAGTCAACTGGGATGCCAATTGTATGTACCCTGCACAGCCACGGTGGGAGAAGAGATGTTGAGTTACCCTTGAGTAGAAGTGGGGGGACGGTCTTCTATTCTGCAGCATACCTTATTATGTTAGAATGTTTGTAGTTAGTATGAGGGCTTAAAAAACAGACTTATTCTGTATATGAGACTGAGTCTGCCTCTAATCTTTCTTTTTTTAAAAAAAAGGAGTTTATTTATTTGAGAGAGAGAGAGAGAGAGAGAGAGCACAAGCCAAGGGGAGAGACAGAGGGAGAAGCAGACTCCCAGCCAAGCGGGGAGCCTGATGTGGGGCTCGGTCCCAGGACCCTTGGGATCATGACCTGAGCCGAGGGCAGACGCTTAACCGACTGAGCCACCCAGGCGCCCCTGAGTCTGCTCCTAGAAAGACTCAAAATGAAATAGGAAGGATGGGAAAGAATAGCTCTTTTGAATTTTTATTTCAAATCAGGCAGTGAAATGAATAAAGAGTTCCATACGGGTATGTCTTGAGTTGCATGTGGCTTCCAGGACAGGCCCTTGGAACCCTCATCAGTGAGTCAGCAAAGGGAGTTCAGGCTCGCACTGAAGAGGCATCAGGTGGGTGGGCTGCCCAGCGGGTTTGGCAAATGCAGCTGCCAAACTGACCTGAAAGAAATTAAGGACAGGCTGGGATGGATGTGAAAGAGAAGTCCTAGACCCCTGAGGTTGTCAAAGGTCTTAAGTCATGCCTTGCAGTGTACACCTGGTTCACTGAAATTTCCATTTGGAAATAGCTTTTGTGACCTTCTGTCTGCTGCAGACATGAACTGAGGGGAATCTTCCCCATAAAAAGGGCATTCCCTGGGACCGTGAGCCTTTGCTGTGGGACCCTTCTGATCAGTCACCTGCTTTTCGCTGAGACAGACTCAGCAAGAAAGGGGATGACAAGGGCAGTGAGGAAGAGAGAGGGTTGGAGGTGGGGAGAGAAGAGGGGAAGGAGCAAGAAGAAATGCCACGCAGGGACAAAGAGAGAGAAGGTGGGGAGAGTGAGGCAGTGGAGTCCAGGCTGGACATGGAAAGATGTATTTTAGGGAGCAGGGAGACAAGTGAAAAGAAAGGGTCCCAAGGAGGGGAAAAAAACAGTAGAGGACATCTGAAGACAGGCCAGCTCATTAAGGAAGCGCCCGAAACAGCTGCTTGTCTATCAGTAGGGAGGAAACTCCCTCCCCTGCACCCCGAGTCAGCTCCCAGCTGTTTTCTGCTTTCCTCCTGAGCAGTCTCGATGCCCACTCCATTCCCTCATCTCCCTCACTGACTCAGTGGCTTTGTGACCGATCGGCAAGATGATATCCAGTCAGTGCAAGATAAACTCTTAAGCAGGTCCCAAATTCCCAGCTAACTGAAATAGCACAAGAATCTGGGAATCAGAAGGGTGATAGGAAAAATGCATTCTGCGTTTTTTGAGCTAGTGTTTACTCCGACAGAAAAGAGCTTTTTCAAGAGTTCTCGATGCACAGCAGGTATGGAGAGTCTGGGCCCCTTAAACTGAATTGATCAGAGGGACACAAAAATGGCTGTGCAGGTGACTACAGATAATCCTTAGGAGGCAGTAAATCAGCTTCTATCCATCTATCCACTGAAGCACCTTTCTTTCTTTTTTTGGCTTCTAGGTAGAAGAGCGGTCAAGGCTCAACCGGCAGAGTTCGCCGGCCATGCCTCACAAGGTTGCCAACAGAATATCTGACCCCAACCTGCCCCCGAGGTCGGAGTCCTTCAGTATCAGTGGAGTTCAGCCTGCTCGGACACCCCCCATGCTCAGACCAGTTGATCCCCAGGTACATTCTCCCCTTTGTTCCATCAGCCATTTCAACAGGCTGTACAGTTAAGCTTACTAAAAGAACAGGGGATTGTCACTTGGATTTTTACGTAGGGCCGGTCCAACAATGAGCCTTAATACAGAATCTGTAGTAATGGAGGAGAGCCCACTGGATTTGAAGAGTGAGGAGAAGGGGTGAGAAAGAAAAAAAGCACCCTCCTTAACTTTGAGCCAGCTTGCACGCTCACTTCTTGATAAATTGGCCTCTCCGGAGACCCATGGGAGTGTCTGCAAAATAACAACAAGCATCCTTTTAGTTACAATTGTCAAGCTAATATTCATATAGATACCTGTCATATGTAAACTATTATGTTATCTTTTGTTCATTGGGATTTGGGCATGATCTTTAACAAGAAAAATAAAATGACCTTGGATAAAATAGTGTCTCCTGAGCCAGTGGTTTCCAGAGGGTGGTCACTGGATCATTAGCATCAGCGTCACCTGGGAACTTGGTAGAAACGCAGTTTCTCTGGTCCACCTCAGACCTCTGATCAGCACCTCTGCGGGTGTCCGGCAGTCTGCGGTTTAGCAAGGCCTCCAGGTACCCCTGATGCACCCTAGGACTTGAGAGCCACTGCTGTACACTATATAGAAAAGAAAAATGTTACTCCACTCCAGGACAAGTTTCTGGAGGTTTTAGAGGACTTCTGAAATTGTAAACACTGAAAGTGAAATATGAAGTGAAATAAAGTATAGAATTTTATGAAAAGTAAAGGTAATGGTACAACTGGTTTCACCCAAATGTCTTTGGAAACTCTTTTAAAATAGGTTTGTGTGTTGTGCTATATTTTTAAAATATGCTTTATTTTAATATTATTATTATATTCATGGTAATTAACATCAATAAAAATGTGATTGGCTACAGTTCTTTCCTGGTTGAAGCATAACATTCACCTGAACTAGACCTTGAGGATTTTCTCTGAACTCTAATTAATCACATTTCAGATTTCAGACCAAAGAGGGTCTGAAGAAGCGAGGGCAGGGCTGCTCCAGGGATAAGACCTCAAGGGCAGAAGGAACAGGGCCAGGCTGGCGGAAGAGGGCCGTAGAAATGCTCTCCGGTGGTCTGGCATTGAGATTTCAGACCAAAGAGGGTGTGATAGGTCCCTTGCACAAAGCAGATATCAGATTAGTGTTTATTGACTTAACAATTTAATTTAGAAAGTACTCTAGATGTTTCCCCAGCCAAGATTTACTGACCACATTCCACAGGCCAGGCACAGTGTGGACTGAGAGATCCCATGCCAGACATGGCTTCCATCTCCAGGGAGTTTACCTTCGTGATGGAGGAGGAGACGGTAACAATAAAGCATGAGCAGTGTTAATGGTCAAGAGCACTCTGAACTCTTGATTTAGTGATCTGTCTTAAAGAGCCACATTTCTACGCAAAGACAGCATGTCTTCCCTGCATGAACAATATCAACACATGCCAAATTATGGGGCTTACACCTCTAGAAGAACCATCCTGGTGTGGAAAGGTAGATAAGATCATGGGTGGTAAGAGCCAGCTCACCAGAAAACAGGAGAGCATAGAGTTAGGCGTATGGACCAGGAGGTGAGCGATGGTTCCAATCCGGGCTCCCGCACATATTAGCCCTGCGATCCAGGTTGTAACCCTCTCTAGACCTTCCAATCTCTCGTGGAAAAGAATGAAAATGATTGTATCCCCCTCATGGTGGATGTAGTGAGTTCATAAGAAGTAAGATAGCCAGAGCAATTCTTGTTTTACGAGCAATGGCACTCTCTAAAGTCGAAGTTAAGGGATTTGAAGGAGGAAGCTGATAATATTAGAAGAAAAGTGCTTGTAAATATATGATACTGCTGAGCAGTAAATGTCCCCTACAAATTGCTATTATTATCATCACACCTATTTCATTGACTTCTTAGCAGTCCCAAGTGAATCAGTTAATTTTGGCCAGGTGCCCTGGGTCAGCCCTACACATGGCTGTTAAGTGGGAAATTTGGAAGAGCTTCTTCTGAGGGCATGTTGGAGACAGCCATGATGGGCTCCGTGTCCTCTAGTTCTTATCTTCTGCTCTAAAATGGTATTTTCCCTCCCACTGAATGAGGTACTGGCTGATCTGCTTTTTCTTCTAATAATGTTGCTGTAATGTTGGTTTGTTGTTTAGATTCCACATCTGGTAGCTGTAAAATCCCAGGGACCTGCCTTGACTGCCTCCCAGTCGGTGCACGAGCAGCCCACCAAGGGCCTCTCTGGGTTCCAGGAGGCTCTGAACGTGACCTCTCACCGCGTTGAGATGCCACGCCAGAACTCGGATCCCACTTCCGAAAACCCTCCTCTCCCCACTCGCATCGAGAAGTTTGACCGAAGCTCTTGGTTACGACAGGAAGAAGACATTCCACCAAAGGTAATAGGCTGGCATGCTTTTATCATCGTCACTCTCATCATCATCGTTGTTTATTATTATTATTATCTCTATTCCAGACCTTTTATAGTAATGAGGAACATGAGAATGGCAAAGCACCACCCCTTCTCATGTTTGTTTTCTTCCTTGTTCCCAAGCTAAGACTTGGATTGTCATCAATCACTTCTGACCTTCCTTTTCCCAACAAATGGAGGCTCAGGTAGATTGAATGACTTGGAAACATCTATCCTGTATCCAGAATTAGAACTCTCAACCTCAAGCATTCCAGACTTTTTAAGAAACAGAATAATGGGGGTGCCTGGCTGGTTCACTCGGTAGAGCATGTGACTCTTGATCTCAGGGTCATGAGTTCAAGCCCCACATTGGGTATATAGGTTGCTTAAACAAACAAACAAACAAAAAAAAAAAAAGAGGGGGGCCCCTGGGTGGCTCAGATATTTAAGAGTCTGCCTTTGGTTCAGGTCTCAATCTCCAGGTCCTGGGATGGAGCCCCATGTTGGGCTCCCAGCTCAGTAGGGAGTCTGCTTCTCCCTCTCGCTCTGCCTCACCCTTGCTTGTGCTCTCTCTGTCTCTCAAATGAATAAATAAAATATTTTAAAAAGAGAGAAATGGAATAATGGATATTTTCATCAGCGACTGAAACTACATCTAGACAAATTGAAAACTTCCAGATAAAAAGTAGAAAATTGATTTATTCCTACTTTTAATAACACAAAGTGAAACTGGATTGCAGGTGTTCAGAAGCTAGTACTGCTCTTAAAATTGGCTCTGTTTAAGGAAAGCTCCTTCTAGCCCAGGTCATAATTTGACTCCTGAGCATAAAACTGTAGGGTGAAATGACTAGCCATCCACTGGGCAGAGTAATCCTGGAGTTGGTTTCTTTTGTTTTTTTGTTTGTTTGTTTTTTACCTATACCCACTGTTACTCATTCCAAAAGTTGTCGTGAAATGTGGCCATGCATCTTACTACAGACATCCTGGAAGTATTTCAAAATACTGGAGAAATTTTTGCATTGGATTCTTCCTGGTTCAAGATTCCCCTTTCTCTTAAACTTAGCGTAGGAGGTTTGACCAATGGAATGCCCCACACTTCCCAGAGATCAGTGCCATTGTTGACTCCAGGGAGAAAAGAATACTTTTTACCCAGTGATTTTCAAATATTTTTCCTCCTCGTCCACTCAAGAGGATATTATAGCAGGATTTCCATGATTTTGGAAATGAATATAGCTGATTACGACTTTTTTTGTTGGTGCTCTCCTTTTGTGGAAGCAAGGATGCCATCAGAAAAGGTTTGTTAGGGAGCAAAGTTCAATGCCGAAGATAGGACAGGCAGGGGAGCGGCATGAGAGCTGGGAAAACTGAAAATGGACGCTATTGGTCCACTCTCTGAAAACATGCAGGCATACATTCCTAACTCCGGGAGAAAATTTGACATCCGTGCAAAGGTTTTAGGTTTTAATAATTTGTTAAACTCTTCTCTACAACTATTTAAGTTTACAAAATGAAAAAGGAGAAAAGGAATATTTAATTTGAGCAGGTGGGAACCCTGATTTGGCCATTCTGCTTCTCTTCACTGGACTCATCTTTCTAGGTCTTTATCTTAAAATGTATTACAATAACCAGTAAAATTTATATGAAGGTTAAGTATCACTTAACATATTCAACAATAATATTACAGCCAAGCACATTTTTTAAATATCTAGTACAAAATACAAGCCCACTTTAAAAGAGCCCCAAGAAATGAATGAAAATTGAAGCACCTGACCAATGTTTAACCCAACCAGTTTTCACGAGATATCCACATTTCCATTTCCTGGTCACTTTTATAAAATAAATATCATTCTCTTCCCTCATGTTGGACCCCTTTAGGGGGACCCACTTCCATTATTTAATTTCACTAAAAATGTTTAATAAAGTGAGGCATGCTTGAGTTCCACCTTAGGCTCTTGTCAGATAAGCTAACCATGATATATTTTCCCACTGTGTGCCTGATAGTGTGCACATAGCCTTTTTGAAGACCCTGCCGGTATCTTCAATATTAATCCTGTTTTGTGTTACATTTGCAAATTGACCTTCCAAAGCACCGTGTTTGGGGGGGTTGTTTCTAATTAATGACTACAAGTTGATTAGGAAGTGGGAACACTTAGGGTCCACTGAAGTAGTTTCTCTGAGTGCCCGGGCATGTGGCTTATGTCCCAAGTTCTAGCCTGATACCCTCGTTTCTCACCAGATTTCATCATTTCCTTATCTGTTTATCAGTTGGGGTGGAGCTCAGCTTATCTGGATGACTCTCATCTGATGCAATTTCCAATGATCAACTAAGTTAATGGTACCCCAAAGAAATTTCTGGTATCCACCACTCTTACACAAGCAAAGGAGGGCAACTATTTTAGCCCGGTGAATCAAAATAATTAGCTTGGTCTGTTTTTTAATTTGTTTTTAAAATTGAAGACCATTCTCCTTCATGATCGCTGAATGTGAATCACATGCCTTTTGTGTGATTTTGTTTCGGGAGTTAAAGATTTCTTTGAAAAATGAACACCGTATCTTTCCCGTTTCTGGTAGTTTCTGTAACTCCTGGTAAATTTTAGGAAAAGAATCGCCTCTTTTCAGGAAGGAGCCTAGGGGAGCTATTTTATGGAAAATATTTCTGATTTCTGGTTTTTCTTTCAGGTGCCTCAAAGAACAACTTCTATATCCCCAGCGTTAGCCAGAAAGAATTCTCCTGGAAATGGTAGTGCTCTGGGACCCAGGCTAGGATCTCAACCCATCAGAGCAAGGTAAGGCAAGGAAGACAGTCAAGATGAAGGAAGAAGCCCCCACCTGTCATTGTCATTATTGCTTTCCTAAAAAATGTATTTGTCCTTTTTTTTCACTTCAGAGGCATGTTGACTAGCCACTTGGACTGTAAGCTTTGGGGAGGCCAGAACATATACTTTTTATTTCTTCAGTAGCCTTTCAAGAGGTCAGTGTGCAGTGGCAGCTCATGAATGAATGAGTAAGGGGGGTTGAAGAAATGAGACAGCCCAGAAGCCAGGTATACCTCACTTGACAGTTTTTAAAATTGGGGGGTAAAATTGCAAATAGAAGTCTGGTTGGAATGGCCCAAGCCAGTAGTTCGGAGATCATTTTGTCAAGCCTAGTTTGAGGTGATTTTCGGCATCCAGTCAAGAAATGTGCCCTGGCAGGCAGAAAGACATTACAAAGACAGGGGCACCTGGGTGGGTTCAGTGAGTTGGGCGTCTGACTCTTGATCTCAAATCAGGTCTTGATCTCAGGGTCACAAGTTCAAGCCTCGTGTTGGGCTCCACGCTGGGTGTGGAGCCTACTTAAAAAAAAAAAAAAAAGACATTACAAAGTCATTGCCAAAGAAATGCATTAGTGGCCAGCTGCAGAGCTTCCTAGCTTGGCAAATTACAAAAAGACTATTTCTTAGCAAGAAATCACCTCTCTGGCATTATGGAGGGTCACTGAGATACAATTATGCTTCCACTGCTGCTCTGTGCTCTCCTAGAATTTTCCATCAACAATGGATATTCCTACAGTTAGGAAACCACATCCACCTACCAGTTGGTGTAGAGGTCTCAAGAGGATCTGGAAAGTAAACAATATCTTTACTGTATCCGAGCTGATTTTATGTGGTAACAGATGCTGTTTGCTGCTCTCGTTCGTTGAGCTTCCCTCAGATTTTTCATGATGAATACACCGCTTTTTAGGATCAACTGAAATAGCAAATGGTCTCTGCTGAGACTATAAAAAGGATGAGCTTGGGCAGGCTGTTATAGTCTTCTTCACTGTGTTCATAAGAGGACTCTCCCTTGCTAGTAAGAATGAGAGACCGGAAGCAAAGTTAGGATGATTTGTACCTATCTTTAATATATGGAATGCTTTTGATCGTGACGCCCTAATTTTCCTCTTCACGTGAAGAGCTTTAGGAAGAGGTCAGTCCATAAATAAGATGGAACTGTACTAAGCACATTAATCCCTTTAGGGCAAAGAACTTAGCCCATACTGAGCGGGATTGCCAATTGCAGGAAGCTCCGAATGAGCCACTTTTTCCCAGCGACTTGTCAGCTTCACCTTGAGCTGGTGTTGCTAAGCAGCACTGAGGAAGACCAGAGGGTTCTGTGACCAGGAGCCAAAGGAACAGCAGCCCTGGGATTGCCGGTGTGAACTCTGTCAGTCCCCCTCTTCGAGCAGCAATAAGCCCCCAATTATCAGTGCTTCTTAATCCTTTGGACCCTGCCCTCAAGGCTCTGTTCATTGAATCAGTTGCTTAGAATTTTAGCGGCTGTAAATCAAGCATCATTTCGACCGGAAGTCTTTTCTCCTTCTATCAGCCAAAAAGAAAGAGCACTATCATTATATAATCAAATAAAAAGTAGCTCTTTGTTCCCGCTGAACTGTTATTTTAATGACATTAGGCTCAAGATAGTTGGCTTTTGATGGTCAGTGGCTTGTCAAACATGAGTTTTTCCCTCAGGACCACTTAAATTTGTACTTTGTCCAAAGAATGCAGACTTTGTGAGACAGCTAACATTTTTCTGCTTACAGAGGAGGCACAGAGGGAGGGAGCCAAGAGGTAATAATTATTTACCTACAGTGAAAGTCAGAGGGATTGTGGGAGGGGGGGGAATGGAAAATCCACATCTCTGTCATGTGCAGTAATCTTACCAAACACTCCGCTGCTTTTTTTTTTTAAGATTTTATTATATATTTATTTATTTGAGAGAGAAAGAGAGGACGAGCTCAGAGGGAGAGGGAGAAGCAGACTCCCCGCTGAGCAGGGAGCCCAATGTGGGGCTCGATCCCGGGACTCCAGGGTCATGACCTGAGCCGAAGGCAGACACTTAAACCGACTGAGCCACCCAGGCGCCCCCGAATACTCTGCTTCTTGCGATCACCTATCTCCGAGTGACCAACACTTCAAATGTGAATCAGATTTTGCAACTCTAGATTGGATTGCATTTTTTAAAGCTTCAGGATTTGGTTTATTTACTGTGATAGAGATAGCTTTAGGTCACCGTTGCTTCATAATAAAACACCCTAAAACTCAGTGGTCCGAAATAGTAACAATTTAGTATTTCTTACGGTTCTGTGGGTTGGCTAGTAAGTTTTTCTGCTGGTCTCACTTGGGCTTACTTATGGAGCTGCACTGAGCTGATGTGTCAGCTGTACCTTCATGTGCACTTTGCTGTTTACCGTTCTCAGGACAGCCTCCCCGCAGGGAAAGCCCCAGTGCGCAAGCACTTTTCAAGCCCTTGCTTGCACCATCTTTGCTGATGCCCCACTGGCAACCACAGTCACATGGCCAAGTCCTAAGTCAAAGTGTAAAGGAAAAGCACAGGGCCATAGACAACGGGAGATTTGATTGGCTGGGGGCATTACGATAAAGCCGACTCTCCTGTTTTATACTGGTCTTAATGAAGTTCTCATAGTTCTTTTGGTACCATCTTTCAGGCAGTTGTCCATCCATAAAGCCATAAAAGGGGATTGCTTTTAAATAATGAAGTCCTTTACACTGTTTATAAGCTATATTTCTTATAGTTGGTCAATATTCCTTTTTATCCTCCCAGCCCTTTTCCTTGAAATGATCCTCAAGGTAGAGTGGGAAATTGACAAAGTAAAAATGGATCCCAAGAAAAATCACCCATGTAATAAGGGAAAAATCCAGGATGTTTTGTTATTACTATTTTTCATTTGCTAAATTCAGCAAATGTATATTGAGGACCTGTTGTGTGAAGGGCCACGTGGGACCTTGAGAACCAGTGACTCAACCAAGACCACCTGAGTCTAGGGCCCACGGGTCGAGGATATACCATACCTGCTACTCTTGGGGCTACAGGCATTATTAGGGGCAAAATTCTGTTACTTCCTAATTTTGCTTTGGGGTAAATATGTGAATTGACTTATCTAAAGAAAGCAAAAAAGGCAGAAGCTCTCTCTTCTTCTGTGGCAAACTTAGGGACCACAAGTTTAAGGCAATAGTGTCTGAATAGGGAAGGAATCTGGGTCCCCAAGTCCCCACTTTGGAGAAAAACCACCAAGGAGAGTAGTTTTGTCGGTGTATATCATGATATGAGTGAGAAATAAACCGCTTTTGTGCTAAGCCAGTAGGAAAAAGGAAGAATAGAAAGCAGGCCTAATGGTTAAAAAGCTCAGTTTTTGCCTCCTGAATTCAAGTGCTAATGAACTCCAGGTCCTAGATGCCAGATGTTGTATATTCTCCAGTGACTACAGAACGTGTGATAATTTCTGAGAATGTAGGAAATGGTATGTTTAAATCAGCAAACTACCTGGCACCCTGCATGGAAGATTCTGGAGGTGAGTTAAAATGAGAGTATGCAAGCACGTACCTGTAAGGCGAGGAAAAAAGCAGAGCTTTACTATTTTCACAAGCCTTCCTTGTCCCAGAAAAGACTTCCAATTATGTCACTCTTCCCCTGTCTACAGCTGTGCTGGTATTCGTTGGTCAAGAAAGTGTTACTGGGTGACCCCTGTGCATCCCTGTCTTCTGCTTGGTTTGGGGCAATTTGTCATTTATTTATTTATTTAATAAACACTTCTGGAACATCTTTATTACAATGGGGGGCAATGTTCAACATGCATCTCAAATGGTAACTCATGTAAACCATATACCAACTCTTTGAGGTAGTGGCTGTAATCACCTCCATTTTATAGAAGGGAGACAGAGACGAACACAAGTGAAGTAAATGGTCCCTAAGGTGACAAGATTACTAAGTGATAGAGCCACCGTTTGAACCTAGTAGCATTGCACCCAAGTCCACACTCTTCAGTACCATGCCGTGCTTACCTGTTCAGCAGTGAATGCAGCCAACATTGCTGCTTCGTGTTCCCAAGGGAAAGGGGACTCTTGATTTGTTGACTGACAAGGCACCACGTTGCCTCCATCATTCCCACCACGCAATTTGGCCACTATGTTAGTAGCTCCTCTTAATCCTATGGTTATCGATTCTCATCTTGTGATATTGACTACCTTTCAAAAGTTATCGTCTCGTGGGACCTATTTATACCCCCCAAATGTTTCCTACTCAAGCTGGTACTCAGGTCACTATGTGCATTTGACAGTTCCCATCCTACGTGGCTGCAGTCTGCGTGATAATGCAATCCCCATGACCCCCTGCACCTGTTCCGCCCTTCCTTCTCATGTACGTGCACATTGGTGTGCGGTTCTTACCTGCTGTCTGGGCTCCCAGCTGCCTTATGTTGTCAAGGTGATCATTTGAGTCTAAATCAAGATTTGATTTGTTCATTTTTTTAAAATACTGTTTTTAAAAAATTCCAGGTACTTTAATATTTAACTTGAATTTGTTCCTTTAAAGCAAATTAAAATTTGGTCAAACAAGTATATTCAGAACATGAAAAGATTTAAATTAAGCCAGAAACACCCAGTCAAAACCCAATGACTAAATGCTTAATTTCAAAAAATAATTCTCTGTTCCGTCCCAAACCTATCTTCCTATGGCTCATTTGTTCTCATTGGTTCTGTCACCAAAGAATAAAGTAAAGTGAATTTTGGCAGTCAGCCAGTTAATTATAGACTTGGCCCAAGTATTTGGGCTAAGAAATCACTTTGTAATCCTAATTTTCTGTTTCGACTTTTTATACGATTCGAGTAAATGGAATAATTGCCACATTTTCACTTTACTGTGTGTTTTATAGACCAATCAGCGTTGTCTGTGGGACGGCAAATATCTGAACTAAAAGTTAGCATTTAGAGGAATATTTATGAATGTTTTCAAGTTTTTACACATTTGGATCTTAGTAGTTGCAGTTAATATGTGACCAAAGGAAATCTGTTATTTCATAGAATTCTTCTGAAATTCCCTCTCAAAGCATTTATCTCAGACCCCTTGGCCCCAAGGCCAGACCATATTACTACATAATAAGGAAAAGAAAAATATGAATGGTATGACATTTTCTCAAAATACTTAATATTTTTCAAAAAAAATTACAATAAGGTAAAAACGCATTTTAAAGTTTTCCCGATTTCTGTGTGTGGTTATATAGAAAGGAAATAGTTCTTTCAGTCTCCAGCAGCAAAAATAGCATCCTATTAAGATCAGCAGCTGTGCTGGTGAGCTCCAGTGAGGAGGGCCTGTGCTAATGAGGCCCAGGTCAGGGATTTAATGCCCGTGGGATCCAATTAATTGCACACCGAACGAGGCTCGGAGTCCCATGGGAGACGCATGCACATCCCAGCTGGTTTTGCCAATCCCTGTGCCCCTCCTTGACCCAGGCCTTAGCATCAGGATGGCAGCAGCCTCCCACCCACCTGGCCAGCCCACCTCTCTCCTGGCCGGTCATCTGTAAGCCTGCCCTGGGAGGTCTGTGTGCTCTTCTGGGTCTTACAGGCACTGCGGCCTAAGCCATCCCTTCTGATGAGCCTCTCCTTTGGGGAAACCTGACACAGACGTGGTACTCCATCAGGATGGTGTCCTCCCTACACCAGCGAGCCCCGGGGAAAACCCCAGCCCCTGTGTCCTTGCTCAGGTGCTTCCCCCAGACTTCCTTCTCCCCACCTCCAAGGCACAGTCAAGTCCTGTCTCCATCTTGACACCACCTCGACCACACCGGGCCACGTTCATTGTTCCCCAAATGCCAACAATACCTACACGTTCTTTCACACACAGCATACAGAGATTTGCCTTATCCACTGTAATCTCCACTGCATGTTTCCCATCCCTAGAATTATCTCGCACCTTGCACCTGTGACCTGTGCTCGCCTCCATCCCTCATGCTGGTCCAATGAGGCTCACAAAGTAGGTGTTTCAGAGAAAGGTGTTGGTTAAATGATCAAACGAGTGCTCTGTTCAAGCAAAGAGCTGGATCTCGCTAGCACGCCACAGCCACCAGAGAAAGGAAATCTCAGAGGTCGCAGCCACCCTTCTCTTCATAGCTGTTTTTATTTTTTTTAATACAGAGAACACTACATTACCATCCTACAAAACAAAAGCAACTACCAAGAAGCCTTAGCATGCCCCTCACCTTCAATCTGCAATACAGTTGGTTAGCAATAGAATTCTTAGAAAAAATATTTTGGGACTTTATTAATTACATAGAAATAATTGCTGACCACCACTGTTAATAAAAGAGGACCATGGGAAAGAATTTATTACTGGGGAATAAAAGGAGATAAGATTGTTTCTTTAAGGAGAATTCGAAAGGTAGGATATTGCACAAGTATTACATATTTAATCATTTTAGGTATTCTCCAAATCAGGGCTGTTTCCAGTATGGATTCAAATCTATTTAAACCGATTAAATGCTAGCAGTTTTCACAAAAATAATTACTATGCAAAGGAGTTCTGTAAAAATATTGAGAATTTTAAACATTTTCCTTAAGCTTGATAATCACTTCTGCTGCAGTCGATCACACTGCTGGATTGACTTAGCAGCTCCTTCACCATAAGAACTTAAAAGATAAATATTGTCAAAAAATTTTACAGTTATGCGATCAAAATTAATAAGCTATGGGGACATATTTATTTTTACGGATGTTTTCCAGGGCCACCAGCCGCGTCTTCCAATAACCCAATGTTTAAAATTGTTTGTAACTCGATCAACTGTTTTTGGCAGATACCTCACCAAAAAGCAAGATTCTTGTGTTCTTGAAAAGAAATTATTTGGTCTAGTTGCTGCTCTAATTATGGCTATTCTGTGGCCAGATTTTTGGTACACTAAAATGCAAATGTCTCAAGGGAAGAGGTCATATTATTTTCATTTTTATACATGAAACACGGGAGACCCAACACAGTTCAGAGTGCACTTGACATTCTCGAAATGAGCAGAGCAAGATGAAAACATAAAATTACATTTTAACATGAGTTCCTGCATTAAAATCGTAGTCTCCAATCACACTATGGTGACGCTGTTAGCAAAGGTGTGCAGTTCTGTTTGGAGAACCAAAGGCATGGGAAACACGTAGGGGTCCGTGGGGCAGGTGGCTGGCAGGAGATTTGAGCTCTGAGTTTCAGGCCTCGCTAAATTATCCATTTAGGCCCAGCATTGTGTAAGTCTGAAGGAAAAATGAAAAGGCCTAGGAGTTATAAATTAAAAAGGAAGAGCTTTCTGGAAACTTTGAGGAGTCTGCTTATATTTATAGCAAAATCATCAAAACCTCAGTCATGGTTTCCCACCACTGTCCTAGTACAGCTTCCATGGTCGCCAAAAGGGGCCCAGATGGCCCTGTTCCACACTGCCATACTGTCCCGTGCTCCCGGCAGGCAGAGCGGGGATGGAATTGGCTGTGCGTGCCTGGCTACGCTGGCGGGGATAGGACTGTGTCTTGTTCATCACCGTCTCTCAAATGCCTGACCCCGTGCTTGGTCTGACCAAGTGAGTGAGCAAATGAATACCACCACTTGGGGGGCAGTTAAGCTGTGAAAGTGAATAACGCCGTAAGGTCTTATCACAAGTGGGGACTACTAGCATTTGTTCTTGAACTAGCGCTTAATAATAACTCTTTCAAAACACAGCTCCCTTGGATAAGAGCCAAACTATATAAAGCCTTCCTGAAAGAAATTTTAAAAGTGCAATTATGCCACTAACCACATAAGCAAAGAATTTGATTAAGCAATTCACAGAAGAATTATAAATGGTAAATAAAAGTGAATAAAAATTATTCTCCCTCAATAGTAATGTTTTAAAACAGCATTAAAACAAGATAATTTTTTTTTTTTTTACAAATCAGCAAACTGCTCATAATAAAGCATGGTTAAGAATTCAGTAAGATGGACCATTTCATACACTTCAGCGAAAACTGGTAATACCATTACACACTCACATACAAGCATATGCAACACACACTTCCCAGTTCATGTCCTTCCACCCAGGAATTCCAGGTCCAGGAAGGAGATATGATTGGGTGTTTGTCTGCCTGGAGAGATACTTATTTCAGTGTTATGTGTCAGGCCAGTGTATCGGAAGTACCTTCATATCCAGCCGTAGAGGAACGGTTAAACTAATTCATCCATGGACTGACTGCTAAGCAGCCACTGTTGTTTTTGTAAGCATAAGAAGCTGCTCACAATGCAGTGTTAGGGGAAAAAGCAAGCTGCAAAACTGAACATAGAGCATGCTTCCATATATACAAAAGAAAAAAGCCTAGAAGATACTATACCAAATAGTAAAATATAGTTGGATTTCTCTTGGGTCAGAGATTTACATGTTTTGCTTTCTTTTTTTTTCTTTTAATATTTTTCAAGGTTTTTTGTTTTTTTTGTTTGTTTGTTTGTTTGTTTTTTACAATGAACAGGGGAATAAGGGTTTAAGAGAAAGCCTCCTTTGAAGAGTACCATTTCAGAGCTAATACTTCAGCGTGATGCCCCAGGAGTTGGGTCAGGAGTCCATCCCATCAGCAGTATCAGGCTGGGAGCTCCACAGAGGACAACATTACTGTCATTCCCGTTGACCCTTTCCGTGCGGGGTGACACAAGGGCTCTGGTTGCTCCTTCGTACCCGGGGCGGGACTGGACTGTGCTTGTGTCTGTGAATGGCGCAGTCTGGAGCGTGTGGTCACCGTGCTCTGCCTTCCGTACAGCAACCCCGACCTCCGGAGAACTGAGCCCGTCTTGGAGAGCCCCTTGCAGAGGACCAGCAGTGGTAGTTCCTCCAGCTCCAGCACCCCGAGCTCCCAGCCCAGCTCCCAAGGAGGCTCTCAGCCTGGCTCACAAGCGGGGTCCAGTGAACGGACCAGAGTTCGAGGTGAGCTCTCCCCCTGCCTCGCCCTGACAGCACCGCCTGGGTCAGAGAGCCGTGGGCATGGGCTCATCGCACTTCCCGGCTTCTGTGACCCCCGTGCCTGGCATGGCCACCACCATGTGAGGCTGCAGAGTCCTCTAACCGCCCTTAGCCTCGGTCCTCCTCAGATGAGAGAACCACCAGCCCCAGTCTCAGGTGCGACATCAGCGTTTGCACTAAATCTTTGCTCATTGCAGGTGACATTGTTTTCCAGGAAGATCTTAGATCGTTGGTCTTATTTGAAAAGATAATCACTTGCGAGTCACCTGAATTGCCATTTCCATTTGTTGCCTGTTTCAGGCTTCATGTACCCCCAAGTATCGTCTTCCCATTATGCCAATCATCCTTTTTTGGTATTCTGAATATGGTCCATAATACTAGGGATCTCTCAAAGTGGAATTCGGTGAAGACTTATGTAGAATAAGTATGCACTTTAGAGAAGAAGTAAACTCTTTGACTTAAAAAGTGTATGTGACTCTTTGGGTTATTCCTACTCAAGAGGAATAAAAAATGAGCCTCTCTGACCATTTATTCAAGTCTTTCATCACTGTGCAGTTCTCATTAATGAAGAAGCTTGTGAAAAACAAGAGCATGTCCAGCTAATTACACATGACAACACATTGTTTCTTGCTACAAAAGTGATTCTTTCTGAACAACCTCCTTCAGAGATAATTTTGCTTCCAAGTAAGAAAGACCAGAACTTTTTTAAGTGCAATTTGACAAATATTAACAACTTACTCTGCCTGAGAAAAAACAACCAGTACTTTATTTTTTTTCTTAGCCTCTTCATTAGACACAACCAGAGTTGGCCATCTAGTGTCTTTTTAAGGTTTTAAGTAAGTAAAATCACTGTATGTCCATTTTGAAAAGGTTGAAACCTGGCACGCGATGCTCATGTCTCTGGCCTGGGATGTGGCTGCTCCCATATGCGTTCTTCAGACATCGGTGGCCCAGCCCATAGCCATGTGTCCTTTTGTTGCTTTAATCCAAATATAAATTTACTTAATTTAGAAAACTGCTATTGATTTATCTTTTTTTCTATTCATAAGCAACTTAATATCCTTATAGCAAACTAAAGAAAACTAAGGTTACACATATCATTTTCATTCTCTGATCTGGTCTGGGTTTAATTCTTATCTTCTTTCCCTTGGCCCCTAGGGCCTCTGGGTTAAGAACACCGCTGTATCCCTGGAGTGTTTCTGCCCAGGAAAGACCACTTTAAAACAAAAGAATCTCTCCTATGCCAGACTGATTTTCTCTACCTATAATTAAATCGGAGAGATGCTCTTCACTCTGGAGCTGTTGGGGAGCCCTCCTCCATCCTTGCTCTGTACCTCCGTCCTACGGCTCTTCTCCTTTGTCACCAACGCTCTCCTTCCTGTCCCCACCTCATTCTTTTTTCCTTAAGAGACCCCGGCAACCCCCGCCTCCCGTTTAAAAACCATTCCATCAAATAAAATGGGTTTCGATGGCATCAAAATAAAATATCCTGATGGATAAGTGGTAAAAGGAAAAACCAAGCATAGAATGTTAACACGGAAGCTGGTTTGGTGTAATAACTGAGAATAGGACTTGGATAAGCCGGACAGAAACCCGGCTCTTCCCGTAATTTCTGCATGACCTTAGGCTAATATGCCATCTCTCAAAGTCTATATTGAACTGTAAAATGGGAAAAGAGTGCCACACATTGGGTTGGAGCAAGAATCCAATGAGACTGTTGATGTAGAAGGCATTTAGCATTACGTGTGATGCACATTTAGCAGTCAGTAAATGGTGGTGGTAGTGGTGCTTGCTAGTTTTTCTTATGATTAATAGTGACTTCCAGGTCACAAGCCTAAATGCGTTTGCCTGAACATGAACAGTTTTTTCACAGATGTGTTTGAGGATTTGCCTAAGTGAATGTCGTATCCCCTGAGTAATCCTGAAGGATGACTCTCCACTGAACTGCAAAACTTGAGTCAACACTTTATGATGGTCATTATTTTTCTTGGCCCTTGTTTTTTTATCTAGCCAACAGTAAGTCGGAAGGATCGCCTGTGCTCCCCCACGAGCCTTCCAAAGTGAAGCCAGAAGAATCCAGGGACATTACCCGACCTAGTCGACCAGCTGTGAGTGCTTTTGAACTCTCTTAAGTTACCAGAGAAGCCACAGGATCAAGTAGTTGGGGATACACTCATGACTATGAAACAGAACTTGCTGAGATTAAGAAGAAGAATGGATGCTAGAAGCATCCAGAAGGAAGTCATACCTGATTAGGAAAGAACTGAACAGATCTTGGATTGCTTATCTGCCTCTAGGCATTTTGCATTACGCTACTTTAGAGAATAAAAAAGGGGGAGAAATAACTCCTATCATTATGTAATTTCTACTCAGCAGCTTTGGCAAAAAGGTGTGGAGCTGCAGTTAAGGAAATGTGGGCACTTTCTGTGGGTTTCTGTTGTCTGCTCCGCCCTCTCCCCAGATCATTTGCCGTATGAATTAATGTAATTTTTGCTGTTCTTCATGATGTTAGGACTATATTTTTCTGGACCAAAATGTGATAAGCATGGTTTGACAAGGGGCCTGACAACTTGAAATCTAGCTTCCTTGCTGAGACATGACAGACCCCAAATAGCTTTAGCGAAAGAAATAAGAGCATAGAGGCTGACATTTGAAAGTTGGAAATTAATTTGGGCTGAGTGAATATCCACTTACTTTCTTTAAAATTGCAGGGAACCTTTTCTATGAAATAAATGTGAGGACTTTTTGGTTTACTCTGGTTCATACGTATTAAAGTTAGGAAGCGGAGTGAGAGCATTCCTGAAGGGGATTCGCCCCATTCAGGGTTAAGGTTCTCTCTGCTCTTTTGCATTTATCAGTTGTGTACTAACAATTCACATTTTGTGTCTAACCTGCTGCCTTTCTTCTGGCTTTCCCCTTCCTGTGGATTCTTCTGGATTGGGTTCCTCCTATCTCAGAGCTATAAGAAAGCGATAGATGAGGTTAGTATCACCTTTTCTTGGTCATGCTGTCACAAGATGTCAATATAAAGCTGATTTCCTGATGTTGACATTCAGAGAGGTGGCCTGTTGGATGACAGATTTAAAGTTCAGTCCTCTGGAAGGGTCTGCTGCAAGGCAAGCTCCGTCAACCACAGCCGGCCTAAGGCCCTCAGACACTCATGGGAAGCTCCGGAGACCTTCCTTTTAAGCCAAAAAAAATGTCACTTTTCCAGTGTTCCAGTCTGGCTAAAGATAAGCATTAGTGCTTTATTATTGGGAAGTTTTTCATCCCAGCATCTTCCAATAGCAAAGCCTAGCTCTTAACCTGTACTCACCAGCTTTGCAAAGGGGATGGCAGTTTAACTAACAAAGAAGAGAGACATCATTCTAAAACACTCCAAATTTATAGTGTGTGATTTGTGAACAAGGAGTTCCTGGGTTAGATTAGTTTTGTGGGCCATTAACTACAGCATCAGCAGCAACATCAACTTTAGTTAATGAATCCTGACGAGTTAAGTGACTTTATTTCCTTATCTGTGGAGACATTTTTCCATTAGAAAAATATATGGCTTTGTCAATCTTAGGTAGCTTGCTAAGAAGGATGACTGCCTTCTGCTGTTTGTCAGACCTGCATGAGCACAGCATAGTAGATTTGTGTTGTTGTTGTTGTTGTTGTTGTTTTTTAAGAGACAGGCCTTGCCAAGAATCCTAACTGCATGGAATCTGAAGGCTTTACGGCTATAGCTCTGCTGAGCACCATTTTTGTGAAATGATATGGAAAAAGCACTGGCTTTGGAGTCAACAAATTCAAATTCTAGCCCCGCCCCCCCATAAGTAACTGGCCAGG
Organism: Eumetopias jubatus; assembly: GCF_037043125.1. NCBI lineage: Eukaryota > Metazoa > Chordata > Mammalia > Carnivora > Otariidae > Eumetopias > Eumetopias jubatus. Next base: position 93,150,696 of record NW_028274807.1, read on the forward strand.
ACCAGTCTCATAACCTCTCTGGGCCAGTTTCTTCATGTATACAATGGGGATAAAGACACCTGCTCTGCCTTGATCACAAGCTTGATTAGGATCACTCAAAATCATGTGTGCGAGAGCATTTTATGAAGCGTAAAGCCAAGAGGTTGTCCTCATGCTAAGCTTTGGGCCTGAGACACAGAGCCATTTTGGCAGGTGGAAGAAGCAGGTTTCTATGCCTCTGATCTTTACCAAAGAGCCTCAGTTTTTCAGAATTAGGACACCTTACCATTCACAGTGATTTAGAACGTTATTTCTTAGGTAAAGAATTGCAGCTTATAAAAAAAAATGTGACTCTACATGTCGACAGTTTGTGGACGGCATTTATAGAAAGGAAACGGAGGCGGCTCTTCATTGCTCTGTGCCGAAACCTGGCCCTTTCCCTCATAATAGTCACAAGGACAGCAACTATCACAACTTGTATCAATTTTCTCCCAAACCGCTGAAGAAAGAGAACGATAGTCTGGTGCCATGGCTGCCAATAAAATGGTTGTGTGTGTGCGCAACTCAAGGGAAATCTCATAAGCGCAGAAATTAGCTTGAAGGTGGCAGTCATGAGGGAAATGGATGTCATCTGGTTAACCCAGGATATTTTAGGCTTTAAAAAGTTGCTTTATTTTTTTTGCTTTACTCTCATACACTGGACAGAGATGACAGGGGGCAACAGAAGTATAAGTAATTGAGGGGATATTAGCTATACACTGAAATCCCTGGAACCATGTGTGGTTGGAAAAAGCCCTCCAGATGATTCTGATAACCCTACCTACCCTTAAATGTCACTGATCTAAACCACTAAAAATACAGGATTACTTGGTTCTACCTAACTCAGTAGTTCTCAACCAGGGACGATTCCTCTTCTCCTTTTCTCTCCTCTCCCCACCCCTCCTAGGAGATATTTGGCAAAGTCTGGGGGCAGTTTTGGTTGTCACAACTTGGAGGTGGGAGGAAGTGCCTACTGGTGTCTTGTGGGTAGAGCAGAGAGATTCTGCCAGACATCCTCCCAAGCACAGGAGAGCAACCCATAGTAGAGAATGATCTAGCCCCAAATGTCAGTAGTGCCACAGTTGAGAAACCTTGAATTAAATAAACCTGTCTCCCGTCTTCATTCCTAGGTTTTGATATGGCTTCCTTCTATAGGGACTGGCCATTTAGATAACCCAGGATTGAAATGAAAAGCCTTAAAACTCTGAAAAAAAGTGTTGCTTGTTATTGTTAATCTAATGGTTTGATTTTTCATGAACATCGATCTGAGGGAGTGTCCATTAATTTGGCAGTCCTTTCTAATGGAATATAAGATTGTGCAATATAGTCTGTGATTAACATAATCATTGAAAATAAATATCCTCTTTAGCACAATTAAACATATGACATGAATATTAGACACATAAGCAAACACTAGCTGTAGCACTATTTGTTTGTACTATGTAAGAATCTGAAAATTTCCAGAGCACACCCACAGATTGGACAGAACTTGAACAATAGCTAGTAGTCTAAAACCTTTCTTTCTCAGATGAGGATACTGAAGTTAAGTAACTTCCTCAATGTTATTTCTTAGGATTTCCTAAAAAGGAAGTAAATTCTTTTCATACATAAAGAAAAGACCAGCTTAAAGATTTTTAACTATTACCTTAATAGCTCAAAAAATTGAACTAAAATCTACATAAACTACATTGTTCTAAAAAGAGACCTAAAAGAGCACCTTTTTAGGTAAAGTATACATAATTGTCAGATTAAATAAGAGTTTTTTTAAATAAAACAAAATATCAAATTAATTCTAAAAAGTGTTCCAGCAAAGAAGCTTCTGGGTAAGAGCCTCCTATCTTCACATTTACTCTATAGTCAAAAAAATCTTACCATTTTGCTGTATTTCTTTTTCGGTTATACTATACATTTCTCAAATATTTTCATGCTAAATAGCACTTTTTTTTTCTTTTTTAATACTTTTTAGCTCCAGGCTTGAGACAGCCAAGCAATAAATTACCACAAAAACTCATTATATGGAGAAAATTGGTATTGTCAGAAAATAAAATGTATGAAAGTGGATCTGACCCCAGTGGTGTCAGTTTTAGATCGTGTCTATTTTCTATAACTTTGCTACTGTAAATTCTTCCAGAGTGGATGGATAAGGAACAAAACCGCAGCTAAGCATGTAGACCATTGGCAATGGGAGATTAATTTTCCTTGACTGGGGTATTACCTTTGAGTTACTCATTATTGTTACCTTGGGAGTCTCATATATGTCTCATCAAGCTGTTACCAAGTAAACTTAAAAGGAATTTGCAATTACTTTCAGTGTTTCAAGAAAGATAGCTTTCTAATAATGTAGAAACAAAAAAAAATTCTAATTAAAAATGAAATTATAAAACAGGTCAGAACTTTAAACTTTTCCTAGATACAGTGTTTAGAAAAAATTAGGTCATTTTCACGAATGAGAGTTTCTTGAAATCAATGGGCTTTGAACTGGCTAAATATTGCTAAAGAGTTTTGATTTTTTTCAAATCTCATTTATCTTGTTTTGAAATGTCAGAGATAAGGAAAATGAACCCATAGGGAAAATGTATTATAAATTTAAATAAATCACAGCTAATATTATTATATTTTACTCAGGATTATTGACATTAGAAATAAATTATTTTAAACCATATTCTCTCTTTAAATTATAATAAATGCGTTTTTTAATGATAAGTAACATTTTAATTGCTTTACATTCTTTGGTGAGACTTAACATGCTCCTAACATATAGAAGACAAAATACAAAATAAATTTATCTGTTATTATTTTACTCGTTTGGATGATTATAATATCCTTTTCTATTCATAGCTTTAACAAATATCTAAACTATATTTCCCACTGTGCTCAAGTATTGCATACCCTTCACTATCTTCTCAATTTGATAAAGATGAACATTGGCAATGTCCAGAGGAAATAAGGAGTATAAAGCTGAAATCTGAATATTGCCACTTCCTGTTTTGGCCTATTGCCAAAGAAACAAGAAATAAATTTGCATAAAATTCTATGTGGTAATTTTCTTCTTTAACAGTATACATTATATTTAAACACCTTTGAGTCTTTTTAATACAATTCTATTTTCATTTTCACAGATGGGGTTAATATACCCACTGAGATTGAGGCCATGCGTGTGTGCATGTGTGTAAAAAGCCCAGCAAGCATGTTTGGGTGGAAAATGCACAACTTGAATTTTCAAAAGCTTCCCTTTTCAAGTGCTTCAATTCAAGTGAACACTTGAACACTTGCTTTCCTTTGATTTTATTATGAAATTAGAAGAAATGACTCCTTCACTTACCACCTTGAACTTCCTAAATTTCTGGACCAAAAGAAACACCTGAAATGTTTTCCTCTCCTAGTCTTAACCAACATAGTAATGCTTGACATAGAGGGGATGGTAAAGAAATAATAATGATTTGTGATCTCCCCCAAACAAAATTACATTTATAATTTAACTCTACCCACTCCTCACGGTGTTTCTTCTAACCAAGTAGGCTAGATTAGGAGATGCCATTTAGATCACCTACATTGCTCTAATCTGACCTCAGGTGAATTGGACAAATAAATACATTTCTGAACTGAAATAAAGAGAGAATATGGCCATAAGAGAACGGTGGGATTTAGTATCTTTCAATGAGTTTCTTTCTCCCTAATGCCCTGTCTCTCACTGAACGCTCTGATTCCCACATGGGTCACTAATATAGGGAGAAATGGTAAGACTGATGTCCAATTGCTTTTTCCTCATTGCATGCCATGCGCCATGGGCAGTGTAACCCGTGCAAATTAGAGTGGCCATGCTTCTGCAGGACTGCTGCCCTCTGCATTGCTCTGAAAGCATGTGAAGTCAAAGGTAGTCAGAGATCCAGCACACTGCCTGCAATGTGCCTCGTGATTAGATACCACATCATCACATCCATAAGGCTGAAGACTGCATCATACTCATGGAAACCTGAAAAATGATCTCTTCCTTTGTGGTGTTTGTGCATTCATTTCAGTATTCCTCACGAGGGTTTCTGCCAGGTGACTGTAGTTTTAAACAAAGGAAAATGAAACACCTATTGTTCTGGAAGAAATTTTTTTTTGGTTGTTGTTCATCTTGATTAACTCAGCTCTGGGGCTATAAGTTTCAGTGGCACTGGGCTTTGGGGTGGGCCATTATTTGATGTGGTGCCTCTGCTCTCCAGGGAATGATGACATACCAAATGAGTCATTGTAGTAGCTGGAACTGTGAGAATTGCTCTGTTCTGTGACTGATGCTAGATTTTGGTACAGCAGCAATCAAAGAGGGGAAAGGCCATGACCATGGCTTGGGCAGGAGTCCCAGAATCCTGGGGAACAGTCGCTCAGCCCATGTGTTTCCCCCTTCACTCTGAGGGTGACCCACTTCACCTTCCCCAAATAAAATGAGAACCCAGCGTTTGTATATATGTGTAGACACACAATGCACACACACATATATACACATGTATATTCAGAACTGAACCGTCTCAGTCTAGCCATTGGTTTTGAACAAAGTTTAAATTTATTCCATCTTTCTTTCCTAGTTTCTCTGTGCTACAAACATCGTTTTCTTCGCTCCATGCCGCCACTATGTTTGTAACAGTTCTATCTAGAGCTTTCTTTTCTTGTTGCTTAAGCTGGAACACTGACTTGCTGAGAGATGTGACTTTGGTCGTCTCTACGACTCATACATACCGAACGAACTCTTCTTTTGTAGGACCTGACGGCATTAGCCAAAGAATTACGAGAACTCCGGATCGAAGAAACAAACCGCCCGCTGAAGAAGGTGACTGATTACTCCTCCTCCAGCGAGGAGTCGGAAAGTAGTGATGAAGAGGAGGAAGATGGAGAGAGCGAGACCCACGACGGGACGGTGGCCGTCAGTGACATACCCAGACTCATGTAAGAGGGCTGCTTTTCACATGTCGGCTCATGCAGGCGAGGTCTCCAAAGTGAAAGGACAAGAAATGTGAATTAAATAGAGGATCGTTTATGGGTCTCTGGCAGGATCAACTGGCTTTTGGGGATTTGAGTTTTTTATTAGAGCATAGTCCTATAGTTAGCTCTCTCCACAGACACCATCACTTGGAATACATAGCAGTGTTCCTACTGCCTAGGCTTTATCCAGGTACTCTTGTGGGATTGACTCTCCCTTTGGTGACACTTTCATGGTTGTTGGCATCTCCAGGGAAAGTGATATTGACAGCCAGACTGTTGGCACTTGCCTGTCCCCCTAGAATTGCAAGAGTGGAATTATGGACAATGACATTTAGGAGTTAAAATTAACAACAGGAGACATATTCCACCATCCCCCACCCCACCACCACCACCACCATACCTCAGGAGAAATGCACATGACAGTGCGGGTTAGCATCCCAGGGAAAGCTGCTGGAGTCAAATCATCCTGCAGAGAACCTTCTGAGTGTTTGACTTGAATATATCCCTGTTATCATTTTCTTCTTCTTCACTGTCTGTCTTATGTGATCCTTTTCTCTGTGACCTGTGACTTGCCCCCCTACACAGCCCGCTACGTTCTGTCCATTTCTTTGCAGTCTCCTTTTGGCTATTTATACCTGTATTTATGCTTACCTGCACTTCCCTTATTATTTACTTGTATTATAGCCTTTACTTCTTTTCTTTGTTTTGTGAGGGGGAGGCTCACTTTTTCTTTTTCTCATCGGACAGGGTCCTGTGACAGAATTCCCCTGCCCTATTGCTTCTCCAGTTTAAACAAACAGATCTGGACAGTCACACTCACATCCATTTCTTGCTTCCTCCCCCAAATAAACACAAGATGCTGTTGCTCTGGTTTGCTATAAATTTGACAGAGTGGGACACTGATGATTCCAACTTTGCTCTTCATTCACCTCCATTTCTTTGGCTCAGCTACTAATATTGGTCATCACACTACACTTACTCCCTATAGAGAAGATGCCATTTAGGGTCATAGATTACTGTCCTGTCCAGCAAAGATTGGAGAGAGAGGGCTGGCCAGTCTGCAGAGAATGTACTGCATTGATTAACAGTCATTATATACAAGCAATTCTGAGAGGCAAATCCAATTATCATAGCTGAAAATTCATACTTGTTGTTCTGCTGTTGATTACACAGTTATTGACAACCATAAATATGCTAAAATATGACATTTGAAACAAATTGCATTAAATTGCTTTTTTAACAGCAAATAAAATTGTTCTAGAGGCAAAATCACTAATCCAAAACATTTCTGCAAAATATGCTGGTCCTTTCAGTTTTTATCTTGACTCAGCTTTGGTTAATTTTTCTAACAGATGTTTCAAATTCCCTTTAAGCACTGAGCCTACAACTACCAGGATGAGGGGTGGATTATGAATTTAAAATATTGCTAAAACTTCCACTCTGTGCTCCACACCATACCGAGGGCTTTGAGACAATCAGCAAGGGCACACACAAGCGTTCTGCCTTCTAAAAGTGTATATTCTAGTTGGAGAGAAACAAGACTGTATGCAGAAACTTCAGACTAATATAAATATTTGGAAGAGTGACCAAAGACAGCCTTGGAAGAGATGTTCAATCACATTTGGTTTTGAAGCGCTGTCATATTTTGCAAGGCTGTTGACAGTGTTGACCCTGCTCCTGCCAAGGGCACATCCATTTCTTCCCTCACTACAGAAATACCCACCTTTCCAAAATTTGCTGGAATAAGCCATGCTGCACTTCCTCTCTGCTGTCTGGCACTCTCCTGTCCCTTTAGAAATCACCTGCTTACAGCCCAGCCTGCACAGAGAGAGCCTGTACCTTCCACTGTGTGGCCCCTGGATGTTGAGCGTATTCTTGCAGCTTCATGTAGTGCTCGAATCAGGATATTTATTATATGTTGTTTCCCTCTCTGGGCTCTGAGATCCCTGAGGGTGAGGACTGTGTCTCATTCATCTCTGTACTCTTAACACCTTGCATTGTGTCTGGAATAGAGTTGGTCTTCAGGGACTTTGATTTATATTTAATTGCACTGAACTGAAATTGCAAGTCCTGGCTTCCTAGGGTTTATAGCCCAAACCAGAAGAAAGACACATTCACAAATAACTGTCATCAAGATAGAGGGGACATGGGGCAATATTAGAATCTCAGGCAAGGGGAAATTGAAGTGAAGGCACAGAAGGTTGACTTTGATAGGAATGTCGGGTGTATGGGGGTGGGGAGAGGGGTGGTCTGGACCAGTGAAACCAGACCAAGAAGTGTGTGCTTTATCACGTGGCCATTGGGAACCATGGAAGGCCCCCTGAGCTGGGAAGTGACATGATTGGTGCCATGTTTGAGAGAAATTATTTTGGCAAGATGATCTGTAAAAAGAACAGACTCGACACTGGTAAAGCAACTCAGAGGTTCTATTACTATCATCCAGAAATAATGAATGGGCTATCATTGAATGCATCTAATGGAGGGAAAAATTGACATGGCTCTTGAAGAATTGGTAAATTTTAGGCAGATTAAAACGATCATCCACTAAAGAACATTTAAAATATTTAATGATATAGGAGACCTACTCAGAGACAAGGCAGGATACAAGTGTAACCCTTTACATTCTGTGCTACATATATATCAACACAGTTCACTGCCATGAAATGTATACAAAAAGAGCTTCTCAGATATGGAGCCCACCCATTCAGACAAACAGCTGTAGATACTAATGCTCAAAAAAACAACTTTTTTATGGATAGTGCTGGTTTCATATTTATAGTATAAGGTAGAACCTATAAGAGTGTGCATAACTAAGATTATTTCCCTAACCAACTGCACTCTTTCCCAATGCCTCATGCATAGAAAAATAATGGGTGGAGGGAAATAGACTAAAATCATAAAAGTGATTACCTCTGGATTATACAACTCTAAGTGGTTTTTATTTTATGTAGATCCCCAATTTCATGATGAGCATTTACTATTTTTATAATCAGGAAAAAAACAAAAGCTTTCTAGAACAGGAGGAAGGGAAGGAAAAGTGCCTAAGTTGATTTGCATCAGATCAAGCAAGCTGAAGAAGCATCTTCTTGTATCAGCACCTTCCCTCAAGTGTCTGTGCCTGCTTCAGAACAGGACATGTGAGGCCCAGTCTTAACCATTAAGACCATCTCCTGCTAGCATAGCCCTTGAGTTGCATACAGTCTTATAAAATGCTGTCATCACTGGAAAGCCATGGTTCTGACCCCATTGCCCTCCCAGGCTGTTGTAGTGCTCCCCTCCCTTGCCTGTGGTCCTCTCTGCCCTCCTGTCCATTTTTCCAGGCTGGTCTTACTAATATTGTAGAATCATGGCTCTGGTCATGCTGTATCCTAGTGTCCTATGACCCTCTTCTTCCCTGGGGCTCACGATTGCCTCAACATATGCTCCAGCCAAACTGACCTATCAGTTCTTGCAAATAAATGCCTGTACTTGTCCAGTGTTGTGCCTTTTCTTGAAATGACCTCTCCCTCTGTTTTGCATTCCCACTTACATCCAGCCTTGCATTTGAGTATTCCTGTCATGTTTGTATGGTCTTCCGGATGCTAACCTCTTTAGTTTCAGGAGCCATGACTTCCTCAGCTTTTTTTTTTTTAAAGAGAGAGAGAATGCATGGCAGGGAGGGGCAGAAGGAAAGGGAGAGAGAGAATGAGAGAATCTTAAGCAGGCTCCATGCCCAGCACAGAGCCTGATGTGAGGCTCCATCTCACAGCGCTGGGATCATGACCTGAGCCGAAATCAAGTCAGACGCTTAACCAGCTGAGCCACCCAGGCGCCTCTTCCTCAGCTTTTATATCCACTACCCAATGCCAAACCAGGACCATTCATATAGCAGGTGTTCAATAAATGTGTATTGAATTGAATTAAATCAGTACCTACAGGAACACTTTGACAAATCCTATTAGAGGAAATTACTGTTCTAAACCTGTGACCTAATCACAGTAAATTTCCTATAGTTTTCCTTCTAATCAGTGGGCGTGTTTTGTTTTGTTTTGTTATACTCTTTACAGGAATTTGGACTTGTTCTGACCCAGACTATATCTTGGAAATAATTTTTAGAACAAAGGATTACTTTAACTATAAAATGTTTTAGTTGTTTTGGCCTGAGTGGTTTTTTTTTAATTATTGCCTTTTTTCATTCTTTTATTATTAATAAACTTTATTTTTTAGAACAGTTTTAAATTCATAAAAGAATTGAGCAGATAGTACAAAGGTCCCCTGTTACCCCTCCTACCCCCTGCACAATTATCCCTATTGTAAGCACCGTACATTAGTATGTACATATGTTATAATTAATAAACCAAAATTGATATACTTTAATGGTTCATTCAGATTTCCTTAGTTTTTACCTAAAATCCTTTTTTTTTCTGTATCAGGATCCCATCCAGGATACCATGTTATATTTAATTATTTAGTTACCATATCTATTTAGACTCCTGTTGGCTGTGACAGGTTCTCAGACTTCCTTTGTTTTTAATGAACTTGGAAGTTTTGAGGAGTACTAATTAGGAATATCATAGAATTCCACCCTACCGGAATTTATCTGATGTTCTTGTCGTGATTAGACTAAGGTTATGGATTTGGAGGAGAAAGATCACAGAGGTCACATCGTTTTTATCACTTCATATCAAGGGTATGTACTATAAATGTGACTTAGGACTATTGGCATTGACCTTCATCATCTGACTGAGGTAATGCTTGTCAGGTGTCTCTACTGTAGTGTAATTTTCCTCCCCTTCCACACTGTACTCTTTGGAAGGAAGCCAGTGTGCACAGCCTGCACTTAAGGAGTGAGGAGTTACATTCCTTTAGGATGGAGCCTCTACATAATTTATTTGAAATTATTCTGCAGAGATTTATCTCCTCTCCGTTATTAATTTATTCATTTATTTATATCAATATAGACTCATGGATATTTATTTTGTACTATGGGTTATGATCCGATACTTCATTTTGCTGCTGAAATTATTCCACCTTCAACCACGGGAAGCTCTTTCAGTTGGCTCCTATACTCCCCGTGGCTGACATACCCCAGTCAAGCACTTCTTTACTTTCTGACACTATAAGGCACTCCAGGCTTATCTTGTGTATTTCTTGCTCTAGTCCTGGAATCAGCCATTTCTCCTGGGAGCCTTGATTCCTTTTATTAAAGAATGATATCAGAACCAAGATTTGGGCACTAGGTGTGCTCATTGCTACTGGTGTGTCATTTCTTTTAGGCACTCTCAGCTGACAGAGCAAGGAAATATATATGTGTATACTAACCCATTATGTACCCATATCTATAAATGTTTCTACCTATAGCCATCTGTATTACGTTAAATAAAAGTTTATCCTGATACCTCCAACTCTGATTCATCAACACATGGATCATTCTAGCCCCCTCCCCTTCCTTACCTGCCAACATTTGCTTAGTGTTCACTTCTGGTACACATGGATAGCAGTATCAGAATGCATAACCTGTATGCCTATGGGAAACAACTTTAGCAGTTAGAGTGCAGTGCTTACAGGCAGTTCCTTTTACCTTTAGTCTTATGGGACTCCGTTTATTTCCAGAGTTACAAAGGTCAAACTTTCCCCCATCCCCCACTCAGTGAGATTTTTTTAAATACATTTTTAATGCAGTTAGATTCTCTTTTCACAGGCTGCCTTCTTTCCAGGGATCCACCAACCTCCTAAATGATTTATTTTTATTTGCATATATCAAAGTTCACTCTCCATACTATGAAGTTCAGTGACATACCTGAACCAATTTTTGGTGATCCTGTAATAACAATTACAAGAAAATTATTTTGGCATAACCCGTATATAACAGTGATCCAATGCTGAAATTGCTTTTTAAATTTTAAAAAGACAAAACAGTTATTCAGGACACTTTAAACATGGTAATAATTATTCTCATAGCTGATTGCTCATCAGTTCATAAAAGAGCTATCTTTTGACAATAAACTTGAATGAAATGTTTGCTAGAATTATTGAACAAAGCCTTTGTTGACTTATGAAACATTTATTGGATGTCACCTGCCTGTGACAGTGGTTGGCACTGAAGATGCCAACAGTACTGGGATCTGACCATTGCGGGACTGTGTATGGAGTGCATAGTTAGAGGTGTGCAGAGGCTAATGTGGAAGCAGAGTGGAGAGCCACCTATATCATCCCAGTGGGGCTGGGATGGGGTTTAGGAGTGCCTGGACTGCAGTTTAAAGGAGAAGTTACCCAGAGGGAGGCAGAGAGTGTGAAAGAACCATTCAGGACGAGAAGATAGACTAAAATTGCCCAACGGTTTTGGTAGCATGATGTGTGTAGGAAACTACTAGAAGTCACATGTTGTTCGCATTAAAAATGGAAGGTAGGTTTTGTTGAAAACATAAGCTAGAGAAATAGGCAAGGACCAGATAAAAGAAGGCTTGTAAGCCACAGGTTTATCCTCTGGTTAATTGGGAGCTCCTGAAGGTTGAAAGAAGAGTGACATGGTCAGGGGAATAGAAAAGGATGGAGTGGAAGGATCAGTAATAGTAGACAGACAAGAGGCCAAATACCCAAACTATCAAAGAGCAGTCACTGAACTTGAGAGCTAAGAAATGACTTAAGGAGCGTCCTTGAGATGCTAGAAGTCAAGTACAGGGAGCAACAGTTTGAACAGTGAACCTTTGTATTTGAAGGAAGGTACCATGCCTTTTAAAAGGAATTCTGGGAGCACTTGGCTGGCTCAGTTGGAAGAACATGCGACTCTTGATCTCAGGGTTGTGAGTTTGAGCCCCACATTGGGTGTAGAGATTACTTAAGTAAATAAATAAACTTCTTAAAAATTAAAAAAAAAAAGAATTCTATAGAGAGGTGATTTGGAACATACAGAAGTCTGTAGGAATTTTCCATAGTCAAAAGCTATTATTGGTAACAGAAAAATTAATGATGTGGTTAATTAATACAAGGTACACAGAATGAGCAAATATGTATAAAAGGTTCATAATAAAATAGACCAATCCTATATACCAGGAAAACCTTAAACTAAAAGAAATTGCTCACCATTCTAGATAAATTTGACCAAGGAAGAAATACAGATTATTATGTTTTATTCAATCTATAAGGAATATTACTAGTAGAAATGATATTTTTAAAAACCAAAACAGCCTGAACTCTTCACCATAAAAATTTATCATAGATGGAGCAATTCTGACTCATAAAATTTTAAGTATAAAAATGGACCCAGGAAAAAAATAATCTCAGTAAAAATATTCAGCAAGAGATCAAACTGATAGTGGCTAACACTATGCCCTGTAAAATTTGCTAGTGACTAAAAATGGACAGGTGAATCAAATCTTCTTAATAAAGTTGACACCTTTAGGGGCACCTGGGTGGCTCAGTCGGTGAAGCACCTGCCTTCGGCTCAGGTCATGATTCCAGGGTCCTGAGATCCAACCCTGCATCAGGCCCCCTGCTCAGCGGCAAGCCTGCTTCTCCCTCTCCCACTCTCCCTGCTTGTGTTCCTGCTCTCTCTGTCTCTCTCTCTGTCAAATAAATAAATAAAATCTTCAAAAAAGTAAAAAATGAAATAAAATTGACACCTTTAGAACTGATCCAGACAAATTGTACTCAGTAGAAATAGTGACACAGAAGCCTTTGAAAGATGATATGGATAAAAATTTTGATTGGTTTACTAAATCTTTGTTATAAAATCTACATAGAAAAGAATTGGATCCTATGATGATAATTTTAGTAACATAATAATGAAAGTAAATAAATTGACAAAGAGTTTAACTGAGGCATATGGAAAATTGATCAAGGAGTTGTCCTAATGGAGTTAGCTCTAGAAAATACCTTTTTTAATGAAAGTTTCACTCATATTGGCATATTTCTGATTAAAATGGATAGAATCAAACATCATCAGGGTAAAAAAAAATAAGTGGGGTCAAAATATCTTTGACCTTTGAACTCCCGTGAAGCTCTCTCTTGATGAAAGGGAACTGAGTTGTACACTTCTCAGCCTGGTGGTGCTTCTGACAGTGTCCAAGAATGTCTGCATGAACAAGGGAAGCGACCCCCTTCCTAGAAGGCTTTGGCTCTTTATAAATGCTTCATTTATTGACTTAATTTGTATCACACCATCTTGTCCCAAACAAGAATTGAAGGTGGCTTAAAAAAAAATACAAGGTAAGATAAACTTTAAAATAAATGAGTGAAGATATCCTAGTTGTGACAACTATTCTGATTGACCAATCTAGCAATATGTCAGGTATTCATTGCAGCGATTTCTTTTTCCATGTCTCTGGGGCACTATTAATGTCTCCTTTCTGGGAATGCAATACTGAAATTGCTTCTTTGGAATTTCTTCCCAAACACATCGGTTCTAACTGATATTTAGATTCATTCCACTGCTCCAGTTTAGTAGTTTTGAAGTAAGCATCTTGCTATGCATTTTTTTGGTCTGGACTCACCTTCTCATCTTCTCACCTCTTTGTTTGGATCCTTAACATATGTCTTCTCTGTCCCAGAGATGTCAGAAATCTGGCATGTTTCTTCTTTCTTGAATTGAATATTTCATCAAATGTTTGGACTTGATAGGATCCAAGAGACCAGAAAGTTTTTTTTGAATACATAAGAAACAATTAAGAGAACAAAATGGTAAAAGATACAATTAACATACCCACATTTTTTATTTTTATTTTTATTTTTATTTTTATTTTTAATAAACCCACTTTAAAAGAGAGGCAGCTGCGGGCACCTGGGTGGCTCAGTCGGTTAAGCGTCTGCCTTTGACTCAGGTCATGATCCTGGGGTCCTGGGATTGAGGGTCCCTCGAGGGAAGCCTCATCAGGCTTCTCTGCTCAGCCAGGAGTCTGCTTCTCCTTCTGCCCCTCCCCCTGCTCATGCACACGCTCTCCCTCTCCTTCTCTCTCTCAAATAAATAAATAAAATCTTTAAAAAAAATAAAATAAAATAAATACAAGGTGTCAGTGAGGACCACATTGGAAACTGAAATCCTGTAGACGAACCACGTCACCTACCTGGTTCTCAGTTTTCCTTGATGCTATGGTCTGTGCCCCAGGACACATGCTCTCACATCAGTCTCTGCTCTCAGGGTATATGTCAAGGTCCTTTTACCTTCTCCATTACATCCTAAACACAAGAATAAGAAACAAACTGAAAAATAAATATACCACGGTGTGGAGTCATTACAAGAGGTTTTAAAACATACTGTATATTGGTAAATAGCCTAGCTGATGGATGTCCTAGTAAGCCAGAATGCCCTTAATTGATATTTCTTCTCTGTAAATAATGTAAAACCCATTTATCAAATGACTGTGCATTGCACTCCTTCCCACTCTGTGCCCAGCTCTACACTGGGTATACAATGATGAGCAGAGACAAGACTGCCCTCACAAGCATATGTTCTAATGAGACTGAAGGCAAAAGTTACAAGAGACTCAGAAAGATAAAGAACCACAAATTGTGATGAGAATGAATAGGACAAAGGGTGAAGAGAAAGAAGAAGGTTGGTGGGATAAGACCTAGGTGCTGAGAGACGCCTTCCCAAGGGAAGTTATCATTTAAGATGAAATACAAATACTTAAGTATCATTAAGATGAGAGGCAACTGGCCAAGAGCCAGTTTTCCAGGCAGAGGGAACAGCATGTGCGAAGTGCAGGTCAGGGTGCCTGCTGGTGGAAGAAGGAGTAGGGAGGGCTTAGAAACCCTGCGGAGCCTGGCGGGCAGTTTTGTTCTTGGAGAGTCTGAAGCTTGCTCGCTGGGGCTGCTGTATGGAGGAGAGCAGGCAAGGAGGGGATGCTGCGGGAGTGGGACACCTGTTCAGGACACTGAGAAACGGGCATTCCCTAAACATACATTGCTGTTAATATCCTTCCTTCCCATCTCAGACCCACAGGAGCCCCTGGGAGCACTGAGCAGTACAATGTGGGAATGGTCGGCACGCACGGGCTGGAGACCTCTCACACGGACACTTTCAGCAGCAGTATTTCAAGAGAAGGAACCCTGATGATAAGAGAGGTAAGCTGGTATAAAAACTGTGCAGAGGAAGTGCGTTTCTTGAGTGGTTTCGATATTAGAGCTTTCGCAGAGAATGCTTACGGCTGTAGTTTAAGCCTTGTGAATGGGGGCCGGGGGCAGGGGGGACCCATGCTTCTCAATGACTGAGTGATTTTAATTGTCCACCGCCTCCTTTCCTGTATCCTTCTAAGCTTCTGCAGTGTGACTTAATTACATTAGTCCAGATTCTTCAGTAGGAGCTATGCAAATCCTAATAAAGAATTTGAGCTTGAGGATATAAAACTGGCAAATCCAGATGTTTCCTACAGCAGGAAAACAGAAATGAATGGTCTCGCTCACCAGCATCCGAGGCCTTGTTATGCCTCCTCCCCCATGGCTTTATCCTTGTGGATTTTATGTAGAAAATTCTTAGAAGTTCCAAGGAAGGGTGATTTCATCTTATCCAATTAGGTCAACATTAAAAAGGCTGTTAAGCTATGTTGATGAAAGAACAAAGAAATATGCAGATCTACTTGGAAATGTACCTTGGCACTTTGTATGATTTTGTTTTTTTAAACTCAGGCACATCATTTCAATTGCGGTGGGGGTGGGGCATGTCCACCCACAGGCAGTGCGTCCTCACTGGGCCTGTGCCAACCGGAAGGGCCTTGACAAATCAGAATTTGTCTTCTCTTCTTTTTCACTTCATCGTCATTCTGCAAGTTTGCCACCAAGTCTTTGCCTGGAAGGAAACTAATGGCTGGTAACATTGGACAAAAAATGACTTGATGTCCCCCTGGGTCCGTGTTATCATCTATAAAATTTCATAAATAATAGTAGATGACTCATAAGATGATTGGGAGGATTCAGTGAGTTAATACGTGTAAGCATTCAGTTAATGTAAACACAGTTGACTCTGGAACAACATGAGTATGAACTGTGTGGATCCACTGACATGTGGATTTTTTTTCAATACAGTCTAATACGGTAACTGTATTTTCTTGTCCTTATGATTTTCTTAATAACATTTTCTTTTCTCTAGCTGACTTTATTATAAAAATACAGTGTATAATACCTATCCAGAATATGTGTTAATAAACTGTCCATGTTATTGATAAGGCCTCCGGTCAACAGTGGGCTACTACAGGAGTTAAGCTTTTGGGAAGTCAAAAGTTCTATTCGGATTTTCAACTGCCCCCAGGGGTCAGTGCCCCTCGCCCCCATGTTGTTCAAGGGTCAACTCTATTTTATTTTATCTCACTGTCACCAGAGAACAGAGTTCTTCTTTGACTCGTTATCACTCCCCACTCTTGCCTCTGAAACAATGTATATCATCTGTCATTCCTCAGCCAGGAGAGTTTGGGAAACCGTAATAGCAGGCTTTGCTCTCCCAAGAAAGAAAGGAACTATAGTTTTGAGATGAATAAGGCCTTTGAAATAATAATTGGCAGTAGGGCTGTAACTGGAAGAGTAGTTCCCAAAGCAACTTGCTAAAATTTCATTATATGGCCTTGCTGAATCTTTGAAGTAGGCTTTAAAGAGTCCTATCATGTAAGCCTGAAATAAGAAATGGACTCGGCTGCAGCAGTTGACATTGCATAGTGCTGGTGTATAAATCTCCCAGTGTGGTGTGTGGATAATTCCACTACAAGTGTGGACGGCAACTTGCTACTTGGAAGACTTGAGGGAAAATGTTCCGGAATGAGTTACTCTCTGACTCCAAATAAAAGGACTCTGATTTCTAATGCAGTTGAAAATTTGATTGAGTCTTTATGACAGTCAATACCTTGAGGAAGATTATCAGGAGACACATTTTCAATTCAGTTGCCAGACATATCCGAATGGCTCCATGTTATTTAAAGCGCTCCAGGATTTTATGACCACAGCCAATCACTTTGAAAACAGCATTCACCAGTGTCTTATATGAATTTGATCTATTGAGGGCCCCAAATCCTTTTTGTCTCTCAGTTTCTAAAATTCCACCTTTCCCAAATATGAACCTTTAAAATAACAAACCTTGACTTGGAATCCATTAAAAGTACAGGTATTAAAAAGTTGAATGCAAATAAAAGTATGTCCCTGACGAAACAGTAGGAAAAGAAGAACTCATAATAGAACTTAGCTTATAGGGTGCTATCATTCAGTTCCCCAAGATGGACATCAAGGAGAACTCACTCATGTCAGCCTTCTCACTTAAGTGGACAAGATGGTTCCAGAGGATACTGGCTCTACTACCCACAGTCTTGCCAAGATGCACAAATTTAGTGCACACCCAGGCCCTGTGGTTTTCTCTCTCCCTATCCTATGGCCCCATAGGACCTTTCCCTACTCTAGTTCTAGAACCCACCACACCAGCTGTCATCTCCCACTTCATCCATAGGGACCCATCTGCTGGAAGAGGTATTCTCCCTTCCCCACTGCCCCTGCTGCCCACTTCTCACCCAGCAGATCCGTGTGGGTCTGGCTCAGCCTTCCCTTTCTCCCTGAAGCCTCTCTTGGCACTCCATGGGCCTCCGTCCGTAGCATCTTTCTTACTGACCAGCTGGTAATAGGAAATAATAGGAAAAAGAATCCACTTAAAACACTTAAGGAGGGGTTGGTATCAGAGATAGAGGCATAAAAATTCAGAGGTATTTCATACGAGGAATCCAGAGGCAGAGAGTAAGTTGGGACTCTGTGCAGGGCTAGGACCAGAAACTAAAAAGGATCAGGAGCCCAGGCAGCTTTCGTGTGCCTGTCTTTGGCTCTCTCACTGCACGTCTCTCCTTACTCTCATCTCTGCTTTCCTCGATGCCTTGTCTCTCCTCTCCCTCCTTTCTCTTTCCTCCAATTGCTCCTTTGTTCTTTCTACTCCACAGGCCTGCTTTCTCTCTCTCTGCATGCACAAGCTCTCACTTCTTCCCACCCGCCAATTGCAAGACAGGCGCCACCTCCCACCCAGTTCAGCTGTCCAGCAGAAACTGACCAGTGTCTCTCCGCCCCAACATTAAATGCAAAAGGGAATTTGATCCTGCGTGGTTCGGGTGTCCACTCAGCTATGGCTGAGAGCAGAGCCACCTCGTATGGCAGCACCCAAAGCACCTGGGCTCTGCCACCAGGCAGCCCCCGATTGCAGCACTTAGAACCTGTGTCGCTTGGAGCAAGTCAGCTGAATTCTTTGCGCTGCAGTTTTTCCATCTGTAAAATGAGGATAATGAAAGCTAACCCATGGTGTTATCTTAAGGACTGCGTGGAATACCATACCTAAAGCATTTGGCATGTCCCAGATACATATTGTTAGTCAGAACAGCTTAGTGCCCAGCCCCATGGGAATGGTGAGGGTGGAGAGACTATAGAAATGGGCTCTGCAAGGAGGTCCTAGGGGGCAGGGCTGTTGTTCATTTATCTCTGCGTTCCCAGCTGAGTGCCTGGCACACAGAAGGTATTTAATTCTAAGGAGCTGGCCAAATAGACAAAAGCTGATGACTCAGAGTGGGAATATTCAGGGGTCACCACTGGATTCCTTCAGGCTTCTCACTGTCTGGGCCTTTTCCCCTTGTTAGCCTCTTTAGGTCTTTCTTTGATAAGCTGTTTTTGGCTTGAGGCAGAATGCTAGGGATAGAATAGAGAACCCGTGAAACTCTAAAGAGACACTTTGTGTGACTTATGCTTCTGGGAGATTGGGGGGAAATGTTAAAAAGCCTTTCAGTATTTGAACAGAAGTTAGAAGGAAGGAAGGAAAAGCTGTCCAGTACACATAAAATTGAAGACAGTGAGATGAATCAGGACTGAACCCCATAAATATCATTTAGAAGACAAAGTGTTCAGCTCTGAGAACTGGCACTAGTACCTGGATGAGCACCGGGACAGAATGAATCCAGAAAATACCCCTGGCCTGCAGGCCAGGAGCATGCTGCCAAAAAACAGAGCATGCTTCCGCTTTCCAGTTCTTTCTCAAGCTCCCTGGCAACACCCATTACATGCACCCCTTCAGGAGCTTGGGGATCTGTTTCGTCTCCCCCCAAAAAGTGCCTCCTTCCGCTTTTAGCCAACAGCAGGTACCAAGTGGTCCTTGCAAGACCAGGACAGGCTCTGGAAGGGGGAAGTCAGGCCAGTGAGGCCATGCCAGCCACCCCCAAAGAAGGAGAGGAGTGCTTCTGCCTGCCCTGATCCTGGCTCATTTTCCTCCATGTTCAGCAAAACGTGTCACGCTCAGTAGGCACTCAGAAATGTTAGGTGAGTGAATGAATGAAAGCAAAGGCAAAGAAGGGACTCGTTTACTTAGGTCTGCTCTAAGAAACTTCAGTGAGTTGGTCGCATAAATGTTAAGTCGGGAAGCACAGTACTAGCCAGGCCTACAGGGTGGGCACTGGCTTTTAGGAAGCAGAGTTGTCTTTTAGCCCTGTATTTCTTCCCTGGGATTTTTTGGGAGGAGGCTTTACTCTCCAGAGCAGTGGTTTCCAAACTTGTTAGGTCATACAACCCTAACAGGAAAAATTTTAGAGCACACCACATAATTACAATGTATTATTTTTTAAGAGAGAGAAAGAGCATGCACATAGAAGTTGGGGAGGGGCAGAGGGAGAGGGAGAGAGAGAGACTCTTAAGCATGATGTGGGGCCCGATCTCACAACCCTGAGATCATGACCTGAGCCAAAATCAAGAGTCAGACACTTAACCGACGGAGCCACCCAGGTGCCCCATAATTAGAGTGTATTTATTTACAAATCATGCATGTGTCCTACTGCACATATTATATGATTATAAAATACCTTGAGAGGACATTAAAAAGGGATGCCATAAACAATATTTCAAATACTTTGCTAGTCATGATGACTTCCATTCTTTACTACACGACACCATAATTGCTTATGAGAGTTTCAATATTAATAGTGGACATAAACCCGTAGTTTCAAATAATCTGTAGATTATTTCAGTACATTCTCTTTTGTAACTCCTATCAGATCTGATTCATTAATCATTGTTTTGACCTCACAACTGACAAAGAGCCCTGTGAGTCTGGTTGATATCATCTCTGCATTTTCTTGGGCTACATGGTACATGGATTCTTAGCATTATCTCATCCCAACCTCTTCATTTCAGCAATATTTTAGGTCATGGGTGTGTGTCTTGTGGATTTGTGTCTTGTGACCTGGTCATATAATCTGCAAGTCCAGTTAACTGGTGTGCTCACACGCACACACACAAACACAGCAGAAGGGGACCGTGCAAATGCGGACCTTGGGTGCTCAGCCCCTCCACTTCCTGTCTTCTCCCAGGGAACCCCCACATCCCATGTGGCCCTGAAGGCAGAAGCAAAAGGCCCCATGGTCAGTCCATATGCTAAATAGTAACGAAGTTTAACTTCTTCTTTATTTTCTTAGTAAAATAGAAATGTGGAGGTTATCTTCCCACACACCCCAACGGGTCCATTTGGAGACCACTGTGCCTGTGCTATATGAGGGGTGACATCACTCCATGGCCTTTGCCCTCCCTCTCTAATCCCTGTCTAATGCTCCCCATGTGTTGTGCCCCCACCCCAGACATCTGGAGAGAAGAAGCGATCTGGCCACAGTGACAGCAATGGCTTTGCTGGCCACATCAATCTACCAGACCTGGTGCAGCAGAGCCGTTCCCCGGCCGGGACACCAACTGAGGGCCTGGGGCGCGTCTCCACCCATTCCCAGGAGATGGAATCCGGGACTGAAGTAGGTGCTGGGCAATAGCCTCCACAGCTCTGTTCTCAGCCCGTGGGGGGGCGGGGAGTGAGGTGTGGAGCCGGCTTCAGGAATGAGGCTTTGCTAAGCTCCCGGAAATGTGTTTGGTTGGTTTCTACTATATAACTACTTATGCAAATACTTAAATGGAGGAAAATCACAGAAGCACAGCGGTAAATGTTCTCAGAGATCGTCTGGCCCAAAACCTGTTTTTACAGATGAGAATATTGAGGCTCAGAGAGGTTAAGGGACTTGCCCAAGGCATACAACTGGTTTGTGAGAGATTTCTGTAGAACTGGGATTTCCTATCTCCCAGGCCAGTGCTAGAAACTACAGCTTATAGACATCCCAAGGCTAAGTTGAGATTCATGTTTACATCAATTTAGTCAAACTAAGTTGGACCTAAAATGAGGTTGAAATTATTTGTTAAATGAAAGATAAAAATAGATAGGTTCGCCAAGCATTCCTCTTCCTAAATTCCAAATTGAATGGGAAAGGGAGAACTGAGATATTATCTTCCCTGTATAGAACAGCCTGAATAAATCCAGTCTGCTAGGCAGTGCTCGTAGGTGTGGTCATCCAGGCTTGACCGGTGGATGAGTTCGTGGTGCTTGGTCATGTTTCATGAATAGTCCTGTGAGTCACACATAGGCCCTGAAGCTAATGAGGAAGCATATGCACTGGAGTTTTTGATGCTGTCCACACAGTTTTCCTATACACTCCTTGGATTCTATAGTTACTGAGCAGATGAGCTTTGTTTAGCCCGAGGGAAAGAACACAGAGGTGTACTGGAAGGTGCAGCATTTCCTCTCGTGGCGTGGCTTCACGCGGTGCAGGCAGGTTTTCTCTGCCTGAACACCTCTCGCGGTACCAAGAAGAAGCCCATGGGATTGGACTCTGGTTCAAATTCTGCTTCTGCTCCAGCTCTAAATGGGAATATTAGTACCTGTCTCACCTCCTTCACAGACTTCTAAAGATCAAAGGAGAGAATGTACGTGAAAGCTCCAAGTGGAGCTTGACTGTATGTTCGGGATGAAATGCTGCCATGTGGACATGCTGACTTAGTTTATTACCAGTTGGGTAAGCTTTTCTTCAGACCATGTGGTCAATATGAGGTTGTCTTTACTTCAAGGGAGAGATGAGCTCTGTCACCACAGTCATCTTACCATATTGTCCAAAATGTAATTTGCTCACTGAAACTCTTACAGTCTGACAATTAATGGGGCCCTAGCAAAGGCCCCATGGGTGAGTAACCAACCAAGACCAGGAGAAGTTGGAGAGAGAGGCACATACTTGGACTCGGGGGTTAGAGTGTGAACAGCTAAACAGATGGAAGAATCTGTTATCATTTTAAAGCCCAAGCAAAATATTCCTGGCATTGTTCATTCCTATAGTATTTATCTGCTTTTTTAATCCTCTTGCATATCGATTAGTACGGCATGGGGAGCAGCACAAAGGCCTCCTTCACCCCCTTTGTGGACCCCAGGGTATACCAGACGTCTCCCACTGATGAAGATGAAGAAGATGAAGAATCATCAGCTGCGGGTAAGTTAGAAGGCCTGGATGTTTTAGTAACAGCTTGGTTTTCCTTTCTGATAAGACCTGATAACGAAATTAATTGTTGGTCCGGTAGTTTTTTTTTTTTTTTTTTATGTTATGTTAGTCACCATACAATACATCACCCATTTTCGACGCAGTGATCCACGATTCATTGTTTTCATACAACACCCAGTGCTTATCGGTCTAGTAGTTAAGCCGTTTTCTGCTTAAGCCCTGCCTTAAAGGGAAGTTGTGTTTTGTTTTGTTTTGTTTTGTTTTTATTATTATTATTATTATTATAGTAGGATTTCTAAAACAATTTCTTTCTCTCCATTTTTTTTTTCATCTCTTCTATTTTGCTTCTGGTAGGAACCCAGAGGTATCCAGGGGCCCTGGGAAAAGCTGTTCCTCAGAGACCTCCAAACTTACCACATACTTCTCAAAAGCAATTTCTGGGTACAATGCTGTGCACGCAGTAGACACTTAATAAGTGCGTGTCGAGTTGTGTTGGGTTCTAGGTGTGTGCTTCCTACCGCCCGGGTCTGGCTGATTTAGAGGAGAGTCATGCTTTCTGGACTTACGCAACTCACTAATCATCCAGGGAAGCTTAGGCCAGTTTTTCAGCTGATGATATGGAATTTTAAAAAGTAAATCTTGCTGTGTATGATATAGGAGATGGTGTGTTCAATTTTGTGAGATGAGTATCTATTCTCTAAACTACCCAAGTCGTATCCATAAGTCTGTTTTACTAATGGATAAAATAGTGCTTCTGTGAATGACTTATACTGTATTCTACTTTAAAAAGTGTATAAAATATGCATAGCTGCAGAGTTTCTCTGCCTTTTCTCTAATTCCCACTAAACAGGGAGAAATTATAGTGTTCTGAAGTGCCTTCTCCGTATCTCCATTGCTTATTTTTTAAGATGCCAGTGACTTCTCCGATTCTTTTTCTCAAAGCTCTGTTTACTAGCGAACTTCTTAGGCAAGAACAGGCCAAGTTCAATGAAGCAAGAAAGATTTCAGTGGTAAACGTAAACCCAACCAACATTCGACCTCATAGCGACACACCAGAAATCAGAAAATATAAGAAGCGATTCAACTCGGAAATACTTTGTGCCGCTCTCTGGGGTAAGTGCTGCTTTTTACTGCTTACTAAGAGATCAACCCTCAAACCTTAAAAGCCTGTGGGGCTTACCATCTGGAGAGCAGTAGTTGAATCACGGTGTCAGAGTCCCCACGCAGGACTATCTTGGACTCAGGAGGGATCAAGAGCAGTTTTACATGGAGCAAGACCTGATGACCTAACGCCCAGGATAACAAGATCAGATTCAGAATGACCTCGTCACATAATAGTGACAGGCTATCAAGTCAGTAAGAGAATAAGCTACCACTTACCACACACCCACCATGTGCCCAGCACCATGTGATGTGCCCCACACTCTGCCTCTGTGACCTATACAATATCCTGCAAGGGGAGGAAAGGCATCGCCCCCATTTCACAGCTGGATAGCCAGCCTCGCATCTTTGAGTGAATTGTCAAAGGCCAGTAGTAGCAAGACAAAACTTGAAAAGGACAACAGATGATGAACTTTCCTTTCTAGTTCAAACAGCAACCTGCAGTTCCTATGAAAATGATGCATGGGTTTTAGCTGACGTCAAGCTCAGTTTAGGTTGGGTGAGATTCTATCAAAGTCCTGGTCTGTGTTACTGCAAATGTCACATATCGATTAAGGAAGGACGTGGCCCCTCTGTATCCACTTAAAATACTAAGCCTAGTTTGAGGCGCCACAGTTTTATAAGGGCAAAAGCATTTGAGATGTTCGTAGAAGTGGATGAAGGCCGGGAACCATTTCGTGGGAGATACGATGGAAGGAGTAAGGCTCTGTCCTCTGGAGAAGAGACGGGAGACAAGATGGCCATGTTTAATATGGAATAATTTATGGACAAAAGAATAGACATTCATGTTACTCAAAAAATAAATGTACAAAAGCAAGAGAAGTTAGAGAGTTACCTGTTCATGAATATAGTCCCACACAGTGGACCCTCAGCGTGTGTGCACGTATGTGTGTGAGTGTGTGTGTGTTGCAGGGCAGGTGGGAGTTAATTTGCATGAATTTTTAGGATGGCAGCTATCCAGACAAGACCACTTACCTGCTAGAGCTTTTGTAATAGGGATTCGTGCACGGGAGATGGGCTGGACCAGATTTAGATATCTGAGTGGTGCCTTATGGCCCTGCAACTCTCAGGCTACTAACACCTTCACTTGCATTGGCCTGTCATTTCCCTGACAGACAGCAGAGCCTTGAGGGTATGAGACATATGTAAGCTTTGGTGTGAGAAGGAGGAAAGGCTTTTCTTCCAGTGCGGTGTGGAAATGGGGCACTCTGCCGTATGTTGAAGGTGGGTAGGCTAGAAATCCCTGCACGAACGGGTGGGGATGAACTTTGGGCGTGTCTCGAGGTGGGATTTATAGAGAAAGCCAGGAAAGGGATGGGTGTTATAGGAAAGGAATAAAGGCTAATTGTGCTGGCGTCACAGCTGTGCCCAAGGCTTCTCGTGAGAAGGACTCTATACTAGTGGTACATGGCCAGATGTAATGGATGCTGCTACCACTTTATAAAAGAAAACTAATCTTATTACCAGAGGGGCAGTGATTTAATTACCGTGGCAGAGCCTCGACCTCTTCACTCCCTACCGTAGTACCTACTTGCCCATTAGTTTATATTAACAAGGCATGGTTTCTTAGGTTTCACAGGGACCCCAGATGCAGAAAGGCTGAAGCATATAAAAAGTCAGTCTTGGGGTGCTCCTTAAATTTGCAGGTGTAAACCTCCTGGTGGGAACGGAAAATGGCCTGATGCTTTTGGACCGAAGTGGGCAAGGCAAAGTCTATAATCTGATCAACCGGAGGCGATTTCAGCAGATGGACGTGCTAGAGGGACTGAATGTCCTGGTGACTATATCAGGTATGTTACCAGTATGTTCCAGGATGACTGAGACCCCTGGGTCTGCACAGGTGGGAAAGGCCATCACCTCAGTCTTGAAAAAACAGCAAGCTCTGCCCTCCCTGGCTAACAGTGACACAGTAAATTATAGCAGGATAGCCAGAGCGAGATCACCCCTGTTTTGTAACTCTGGAGATCCTGACCTCCGAAGGGAAACCTCTCTCCTCTGTATGATCTCTGAATCAGGCAGACGTACCACAGAGGCTGTTGGTTTATAGGCCTTTAACCTCTGCCGGGACTCAGCAAGGAGCTTTTGAAGTCTGAGCTCTAGTCATTGCTGCCTACTCCTGGGTGGAGACTATCAAAACGTAGACTTTGCAGAGTGGAGAATTTTGTAAGCAGAAACTTCTCTGGTCTCTTTTCTCTCACGAACTGTTCTAGCTTATACTCCGTTGATGTTTCAGCAAGTGCAGCTGGCCCATTAGGTGGCTGAGTCTGCAAAGAGATTGGGATGTGGGAGTTGTTACAGCTACGCCCTGCAGCTTTCCGGTTCCCAAAAAAAGAACTTTAAAAAAATACGGACACAGAAGTGAAGACCTTATTACTGACAAGTTATCAGTGTAACCTGAAAGAGTCTGTGTTTATTGAAAGTTCTTTGCTTTCTGATGATGTTTGAAGGAGTTTAATAAATAATATCCCCTTTCCCCCTGCCTTCCCATCCCACTCAGTATGAAACATTAGAACCATGATGGGAAGAGCCCAGGATGCACCCCAGACCTGTGGGTCAGAATCCCTGGGAGTAGGGCCCAGGGATCAACTCTGAGTGCTCAGAGTTTCATCTCTTTTTATTCTCCCCAAAAAGAGCCAAGTAGATTCTTCTTGTATCATCATTTGATCTTAATTTGGTATAGTCTTTTTTTTTTTTTTTCTCTCTTGTTGATTGCTTGCCTGACTGCGGTCCCACCAAATCACATTTAAAACATACATCTGCCACTCACCTACCGAAAGTGGAAATGATGCCAGAAAATTCACATTCAGCCTTCATTATGTTGTGAGTGACACGTTCCCATTCTTAAAAAAGTAACCATCTCCTCTTACCATGAAGTATAGATGGGGAAAAAAGAACGAAAATAGGAGCAACTGGCCTCAGATCTGCATTGGCGTAGAAAGGAGCAAGCACTGGCCTTTCTGGCCCTCCTAGCTCTTAGGATCCTTTCCGGCCTTGGACTGCAAAAAGGAATCACAGCTGCGCAGTGACTCCCTTCATTGGTGAACGCACCGTCCTGTCAAATCCAGTGTGCAACGCTTTAATGAATTTTCTTGTTCTTATATATATCACATCTGTAAAATATAAAACATCCTTTGCTGCCTAAGAGAAGTCAAGGGAAAATAAGTACCCAGGAAGTATAACCCACAGGCCTAAATGATCACTTAGGAACAGCCACCTCCCCTCCCCACCCCCAATAAAGGAAAAGCCACCCCAAGGAAGATTTTCTTATCTGGTACTCAGATAATCTCACAGAGTATATTGAATTTTGCTCCTGTGTCCTCCTCAACATTTTTAAGATGTTTTCTTATCGTTGAATTCCTATTCCAGAAGCGCTTTACCAAAGGGAACTTTGTTTTTTCCCAAGTGCACATCTTTGGTTTTTCCCAAGTAAACCTCTTTTCCTCTACTATTTTTGTTTGGTATTTCTTTCCGTGATCTCAGAATCATAGATGTGTCCAGGGTTCTCTGCTGAGCCTGGTTTGCCTTCATTGAAATTGTGTCTCTTGTCTCCTTATAATTCTTTTCTGTTAGTCAGATAAAGTAAAACTACTCACAGCTGTCATCTTCAAAGTAATCGAGGAGGTGAATAAGAGGCTCCCATTGACATACGCTGTTAGGTTAGAAGGTGAGGGGAAGACAGCCACATATAAGCATGTTAAAATTCCAGTTATCAACATTCCTTCATGTGATTCGATCTAGAATGTTTTGGAACTCTGACCAACTATTCCTTACAGAATTAGGTCTTGACACTGCCCTTTGCATTGAGAAGAGAAAGAGCAGCTTGCTCAAATAAGAAACTGCCTGAAGGTAAAGACAAATTATAAAATGGTGATTTGTCCAAAACACTTGGAGCTGTTGGCATAGACAACAATTTGATGTTGCTGGGGACACTGGTTATTGTGCCTTCACACACCTACACAATTGTAAATAGAATAAAAATAAGTGAATAAAATAAAACAGAGATGGGGAAGGACTGAGAGAAAAGGTTGTCACAGGGCCTTGAAATTAGAGCTCTTTTATTTCAACAGGAAAGAAGAACAAACTACGAGTTTATTATCTTTCATGGTTAAGAAACAGAATACTACACAATGACCCAGAAGTAGAAAAGAAACAAGGCTGGATCACAGTCGGGGACTTGGAAGGCTGCATACATTACAAAGTTGGTAAGTGTCAAGACATGGAATTGTTTACTCAATCCTAATTATTCAGTTTAAGTGTCATTCCATTTTTTTCTGGTAGGTATTGATGATGTATTTGTTACCAGTTTAAGATGTTGTTAGAACTTTAGGTATACTTGCATTGTTTCCAAAATGTCAGATTGATGAAGTTCTAAGAGTGCATTCAGACTAAAGTCCTATGCTCCAGTTTAAACATTCATGTCCACTCTCTCCCAAATACCCATTAAAATGACAGTGAAGGAATAAAAATGCCATAAACCCACAAGGACAAAGGGACCAGAAGAAGAGAAACCAGCAAACAAGAGATGTCAACAGAATTGAACAAGAATAGCTGGATGACGTGTAACTAACCTAGATGAGCAGGAAATGCTGACTTCTATGTCTGCAGTGAGGAAAGTCATCAAAATCAATCCAGCCACTTACAGAACCCAGAAAGGCCCAAGGTCTGAAGCTCCTGAGATGGAGGTATACAGTGGAACTGAAAACAGAAGGATTATTCGAAGGGTGATGAGCAGCAAGTTCTCTCCCACTGCAACAGAGGATGAAAAGTTAGCACAGCCAATCTGAATTGGGGGAATATGGAATTGCCAGGATAGACACACACACACACACACACACACACACACACACACACACACACACACACACCCTACTTCCCCTGTTTAGCTCCTAGAATGTTGGCAGCCATACTTATATACCCAAGCAAGAGATTGAAAGATTTGTCTTTGGAGAAACTAAATAGCCAGAAAGAAAAGATGTCCAGGTACTAATATTTGAAGTGCCATGGAAAGCTTGCTATCTAACCATCTAAACCTGAAGCCCACACCTGTACCAGATATGGGGACATCCACTAATAGGAAGGAAACTTAAACAGAAAGAAAGAACTTTAAAGGAAACGAAGATAATGAGGAGTGGAAGAAAACTAAAAAGAAACTGTAATAACTTCAGAGAGATTAGAAAAACTATTTCCAGAAGAGAAGAATAGGGACCATTACGAAAAACAGTTGGAAAAGGTCAGGGGAGGTCATTCAGAGAGCAAGAAAAAGTTCTTGGAAATTTGAATATATTGGCGGGGATAAAAAGTGTAGTAGATGTATCAGAAGATAAAGATGAGGCATCTTCTAGAAAGTAGGACAAGAAGAAAAGGAAAGGAGACAAAAGAAAGCAAAAGGCTCAGTCCAAGTGCTTCAAAATCTAAGTAACATGAGTTTGGAAAAAGAGAAAATAAGAATTGGAAAGGGAAGAAAGTATCAAAAAAGTAATGTAAGAAAATTTCTAGAACTAAGAACTTAAAATCTCAAATTAAAAGGACTCATTGTGAATACCCAGTATAGTGAGTGAGAAAGAAGACTCACAGGAAGATATATTAACATAACATTTCAGTACCCAGGAAATGAGGAGGTCCTTAAAGCTTCCAGATTATAATTAAATAAATAAACAAATAGTTTATATATTAGGTGGCTTGAGATTTAGCAGCAATACTAGAACTTAGAAGATGATGGAACAAAGCCTTCAACTAGTATTTTATAACCCATCTGTATGAACCAGGGTTCTCCAGAGAAACAGAACTAATAGGATACACACATACATACGTGTGTGTGTGTGTGTGTGTGTGTGTGTAAGAGGCATACATATATGTGTGTGTAAATATACTCTCTCTATATAAAGAGGTTTATTATAGAAGTTGCCTCGCACAGTTATGGAGGCCCAAGATCTGTAGTTGGCAAGCTGGAGACCCAGGAGAACCAGAGTCTCAGGCCCAATCTGAAGTCTGGAAAAGACCAGTTTCCCCGCTCAACAGTCAGGCAGGAGGTGTCTTCTTACTCAATCTTTTTATTCTATTCAGGTCTGTAATCAACTGGATGAGGCCCCTCCATACTGAGAGGGCATTCTGCTTTCCTCAGTGTACCCATTCAAATGTTAATATAATCCAGAAAAGCCCTCACAGACACACCCAGAACAATGTCTGACCAAATATCTGGGCACCTTGTGGCCCTGTCAGGTTGACACAGAAAATTAAACATCACGCCATCAAACCATCAGTCAACTTTGAATGCAGTATGAAGACATTTTTCAGATGTGCAGGGTCTCACAACATTTATGTTCCATACACGGTTTCTCAGGAAACTACTGGCCGATGTAGTCCACCAAAATAAAGGCATAAACCTAGGAATCCAGGTAAAAAGTGAAGAAAATACCCAGAATGATGGTGAAGGAAATGTGGGTGCCAACTCTGCCATAGGCTTAGAGAGAAATCGGTCCAAGTAGAGTGGGACAAGGGAGTGTTCTAAGAGGGGAGCCTTCAGGGAAAATAAAATGTCACAAATAGATTACCTGACACATTTGACTGAATTGAAGGCATTTACAGCACCAGCAGAAAGTCCGTGTGCTTAGAGACAGATGTATGGAAAAGAAGGAAGTGGGGGGAAAAAAAGATGAAAGACAAGAAAGAAAATGTAATTGTGGTGTGCTATATGCCTCAGCTGTGAACAACAATCATTTCAACATGGGATCTTGATTTAACCAAAAATTTGAACTATAACTGTATTAGCGGTGTGGGGGAGGAAGAAACGTGTGTGTGAGAGAGAGAGAACTAGAGAGAGGAGATGGTTCTAAGAGACTAAATCCTTCCCATACTCTCAAGTCAATAGATAATACCTCCAGCAGAAAAAAAATCAGGAAATAACATTATAAGCATGTTATTTAGAAATATGGAAGTAAATAACCAAGGAAGTAGTTGAAAGTATATTAAAGACAGAATATGTAAACAGCAGGGGCACACTAAAGAAAAAGAGCCCAGGGAGCAAGAATTTTGTTCATTGCTGCGGGCTGTCCAGTTTCTTTAGGACATGAGTATTGTGTTCATTCAAATATTCTACAAAAGAAATGACTGCCACATGTACTGTGTTAGCCTGTTCAGGTTGCTATAGCAGAACACCATGAACAACAGGCATTTCTCACAGTTCCGGAGGCTGGGAAGACCAAGATCAGGGTGCTGGCAGACTCAGTGTCTGCCGTGGGCCTGCTTCCCGGTTCATACACAGCAGGTTTTTTTGCTACAACTTCATGCAGCGTATGGAGAGAGGGATCTCTCTAGGGCCTTTTTTATAAAGGCACTAACCACTTTTAAATCCCTAATAATTGGAATTCAAATTTGGATAATAAGCAAATGGCCACCTTTACATCTCTACCCATTTGCTAATTTTTCTACCATTTGGCCATACCAGCTCTCAGCTTCTAGCATGTGGGTGACTGTAAAAGCCAGGGAGGGGAACATGAAGGTGACTATGCAGGTTCTTATAACAATGAATAATTCATATCTAGACCTAGCGATTAAAGAGAATCGTAAGCCTTCAGATGAAGAAAAGAAGCTTCAGTATAAAGCAAAATGCCCCAAGTATTCTGCAGACCGAGTGCTTTAAAGAAAGTTCAGTCTGTATCAATGAGCAAATCTCCCACCGAGAACATAATGTGTATTTACATATGCAAAAAGCTGAATAAGTTGGTATACTTTTTTAATTTATAATTTGTCTATTACAGTTAAATATGAAAGGATTAAATTCCTAGTGATTGCCTTAAAGAATGCTGTGGAGATATATGCTTGGGCTCCTAAACCGTATCATAAGTTCATGGCATTTAAGGTAAGCGAGCGCGCAATTACCTAAAAAAGCGTTGTTGTTTTTTTAATTTTATGTTCGCACCAGTTAACAAAGTTGTCTGTCTTGCACATCGACTAGGACCAATTCTACTATATATAATAAACCCCCTTTAAAAGTTGAGGAGCTCTTAGGCTTATTATTCCAAAAGCAAAGACTAAGCACTAATACATGCTATAAAAGTTACTGGGGGTGGGGGATGAGTGAATGGGGAAAAAATTGGGCTGCGCCCTCCTCCATATCAGGTCTACAAATCATTGTCTCCTAGGGGCCTTTAGTATGGGATGGCTACTGAGCAAAGCACTAATTGTGATATTAGGCAATGCAAGTCATTATAAAGGCACTTAACTAAGGTAATCTCTGATACGTCATCTCAAAAAGGCAGACCAACAGCAGTTCCAAGTCTCAAGGATGAACCATGTCTCCAAATCTTGTCATCCTTATAAGCCTTTTGGGGTAGAGTCCCGACAACTCGCATGATGCGCATATATCCCCAATTATTGGACTTCTCTGAAATGAATACTGAATGTAGTTCCACAAGAAAATGGCTTAGTTTCTCTGCATTCTGCTTTTTCATTTTGGACCTTATCTGAGCCTGTACCCACCATGGTTGGCTTGGTCACTCATGACACTCAGCAGGAGTGGGATTAGGATATGCTAGTATGATGGACCCCAGCTCATGAAAGTTGACTCCCAAATGCCAGAAGGACCGTACGTACAGGCACTTGGGTGTTTCCAGAGCTGCAGACTTTATCCAGAGCCCACGTGAATTTCTCTTCTGTCCCCTGTCTCTCTCTGCCTGTGTCTCTCGTTTTCTTCATAGCACATTGGCCCTCACATTTTCTCCCCATCCTTGTGACTTTCCTCTTCCCTTGATCCTTTCTGTATTCTTTCTGGCCACTTACGCCATGTGAGGGCAGAAGCTGCCTTGGGAACACCATGAGGCACTCTTTGAGGCTGTCTTGTTCCCCTAGTGCAAGGAGCTCATTTGTGATGTGCTCAGGAAGATAGATACATCAGGGGAAATGCTCTTCCTCCAGAACCCCACTTTTATGGAGAGAAAGTGTTGGAATGTATTAGGTTAGTAATAACACTTAAGGGGTGACATCTAAAAGCTGAAGCAGTGCTGCCATTGTGCCAAAATCTGGGTCCACAAAAAAGTTTCTCAGTCAAGGTCCCGTTCTGACTCTGGTTCGGAAGTTACTGCCATCAGTTTACCAGTCAAAATGCATGAAACGGTGCAAAATGCTGTGTTCAGTCGACCACGCCCAGCCTGGCAGGAGGGCAGCATGAAAGTCAGGACTGGAACAGGAAGGACGGGAGCTTCCCCTACCGTGAGACTCCGTTAGCAAAAGCTGAAGAAAGAGGGCTCTCTTGGGTGGCAGTGACATTATAGCTGAGTAACTTGTGGTTTCGCAAATTCTCTCCCAGATGTCAAGGCCCAATAAAAGTAGACTGTGCTGAAATAATGGCAAAAGAAAACAGAGGAATGCCTGGCAGCTAGTTGGGGCTTGGGCTCTGGATTGAAACACATGGAACCTTGGTAAACTTGGGTAGAGCTCTCTTTTTCCTTGCTACTTAAGCTGAACTAGCCTATGTAAGTCATGAGTTTTGTGATGTTCCAACCTCCCCTGCTTCTCTATTGCCCAAACCCAAGTCTCAGATCTCAGCAGTACATTTAAAGAAGGTGCCAATCTGATGTCTACTCACTCATTGAAGGAAGATCAGAACCAGAGTGTGCCTGTTAATTCTGAACAGACTTAGCGCAGAGCTGGTCCAGCTGCCCACCCCAGGCTGTCTCTGAAAGGGTCATGGCCATGCAAGGGCCCGGCTGTTCCATGGGAAGGGAAGGAGCCAGAGAGGTGGCTGGGCCTTCTCCAGAGAAAAAAGGCCAGAAATAAAGAGGAAAGAACAGCAGCACCCGGATGCCAAGTTCTTCAAGGATAACGACACTGTCGAAATTGACAACTGTAAACCTCTTCTCTGCCCTGGAGGACAAGGGGTGGAGAAGGGGCCACAAATGAGTGCTAGACCCTTCCTCCTAGAGCCAGAATATGAATAGAGCTAAGCTGAAAGAGAAATCTCCTGGCTTTTCAGTGTAAGAAAGCCAGACATTAACTTCCACCAGGCTGTGCTAAAAGAAACAATGATTAAGATAATCTCTTTAAATGATGTGGACACTCATGGGATGTTTTTTAAAGTCTTTTGCAGATCTCCAGCACAAGCCACTGCTTGTTGATCTCACGGTAGAAGAAGGTCAAAGATTGAAGGTTATTTTTGGATCACACACTGGTTTTCACGTAATTGATGTTGATTCAGGAAACTCTTATGATATCTACATACCATCTCATGTAAGTTCCTGAGTTCTACAACAACGCATGTAGAAAAGGGATTTGTTCTTGCACATTTTTAGTGGAAATCATGCTAATTTCTATTAATTGGTACAGCAGATGCACTATCAAGGCTAAAAGCCTTCACTAAATAGACAATGCTTTTAATACATAAAACATGTGACTGTAATTGATTTTTATGAGTGCTTAAAACTAAGTAACCCATAACAGCGATTCTTTGCCATTTACTAGACATGTTGTCTTACTGGACTTTAGATTCAAATGTGTATGATGTTTCTCCTTTGGGGCATAAATTGTGTATTTTAAGCAAGAGTACAATAGACAACTTCCTATTTTCAGTTTTTGAAGGGAGATGGGTTCATGTGGCTTGGGAAGTCTGTGGTCCCCTTTTGCTGTCTTTGTTGCTCTCTTCAACTTGAGGGGAGTGTTGTGTAGTAGAATCAGACACTGGAGGCCTACCCTGGCTCTAGCCTGTGTTTATTTTGCAACAATGAGCACATTAGACAGTCTCTCGAACCCTCAGCTTTCCCATCTGTAAAATGGGGATAGAAGTCCCCATTCCAGAGGGTTATCATCAGCAATAAATGAGGTAATACCTCTAAGGTACTTGGCACAAGCCCCTGCAAATTGTCGTATGAACATTATAACACTGGAACACTGCCTAAAACCTGACTGTCAAACAGAAATACGGCGCCTGGTGTCACTTATTAGGATGGGTGCAGTGCAAGTCATGTTTCCTGCACCTGATCCCAAGGCTAACATACAGTAGACACCGTCAGGAGAGTCTGAGGCCTGATCTGTTGCCAGTTGGTATTTTGAGAGTTTATAGGCTTTACTGCAAAAAAGCTTGATGATTGAAAAAAGTTGTTTCAGTACATCACACACACACACACACACACACACACACACACACACGGTCTCTCTCACACACGCACACGGCATTCACTGCTGCGTCCTAGCTTTCCACACATGTGTGTGCATGTGTACACAGGACTCACAGCTCCCGTTCTTGGTGAGGTGACTGGGGCATCACTGTGATCATCCTCGGTCCTCTCATTTCCCCGCCAGGCAACTAGCGGGCTGCCATGTCAGCCTCAGCCCGGGGACCCCAGCAGCACTGCATCTCCCCTCCCACAACAAGTCCATCTACATTGATTCCAATAAAATGAGTGGTCATTTTAAATGTTTTTCTCAACAAGCCATTAATTTGGATTATTCTGTTATTTAGGCACCCAGATAGTCTGTGTTGTACGCTCAGAGCCTATTTGGTAGGCGTCTCTTTGGGTCCCACCTTTGACCATGTTTAGGCTGTTTCCATCAGATTCAGCTGGTTTGCATTCCCCTCGTCTTTTTTTAGAAATAGTTGGAAAACAAGTGATTTTTTATTGTCCGTGAGACATGTGCGCAAATCCCAGTTCTACCACCAAGTACCAGTGCAGCTTTGCTCAATCTACATAACCCCTCTGACATGCAGATGCCTCGTCTGTAGAGGACGATATCTACCACAGGGAACTGTTCTAAGGACTAGAAATGATATATGTAAAGAGCCCAGGGCTCGGCACATAGTCGGTGTTCTATACCTGTAGTTGTTTTTAGGGAACAGGTCAATTGGATCCTCGACCTAATGCCTAAGTCTGTATTTGTATAGGTATTTGACAGGTCAGTGGTTAAATTAAGCAAAGCAAAGCAAAATGTCAGTCTCTAGAATGAAAATGGTGGGTGGGGGGAGGAGGGAGGGTATCCTCTTTTTTGTGATTCTTAGAGATGAATAGTCAGGATGCTGTTTTATTTTTAAAAAGAATAATGCCTGGCCTTTCTTTGTCTCCTAGATTCAGGGCAATATCACTCCTCATGCCATTGTCATCTTGCCTAAAACAGATGGAATGGAAATGCTTGTTTGCTATGAGGATGAGGGGGTGTATGTAAACACCTATGGCCGGATAACTAAGGATGTGGTGCTCCAATGGGGAGAAATGCCCACGTCTGTGGGTAGGTTAACCATTCCTTATCTCCTTCAGCAGTTACACCCCCCAAATGAAACGAAAGTCAAGAAATGTGAAACAACCATTTGATTCCACAAAAAACAAAAAAACAAAAAACAAAAACAAACAAACAAAAAAAACCAGTCTGTGAATAACACTTGTAAGACTTGCTTTGTCTGTTTATCTCAAGTCGTTTGTCATTTTTGTGGTTAAGATGTGAACAGATGCTGTGAGTTATTGCCCATCTAATGTTTTTAATGCAGTTTTGGAAATTCCTTTTGACAGCCTACATTCATTCCAATCAGATAATGGGCTGGGGCGAGAAAGCTATTGAGATCCGGTCAGTGGAAACAGGACATTTGGATGGAGTATTTATGCATAAGCGAGCTCAAAGGTTAAAGTTTCTATGTGAAAGAAATGATAAGGTAAATCCGTTTCAACATTTGCATTAGTGTTTGCATTTTAAGAGACCACCAGGTACCTGTGAAACCTTCATTTTCCTTTATACTGATTTGAATCACATCTGTGTTAAACAATCAATATTCTCTTGAAATGGCATTATTTGGTTTGATTCATGTGAACCCTCAAAGTATATTATTCACATATTTAAAAAGACATTAAAACTTCTAAAAATTTCTTGTAAACTCCTAGCAACTTTTGTGGCCTGCCGGCCTTATGCTGACTCAGCAGACATCCCAAATTCTCATACGCATGCGGGAGAGTTGGCCCGTCATTAATCACTCACAGTGGGTCAACTCTGCACTCCACTTGGAGACTTTTCACAAAGTCACTATGGGGGACCCAACGCATCACATTATATTCACTTTTAAATGTAAAACATTTGACATGGAGAAATATAAACTTTTTTAAAAAAATGTCACCCGTTCCTTAAGAAATGCACAGTCGCAAACTCAACTAGTGCCATGTCCTGTGTCATTCCAGCCATGTTTCTTCTGAAGTGTCATAGGGGGACTGTTTTGTAGTGAAATTGGTGGAGTCCGTCTGGCATGATCAGTCACCTCAGAAGGGTATTCTGTAGCAGTGCTGCTTCTCCCTTGCCCTCCCAGTAGACTAACCCAGAGTTTTTAGGAGCTAAGCTGTGGTCATTTGTGAATCCATCCTTTGTGACTATGGCCAACTTAGAATGCTCTCCCCAAATAGCAGGCATAAACACCTATAGTAAAGAATGTGATGGGTTGAACAGACATACATCTCTTGGTCCATCCTGGTTCCCCAGAGGCCAGATTGGTCTTATTCCAACCCTGGGGGTGTGAGTCCAGACTGTATTTAACCCAACTACTCTGACCTGGTGCGGTCTGGGTAGACAACAGCTGTGGGTGCCAAGGATGGTTCCAGGGCCTTACCGGAGTATGCCAGGAAATAAACCTGACCCCTGGTAAAACTCCAGGCCCAACCCAGCCCCTGGGGATCATAAGACTAGGAGTGAGCTGGGTGTAGATTCTCACAACTCCAGTTCATTGACGACCCACCCCAGCAAGCCTGTTCTAAGCCATGCCCACACCCTCGGGAGCAGGCTGGGACCACACCAGTATCTGGGGCCCAAGGTTCAGAGTCCAGGGTGCACACAGCCTGGAGAGAACAGCCGCCCTTTCTTCCCCTTCCCACCCCCCCATGTGTTTCCATGGGTCCTCTGTGCTTCCCCATTTTGAGTCATTGACCCTAACAGTAGCTATACTTACATATGTAGCATTAGCTGAATGATAAGCATTTCCCCAGAACTTCCCAGGAAGTTGTTGTTGGGAGAGACAGCATTCTTCTGAAGGAGTTGTGGAAATGAAGTAGCAGAGACTTTACACTAGTGACAAAAGTAAATGCCTTGGACCAAAGTTTGGTGTTGGCTGACTAAGGGCTACCCCACAGCCCAGAATATTATTTTCCCAGGGCAGTGGTTCACTGACACTTAAGCAAGCAGTAACCCAAATTTTGCTCGTTCCTCTTAGTTGTTTGATAAAATGATGTAACAGACCCAGACCTAATGGACTATGGTTCTATTTATTAATGCCCTGTCTCCTTTGGCCTAGGATATGCCTGCACCAGCAGACAAGCCAAGAGTTAACTCTTGATATACCAAAGTGAATAGGCATGAGACACCTTATCCTATCTGACCACACCACTTTTTTTATTTTAAAAATTGATAACTGAAGTTGTATAGTAGTAAGTAGACCCAAAATCCACCCCCACCCCCGTGACTTTGGGAATTTGAAAGGATTCTCTTCAGTCCTAAAGTCTGCCCTCTCATCATTATGGGGGAGAGAAGGGAAGCCTCTATGGCTTTTTAGAGATTAACAAAGGACCTGTTGTGTCCTAGGCCAAAAATCTAGCACATTACCTAGCATGAAATGCCCGTTTAAAATGTGAGCATCCTAAGGGATGCTGCCAATCAAGATATAGCCCCTCCCATGTTCCTGAAGGCCAGTACCACAATACGTAATAGTAACAATCATAGTAATCAAGTCAGGAGTGTTTACAGAGGATGCACTGTATTAAAAGGCACTTTTATAAACACCAGCTGTTGAGTCTTAAGAGCTGACACATGGCAAGGATAGGACATGTGAGAGAAAATGGATGGACGGTTGAAGAAAAGAGGAAAAGAAACCATGCAGCTGAACTAACTTCTTTTTAATTTCAAACAGGTATTTTTTGCATCCGTGCGATCTGGAGGAAGTAGCCAAGTGTTTTTCATGACCCTCAACAGAAATTCCATGATGAACTGGTAACAGAAGAGCACTTGGCACTTGTCTTCATGGCGTTGTTTCTAATTAAAAAGAACATAACTCATGTGGACATAAGCCAGTCTAGAGCAGAATCAGAAGGCTTGGTTGAACATACCGCTTTCCCCTTTTCCTCTCCCTCCCCCGGTCCCAGTACAGTCCACAGTCCATCTTTCAATGTTGCAGCCTGGTTGAGAAGGAGAGAAAAACGTGGCAGGAATTTCCAGGAGACCCCCAAGAATGCTGCGTTGTTTGTGGACAAATATGGACCATGTGCCCTTCGGAGTTAGGGATAGAAACAAATATTGTGTGCTCTTATGATTAAGCTGTGTTATGGTGGGTTTTGAGTTTTGCTTTTTGTTTTTCCACCTTTTTCCTTTACCCCCTTACTTTGTAAGAATGGGGAGAGAATGCCTACTGAGAAAATGAGTCTGTTTTTAATTCTGTCTGCCTGCTAGCTTTAAGTATACGACATGTTGTAAAATTTCCAATTCCAAATGGTGAGAGACAGCACAATAAATGTACCTTATCTCCTCACACTGAAGGCCATAATTGCATAGTGGGGTAATTTTAGAACTCTTTTGCCTTCACCAACCCAAAAGGTTGCTTTTTGATAGCAACTGGCTAATGAATTTTTAAAAGAAAAGAAAAAATACTAGTTTTCCCCTCTTTGGGGAAATAGATTTTAAATGGCTAAACTACTAGCCTTAGACTAATA
The DNA here is from genome assembly GCF_037043125.1 of Eumetopias jubatus. Lineage (NCBI taxonomy): Eukaryota > Metazoa > Chordata > Mammalia > Carnivora > Otariidae > Eumetopias > Eumetopias jubatus. The sequence goes on from NW_028274807.1 coordinate 93,189,763, forward strand.
AAATCAACTACCATTTTTGTGAGTCTGACAGGCCCTATTTTTATATGGCCCTGTGCAGAATGGAATGTGTTGAATGGGATAGTAGTGCCATTGTGTTGAGTTGGCTCTAGCGATTGAGGGACTCTATAACACAACTTTCCCTCGGCTATTATGCAACAGATCAGGGCAAAAGATGGGATGACTGTTGGGGTCGGACAAAAAGAGCTTCTGGGAAACAAACTAAAAAAAAAAAATTTATATATATATATCCATATATATATATATATACATAAATACAAACACACACACACACACACACATATATATATATACACATTCTTTTTTTAATGCACAAAGCCTCTAGCTAAGAGGTCACTGGCTTCGGGCTTCATTAGGAGTGAGACTGTTGAGTTCTTTCTGGGAATTGGGGAGTGAATGACATCCAGACTCTGGTCATTCCCAGCTTTCTCCTGAGGGTGCCACTTTCTCAAGATGAAAACTGTGACTGAAAAAATAATAATAATAAATGTTTCTGAGCTGCCTGTGTTCTCTCTGGGTTGGTGAGAGAAGGGACTAGACTACTAGGCCTGCGTGAGACACAGCAGGCATGACTGGTTCAGAGTTTATAGAACTTAAAAGCAAGGCTTTGGCCAGAATTCTGAGACCCTGATCATTTTCCCTTCCTCCAAATTACCCAACATACAGTAAACAACATTTGTGCAGAGATATGTATGTATTTAGTTCAGGTTGACTTGTGTCCTTATAAACTCTTAACTCGGATGATCTGAACTTTCACGTGACTGTCTGGGTTTTTTTTTCCAAAGCTACAAGCATGGCCGCCTGTGGTATCAAGGTGTTGCAAAACGATATCTGTGTTGCGCTTCCTGTTTTAACCTACCTCGTTTCGTTTGTTTTGTTTCACTGTTCATCACAGCAGTGTTATCTCCAGGAGACATATAGAGAGCTCAACTGGCAATCTCAGGTGTATTTAATATTTTTTAAACAAAACAGTAGTTGACCAAATTGTTCTTCAAAAATTAAAAAAAAAATCCAACATCGACAAAAACTAATGTGGTTTGTTTCTGAAAAAAGCAATTACGGTAAAGAGATTTTTTTTTAAAGTCTGTGATCCTACTGATTTTTGCCTAACTACATTAGCAGCTGATGTACTATCAATGAGAACGAAATATAAGTTAGGAAAATGGAACCAATTCAATCTGGTGGCTTGGGCAAACGGGGGAAGGGCAGGGGAATTATTGCAGTTTCTGAAGTAGATGATTATACCCCTCCTGTAAAGGGGTTTATCCTTTGCATTTATTTTAAGCAGATAATGCACAATAATGGAATTGAGGATTATCTTCAGGCCATCACCAAGATGTCCTCATCATGGTCCCTTTAGCTCTCAAAAGCAATGAAATCCTCCCGTTCTCATTTTTACTGCTATGGATCTGCTGCTGAACAACACTATCTTCACAAATTCCATGCAACAAATTTCAGCAATAACTTTTTGGATTGAATTTAGCAACTACTGTAATTGGATGCTGACGTGGACAAAATATATTGATTTGGGTCCCATCCCCAAATGTGATTGCCACCAGCTCTTTATATTGCTGCTGTGGTATTTTGAACCAGAAGCTTCTTTAAATTATGTTGCAAACTGATCTTTGTTTTTATGTTATGTTTTGTTTTGATTTCTAAGTGATGAGTTCGAAACACACAGCTTTAAATGATTTTTTTATTGTGGGATTTTGGGTACAGTTAAGAAATAAAAGGGAATCATTGTGTTTAAACATAAGGTAGTTTGTGAATGTATTTTTTAAAATCTAGAGTCATTGAAACAAAAACTCATAAAAACAATATTAATGCAGTCTTGTTTACAGTATGTACAGTGACATAACATAGAACATGAGCTTTTTCTGGTGCCAACAACAATAAAACACAGACGTTAAACATCAAGCCATGCCTTTTATATTTTTGTACAAATATTTTACATGGAGTACAAGGCAAAACTAAATTTAAAAGGGCCCCTATCAAAGCTGTGTTCCTTAACAGATATCTAAAGAATTTCTTTAAGCTTTTATCTTCAAAAATACATTTCCTTCCATCAGGACAATCCCCAGCCCTGATACACTGAGACCCCGATCATGCACAGTATTTCAGACTATTGTTCTTATGGTTCACAACAATTCCCAACTTTCTGGTTTGTTTGCTTTCTTTCTTTCTTTTTTTATGGTGGGGGGAGGGTCGTGCTTTCATCTTAATAGCACCTTAATAAAAATTTCTTTAATTTTGAAACTAGTTAGTTTCAGTGTTTAGTTTTAGTTCTTCCCAGAGGGGATTTTGTTTCTGAAATTGGCTCAGTTTATTTTTGTTGTTCTACAAAGAGAAACTGAGCCCTCCCCCCAAAGTAAGTTTTGCTAGATCTTTTCAGTCCTTATTGCTCTAAATTTGATAATTATATCGTAAAATCCACGGAGCCTGCCCAAACCATAATCTTGGCCCAGGTTCTGACAGGTGACCATCATTCTAGGGTGCCGGTCAGGGGAACTGCAGTATGGATTCCTGCGTCCGGTGGGTGGTAGAAACAGATGACCTTTAGGATCTCCATTTGAATGGTGAGAGCCCTCCCCATGCCAGTTACATCCTGACCATTGCCAGTGCACACAGTATGAATGAAGACAGCTTGCACTAAGTTCCACACAGAATTAGTGGCTCTGTTTACATAAATGTCATTATTTTTCTTGACTTTTAAACGATGCTTCAAGAAGATCTAGAGCTATTTCAACAGTATAGATCAAGGTCCTGAGGAAATCCCACAAGGCCACCTGGACAGGGACTCCATTTTTCTAGCACAATGGCATTGCTTTCTAAGATACATGTCTCACATACTTGGCATCAAGTACACATTTTTAAAAAGCATCTTCATTCCTGGTTGTCAAGATGTACTAACAATTTTCTGTCTGTTCTTGTGACTCATTGGTCATTGGTGTCTCTGGTCCCTCTTGTGTGGTAGATGAGAAAGATATGTGAAATTCAGGTCAGAGCCCTTTTGGTTTTGTCCGTTGCCAGACAAAGAAGTGCCTGAAGTCTGACCTCCCATTCCATGAAGTTAAAAAAAATTTTTTTCTTTTCTTTCCTATTATGTGTACCAGTTCCCATCACTGTATTCTGGAAATGTGAAAGAGCTCTTTGTGTCAATAGTGTGTGCTGTCTTTGGAGGTCTGCTTGAACAGGCATCCCTGCATTTGTGCTGATTGCTTTAAGATATAAAATGTGCTACCTTATTTTTAAGAAAGAAAATAAAATTTGTTTTAACCCACTGGAGGAAAACAGGAGAAATATCCACAACACACTGATAACAATTCTGAATCATCCTCCCAAGCCCCTGATGTTCCAAAATCCTTTCTGATACTATGTTCTGACCATCTGAACAGTTTCTGTGAATTATCAGTTACCTTTTGGTTCATTCCTCAAAAATTTGAATCTGACCAAATCAAATGAAGCATAACAAACAAATCTATAACTGGCCTCCCTTGAGACGACATAGTTATAACATAAAATCCAAAAGTCCAAATGTGATTTTGTTTACCTGCCAATATTTCTCAAATGCCACTACATTTTGGCTTTGCTGAGTATAGCAGTATCTGGAACCCTAAGGTGTACTGTCCTTTCATGGGTCTCAAAATGGTATAAACTGAACTCTTTTCAGAAGCCCCAGCAAAGAAGAAAATCCCTTGAGAACTTTCAGGTTCAAAAGTAACCATTTGTACATTTCTACCAAGCATTTTCTAGGGTTGTTTGATTTCCATACTGTATCATTGTTCTGGAAATTTTCCACAGGCAACTAGAATATTCAAAACATTGCATAGTGTTAAGCAGTAGGGGACCCTAACTCTCTGCTGTGAACTTTATTCTTCTAAGCCTGCCATTCCAGGAAGTGCCAGAATGCACCAAAACTAAACTCCCCATAAAACTGTGTTCTTAAACAGAAGAAGTCCCTGGATACGTTTTTGAGATATTTTAAATCCAGATCAAAATCCTGGACTCTATGTCCATGAGGCCAAACATTTGGATGAAGACTAAAAAACACAGAAATAGAAATGTTCTAAAAGATTACAGATTTTTTGCTTTGTGTAGATATCTTCCAACTAACTCAACTCCTTACATGATAGTTTGGTTTTGATGGTTTGTTTTTATCCTCGGTGCATGACATTGCACTGCTGAGCCTGAGCAAAGGCTGGTGGAGAGGTGAGTTTTCATTTCCAGCAGTGGGTCATTATGTGTACATAGCAAATATCCATGCTCCAGTTGCCCCTTCCTCTTAATCTCTTCCCCTGCCGTTTAGTGTAAAGGAATAGTAATACTGTATTATGCTTTGTTTAAAAACCTCAGTTATTACCCTGAATCAGAATTTCAAATGTTGGGTGACAGCAAGAAATCACAGCAGGGAAAAAAAAAAAAAAATGACAGCTTGGATGAACTTTAAAATTGGATGTTGTGAAACTATTTTTGTGCATTTTAGCTGTCTTATTTACAATGTCAGCATAACTGTAGAGATGCCAAATTTACAAGATTGGGAAGGGAGACTATCATTCTGCTATGCCTGCAAGTGTCTACATTGTTGAAATCTCCTGTTTTCTAAAGTGTTTCACAATGTCAAAAATATGCTGAAACTGGGTAAGTCTCACCTGTGTTAGGGTATAAAAGAAAATATTCTTGGCATATTTTCTAGTCTGAACCTTTTCGGTACTTTCCAGTATTCTTTCCCTGCATACAAAAAGCCTTCAGTTGTTGTGCATAGTTGTTCTGAGCAGTAGCCAGAAACGATTTGGTGGGTTCTAAGCCAATGTTTTCCCATAGAGTCACTGCCACGCCTTGGAATATATTATGTTCTCTCTGTCAAAGTGTGAGTAATAAAGCACTAATAGTAGTAGGATGCCTGTTTGTTCCTCATTGCCACTTCCAGACTATTATCCGTCCCTCCTAAACACCCAATGCTTTGAAGCTCTTGCCATCAACCTACAAAGTCCCTATCTACCTTCCAGGCCTCCCTCGAAGTGCTTAAGTATTTTCAGTTTTGGCTCACTGTCACTGGCTCCAACACCCCTTTCTTAACTCTTGATGATTGTAATATCCGCTTGGACAATCCTATAAATACCCTGCTTTCTTGGTTTCCTGGTCTTGTCCAGTGAAACATATTACCAATTAGTACATCGCCTCCTTAATTCATAGCAGGTGGCTCTTGCTATTTGCTCTAGGTAGCTCCCCTGCAACCTCACCAAATAAAGGCCACTGGCCCAACAATTCCTTCCCTCTCCTGCATCCCCATTTCCCCCCATCCCATTGGAGGATTTCACTATATTCATGTTGGTATCTCTTGTCTTATAAACACTCACCTTGACCACCTTACCCTAACTACCTTATTTATCTGCTCCCCTTCACAGAAAAACTCCTCAGAGGGAATTATGTATACTTAGTGTCTTCAGTGACCCCTCCCTTGGTCTCTTGAACCAACTTAAATCAGGCTTTCATCCCCACCATAATAGCTATTGCTAAGAAAAATATGATCTCCATGCTGTTAAAATGCAATGGTTAGGTCTCTGGCTTCATGCTTTTGACTTCTCTGCAGTCTTGAACACAGTTAATAACAACTTCCTTCCTGAAATACTTTCTCAGCTCTGGAATATCCCTCATGTTCTCTCATGTCTCTGGCCACTCCTTCTTGGTCCTGGAGTGCCCAGCACTGGACATTCCCTCTCTAAATGATCTTTTCCGGTGTTGGGACTCTATCCACTGAAAGACCCACATTTTTAACTCTAGCCCTAACCTCTTTCCTGAATGCCAGAGTACTATGTCTAACTTCTTACTTGGTATCTTCATTTGGATGTCTAGTTGGCATCTCCAACTCAACACTAAACTAATTTGCACCCACCCACCATTTTACTCCCATCACATACATCCTGTGTCAGTAACAACAACTCCATTCTTCCAGACCAGAAAATCTTGTAGTTACCTTTAAATTTTCTTTTTTACATACCACATACAATCCATTGGCGGGGGTGGGGGCGGGGGGGTGCAGAATCTGTTTTTCCTCGCTTCAGAATATATCCACAATCCATGGATATACGAGTCCATGCCACATCTTGCTTGGAATGACACTTTTAAAAACATATAAAAGTTATGGTACTTTTCTGCTCAAGTCCGCAATGTCTTCCCAACCTCCCAATCCTTACATTCGCTCTAAAGCCCTCATAAATCTGACCTATCCTTTGCCCCATTTCCAACCACTACTACCACTTCTCTGACCTCATCTACTGGCTCCCTAGTTCATTTGCTCCACCACACTGCCCTTGCTTTATCCAGAACACTCTCAAAGCGTGCTCTTGTCTCAGGGTCTTAGCCCTGGCTGCTTCCTCTGTCCAGACATCTCTTCCCCCACACTTCTGCATGACTCGCTCCTCCTTTCCTTTAGGTACCTACACAAATATCCCTTTACTGTCAGAGATGTATATAATCTCTAATCGCCCACTCATTTTCTGCTTTATTGCTTTTCATAGAACTTATCAGCATCTACTTTGTTCATTGGCCTAGCTCCAGTATTTTGAAGAATAGCTGGCAAACAGTAGATGTATTTATCGGATGAATTAATGAAGGAAGAAAAATAAACAATAGCAGAGTTTTGGCATTAAAAAAAGCTACAGAACTATATGGTCATTTTACTTCAATATCAAAACAAAAAGCTGTGTCCAAAGTTCATATCATTAAAGCATTGGTTTGCTTTCATGTATAAAACAGAAAACCCTATGATTTTCTTTCCTGGAAGGCTATTGTGGATGGAAAACACCTGACTGTGATCCTGGCTGTACTTTCTCCATTAATCATCTTAACAGGCCAAGTTGCAGGACTGGAGGAGAGACTGTCATATAGAACCTGGGGAAAAGCAGCATTTCAAAACTCTTACATTTATACAGATAACGATCCATCTTAAGCTACTGGTATTGCAGGGTTATTGGAATGGGAAGGGGATTCTGCATTTTGTTTCCTGGCCTAAATGTTTAAAAATGATAGCAATTTTTTTTTCTAAAACAAGAAATAAACAACAGGAAATGTATCCCCCTGCCAAAGGCAGCTTCAAGAAAACCTAATGACATTCGGGTCTTATCATTTGTCCAAGTGACAAGAGTTCCGAGGCTTGCCTGGGCAGGCTCTACCATCTGTATATATTCAGCGCCACTGGATGTTGTTGCATGAAGTCTCATTTAGGAAATTGAAACATGCCTTCTGATGAATGTTTTGTTTCACCCAGTCTTGTAAAGGGCACACCTTGTAGTTTCGATCTGTTGAATTATGTATTTTCCCGCTCACTTAATAAAAGAAACATTTAAAATAAAGGAAGAGGAGAATGAAATGACATAATATGAAGCACTATAACAATGAAATAATTTTTTGTTCTTTTATTATTATCTGTGTCTTTTCACAAATCTGTCAAGAGGAAGGATAATGTGTAATTCATGCTAAATAGCTAGGGTCAAGGTCTTAATCAACCTTTTCCAGGACCAAAGCCATTTGGGGATTCCATGGTGCTTAGCTGCAGATTCCTGAAGTTCTTTACAAAAGATACAAGGCATTGGCTTCAGTTAGAGATGGAGCATGTGAAACAGATGCTAAGGAATGCCCAAGGTGTTACTGCAAAATGAGCTCTCCATAAGTTATGTGAAAAAGCATTTTAGAGTTTGGTTTTCTTTAAAACTGAATATTGCCAGCCTGAATGTGTTTTTATATTTCCATAAGCAACTAAGTCCAAGTTCTGTGACAACAACAATGTGACAGAGGGTCACCGCTCCCCTCCCCAGAATTGTCATCTTGGTTTCCAGAATTCAAAATTAATTTACCTACTAACCGCCCTTAGTAAAATAGATGGCAGTTGGAAGATGAAAGAATTTAGAACCAAAAGGCATCCCTGGAGCAGAAAGAATCAGCATAGCCTTCAGATTAACCTGAGGCTTTCCCCCCTTCTCCTCCTTCCTCCTCCCTCGAGCAGGCATTCAAAATTGAAGGCCCACAGCCCAGAGCATGCCAAAGTTATCACCAGTCCAAGGCAAAATGATCAGAAAGGACAACATAGTGAGTTCTCCATAAAGCTCATTCAAAGACACTTTTATTTGGAGACAGCATGCTTTCATCGTAGTCATAAGATGTATTTGAGAGCGGATGCTGATAATATATACAGCCGTTCATTTTATTAAATGTTCAAGTTTGGTTTTGGGGAGTGGGGGTGGAGTTGGTTTTGGAGTTTTGGGGGTGTTTTGGGGCGGTGGTTAGTTTTTGTTTTTACCCATGGTCCTAGTTTGGTAAAATTAAAAGTTGGCAGCCTTTTTGTCGGTCCTCACAAGATTTGGGCTTGGATTAGGGAGGCTTTGGTTTTGTTTTCCAAATTTTTCTTAGTGAAGTCCCAAAAAATGTGGTAATGACTGCTCCAGAGTACTTATAAAAGTCCAGATCTTTTTTCAGTATAGAAATGTACTAACCATCTCAAAAATTGATGGGATGAATATTTAAAAAAGCATGGTGGGAACCAGCATATTCCAGCACCAGGAACAAAGCAGATACTCCACCTGGTGTCTGTGATTTGGACTTACATTGCTGGCTTTATCAAAGTAAGTAAGTGGTGGTTAAACTGAGGCAGAATTCAAGTCACTGTGATGGGCTGCTGTGCCATCACAGAGCGGACATGTTGTGAGGGGGAAGACATCGCAAAACACGAATGTTATCAGCTAACTGCATCCCAGCCACCTTATCAGCCTTATCAGAAACAGATACAGATCTCAGTGTCCCCACTGTCCCTGAGGGGCGGGCGAAGAGTGCATCCTAAAGCCTGCCCTGTGGAAGGTCCCCAACTTATACCTGGGTTTGACCAAGTCTTTAGGTCCTTTTCCTGGAACTCCGAACACTTTTTTCCCATTGTCATAGGCCTTTTTTTTAACCTAGGCTATTGCTAAGAGAGTGGTTACTGCCACCCACCAGGGTACAGATAGGAGGTCCCCCCACCACGTCACCCCCACCCTACCGGCCACCTGCCTGCCAGCAAGGAGCACAGCCGCCAGGGAGAGTGGTGGTCTGTTTCTGCTCAGCAGTCGTCTCCGTCTCAACACGAGACTTGGCAAATAAATACAATATAACTTTCAATATAAATGACAAATTTCATTTGAATTTTCTGAGTAGCTGTTTAAGATTCATGAACCACCTCAGTTGTAAATGCATTGTTCATTTTAGTGCTTCTAAATTTTCACATTCTTTCTTTCCTTCAAAAAAGATCACACTCCACATACTGGCATTATTTCCTGCCTTTCACCATACAGGTTACTATACAAAATAAGGTAAAATCACTGATTAAAAACTAGGGTATTTGGGGCGCACCTGGGTGGCTCAGTTGGTTAAGCATCTGCCTTTGACTCAGGTCATGATCTTGGGGTCCTGGGATTGAGTCCCGCAATAGGGTCCCTGCTCAGTTGGAAGTCTGCTTCTCTCTTTCCTTCTGCCTCACTCAAAATAAAATAAAATTTTTAAAAAATCTTAAAAAAAATTATCAGTTCCCAATCTTCTCAAATATGATGACCTCCATCATAACCACCCTAAGAAACTGAAAAGCAGCAAGAAGTTCAATAACACTTTCGAATGAAACTGCATTTTATAAGCCACATTCATCTGAAAATATGTACTGAGACACGTGAGTCATTTGTTAAGTCTACAAACAATGTTTGGTATACACATGGGTTACTGGACCCCTTGTTCTAGTTCCACACCCTAAGCCCTGCTGAGGTCCCTGATCCATAATTTGGAAAATGTAACTGTAAACATTTTCCCTAAGAACCCCCATTTGCATCTTCATTTTGTTTTATGGCAATGTTTGATGTGGATATGTTAATGGTCATTGGTTCTGTTCATCTTAATAAGGCTGCCCTTGTCACCTTCGGCTATCAGAGAACTTAAAAAAATATCATCATAGTATTTTTATATTTTTCCCTATTTATATGCCATCTTATTTCTTTTAAGTATTTGCAACATCTATGATCAGACTTTTGACAAGCCACTAAAGCAAACCCAGCTCTCACCTGTGTGAAGAAAAGCAAAGTAGCCCCAGAGCTTTCCAGACCCGGACTCAGCCAGCTGCCTGCCCCCCCTTCCCAGCCCCCCAACCCCCCATCCCCCGGCCAGGGACAATGCTTGGGGGATGAATCACACCATCAGTCAGGAATGCCAGTGATTTCTGTATGTTGGTGGTAGGAGCCCCCTGAATGGATCATTTTGTGCGTGTAATCCCGTGCATTCTTGGACTTGCTGTCTGTAGGACTCAGCCCCCAGATTTCCTCACTGAACCCCAGCTTGGAAGCATGAAGCTGCCCTGTGGCCCAACTAGCCCAAATTCTCCTGATAGTAAGAATCACCTGCGTGCCTATCACTAAGGCAGACTTCTGGATCACCCACCCTGCTATGAATAGGACCCTGTAATTTTGATGCCCCTGAACCACCCCCAGGCCCACGCTTTGAGAAATATTACACTTCTGAGCTTTTGCTTCTTCCCCTTTGAACAACTCTGTATGCTTTCCACACAGAAAGTGTGTCCAAAACCTGCCCCTTCTTGACGTTATGCAGGCCTCCGGTCCCATCTTTTGTCCCACGTAGGACTTTGAGAAGAGAGGGTTGCCTAGCGGCGGCTATGCCCAACCACCTGGAACTGGCTTCTCTGAGCACGGAACCTCACTCTTCCATCCGCCTTCAGGGCTGGGCCGGCTCTGCACCACCGGTGGCGCACTCCTCCACAGCCCAGAGCTTCCCACTTCTTTCCTGCACACCCTCTTCCTGTCTCAAATCTTCAAGTCTCCATTCATTCTTACCATCCCTTTTATTGTCTCTTAGATTGAGGTTGCGATAAAATTGTTTATTACTACTTCTTTAGTTCCATACTCTCTCTTTGATAACCAACTTCTGATTTCTTTTGACTTAGCTATTTACTTTTTTGTTCTTTTTTCTGCCTTTCCCTTTTATTTGACAACTGTCTGGATTTCTACATCTTTGTGACTTCAAATGCTTCTTACTTTGTTCTTCTCCTTATTTGAATCTTTTTATGATTAAATGTCTGCATTCAGGGCGCCTGGGTGGCTCAGTTGTTAAGCGTCTGCCTTCGGCTCAGGTCATGATCCCAGGGTCCTGGGATTGAGCTCCGCATGGGGCTCCCTGCTCGGCACGAAGCCTGCTTCTCCCTCTCTCACTCCTGCTGCTTGTGTTCCCTCTCTCACTGTGTCTCTCTCTGTCAAATAAATAAATAAAATCTTTAAATGTCTGCATTCACTTTTGCATGTTATTTGTTTTTAACTTTTTCTTTTTATTTGAATTTTATCTATATGCTTTAGTCCGCAGGTATGTTCTTTTTTTACTCTTAATTTATTGGTCTCTTGGTTTGCTTTATTGGTTTTGTCTATTCTATGTCCTAATCATTGTTTATTTATTCATTATAATTATTTTTCCAACATATTTAAAATTTTTTTCTCCCTAATTTTAACTTTAATTTAGAACTTATTCTATTTAATCCCCTCATTTTGTAAAGGGGGATACTGAAATGCAAAGAGTTAGAAATAATTTGCTCAAGATCTTAGGGTAAGCAATGGTAGAACTGAAAGAAGAAGCCTGCTCTTTTGGTTACTTGGCCTGGTCCTCTGTCTACCAAACCATTGCAGTAACAATGACTGTGCGAATAAGACCCTTCTTTCAAATAAAGAACACCTGAGTAGCACCTCTTCAAAGAGCATTTAGTTCCTGAGACATCAGAGTGGAGACTGATTCAACATCAGTGATCACCCAGGGAGAAGGCTGTTCCTTGGCCTTAACCAAAAGGACATGTGAAAATCAAGTGAAAAGGGGAATGCTGAGAAGTGGGACTTTATTTCTAAACTACTTGGAAGAACAGAATCTGAAGCCAATACAATCTGCGACCCTAGGTAAAAACACCTCTCCAAGCCTCTGTGTTCTTACTTCTAACATGGGGATAATGAGACCATTCCTGCCTGCCTCACAGTTGTGTTATGTTGATCATATCAGGTCATGGATGGAAAAGTTCTTTGTAAATTTTGCGTGTAGTTGTTCTTATAATGAGCATAAAATTTAAAAGTAAGGTTAGAGGACTCACTACATAAAAAGAATACCATTGTTACTTTTAAAATGTGTGTATCTATTTATTTTAATAGGGAAAGAACAGGGATGCCTGGGTGGCTTGGTCCGGTTAAGCATCTGACTTGAATGCCCATAGTGATCTCTTGGGTCCTGGGATTGGGCTCTGTGCTCAGCAGGTTGTCTGCTCGTCCCTCTCCCTCCCTCTCCCCCTCCCCCTGCTTCTGCTCTTTCAAATAGATAAATAAAATCTTAAAAAAAAAAAGAGGGAAAGAATAAGGTGCCTATGCCACTCAATACCTTAAATCATATTTTTTCCCTCTTCCTCCTTTAAAAAAAATTACTTTTTATTGACTTTCTATTGTTTGTTTGCACATTTCCATCTGGTGGTCTTGGGTTTATATTCCTGCATTATATGCATGCACTGGCCTGCTTCATTCCCTAAACTTTGATGGTTAAGAAAAAATGAATATAATCTAACTTAATGAGAGCTACTTTTTAAGAATGTCTGTCTTCAGACTTGTATTTGGCCTCACCAATCAAGCAGTGGCTTCTGTGGCAGTCCCATACTTTCTTCCCTGATCTATTTTGTACTCCTACATTCCCACAAATGTTCCAGCTACAATCTTTGTGGAAGTTAACAATGACAATCAGAAAAAAAAAAATTACCTTGTACATTAGGTATTTGAGATTTTTAAAATTTCATTACCCAATAAAATTTTCAGACAGCGATCCTTTAGTGCCTCGGCATCTGGAGCAGTTACCTCCTAGGCAAAGCTGGCTCTGCAGCAGCAAATTATTGGATTAAAATCTAAGTGAATTCTCACTGGCAAGCAATCTGTGAGTAAGGACCATGGATGAGTCAGGCTGTGCACTAAGTGATGAGGACAAAGGCTCAGGGACATTCTAGTGTTGGGCCTTCTCTTGGCGGGGGCCATAATCATCAGAAGTGAATTAGAATAGCATTCGGCATTCAAGACTCTTACCTGTGGGAACACTCGGACCATCTCTTTGCCCTTTAGTGTGAAGCCATCAGCAAGGAACCTAGCCCTTATCTCTGCCGTGATCTTACACATCTCGAAAGGACAAAACTGCATACCTGCAAGGAACTTAGAGGCTCACCCCCCAGAGACCAGAACTGAGTGGCTCAAGGTGGCTTGAAGGGCTGCAGCAGCAATGGAACAAGAAGGCTCATCTCCATACTCCAAGGACAGCACTCTCTCCTGTCTACCAAGCCGTTCTCCAGACCCTCTTCATCCTTCTCCCATCAGTGGCAAAATAAAGGCAATGGCTTTGTTGTGTGGCAACAGAGCCCCCCCCCCCCATAAGACTTGGCTAGAATCTGGCAGTTGGGTCAGGGTAAGAGAGAAGGGCGCCTGTGCTCTTGCTGTAGCAAAGCAGAGCAATTTCCCCCTTCAGATCAGCACAGGCCACCTGAGGAGAGTTTGGGAAGGGAGAAGAAAAAAGGGGAGGATAGTTGAGAGGAAAGGCAGTGACATGGCTTCGGGGCAGACTCCCCCTGTAAGGGGAGACTGTAGCCACCACAAAGGAGCACTCCATTCTGAGGCTGCCTTGAACATCCCTAGAGGCCCGCAGAATTGCTCCTAGGACTGGGGAAACTGAGTCACCTACTGCACAGAGGCACTGAGGCACGAACCTTCAATTTTGATATGCTGGTTTGAGTCACTGAAGACAAATAAAAACCGCTTCCTCTTCCCACCAACCATCAAAAAATGCTTCAGCAAATCCATTTGCCTTGCTCAAAGAAAGGAGGTGATTTCAAGTTGCGAGGGAGAGAAGTTTGATTTGCTTTTATGTTTGCCTATCTTGCTACTGCCTCTCAAATATGTCTCTGCAAAGATGCCAGAAGCCCACATATGGTGTTTGTAAGCACTGGGGATTTTCTGAGGGGAGGGGGGCTCATAAATGGAAGCCAGCTGTGTCTCTTAGAGATCGGCAAGACAAAGGAGTACCTGGGTCAACAACTTGCCCACCACCAAATTGCACCATCTGCTTGTGACACTACATTCCTGGAACTCCTTTGTGTCTGGTAAACAGCTGTCACGAGAACCATTTCTCCCTGACACTGCTCCTTTTATTGGTGACCTATTGGTCAACAACACAGAGTAATGCTGTTTGTTAAACTTCAGTGATGACCTCATGATCTTTGCTCCTATTTTTTTATATCAACCTCATAAGCCTCCTTTAGCACCCCTCAAATTAACAGCAAATGGTATTGAAGGCAATGATAGAAAATATCACAAACACTGTCTGAAAATGATTAACCCACGAACATTAAAGAGACACAAACTCATAATGGAAAGATGCCCTGCAGAGCGTTGTGGCCATGTAGGAATCCTTGATTGAAAACTGGTTAGGAACAGAGAATTTTAATAGACTTAATTTAAACTGAGATGACTTAAAAATCGCAAACAAAAATTTTCTGCATGCAGCAGCACCATTCAGTTTAGACTGAATTACCCAATGATGAATTAATTTGGGACAGTGCTCACTGAAAAATTGCCATAGATGTGCACCTGTCAAAGGAATTTGCCACAGATTGTCAAACCTTCGTGACATGAATGGCACAAATTCAGGGGGCTGCCCACTCAGTAGACCTCTTGCTTTTCTAATGAGAGTTGTCCTCATTGCCAAATATCACGAGCTCCAGTTAGAAGAAAGAGCAAAAAGGTGGGAATGGTACCTAGATTTGTACGAGGTACTGGGTAGCTTTTCATCTGGTACCTGTGACTCCCAATGTGGGTCATTGTGAGGCTATTAAGGTCACTGCATCTGTCCAGGAAGTTCTTAACAGTCACAGCCCCAGTGACCAGAACTAATTCCTCTGCCCTGCACTTGGTAGCCAGAGGTCTGCCTTTGGGATGGGGTCAAGAGGTCCCACAGGCCTCTGGGTACATCTGGGTTTGTCACCTTAGATTGTCTGAGTCTCTCCGGGTAACCACTGAGCTAGCCAGAAGAGTCCACTCATTCCTTCTGATCCACTATACAAATCCATTGAATTGACTCAATTACAGGCAAGATTAAAGGAAGGAAAAGAAAAAGAATAAAGGAAATAGGCCAATGCATTGGCTGCCACAGACAGAACTCGCACCAACAATCTGCCCCATATTCTTTCCTTTTAATCACAGCACAAGACACTATCCTTAAGTTCCTAGCAGTACCCCCCTAGCCATGGGTGTGGCTGGAGATAGAGACCATGACTGCACTTGGACCATGACTTGACCTCCTTGGACCCCTGCCACTCCAGGGAAAGTCCAACAGGTCAGTTTGAATCCTAGGGCATGCAAACAGGAACAATATACCAGCCTCAGCAGGCCTTGCTGGAGACCTGGACTCCTTCCTTTTTAGTGTTCTCCTTCTATCCTCTTCCGCTCATTGGCCTACCCAACACCCACTCACACTACTGTCTGTCAGAGAAATATCTACTCTTCACCAAACCCTTTCCCTCAAGTCTATCACACCAGAGCTTGGGCTTTAGTGCTCATTGGCTTATTTATACCAAAGACCTACTCTAAGATATAAGGGTCTAATGTTACTGGCCCAACTACCTTACATTGCTTATGGACACAAAGATTAATTAAGGTTGGAATCTGAAACATTTTTGTGGTCACTAAATTATCTCTAAATTGTTCACTCAAATTCTTCAGTGTCTTCTAAAATTAAATCATCTCAATGCTTGACTTCAATACATTCCATGAAGTCCTCATTTTATGTTTTCACAAAGAAAAATATCATAAGGATTCTTATTATATGGAGATTCTCCCTGCAATAGATGACTATTTGGATTGTGCATAGAACCAAAAGAAGGTTCTAGTTTTGTAGTTTAAACAACTGTCTGCTCCTTTCCTTAATGATCAAGAATCTGGTTATTAGTTGCTGAATAACTTAGGCCATACAGCACATGAATGTAGAGAGCACCAAACATTCACTGTGGTATAGATCATATGATGACTAGCTTAATAAATGGCTTCCAGACCATAACAAAGATAGCGGGATATAGCAGAAGGATCCAAACCCAAAAATCTGGGTTCAAATGGAACCCTAACACTACCTAATCATGTGGTCTTGAGCAAATTACCGAACTACTTTTGAATACCAGGCTCATTCATCCAGGACCTCTGGGTCCTGGAATGGAGCCTTGTGTTGGGCTTCCTGCTCAGGGGGAATCTGCTTCTCTTTCTCTGCCCCTCCCCACCGCTCGTTGCCTCTCTCTCAAATAAATAAAATCTTTTTATTTTAATATGTTTTTAAATGTTTTATTTATTCATGAGAGTCAGAGAGAGAGAGAGAGAGGCAGAGGCAGAGGGAGAAGCAGGCTCCCCGCCTAGCAGGGAGCCCGATGTGGGACTTGATCCCAGGACCCTGGGATCATGACCTGAGCCGAAGGCAGACGCTTAACCATCTGAGCCACCCAGGTACCCCTCAAATAAATAAAATCTTGAAAAAAAGATTATATTCATTATAAATGTGAAAGGTAATGAGATTATTAGTTATGAGAACCATCATTAACACAACCAAACACAAATGCACAAGGTTCTAGCAATTAATTTCAATGCAACTACACTGAGTCTCAAAGACTTGGACCTTCAAGAAACTTTCATGTACATATGTAGTCACACCCAAATGAGTGTGGATGAGAGATGCAGGATTTTTGTATTTCACATCACTTCATCTTAATTGTTGTACTTATAAACCTCCTACTTTTCTTGAAATAAATCTATAGTTTCCCTTAAAAGTAAATCCACATCCCCAATATTAGCAAGAGTCCACATGGTTTGAGGTGGCTCGAACTCACAGGACTGATTCAAGTTCCCCCAAATTCACCATCCTGTCATTGGGTCCTCAGCTTGCCCTTTAGCCCTTCAGTGTGGGCATTGACCCATCTCTTCCCCTTGAAAGCTTTTCCAGAGGGCTGGAGATGACAGAAGGAAAACACAAAGCAAATAACAAACAACTAGATAATCTATATTCCAAGTTATGACCAGTTTTCCAGAATCTATAGGCCTAGAACCACCCTCAGATGATACCAGGAAAAGAAAATGTGCTTAGTCAATTCTTTCCTTTAAATCCCTCAGATTTTCTCTTCTTTCTTTTTTTCTTGGGTTTGTCAGTTCTGGAAGAACTCAAAACAACCCACCATTTACTTAGGACTTACATTTGCTCTGGCAACACAAATCCTTGGTCCTGAATGGTAAAATCATCTAGAATTGGGTAGTGACTACACGCCTTATAAGAAGTAGCCTCTCCAGGGGCGCCTGGGTGGCTCAGTCGGTTAAGCGACTGCCTTCGGCTCAGGTCATGATCCTGGAGTCCCGCATTGAGTCCCGCATCGAGTCCCGCATCGGGCTCCCTGCTCGGCGGGGAGTCTGCTTCTCCCTCTGACTTTCTTCCCTCTCATGCTCTCTCTACCATTCTCTCTCTCTCTCTCTTTCTCTCAATAAAAATAAATAAAAATCTTAAAAAAAAAAGACTACTCTTAAAAAAAAAAAAAAAGAAGTAAGCCTCTCCAGTTTGTCACAGACCTTGCATCTCTATTACTCTTCGAGGTTGAGGCCAAGTGTCAGATGCCGTTCATCACTGCATGTGTGCTGCTGTTTTTCTCATAAAAAGTGGGAAGTCTTACAAAATCAGGAAAACAAAAGCTAGGCAAAGAGACCCGTGTTTTAAGAAAACTAGACAAAGGCATATTCCTTTGAAAAACTGAAGAGTATGTGTAATTGTTTAATACACAGTGTATATCTGTGTTGAATGGATACAATACATAGACCTTTTCATTTATATTACCTGCCCTACCCTGTTAAGCACTTGTTTGCCAACCTTTTTTGAAAGTTCTGTTAGCTCTGGGATTGTGTCTGTTTTCTTTCTAGCTGTCATTAGAACCTATAAGCACTAGTGCCTAAAAAGTGTTCATTAAATATTTGTGACTGCTGCAGTGATTATTCACTGTTCTGATGTATTTGTTAACACATTTGTTAATGTCCCACCTCATCCCCCATAGGTTGTCATTTGGAAAAATTTGAGGTGCTCTCAAGATAGGTTCTAAAATTTGGATCCTAATACCTCTAAGAATATAAATTCTAGGAAGACAGGAATCTTATCTGATTAGTTCACTGTTCCCTCCAGTTCTGGCACATAAAAAATAATCTATAAACATTTTTTGAACAGCTTTGCCACTGATTAGCCATGGAAGCTTGAGATAAATCCTTCAATGCTTTGAGCCTCAGTCTTCTCACCGGTAAATGAAAATAATGTCTTACTCAAATGGTGTTACAGGGATGAAGTGAAAATTATGTAAAATTTTGAACTGTGGCAGGTGTTCAGTAGTTTAGAAAGATGGGATAGGAATTTGGTTATTGATTACTGTTCTAATTCCTAGTTCTTTTATGAAGCTGCCTCTTGCCTTGTTGACTACTTTCTAAGGGTTAAGGATAATATAAAGATCTTTCATTGCCAGACAAACACTGCAATGGGAGGATGCTAAGGTTTAAAGCTGCCCATCCATAACCCCCTAGTGGGAAGGCCATACTAATAGTTAATTAAATTTTCTTCCCTTTCTGAGTGGGCAAGAGATGATGTTTTTGAACTGCTTCCTGGGACTAATTCTAAGTATCATTGATTAAAAAGAGAATAAATATTTAAATAGATAAAAATCTATAATAACCACTACAGTTGCCATGTTTTGATCAGAGTCAGGAAATTCTTGAAATATCATCATCCCTTGAAACCCAATGTCCTTACTGAAAATCTTCAAAATGAGGGTGCCCTTTAATGAAATGTAGCATATGTTCAGTAATAAATAATAATAATAATAATAATAATAATAATAATAATAGCAGCAAATACTTACTATGGGCCTGGAACTGTTCCAAGCATTCCAGGTACATGTAGTAACTTCTTTAATCCTTTCTCATCTGATGAGACAAGCACTATTATATAGTGCCCCATTTTACAGATGAGAAAACCATGACATAGAAAGTTTAAGTAACTTTTCCAAGGTCACATAGCTATACATGATGAAACTGTGATTCAAACTAAGGCAGTCTACTCCAGATGTAAGGTAGGAAGGAAATCTGGCAAATTGTGTGTATTGCCTAGTTATGAATCAATCAACAAATATAATACTCCCAGAAAGCCTAAAGTTAATAAGTCAGTCTTTTAGGAGCACCTAACTGTGTGGGTGTACTAATAATATTCTGGAGGCTGGGAATAAAACAGTGGGCTGATAGAGTCTGTCCCTCAAGGACTTTGTATTGTATTAGGGGAGAGAATAAAAATAAACATGGAAACAAATACATAAGGTGGGTTTAGGTATTAATAAATGCAATGAACAAATTATAATAGGGTAATTATGTTAATAGGTGAGAGAGGGAAGATGCTATTTTAGCTAGGGTGGTCAGGGAGGGGATGGATGGGAGTGTGTTGTGGAAGGATGCAGGCAGGGGTGAAAGGGACATATCTGAATTGAGACCTAAATTATGAGAAGAAGGCATCCATCCTGGGATGAGCGTTCCAAACAGAAAGGAGCTAGCTTAATGGGCTCAGGCAACATGGTGGTTGCAGCAAAATGAACAAGTTAAAGGTGGAGGAGATGTTAAAAAAAATAAGCGAAGAATCAAATCATGCAGGCCTTTTAAGTAAGGTTAGGAGTTTTGATTTATTCTCCTTTAAATGGAAAGCAATTGGAGCATTTTAAACTGGGAAATGTCTTCTGACTTTTTATTTTTTTAATATGTATTTATTTTATTTTTTTAAATTTTATTTTATTATGTTACGTTAATCACCATACATTACATCATTAGTTTTTGATGTAGTGTTCCATGATTCATTGTTTGCGTATAACACCCAGTGCTCCATTCAATACATGCCCTCTTTAATACCCATCACCAGGCTAACCCATCCCTCAACCCTCTCCCCTCTAGAACCCTCAGTTTGTTTCTCAGAGTCCATAGTCTCTCCTGGTTTGTCTCCCTCAACAATTCCTCCCCTTCATTTTTCCCTTCCTACTATCTTCTTCTTTTTTTTTTTAACATATATTATTTGTTTCAGAGGTACAGGTCTGTGATTCAACAGTCTTACACAATTCAAAGTGCTCACCATACCACATACCCTCCCCAATGTCTATCACCCAGCCACCCCATCCCTCCCACCCCCCACCACTCCAGCAAACCTCAGTTTGTTTCTTGAGATTAAGAACTCCTCATATCAGTGAGATCATATGATACACGTCTTTTTCTGATTGACTTATTTCGCTTAGCATAATACCGTCTAGTTCCATCCATGTCATTGCAAATGGCAAGACTTGGGGGTTTTTTGATGCTTGCATAATATTCCATTGTGTGTGTGTGTGTGTGTGTGTGTGTGTGTGTGTGTGTGTGTGTAAATATATATCACATCTTCTTAATCCATTCATCTGTTGATGGACATCTTGGCTCTTTCCATAGTTTGGCTATTGTGGACATCGCTGCTATAAACATTGGGGTGCATGTACCCCTTTGGAGCACTACATTTGTATCTTTGGGGTAAATACCCAGTAGTGCAATTGCTGGGTCGTACAGTAGCTCTATTTTCAACTGTTTGAGGAACCCCCATACTGTTTCAACCTGGCTGCACCAGGTTGCATTCCCACCAACACCATAGGAGGGTTCCCCTTTCTCCACATCCTCGCCAACATCTGCCATTTTCTGACTTGTTAATTTTAGCCATTCTGACTGGTGTGAGGTGGTATCTCATTGAGGTTTTGATTTGGATTTCCCTGATGCCAGTGATGTTGAACACTTTTTCATGTGTCTGTTGGCCATCTGGATGTCTTCTTTGGAAAAATATCTGTTCATGTCTTCTGCCCATTTCTTGATTGGATTATTTGTTCTTTGGGTGTTGAGTTTAAGAAGTTCTTTATAGATTTTGGATACTAGCCCTTTATCTGATATGTCATTTGCAAATATCTTTTCCCATTCTGTCGGTTGTCTTTTGGTTAAGCTGACTGTTTCATTGCTGTGCAAAAGCTTTTTATCTTGATGAAGTCCCAGTAGTTCAATTTTGCCCTTGCTTCCCTTGCCTTTGGTGATGTTTCTAGGAAGAAGTTGCTGCGGCTGAGGTCAAAGAGGTTGCTGCCTGTGTTCTCCTCTAGGATTCTGATGAACTCCTGTCTCACACTGAGGTCTTTCAACCATTTTGAGTCTATTTTTGTGTGTGGTGTAAGGAAATGGTCCAGTTTCATTCTTCTGCATGTGGCTGTCCAAGTTTCCCAACACCATTTGTTGAAGAGACTTTTTTCCATTGGACATTCTTTCCTGCTTTCTTTAAGATTAGGTGACCATAGAGTTGAGGGTCCATTTCTGGGCTCTCTCTTCTGTTCCATTGACCTATGTGTCTGTTTTTGTGCCAGGACCATACTGTCTTGATGACGACAGCTTTGTAATAGAGCTTGAAGTCCAGAATTGTGATGCCACCAGCTTTGCTTTCCTTTTTCAACATTCCTCTGGCTATTCAGGGTCTTTTCTGGTTCCATAAAAATTTTAGAATTATTTGTTCCATTTCTTTGAAAAAAGTGGATGTTATTTTGATAGGGATTGCATTAAATGTGTAGATTGCTCTAGGTAGCATTGACATCTTCACTATATTTGTTCTTCCAATCCATGAGCATGGAAAGTTTTTCCATTTCTTTGTGTCTTCCTCAATTTCTTTCATGAGTATTTTATAGTTTATTGAGTACAGATTCTTTGCCTCTTTGGTTAGATTTATTCCTAGGTAGCTTATGGTTTTGGGTGTAATTGTAAATGGGATCAACTCCTTAATTGCTCTCTCTTCTGTCTTGTTGTTGGTGTATAGGAGTGCCACTGATTGGTGGAGTTGGTGTATAGGTTGGTGTATAGGAGTGCCATTGATTTTATATCCTGCCACTTTACTGAATTCCTGTATGAGTTCTAGCAGTTTTGGGGTGGAGTCTTTTGGGTTTTCCACATAAAGTATCATATGATCTGCAAACAGTGAGAGTTTGACTTCTTCTTTGCCGATTTAGATGCCTTTTATTTCTTTTTGTTGTCTAATTGCTGTGGCTAGGACTTCTAGTACTATGTTGAATAGCAGTGGTGATAGTGGACATCCATGCTGTGTTCCTGACCTTAGGGGGAAAGCTCTCAGTCTTTCCCCATTGAGAATGATATTCGCTGTGGGTTTTTCATAGATGGCTTTTATGATATTGAGGTATGTACCCTCTATGCTTATACTCTGAAGAGTTTTGATCAAGAAAGGATGCTGTACTTTGTCAAATGCTTTTTCTGCATCTATTGAGAGGATCATATGGTTCTTGTTATCTCTTTTATTAATGTATTGTATCACATTGATTGATTTGCGGATGTTGAACCAAACTTGCAGCCCAGGGATAAATCCCACTTGGTCGTGGTGAATAATCCTTTTAATGTACTGTTGGATCCTATTGGCTAGTATTTTGGTGAGAATTTTTGCATCCATATTTATCAGAGATATTGGTCTGCAATTCTCCTTTTTGATGGGGTCTTTGTCTGATTTTGGGATCAAGGTAATGCTGGCCTCATAGAATGAGTTTTGAAGTTTTCCTTCCATTTCTGTTTTTTGGAACAGTTTCAGAAGAATAGGTATTAATTCTTCTTTAAATGTTTAGTAGAAATCCCCTGGGAAGCCATCTGGCCCTGGGTTCTTGTTTGTTGGGAGATTTTTGATGACTGCTTCAATTTCCTTAGTGGTTATAGGTCTGTTCAGGTTTTCTATTTCTCCCTGGTTCAGTTTTGGTAGTTTATACATCTCTAGGAATGCATCCATTTTTCCAGATTATCTAATTTACTGGCATATAGTTGCTCATAATATGTTCTTATAATTGTTCGTAATTCTTTGGTGTTGGTTGTGATCTCTCCTCTTTCATTCATGATTTTATTTATTTGGGTCATTTCTCTTTTCTTTTTGATAAGTCTGGCCAGGGATTTATCAATAATTAATTCTTTCAAAGAACCAGCTCCTAGTTTCATTGATCTGTTCTACTGTTCTTTTGGTTTCTATTTCATTGATTTCTGCTCTGATCTTTATTATTTCTCTTCTCCTGCTGGGTTTAGGCTTTATTTGCTGTTCTTTCCCCAGCTCCTTTAGGTGTAGAGTTGTATATTTGAGACCTTTCTTGTTTCTTGAGAAAGGTTTGTATTGCTATATACTTTCCTCTTAGAACCACCTTTGCTGCCTCCCAAAGATTTTGAACAGTTGTGTTTTCATTTTCATTTGTTTCCATGAATTTTTTTAATTCTTCTTTAATTTCCTGGTAGACCCATTCATTCTTTAGTAGGATGCTCTTTAGCCTCCATGTATTTGAGTTCTTTCCAACCTTCCTCTTGTGATTGAGTTCTAGTTTCAAAGCATTGTGGTTCGAAAATATGCAGGGAATGATCCCAATCTTTTGGTACCGGTTGAGACCTGATTTGTGACCTAAGATGTGGCCTGTTCCGGAGAATGTTCCATGGGCACTAGAGAAGAATGTGTATTCTGTTGTTTTGAGATGGAATGTTCTGAATATATCTGTGAAGTCCATTTGGTCCAGTGTGTCATTTAAAGTCTTTATTTCCTTGCTGATCTGTTGCTTAGATGATCTGTCCATTTCAGTGAGGGGGGTGTTAAAGTCCCCTACTATTATTGTATTGTTGTTGATGTGTTTCTTTGATTTTGTTATTAATCGCCTTATATAATTGGCTGCTCCCCGTTAGGGGCATAGATATTTAAAATTGTTAGATCTTCCTGTTGGATAGACCCTTTAAGTAGGATATTGTGTCCTTCCTCGTCTCTTATTACAGTCTTTGGTTTAAAATCTAATTTGTCTGATATAAGGATTGCCACCCCAGCTTTCTTTTGGTGTCCATTAGCATGGTAAATTGTTTTCCACCCCCTCACTTTCAATCTGGAGGTGTCTTTGGGTCTAAAATGAGTCTCTTGCAGACAGCATTTCAATGGGTCTTGTTTTTTTATCCAATCTGATACCTGTGTCTTTTGATTGGGGCATTTAGCCCACTTACATTCAGGGTAACTATAGAAAGATATGAATTTAGTGCCATTATATTGCCTGTAAGGTGACTATTACTGTATATTGTCTCTGTTCCTTTCTGGTCTATGTCACTTTTAGGCTCTCTCTTTGCTTAGAGGACCCCTTTCAATATTTCTTGTGGGGCTGGTTTCATGTTTGCAAATTCCTTTAGTTTTTGTTTGTCCTAGAAGCCTTTTATCTCTCCTTCTATTTTCAATGACAGCCTAGCTGGATATAGTATTGTTGGATGCATATTTTTCTCCTTTAGTACTCTGAATATATCATGCCAGTCCTTTCTGGCCTGCCAGGTCTCTGATGATAGGTCTGTTGCCAATCTAATGTTTCTACCATTGTAGGTTACAGACCTCTTGTTCCAAACTGCTTTCAGGATTTTCTGTTTGTCTCTGAGACTCGTAAGTCTTACTATTAGATGTCAGAGTGTTGACCTATTTTTATTGGTCAAGCTCAGTTGACCACTAATTTTGAGGGGGGTTCTCTGTGCCTCCTGGATTTTGATGCCTGTTTCCTTCCGCAAATTAGGGAAGTTCTCTGCTAAAATTTGCTCCAATATACCTTCTGCCCCTCTCTCTCTTTCTTCTTCTTTTGGGATCCCAATTATTCTAATATTGTTTCATCTTATGGTATCACTTACTTCTCGAATTCTACCCTCGTGATCCAGTAGTTGTTTATCTCTCTTTTTCTCAGCTTCTTTATTGTCCATCATTTGGCCTTTTATATCACTAATCCTCTCTTCTGCCTCATTTATCCTAGCAGTTAGAGCCTCCATTTTTAATTGCACCTCATTAATAGCCTTTTTGATTTCGACTTGGTTGGATTTTAGTTCTTGTATTTCTCCAGAAAGAGTTTCTCTAGTATCGTCAATGCTTTTTTCAAGCCCAGCTAGTATCTTTATAATCGTCATTCTGAACTCTAGTTCTGACATCTTACTAATGTCCATATTGATTAGGTCCCTGGCAGTCGGTACTGCCTCTTTTTCTTTTCTTTTTGAGGTGGTTTTTTTCCATCTTGTCATTTTTTCCAGAGGAGAATAGATGAATGAGAGAACAAAATGCTAAGAGGGTAACAATGACCCCAGAAAAATATACACTAAACAAATCAGAAGAGACCTGAAACCAGGGGGAAAGAAAGGGAAATAAGGAAAAATAAAAAGATTTTAAAAAAGCATATGATCAAATATGATCAGGCTAGTGAATAGATCAGTGCCACACACTAGATTTTGGGTGTATTTTGGTCTGTTAGAAGAAACTACCTCCCAAAATTTTAAAGAAAGAAAAACATATATGTACAAAAATAAGGGTAAATATGATGAAGGGAAGGAATATGACTGTAAAGATGAAAATTATAAAAGGAATTGATAAGAAGTTGTTTGAAAAAACAAAGAAGAGAATTTTTTTTAAAAAAAGGGAGAGAATGTGATCAGGCAGGAGACTAGAACAAAGCCATACACTAGAGATTTAGGGTATATTTTGGTCTGTTAGAAGCAACTATATCCCAAAATTTTAAAGAGAGAACAACTTATATATATATACCAAAAATAAGGTTAACTACTATGAAGGGATAGAATATGACTCTAAAAATGAAAAATAAAAAAGATTTTTTTTAAAAAAGGGATTGATAAGATGTTGGTTGAAAAGGGAAAAAGAAAAATTCAAAAAAAAAAGAAAAAGAAAACTTAAAAAAATTAACTTTGAAAGACTAAAGAATCATGGGAAAAAAGCCATGAATTCTATGTGCAGTGTTCCCCTAGTGCTGGAGTTCTGCCGTTCTCCTTGATCAGTAAACTTGGTCTTGGCTGGCTGTTCTTGCTGATCTTCTGGGGGAGGGCTCTGTTGCAGTGGTTCTCAAATGTCTTTGCCGGAGGTGGAATTGCCCCACCCTTGCCAGGGGCTGGAGTAAGTAATCTGCTCGGGTTTGCTCTCGGTAGCTTTTGTTCCCTGTGAGCTTTCCATACAGGTTTGGAGGATGAGAGTGAAATGGTGGCCTCCCAATCTCCTCCCGGAGAGACTGAGAGCTCAGGGCCCCACCCCTCAGTAAGCCCCCAGAGAAAAGCAGTCAATCACTCCTGTCTCCCTGGTCTCTGACCGCACTCCGTGCTCACCCAGCCTATGACCGAGCATTTCTATCTCTGGCACACGACCCTGTTTGGAGTCTCCAAACCCAGTAGATCCCTGCAGTGCACTCCTGCACCGCTCCTCCCAGGGGAGGAAGGGGAGTCTCCCTGGATCTGCCGCTTGTTCGGTCTCTGCTGGAAGAGCAGTGGCCTGACTGTGCTGCAGACCATGGTTTATGGCAACCCTGAGCTGAGAGCCCACTCCTTGACTCTGTCTTTGCAGACGGCTTCCCTGCTCTGATACCTGGGAGCTCTGCCACATTCAGGCACCCCTGGTCTTTCTGTCACCCCAAGGGTTCTGAGACCACACTGTCCCAGTGAAGGTTCCACCCCCCACCCCCCCCACCCCCCCGCTTAGCCACTGGAGCGATGTCCCTCAGCAGAGCAGACTTCTAAAAGTTCTGATTTTGTGTTCCGCTGCTCTATCACTTGCCGGTAGCCAGCTGATGGAGGCTCCCTCCCCCCACGGTCTATCTTCCCGAATATCACCTCAGATTCACTTCTCCGCACCTCCTACCTTCCAGAAAGTGGTCATTTTTCTGTTCAGAGAGTTGCTATTCTTTTCTTCGATCTCCTGTTGAGTTCGTAGGTGTTCAGAATGGTTTGATCCCTATCTAGCTGAATTCTTGGGACCCAACGAAATTTAGGTCTCCTACTCCTCCACCATCTTGCTCCTCCCCCCAATATGTATTTATTTTTAAAGATTTTTCTGGCTACTACAAGGAAGATGAACTGCAGAGGAGCAAGAATTGAGACAGGGAGAGCAGTTCAGAGGCTATCGCAATAGTCAAGGCAAGAGAAAGTGGCTCCTTGGACCAGAGTGATGGTAGTAGAGATGGTGAGATGTGGTCAGATTCAGGATATATTTGGAAGGCATAGTGGGCAGAGCTCCCCAGTGAATTGGCTATAAGACTTAAAAGACAGGAACTGACCTCTGGATCAATTTTGATGCCATTTACTGAACCAAAAAAGACTTGTTGGGTAGCAAATTTAAGGGTAAGAAGTAGAGAAAGTAGTAGTTCTATTTACATAGGATTAACTTAAGATAAAAGCTCCTAGACATTTAAGTGGAGATGTTGAATACTGTCTGAAGTTTGGAGAGAGAAATAGATTATTGTACTTCTATGCTGTCTAATATAATAGCCATTAGCCTTACATGGATACTGAGCACTTGAAATGTAGCTAGTATGACTGAGCAACTGAATTTTTAAAATTTTAATTAATTTAAATTTAAATAGCCACATGTGGCTAGTGGCAACTATATTGGACAGCACAGATGAAGAACATTTTTTATTATCACAGAACATTTTGTTGGATACCAGTCATTAGATATGATGAGATCTACAGAATAAATGTGGATAAAAAGAGAAATAGGCCAAGGACTGAGCCCTAGACTATAACGCCATTAAGTCTGGAAATGAAGAGAGAGTCAGAAAATGAGAGACAGTGGCCTTTGAGTTCAAGTGATCCATTTGTCACGAGGTTAAGAGAAGAAAACGTTTCAAGAAAAAGGGGAGTGGTCCAACGGACACAGAATTGTCCATTAGCCTTGGAGAGATGTAGATTGTGGGGAAACTCATAAAGAACTATTTCAGAGGTGTGAAGGACAAAAGCCCACTTAATGTAGACTGAGGAGAAAAAAATGGTGAATAGTGAAGATAGTTGGTGTTCACAATTTTTTGGAAGAGCTTTGCCATGAAGGGAAACAGAGAAGTGCAGGAACATCTAGGAAGATAAGGGAGATATTTTCCCCCCAGATGGGCCAAATTAATGTGTTTTACACCACTGAAGTAAATGATTCAGTGGAGTTGGGGAAACTGATTTCTCTTGATTGCAAGAAGAGAAAGTGGATAACTGCTAGAATGAGGTCCTTAAGAAAGTATGAGGGGCTAGGACAGGAGTGTAGGCATTGGCTTTGGAGAAGACTAAAGGTTATAACTAACCCAAGAAGTAGGCATTATCATATCAGTCTCACAGAAGTGAATACTGAGACCCAAAGCTACATTAGCAGCAAATGGCATATTTGAGGATAGGAAGGTAAGAAATCAAGATTTCTGTTTAATTATGATAAAATTCAGATTGTACCTACTAGACACTTACATGAAGATAGTGAGTAGGCAGTTAAAATCCAATTGTCTGAAGCTTGAAGAGAGATAGTTTTGAGCCCACATTTATCTACCTCCTTAGCTCATTTTCTTTTCCCTTTATCTCACCCCAAATATGATGAGCCAAAGTACAAGGGATGAAAAACAGTAACTTCTGAACTCTAGTATTGATAGAATAAGAAAAAACAAAAAAGAGCAGGAAGACCTGAAGTTGTTGCAAAGGAAAGTTAGGTTAAATGCCACAAAATGTTTTGTTTTGTTTTAGTTTGGTTTGACTTCATCTTTTATTTATTTGTTCTGTGTTTGTTTTATAATTAATTAGGTTTCTTTCCTTAAGGTCTTTTAAAAGAGGAATAAGGCCTCTGCAACCAGGAAGATGAGGTAGCATATTTTTCCTATTCCCCCTGCTAAGTACAATTAAAAACCTTGGACATTAATATAAAACAAACATAAGAAGACTATAGAGAGCCAACTGGCTAGAAACCTCAAGATCTGAAAAATGGCAGTGGTGAATTCCACTGCCTCGTGTATTCCTGATTTGGAACGAAGAAGTCAGCAACTCAGAAATGCCAATGGGTACCAACAAGCAAAAAAAAAAGTTCTTCAAAAACCTGCTCTCTCTAGCCAAAGGACAAGGAAAAGGGAAACTTAGTAAGGCAAAATAACTTTTGGATAATAACTGCTTTATTCCTGCCAATCACAACAGAAAAAATTGTGGCCTCAACCCAAATGATGCCAGCAAAGACTGAGTAGGGAGCCTAGACTTCCACCATTGTGAGGCTCTAACAAAAAACCCCAACATTTCTACCAGGATGATGTCAAAGAAGGCCAAGTAGGGCATGGGACTTTTATCCATCCTTCATTGAGACTCCCCTTCAGCAGCATCAGTGGAAATCATGTGGGGACTCTAGATTTTCCTCCCTACCTGAAATAACAAAGCCCCCCTCTCCTTTCCTGCTAGGGTATTGTCAGAGGATGCCTAGTGGAGAGATAAGAATTTTACCTTGCCCATAAGTAATGAGGTCATCCCCACCATGGTGTCAATGGAGACCACATGGGGAACAGGAAGTCCCACTCCTGCCCAGCATGAATGAAGAACTCTCCCACTACCCTGGGTGTCAATGTAGACTGAATGGGCAACATGGACTTCTACCTTTACTTGGCAATAACAGATAAATCCATAATTACCATTGTAGATCCTAACACTCCTCTCACAACAGTTGATAGAACAATTAGACCACAGAGCTAGAAGAACTCAACAACACCATCAACCAACAAGCCCTAATCAACATTAATCAATCATACCACCCAACAACGGCAGAAGAGAATCACCTTTCAAGTGCTCATGGAACATATACCCAGAAAGACCATATCCTGGGCTATAACACAAACCTAAACAAATTTAAAAGAATTGAAATCATACAGAGTGTTTTTTCTGACCACAGTGGAGTAAATCTAGAAATCAGTAACAGAAAGAGAAAAAACTCCCAACACTTGGAAACTAAACAATAAACTTCTAAAATAATCCATGGGTGAAAGAGGAAGTCTCAAGGGATATTTAAAAAAAAAAAAAACACATTGAACGGAATGAAAACTGAAATGCAACATGTCAAAATTTGTGAGATACTGTAAAAGCAGTGCTGAGAAGGAACACTATAGCAAAATTCCTACTTAGGAAGGAAGAAAATTCCTCAAAGCAATCAGTTAATCTCCCATTTCAAGAACCTAGAAACAGAATACCAGAATAAACCCAAAGCAAGCAGAAGGAAGAAACTAATAAAGAGCAGAAATTGATAAAATTGAAAACAGAAAAATACAGAAAATCAATGAAATAAAAAATCTGCTTCTTTGAAAAAAAATCAATAAGATTTACAAACATCTAGCAAGACTGACAAAAAAAGAGAGAGAAGACAAAAATTATCACTATCAGGAATGAAACAAGATATATCACTATAAACCATGTAGACATAAAAAGAATGATAAGGGAATACTAGGAAAGACATAAATTTGACAAGTTAGATGAAATATACCACTTCCTCAAAAAGCACAAACTGCCACAACTCATCCATTATGAAACAGATCATTTGAATCATCTTGTAACTAATGAAGAAATTGAATCTATAATTTAAAACCTCCCAAAAAGAAATCTTCAGACCCAGATTGTTTCATTGGAAAATCCTACCAAACATCATTTTTATACAATCCTTTCCAGAAAACTGAAGAAAAAAGATGACTTTTTATGAAGCTAATATTACCCTGATATCAAAACCAGAAAAAGATGGTACAAAAAGAAAACTCTAGCATTTCACATGAATATTGACATAAAAATCCTTAACAAAATACTAGAAAATAGAACTCAATAATATATAAAATATTATACTCCATGACCAAGTGGGGCTGTTCCAGAGAAACAATTCTGACTCAATATTTGAAAATCATTCAAAAAACCATTTAACAAAATTCAATACCAATTCATGATTTTAAAAAAGTCCTAGAAAAATGGGTATGGAGAGGAACTTCCTCCTGATAAAGAGCATCTACAGAAAACCCAGAACTAACATTACACTTAATTGTGAGAGACTAATCCTTTGCCTTATGATCAAGAACAAGGCAAGGATATCCACTTATATCACTCTTACTCATCACAGTGCCAGAAGTTGTTGCCAGTGTCATAAGTTAAGAAAAGGAAATAAAAGACATATAAATCGGAATGTAACAAATTAAACAAAATCATGTGACATGATTGCCTACATAGATAAGTCCAAGAAATCTACTAAAAACTCCTAGAACTAACAAGTGAGTTCAGCAAGGTCGTAGGATATATGATGAATACACAAAAATAATTATACTTCTATATTCTAGCAATGAACACATGGACACTAAAATTAAAAATGCAATACTATTCACAATCACTGAGAAAAATAAAAGAGTTAAGTATAAATCTGACAAAACATGTATAAGATTTGTATGCTGAAAATTACACATATAAAGAAGATTCAAATAAATGAAGAGCATGTTGATGGATTGGAAGATTCAACATGGTAAAGATATCAACTGTTCCCAAACTGATATACAGGTTTAATGGAATTCCCATCAAAATCCCAGCAATCAGTTTTTGTAAATATATATGGAATTATTCTAAACTTCATATGGAAAGATAAAGGAACTACAGGTTTCAGAAAGAAGAATAAAGTGGGAGGAATCAGTCTACTGATTTCAAGACTTAAATAGCTATAGTATTCAACATTCTGTGTTATTGGTAAAGAGACAGACAAGTACATAAATGGAATAGAACAGAAAACCCAGAAATAAATCCACATAAATATGCTCAACTGATTTTTGACAAAGGTGCAGAAGCAATTTAATGGAGGAAAGATACCTACCTATTCAATAAATTGTGCTGGAGCAATTGAACATGCATCCATAGGCAAAAATGAATTTCAATCTAGGTCTCACACTATACAAAAACAACCAGTTAATCACAGACTTAATTATAATTTGTAAAATAATAACTCTTTTAGAAAAAAAATGACATAGAAGAAAATCTTTAGGAAAAAAAGAAGAAAATCTTCAGAATGTAGGGGTAGACAAAAAGTTAAGACTTGACACCAAAAGCACAATCCATAAAAAGAGAAATTGAAAAACTGGCCTTCAGCAAAATTAAAATTTTTTGCTCTGTGAAAGATCCTGTTAGGATGAAAAGACAAGCTAGAAAGTGGGAGAATATATTTGTCAACCATTTATCCAACAAAGCACAGTAGTTAAAATATATAAGAAGCTGTCAGAAGTCAACAGAACACACACACACACACACACACGTAAACAAACAAAACAATAATACAATTAGAAGATGAGAAAAGGCAAGAAGAGATTTCACCAAAAAGCATATACAGATGTCAAATAAGTAAATGATAATATGTTCAACATCACTAACCATTAAAGAAATGCAAAATATAAGAAACAAGCATTGACAAGGATGTGGAGAAAAAGGAACCCTCATGTACTGTTGGTGGGAATGTAAACTGGTGCAGCCACTGTGGAAAACAGTATGAAGGTTTCTCAGAAAATTAAGAATAGAAATACCATATGATCCATTAATTCCACTACTGAGTATTTACCCAGGGAAAACACTAACTCGAATGGATATATGCACCCCTATGTTTACTACAGCATTATTTACAATAGCCAAGATATGGAAACAACCTATGTGTCTACCAAAAGATGAATGGATAAGGAAAATGCAGTGTATATACATAACGGAATATTATACAGCCATAAAAAAGGATGAGATCGTGCAATTTGAGGCAACATGGATGCACCTGGAGGGTATTATGCTAAGCAAAATAAGTCTGACTAAAAAAGACAAATACCATATGATTCCACTCATAAGTGGAATCTTTTTTTTTTTTAAGATTTTATTTATTTATTTGACAGAGAGAGACACAGTGAGAGAGGGAACACAAGCAGGGGGAGTGGGAGAGGGAGAAGCAGGCTTCCTGCTGAGCAGGGAACCCCATGCGGGACTCAATCCCAGGACCCTGGGATCATGACCTGAGCTGAAGGCAGACACTTAACAACTGAGCCACCCAGGCACCCCAAAAATGGGATCCTTTAAAAAAATGAACAATCAAAAAACAAAATCAGAACTATAAATACAGAGAACCAACTGATGGTTGTCAGAGGGAAGAGAGGTGGTAGGTTGGGCAAAATGGGTGAATCAGGGAGAGGGAGATCTAGGCCTCCAAGTAAGTCATGGGAATGAAAAGTAGAGCATAAGGAATACAGTCAATGATATTGTAATAATGATGTAACAGGACAGAGTAGCTATATTTGTGATGAAACACAGCATAATATATAAACTTGTCAGCTCACGAATTTCCACACCTGAAACTTTTTTTTTTAAAGATTTTATTTTATTTTATTTATTTGAGAGAGAGAGAATGAGAGATTAGCATGAGAGGGAAGAGGGTCAGAGGGAGAAGCAGACTCCCTGCCAAGCAGGGAGCCCGATGCGGGTCTTAATCCCGGGACTCCAGGATCATGACCTGAGCCGAAGGCAGTTGCTTAACCAACTGAGCCACCCAGGCGCCACACCTGAAACTAATCTAACATTTTGTGTCAACTATACTAAAAAAAAAATTAACAGTCTCCTGAAAAGAAATTAAACTGAACATGTTGTTATTCTTCTGAATAAATTAATTAACTTAATTAAATTAAAAAACAAAGAAATGCAAAATAAAATCATAATGAGATAGCACTACATACCTTTCAGCATGGCTAAATTAAAAAATAGTGATGATATCCGGTGATGAGGATGCAGAGAAACTGGATCACTCTTACACTGCTGGTAGGAAAGCAAAATAGAAGTTTCTTAAAAACTAAACATGCAACTGCTATATGGGCACTCATGGATATTTATTCCAGAGGAAAGACATGTTCACATGAAAAAGTTTGTTTTTGTTTTTTCTTTACCTGAATGTTTATAGAAGTTTTGTTTGTAATAGCCAAAAACTGGAAACAACCCAGATGTCCTCAAAGGTAAGTGGTTTAACAAACTGTGGTACATTCAAACCATGGACTACTACTCAGCAATAAAAACCAACAAACTATTGATACATGCAACAACCTGTATGCATCTTGAAAAAATTATACTGAGCAAAAAAGGCAATCTCAAAGGTTATATGCTATGACAATTAGTTTGATGTGTTAAATTGTAAGGGCCACTGTACCCAGATATTTGGTCAAACATTATTCTGAATGTTTCTGTGAGAGTGCCTTGGATGCGATTTACATTTAACTTGGTGGACTTTGAATAAAGTAGATTGTATTCCAGAATGTGGGTGGGTCTCATCCAATCAGTTGATGGTCTGATAGAACAAAAGCCTGATCTCCCCAGTGCAAGAGGGAATTCTCTAGCCTTTGGAGTTGAACTGCAACTCCTTCCTGAGTTCCCAGCCTGCCGGTCTCCCCCATCAGAATTTGGACTCACTAAGCCTCCACAATCATGTGAGGCAATTCCTTAAAATAAATCTTTTTCTCATATTCTCATGTATATACACACATCTTTTGGTCCTATTTCTCTGGAGAACACCGACCAATACACATACTAGCTAATTCCATTTATATTACATTCTTTAAATGACAAAATTATTGGAATGGAGGAAAGATTAGTGGTTGCCACAGTTTGGGAGTCAGTAAGGGTAAGAGGGAAATAGGTGTGGCCATACAAGGGCAACATGAGGGATCCTTGTGGCAATGGGAATGTTCTGTATCTTTACTACTGATGTGAATATCCTGTGATATTATGCTGTAGCTTTACAAGATGTTACATTGGGGGAAACTGGGAAAAGGGTATATTGGGAATTCTGTATTATTTCTTACAACTACATGTGAAACTACAATTACTTGAAAAAGTTTAACTTTGAAAAAGTAAAAAAAATATATATGTTTTGATTATTTTATTGCAACCCTCCTTGAGGTCTGGGAGGTGAACTTAGATGATCACTCAGATGAATAAACAATCCCCCAGCACCTGTAGCATTAAATAGCATTACATCATCCCAATTTAACAAGCCAGAAACCTATCAGCCATCCTGAGTTTTTCCTCTCCCAAAACAATTAAGAAAAAGTCCCGCTTCATTGCCAAAATATATCTTGAATTTGTTACTTCTTCCCCGCTACCACCATTATTTTGGTGGTCAATAGCAAGTATGAACTGTTGTAAGAGCCTTGCAATTAATTGTGTCTCTCCTCTTTCACGGGTACCCCATCCAATCCACCCCTCACTCAACAGCATGAGTAATCTTAAAACATATAATGGATCATATCCCTGCCATGCTTAATCCCTTCCAGTGAGTTCCCATTGACCTTGGCATGAATCCAAGCTCATTCCCATGGCTTTCAAAGCCCTGCCTGAG
The DNA here is from genome assembly GCF_037043125.1 of Eumetopias jubatus. Taxonomy (NCBI): domain Eukaryota; kingdom Metazoa; phylum Chordata; class Mammalia; order Carnivora; family Otariidae; genus Eumetopias; species Eumetopias jubatus. The sequence continues at coordinate 93,225,118 of NW_028274807.1, forward strand.
CACAGCTGCTATTTCCCCAGTAGTATCCCTTGCCACTTCCTCTTGCTCCCTTGCTTTAACCAAACTTCTCTTATTCTTCAACCTAAGATTTTTCCTCCCTCAAGTTTGGCACACACTTTCCCCCTCCACCCTGCCTGCCCATTCTTCAGGTATCAAGGACAAAAACATCTCTTCAAAGAACATGTTTCTGAACTCGTTTTTTCTAAAGTGGGTGCCCCCTGTTGTCCTCTTCCTCAGTACTCATTTTGTTTCTTTTATAGAATGTAAGCCCCATGAGAGCAGAGACTGTCTGTTCCGTTCCCTGTTGTAACTGGTGCCTAGCAAAATGCAGGGTAAATACTGCATTTATTGAACGTTAAATCAATAAATGTCCAATGCCAGCCTCAGACTCCTCCAACCCCACTGCAAGAAAGCACGTGGCAACTCTTCTTGAACTTCCTTCATTTATTAAACAAATACTTAATTGAGTGTACCAGGCACTCTCACAGGCGCTGGAAATAACAAAACGGGCAAGGTCTCTGCATTCATGGGACTTAGGCATGGTGGGGAAAGTGGAACACAATGAATAATAGACAAGTAAATAATAAAATAATAAATTTTAATTAAAATAATTTTAATATTTAAACAATTAAATATTTTAATTATTAATATAACAACTAATTTGTTATAGATAACAATTATTATATTGTTATAATTATTATTCATTAACTTATTTGTTTAATGTTTTAATTATAAAATATTAGTAAATAAAATTTCAAGCATAAGTGCTATGAAGAAAATAAAGCAGAGTAACAAGACTGAGAATGAGTTGGAAGGGGTAGGTGGTGTCCACTCAAGAAGCCTGGCTAGAGAGTCTGAGCTGTCATCTGAATGCAGAAGTGCCAGGCCCCACATACAAATCTGGAGCAGACAGCTCTAGGCAGAGGCCCATGGAGTACAAACGTGCTGAGCCTGCAACACATTAAACAAGTCTGAGGCCAGTGTGGCTGAGCAGAAAAGGAGAAGAGTAAGAGAGAAGGTCTCAGCATCAAGGAATGAATGCTACACCAAATTCACCTCTCCTGCCACAGTAAAAAATGTGGGTTTCCTTCTAAGGGTGACTGGGAAGCCTCCGGATACTTTTAAACTAAGAGGGTTATGTTCTGATTTAATTTTTAAATCACTGTTGGTTGTTCAGTCAAAAGGGACTGTAGGGTAAGAATGGGGACAGGGAGGCCAGGTAGTTACAGTCAGGAGAGATGCTAGTGGCTTGGACCAGAGAGTAACTAGAGAGGGGGAGAAGAGGCAAGCTACAATAAGGACAAATCTGACTCAGCAATCTTAAAATACACTGGACTTCCTCAGGGACAAGGAGTTTCCAGTACTCCCTTGCGCTCCTAGCTTGGCCCAGTTTGAACTTAACTTGATTCGGTTCCCCAGAGATATCTTTGCATTACCCGCACCCGCCCCAATGACAGAGGAATGCAGCATGCTCTTTCTTCGCTTTAATAGAAATAAGCTAAAGTCTTGTGTTACTGAAAGGAAGATAAATAATGAAAAAAGAAGAGGCTCTTTTCTATACTTGGAAATTCTCACCACCTAGAGCTATTGGTATCTATTACGAAGATTAAATTAATCACGATGTAATCAAAATCTGACCTAATGGGTTTAAAGTGTGAAGCCTAAAGAACAACCACACAGAACTGGTTTCACCCCACCCAGCCGGGATCTCTTGGTGATTATGGGCACTGAAGCACCTCTCTGAGCGGCCCCCAGCCCGACAGCAAAACACAAAAAGCCTGACTTTATCACAGCCAGGGAAACACGAATATAACTCCGTGCATCGGACCCGCAGCTCCTCTGGTGGGCACTTGGGCAAACTCTCCTGAGAGGCCGAAATGGAATAACAGTCCTCCCAGGGCTAAAATCCACCAAGGCAATCACTGTAGCTGACTCCCTCCACCCCCACTCCGGAGATAGTTTCAGCCCATCCCTAAATGGTGCAGAGTGTATTCATTTCTGAGCAAGAGCCTAACAAGAGAGGTGCTGGCTAAACCAGAGGAAACTGGTCTGGGTGGCTCAAGGTCCCGTGTCTGTCCGGGTTAGCGAGAGCGCTCTCCCAGTGAAGAGGAGAACAGCTCCCTGCACGCACGCGCAGCTCCGACCCGGCAGGAAAAGTTAAAGGCTCACCTGAAACCCGGCCGCATTCAAGCCCATTTCTGTCTCTTAAAAGGAAGATTCAAAAAAAAAAAGGTTGGTAAAAATCAGAAGGTAACTCATTTTTCACAGGTGCCCAAAGACTTTTTTTCAGTGTCAGTGGATAGCAGTCCTCCCAGGGCTAGGATTGTCTGTCCCTGGAAAATGATTGCTAAATTCTCTCCTGATTGTGGACGCTCTGATAAGTGGGAGTGCGCAACACCAGCCCAGACTGGTGCAGAAAGCCAGGCGCTGGTTATGCACTAACGTCAGTGTGAGCTAACTGGGCTAACTTTGCTCCCCAAAGCTTAGCTCTACAACGGAGAATGCCTTGCGTTGTGATGACCGGGTTAATCCATGTAAAATGCAGAGAGCAGCGCCTGGCAACAAGCAACAACTCAATAAAGATTAACTATCACTAATAGTATTCGTTAGTGTTTTTCTACAAAAAAACAAAACTGTATTGAGTGTTTGTGATTCCGTTTGTCTGTTCTTATACATTGTGAACTCCTAACTGTCTTGTTTATCTCATGTATTTCAGAGCCTGGGACTGTGCTGGTCTCAAGTTTGTGGTTTGAGCTGAATTATTTATTCAGTTGGGTTGCCCCACAGAGGTAATAGAAATAAAAGAGTGGTGGTGAAATAAAAGACACATGAAATCAGAGTCTCCCTTACCTCTTCACTTTGTCACTGCTTCTTCATAACATCCTGGTTTAGGAGACTGTCTGAGATCTCCTCTGCTGGGAACTGGTTCTGGCTGAGCCTCAGTGGAACCAAGTGACAATAGTTGCCACACACAGTTCAAGCTCAGCAAATTTTGATACTGTCTGGGCTCCCACAGAGACTGAACATTATAGAGGAGACACAGAAAGGTACAGACTCGGGGTGCCTGGGTGGCTCAGTCAGTTAAGCCTCTGCCTTTGGCTCAGGTCATGATCCCAGAGACCTGGGATCTAGCCCCACATCCACACATCCGGCTCCTGGCTCAGTGGAGAGTCTCCTTTCCCTCTCTCTCTGCCCCTCCCCCCAGCTCGGGCTCTCTCTTGCTTGCTCTCTCTTAAAAAAATAAATAAAATCTTAAAAAAAGAAGAAGAAGAAGAAGAAGAAGGGTACAGACTCAAGCCAAATGAGCAGATTTATTTGAGAACTCTACACTCCAACAAGCGCCTCTAGACATACACCAAACCAATAATAATTGCAAAAACAATAATAACCTACATTTTGCTGAGCACTTATTATGCACTAGGCTAACCACTTTCCTATCACATTTGATCCATATAGCAATACAAAGTGTGTTCTGTTTTCATTTTATTCAGTGAAAAACTAAGGTGCAGAAAAGTCACTGGGAGCCAACTGCTTAAGGTAATACCATCAGTAAATTAAGATTCAAACCCAAGTTCATAGTTCTCAAAAGCTCATTCAGGTAAACCACTCAAGCCTACAGTGGCCTCTGGCCAAACAGCCCAGCTCTAAAGCACAAACACCACAGTTCTGGTTCTCTGTAGAGAAGAGTGCAGCATGCCTCCCATGTCCCTCATCTTTGTCATCCCCACAACATGAAACATCAACCCAGCATCTCATCTCTACAAAAGACCCCAAAGAATTCTTTTTTCACCTGTTCCTGGTTACTGGTGTACTTAACATGTTAAAGTGTGACCATCTCTGGTTTGTGACTTACGCCTGAGGGACCTGCTCCCATTTTCTTTTGCTGGTGCACAAGTTTGAAATAACAAGTCACTAAGGCAAAGCATTTATTGATTAGATTCTCCTCAATATTCAGCCTCTGATGAAATCAGATTTTAAAGGTGATGGCCAGGCTGCTTCGTTGCCTTGCTCCTCCTCCTCTAATGTATAACTAGTAGAAAGCTGAAGAAAGGCTGGCCAGCTGCATGTGCCACACTCACCACAGGACTTGGAATTAAGAGGAGGACTCTTAACCGATAAAATGACAGAAGATAAGGTAAAGTAGCATTATGTTCATTTTAAATCGGCTTGAGGAAATGAATAGGGGGATTTGTTCAAGTCGGTGACCATAGGGAGGATTTGGGGGATGTTGGGTGTAGCTACCACAGATTGAAGCTACTTCTCTTGGCCAACTGATAGTTCATTTAGCTGCAAAAATATGTATCACATTCAGTATTTTATATATCTATTCAGAATTTTAAGGATATTTGCTCTGTTTTCTGAGTAGTCTGTGTAACTTTCTCAAGTGATTCTGCAAAACCATATTACTGAAGGAATGTGCCAAAAAAAGGTAGATTAACCCAAATCTAACTAATCATGAAAATTGGTCTGAAATTTTCAAAAATGACAATGAATGAAAAACAAGAGGCAGAAGGACTGTTCTAGATAAAAGGAGACTAAGAACTGACAACCAAGTTAGATCCTGGAAAGAAGAAAACAGCTGTAAGGGACAATATGGGGACAGTTGGGGAAATTTTGAAAATGGGCTGTTATATTAGATAATATTAGTATATCTATTACATTCTTGGATATGATGATGGTATTGTAATTATATAGGAGAATGTCTTTGTTCTTAGTGAGTACATTCTAAAGTATTTAGGAATGAAGTGACACTAATATCTGCAACTGATTTTCAAATGATTCCAACCACACTACATACGTACCTGTCCATGCACAAACATACACAGTGAAAGTTAAACAAATGTAAATGCTAACCATCCTGAACACAGGTTATGGGATGTTCACTGCCCTATTTTTTCAACTTCTCTATAGATAGGATACTTTCCAAAATAAAAACTTAAAAAGGTCATAGTGCTGTCGTTCCCTTATAAGTTTTCCCCAACCAAACACACCCACCACTTCACACAATCACACAAGTAGGTAAATCTGTAGCCCTGTTAGACTAGGATATCTAAAGTTCTGGCCTGTTGTAACTTAACTCTGCTGAGCATTTCTTCATGTGAGTAAGTGACAAGTCTAGGAGCACAGACTTTGCGGTTAGCCAGGCTTGATTTGGAGTGTGATGATGCTACTTACCTGCTGTGAGACCAAAGTTAAGTTATTTAACTGACCTTGGGTTTTCTATATTGTGACAAAATAAGAACATATTGGGATATAATAAGAGGATATAAGATATACAGGGATTCTAATAGTTCTTTATGGTCTGGGAGTATGTAAATGAGCTAATATTTGAGAGACGGATGATAAACATTTTAATGTTAATAGTTACGCATTTACATGATATATTTTAAAAATAACTAGGACTTCATGATTTCCTATTATAGCCCAGGATAAAGCTAAAGTAGTCAGCATTTTAAAGGTGATATAAAGATAAATATTAAGTTAATAACTATACACATAGTATGTAGATTTGGCAAAAATAATAAAGGTAGTGTTCAAATAACTAAAGTTTATAAGAGACTGCAAAAGGGAAGGTAATATGCTTACCACAGTGTCTGACACCTAGTAAATGCTCAAGCTTCATTTTGAACATCACTAAATTCCCTTTAGAAATTGTTGTAGGACTTTTCTTGAGAACCAAGGAATTGCCTAATAATGGAACCCAGAAATAATGAGAACTGATGTAAAGCACAATGTTTCAGCTTTGTAAAACTGCCCAGACTTTGAAAGAAGTGGGATAAGCATGGACTGAGGGTTAGGAGACCTGAGTTCTCACACTGAATATACCCAATAATGTACTAACTCAGACAAAGGACCTGAATTCAGTTTTTTTCAAGTGGAAAATGAAGAAATTAAACTAGAATCCTCTGTTCTCTAAGGTCCCTTTCAACATGAAAATTCTATGGCTTGAGAGGCCCCTGGAGTTTTCCAAAGTTGGGTGCAAGATCACCTTTAGGTTGGCATTTGGAGCCATGCAGTTTAGAGGAAAGACATCAGCTTCTCCTCCCTACCAGTCACTCTGTAGCTGCTGAAAATCTGCGTTTTTGCTTAGAAATGGGAGTTTAAGAACACCAGCTCTGGGTTCAAATGCTAGAATATCTGTTACTTACTAGCTGTATGGTATTGAGCATATCACTTAATCTTCTATAAGCCCTGGTTTCCTCACCTGTAAAATGGGGATAATTTCTTTTACATTGTAGTATTGTTGTGAAGATTTTTGGTGACATATGAAAAGTTGACAGGTGGTTGGTTGACAAGAGAGATAAATGATATGCTAATGTGATTAAAGATGCAATTGTTTTATAGCCCTTTCATCATTTATAGGAAGACCACATTAGTATCTTATTTAATCTTTATGATATCCATTTTTTGGCAAAGAAGCAGATTCAGGGATATTAAGGGCCTAGCTGGTAGTCTTCTAGGTTTTCTGAATTCCAAGTCTATTTGTTTTTTCTAACAAACCCCATCTAATTTCTAAGCCACAAAATAAATACCACATTTTGTTTTATGTTAGGGTTCAGCCACTTGCCCATTCTGTGTACTCCCACATTTATCCTGTGGCATATCTTTCATTGGATGTGGAACCTAGTTTCTCTAACTTAAAATTGTTAAGCTCTAAGTGGGGATAGTCTTTCTAAGAGTCAGGCTTAATATCTTGTTGCCTATGAAGAGATGAGAGACAAAGCTTGAAGATCTTCAGCCACTTTGTAGGTATATGGCTTTGGACAAGTTCCTCACCCTTTGTGTACTGGTTTTTCCGTATGTGACATGATAATAATAATTACTACCTACAGAGTTGTTGAAAGAACAGAGCCTAGACAAAGTAAGATCCTAAGTTCTCACTGTTTTCATTAGCTCCTATGTACCTATCCTCAGTCAACCTCTTGGACGCTAGATTAATGGATAGGATTGATGGGCTAATTCAGACTTAACAGTCTTCAGAAATTTCCCTTCTCATAAACAAAACTTTTTTGTCCAAGCCTAGTACCAAAATATATAGAAGATTGAATATAAATGTTATCTCTTTCATTTCACTACAGAAAAAGAAAAGATGGAAACCAAAGAGCCAGTTTAAGGTAAGGTTCAGAGAGGGAAATTAAACCTAAAAGTAAGAGAAAAAAAGAAACAAAGAAACAAAGAAAAAGAGAAAAAGAAAGAAGGAAGGAAGAAAAGAAGGAATCAAAGTTTCAGAGACTTTTATATTTGGGATTATCACTTTAGTTGGGAATTCAAGTGACCTTCTTAAAATTGATAACATTGTTCCTTACCTGACCAACTAGGTAAAATTTCTATCTTAGGAAGTTAAAGTGGGGAAACTGCAGCTCTGCCCCCTCAAGATGGCAGGACCAAAGCGAACTCTGAAAAAAGAAGCCAGTAAGACCAGAGGACAAGGACTTTAAGGACATTCTAAGATTTCTAAACATCTAAAACTTCTATTTCCTTCACAGTTCCTTTTTTCTGTTACTCCTATCACATGAGAAATTGTTCTTAGAGGCAGCCCCAGAATTGCTATAGTAATGACTTAGAACAATTTGATTAGAAAATAATGAGACAGGAGTTCCAGAGAACTTAAGTCTTTGAAAATTAAATTTCATTTTTATCAAAGTAATGTGGAGCAGCTAACACTGTTGTGACTTAGAGTGTGTATTTGGAGTGGCAGGGGAGAGCCAATGGAGATTATGGGGAACCAAATCTGCTACGGCCACCACCTTCACCCCTAACTTCCATTTCCATAGCACCCCTGCTCACCATTGGCATGGTGACTAGTTGGATTGTTAAAATAAGAAAGGAACTATATGATTGTCTGGTGGGGGCAGGAGAAGAGAGCCAGTAGAGAGTGGAAGCCCAGGGATGGAGTGGGAAGGGCAGTCACTAAGACACCAAGTGCTTGGACATTCTGCTACAGGAAGAAAAGGAGACACAGGGATGAAACTGGCCCTGGGCTTGGTGGTGGGAAGGCCATGAGGTTCTTCTTCAGCTGAGCTACAGAGGAGCAGTTGAGTAGCTTTTCCCCCTTGGTATTTTTGTACAGAAATGTCACAAAAGTTTTCTGTGGATAGATGAGGAAGGAGGGGATTTGTGTGGTGGGTAGTGGGAAAATGCACTTGAAACTGGTGGGTGTTGGTGAGTTGGCTTCAGCATCACACTTGGCAAATTCTATGAATATGTGTGCTCTTAGTTTTTTTTTTATTTAGAAAGATTATATTCCTAGATTTTTAGATGTCCTTGACTTTTGAATGTCTGTTTCTGACCAATGAGAAATTCAAAATAACCAATTAGTTAAAAGCATAGGGTCTGAATCTAAGTCATTATTGCACAAGTTACTGACTGTGAGACTGTAACCTAGTCTAGTTACCTATAAAATAGGGATACTGATAGTGCTGTCATGAGAAGTGTCCGTTACTTGGTCTCCAGGATGTGTAAATATGTTACCCTAAAAGGCAAAAAGGACTTTACAAATGTCATTAAGATTATGGACCTTGAGATAGGAAGATTAACCTGGATTATCCAGATAGGCCAAATCTAATCTCATAACTTCTTCAATGGGAAGAACTTTTCCGGGTATAGTCAGGATCAGAGAGATGCAATGTGAGGACCTGACTGGCCCATTTCTGGCTGTGAAGATAGAGAAAGGACACCACTAACCAAGGAATGTGGTGGCCTCTAAAGCTGGGAATGGCCCTCACTTTGCAGCCAGCACAAAAACACAGATCCTGGTCCTACAGCCATGAGGAACAGAATTCTACCATCAACCCAAATTTTCCCCAACAGCCTTCAGAAAGGAACACAGCCTGCCAACATCTTAATTTTAGTCATACCAGACTTCTGATGTACAAGAACTGTAAGATAACAAACTTGTGTTATCTGTTATAGCTGCAAGAGAAAACTGATACAGTTAAAAGAGACAATCACATACAGCAAAAAATAGGCATGCAGTAGGCAGAAATATTCAGTATTAGGCCTTGAAGTTGTGTTTGCATTGCACCTAATATCAAACTGTCTAGATTGTAGTGACGGAGACTATCAGGGAAGTGGGTGGAAGCCTTGTCAAGGTGCCCTCTGGTCCCCTCATGGATGATGACGGTTACTTCCTACAAATAAAATGAAAGGATAAAATTCTCCATCCCTGGAAACAGCTGAAGGGGAGAAAGGATTTAAGGAGAAACCACCAAGTAAATGGAAGCCATTTTAGCTTTGGTTGCCTGAGGCACTAGGTATTAGATATCTAATTACATATTAAAGGATAATTCAAAATCTCTGGTAATCCCATACCATGTAGCATATTGTGTGTGTGTATGTGCACACACACAAACCTGTGCACACAGGTACATTTTACAGTTAACATACTTTGAATTTATTTGTAATTATTTTATTATGTATATGCATATATGATTTATATCTCAATATATATAATGTATACTATATGATATATATATGCTTCTTTCAGGATATATATAGATATAGGATATATATGCTTCTTTTAGGATAATATAATATTATCATATCTTTGGAGAAAGTTTTAAGTCCTTTCTTAGGAAGGAAGGAAGGAAGTTGCTGGGAAGAAAAGCCTACAGAGGTGCCACCTGAAATTAATTCTGAATTAGTGGAAAAAGACAAAACAAACCTACAGATTCCCAATTCTCACCACAGAGATTCCAATCCAATAGTAGGTCTGGGGTGAATCCCAGGAAGCTACACCTGCAACAAGCTCTCCAATGAGGGTCTGGTTTTAGAACCCCAAGATTCCATAACTTCAAGGCTCTCAGGCTGGTTCTGTGATAATACTTTGTTGATGATGACACTGAAATTTCTAATCTCTGGCTTTATTAGGTAATGAGAGGACTTGGTTAATAAGCTACTTTTCATGCTGGAGTAGGGATTTACAATCATCCCCCTACTTAGAGAAAAACTGAAGATCCTACAGGAAAAGTGGTTTGGGTCATATACTCCCTAAACATGAGTGGGAACTAGAATTCATGTTGATATGACTCGTTCATTTGTTCAGTGAAGTTTCTACAATATCCCATGTTATTTATTTAAACATTTAAATTATGTAATTATACAGGAAATTATTTCCTTATAAAATGTCTGATAATATAAATAAAAGAAAGAATACTCGTTTATCCCCCTTCTCTAGTCTCACATTCTTCCTCAGTGGTCATCCTTTTGTTATCTGTTCTTCAAGAAAATATTCTGTGACTTACATACAACATGCACAAATCAAAGAATGCTCAAGTTTAAGCCTTTTTAAAAATTAATGAGATGGGCACCTGGGTGGCTCAGCTGGTTAAGCGACTGCCTTCGGCTCAGGTCATGATCCTGGAGTCGCTGGATCGAGTCCCACACCTGGCTCCCTGCTCGGCAGGGAGTCTGCTTCTCCCTCTGACCCTCTTCCCTCTCGTGCTCTCTGTCTCTCATTCTCTCTCTCTCAAATAAATAAAATCTTAAAAAAAATAAAAATTAGTGAGATTACACAGCTTCCTTTATCACTTAACAGTAAGTACAAAATGATCACATTACTCTAGCTTCAGCACAGCATGTTGTATGTATCATGATGTATTTGAATCTATCTGGCCATTTTCCATTGAATGATATTTTGGTTCTTTTACGATTTTTGCTATCACACACACACACACACACACACACACACACACACACACAATGCTGCATCAAACATCCTGATATGAGATTCTATATGTATGATATGATTTCTCTAAGATGGTTAGATATGTAACTATGAGTTGAAGGGAATGAACGTTCTGTCCCTTTCTACACTGAGTTTTGTAGTTACATGGAGTTGGAAAGAAAATAACATCCTTCAATCCATAACTCTGGATTCAACTAGTTGCAAATCTTGGAAATTATCCTTACCTGGATATTGATGTCGTCATGATAAAGCCTGGCTGATGCCTCTTGTATGAGTTTTGAGGTGTTTTTGTACCATAACAATGCCCAGGAGAACTCCCTTTTTGTTACTAGTGTTTTTTTTACCTCTTCAAATGATATAAATTGACTGTTTTTATCACGGTGGTTTCCTTTAGTCAGCAGAAATTCTAGTCTTCAGACCTGATTTTAAATCATAAATATATGCATGGAAAAGGATGTTTCGTTCCTCTCTTGGAAGAAATTGTCCCAAACTTTTCTCAGCTTTAGCAGTGTAGGGCCCTCGATGAATGGCTCTTGCATTCTCATATGAATGAAGTTGGGAGCATAGGGCACACTGTGAATGAGTATCAAGGAGCAAGAACCAGCCTGTAGAGCCTGTCAGAAGTCCAAGCTGCACACTGACACGATGGTAGGTAACTGAAGTTGCCTTGTGTTTCCCAGCCCTGTGTTTCATTCCCCACAGATCACCGGGACCTTGATTTTCACTGTCTTCACTGCTGCACTGGGTTCCTTCCAGTTTGGATATGACATTGGTGTGATCAATGCACCTCAAGAGGCAAGTGACACATGTACAATTCAAATCTCTTATTGGCAATTTCTGTAAGTGACTGAAAGATCTGTGTTCCTCATACACAGAGATAAAGTGTGCCCACATGGGGAACATAGGGTAATCCCAGCATTCTGTCAGGCACCATGTGCGTGGTTTCAAAGCTGATAACTTGGCTTTGGCTCCTCAGTAACCCGCACAAAGAAAGGGCAATAAACAATTCTTGATCTCTGACTCTGCTGTTCTCTGAGCTCATAGAAAACTCCAGCCAGAATACCACGTGCCTACAGATGTTGTTTTAAAAAAACTTAAGAACTTATTGCAACCTTTATTCAGAGCTCCCAGCCATATGTGAGTGAAAAAATGAATGACAAATGCTGGGGAATAAGAGGAAGCAATAGAAGGATTTATTTCATTTTATGCACAAGCTTTTACTGGGCACCAACTCACTGTGCATCAGGTGCTTTAACATATGTTCTCCCTAGTCTAACCTCCAAAAACCTTATTATGCCCAATCACAGGCCAGATGAAAGACTTTAGGAGCCCTAACACTAAGAAGGTCCTATCCTTCCCCCTAATTCTGTCCCTCCTAGCTAATCCAAAGTAAAATGATATATGACTGCTAAGTAATAGTCTGGAAGTTCTACAAAATTTGGATTTCTCCACGATAACTATTCGGATGGGTGTTTTTAAAAATAATACTGAATAATTTCTATCACGTGTCTCATTTATTTTGTGCAGCCCTACTCCGGTATACAATGAATAAACAGGAGGGGGATGTCATTTTCTCAGCTCCCACAGCCTGTTAAGTGGGGGACCTAGACTTCATTCCCTTTGGTCTAATTAAGGCTGGCAGGTCATTTAGGGCAGGATTGTCTTCTTCCTCTTCCTGTCACCAGTGCCAAGCACAATGATTAGCATAAAGGTGTTCAACAAAGTGGTTAGTTGGGAAAGAGAGGAAGAGAGGAGAGAAGCGGAGAGGGGGGGGAGCAGTATAAAATGAAGGTCCAAGCATTTGTTGGGTGCCTTCTATGAATACATCATATTTCACCTTCTTCCCTTACAATGTTGCACTCCAAGGAAAATGTGTACTGACCACAGGCTATCACCTGAAAGCGTTGCTCCTTGGGCCAGAAGATGTGCTTTGGTTGGGTGCCACATATTATCATGAGTGTGGTGGTCTTGCTGTAGTTGAGAAATTTAGATAACAATGCTGGGGGTCACCACTTTTTTCTGTGGGTGATGACAACACGTGCCAGTTTAGCAGCCTTCTTGAAATTTGGTTCAGCATCACCGTAATTTAGAATCAGTAGAGTCTCTTTTTGTGGAAGACCTTTTCACATCCTATTTAAACCATCTTCTCCAGGGAAGGAGAGAGAAAATCAGGCTAAGGTTTCCCCTCCTTCAATCCAAGTCCTAGAGCCAGACTTGAAAATAGGGATCCCCCACTGGCATTGGGCTTCGTGTCCTCTCTAGAGGCCCTCTTTCTGTGTTTAACAAGCTGCTTAAACATCATTATAGAAGCATAGATGTTCAGCTTCATTTGTGTTTGTTAGTGGAATGACACGTGGCATTAAGGTTTTTTAAAATCACACTTTTTCATGATTATAAAAACTACACATACCTGTTACAGAAAGTATTTGGAACAAATCACCTATACTAATTCTACCACATAGAGCAAACAGCTGAGAACATTTCAGATAGTTCCTTCTAGCCTTTTTTCTATGCATATTATCCATGTAAAATGGTCTGCTAATGAGGTAAATGTCTTGGTCAGACTTCTTTTATCACAAGAGGATATCAGTCCGCTCCTTCACTCAGTTGATTTTACCACATAGGGCCTTGCCCATGACTGACAACCTAGAGCAGCTTCATTCCAAGTCCTTGTCAGAGGTCCTCCCACACCACTGAATAGTGACCAAATCAGCACTGAGAGGAAGGACAAGGAAAGAATCCCGAAGGCTGTGCCTTTACTCAATTATACTTTGGTAGGATCTTTGCCTCTTCTGAAACACAGGATAAACTATGGCTCTGTGAAATTTAATTTTGAGTTCTGTTCATTCTATTACATACTGAAATCTGTGAGGACACAGAGGAAGAAACTCCTTCAGGTATCAATCCCTTCTCAGGGGCCACTGAGTTATTTTTATCTTTGAAATCCATCAATATACATGATTGTTTTCCTCTCTTTGCACTGGCTTCTAGGAAGTTTACTGGTAAATTTATAGGATATTTCGGGTGCCTGGGTGGCTCAGATGGTTGGGCATCTGCCTTTGGCTCGGGTCGTGATCCCAGAGTCCTGGGATCGAGTTCCGCATCGGGCTCCCTGCTCCTTGGGAGCCTGCTTCTCCCTCTGCCTCTCTCTCTCTCTGTCTCTCATGAATAAATAAATAAAATCTTTTAAAACAATTATAGCATATTTCTAGCAAGGATACAGCACCTAGGGTTTATATTTTGTATACTAACTTTATTTTTGGCTTCATCTTATCTTTCCCAATCTTTTTTCTTACAGCCATTTTTATGCTTCTATTAGAAGAATATTTACATAAATCAATTTAAACCCTGCTGTGCAGAGGTAATATGGTGTGAAAATGTATCTTTTTGTCTGCAGAATATTTTCAATTTGAATAGATGCCTGCACTTAAAACTTGAAGAATTTTACATAAAAACCCAGATTTCTGGCTTCTTTTTTAAAAATTAAAGGTCACACAATACTAGTCTCACATTTGCAGCTTCCTTCTTTAGGTGGGGCAAATGCTCTCCAGTGCTATAATCTTGCCCATTTGCTCTTATATTCTCAATAGTAGAGACAGTATTTCAGTCCTCTAGTTATCAAGGTTCTCCTTCACTTATTTGTTCCTGCCTAGTTCCTGTGGGCACTGGAATTTGCAACCTCTGTTTTACAGGATATGGTCAACTGTAAGTAAATCTATCTGTGTTTGTATATAATATACATCATTGGGATGACCCTTTTAAACACCTAACAAACATTCTAAAGGAGAAACAAACAAAAGGTGTATAGAATATTTGAAATGTTGGAGCTATTTTTCTTTATTTTATTTCCTCAGGTAATAATATCCCATTATGAATACATTTTGGGTATTCCACTGAATGACCGAAAAGCTATCAACAACTATACTATCAACAGTACAAAGGAACTGCCCACAGTCCCATTCCTAGGAGATTCAATAACAACACCTTTGGTGGAGGAAGAGACTACAGCATCTACTAGCCTCGTCACCATGCTCTGGTCCTTGTCTGTGTCTAGCTTTGCAGTTGGTGGAATGATTGCATCATTTTTTGGTGGGTGGCTAGGGGATCGGCTTGGAAGGTAGGCAAGTTTCATAAATAAGCATAAACATGGAAACTTTAGTATTTGGGGTTTCTAAAACTTTGTTTAGAAAGAAATCCTCTTTCCTTTTGTGGAATAGTTTCAGAGTTGTTCTTTTCAATTCATGAACCTATGAATTAGGTTTTAGGACAAATAATGGAGAAAGCTGTTGCCCTAGTCTGCTTAATCATGGAGGCATTTATAGCAAAAGTGGGTTTGGTGTGTATTTACACAGAACTGATTTGATTCTCTAAATTTGTTAGTTTTAAAACATATTGGGGTGCCTGGGTGACTCAGTCAGTTGGGTGTCTGACTCTTGATTTTGGTTCGGGTCATGATCTCAGGGTCCTGAGATCCATCCCCCACCCCCAAATCAGGCTCAGTGCTCAGTGGGGAGTCTGCTGGAGATACTCTCCCTCTCCCTCTGCCCCTCCCCCTGCTCACTCTTCCTCTCTCTCTTTCTCAAATAAATCTTTAAAAAACTAAAATAAAATAAAACATGTTAAGAAACCACTACATAAATGGTTAACTCAGGAACTCAATGGCAGAGCTAAGAGTGAAATTTTTAACCAGGAAATCCATTGTTTGCTTCACTAAATCACTCCATTTCTCAGACATCCAGTTTTTCATTTTCAAATTAGAATTTGGCATTTGGATCAGTCAAGTCCTAAGGGTCAAATCAATATCCCTAACTCCCAATTGCCCAATATACTTGGCATGGGTTTCTAGCTGTTGCTACTGCTCTCTCAAAACCCCAACCAGAGATGAAGCAAGTAGTGTCTCCACTTCTTTACCCTGGTTTTTATCAAGTGTGTTGGATTAAAAATGTCATAAAAAAAAAAAACTCCCTGGAACTCCTTTACACTTAAATTTCATTCACTTAGTCATGTGACATACTAAAAATTGGGATTCCACCCCCACACACAGAGAGAGGAAATAAAATCAGAAAATCGAATGGGTTTTTTTTGGACTCATTTTCTGTTTTGAGGCCACCTTTTGTTTATTAATGATCTTTTTCTCTGATGATAAAAATAAATGTGCAAATATGGAAAATTTAGAAAATGCAAAAACCTCTAAAGATATAAATGATATAGGTAACTATTTTAGTAATTCTAGATTACAATTCATTTAGTTTTTAAATTCTTACTTTAAATTATAATTTTATCTCTCTCATTAAAATTCTGATAATTTCTTTCTCTTACACTGGAGATTTTATATAAGACTGTAAGAAGTTTTCTTAAACAATGAGCATCATTGGGGCACCTGGGTGGCTCAGTTAGTTAAGCATCTTGGCTCAGGTCATGACCCTATCAGGCTCCCTGCTCAACAGGGAGTCTGCTTCTCCCTCTGCCCCTCACCCCGCTGTCATGCTCTCTCTCACTCTCTCTGTCTCAAATAAATAAACAAAATCTTTAAAAAAATGAGTAGCATAATAACCCAAGTTTTATTCTTGTTCTTACTTGAAAGAACAAGTAAGAGTTGTAAGTAAGAGAAAGTAAGAGAAAGAACAAGTACCTCTTCCACCCCTAAAGAGAAAATTTAAGGGGTGCCTGGCTGGCTCAGTTGGTGGAGCCTGCGACTCTTGATCTTAGGATCGTGAGTTCAAGTCCCAAGTTGGGCGTGGAGCTTACTTAAAAAAAAAGAAGAAAGAAAGAAAAGGAAAGAAAAGAAAGAAAGAAAGAAAAAGAAAGAAAGAAAGAAAGAAAGAAAGAAAGAAAGAAAGAAAGAAAGAAAGAGAAAGAAAGAGAAAATGTAAGCCCTTGTTCTCATCTCATTTAGAAATGAGATTTTGACATGTCTAGTGATGTACTCTAAAGCATTTAATTCATGTCCTCGTGATGGATACAGGATGCATACCCTCTCAAGTCTTAGAATTTAGCATCAACAATGGTCATACCCCAAAACAATGTTAAATGATCATTTATCAAATGACTTCAGTAAACTAAAAGTGAGGCTTCTTCCAAGTATCGGTAGAAAAATGATTCTCCATAAATAGCAGCCACAAAATTAATAATTTTAACATCAGGGGTGCCTGGGTGGCTCAGTCAGTTAAGCGTCTGCCTTCAGCTCAGGTCATGATCCCAGAATCCTGGGATCGAGCCCTGCATTGGGCCCCCTGCTCCATGGGAAGCCTACTTCTCCCTCTCCCACTCCCCCTGCTTGTGTTCCCTCTCTCACTGTGTCTCTCTCTGTCAAATAAATAAATAAAATCTTTAAAAAAATAAAAAATAATAATTTTCACATCAAAATTAAGACAAAAGAGTTCAGTCTCTCCTATAAAACTGTTTTCCTAGGAAGATTCATTGAGAAATGACATGATTTTCCTTATTGACCAGGTCATTGCTCCATCAATTAAAAATAAGTAAATAAAAGCTTATTTTTCCATTACTTCTTTAAAAAAAAAGTCTTTCCTTATAATTGTGTAATAAGCAATAAATGTCTGTGGCCACTGCTTTATAGATTTGGCTTCTCAGTTAATTTTTCCCGAAGTTGTGTACTTAAAATTTAATTACAATGACATGGTGGAGAAGACCATGGTCTGTGCAATCCACACTACTGTAAGTGAAGGAAGGTATACATAGCCTGCCTTTAAATGCATTCTTTCTTTTGTATAAAAAAATGGAACTCACTAAAATCAAGCATTAACCTTTGGTTTCACACAGATCAAGCCCCAGCTCTAACATTTAATAGTTGTGTGAAAATGAGCAAGTCACTTAGGTTCTCTAAGATGTTTCCCCATCCATCTACAATGTAGGAAAAAATAATACCTAACTCATGGCATTATTGTGAGAATTACATGAGAGCACAGACAGAGGATTTATCACAATGCCTAGCACACAGTAAGCAGGCACTGAATGTAGCCTTACTTTGATGCTGATGCTGATGAAGACAATGATCATGACAGTGTTAAAGCCTATGCTAACAGGAGTATTTAGAGCAAAATTTAAAGAAATATACTTAGAAATATAGTTCTTTCTCCCTGATTCAGTGATTTCATGTATTTTTGGATTCTTTATTCTTGGCCATTTCTCATGTCTGAGCAGAAGTTAAAATCCTTTAAGTTGTACAAAGTGCTCTAGCACCCATTGATGATAAGGAAGAGGGACTTTAGAGCAATCTGGCATCAAATATACTTTCAAGCTATCTCTTTTAAGAGTTTTTCTCCCTAACAGAATATATACTACTAGCCAGCTAGTAACAATTTCTTAAGGTAAATTATTGAATTTGTTTGCCCTCTGAACTTGAGTAGAGAAAAAGCACTTGAGAGAGAAATAGCCCTGTCTTTTCCTGCTCTGCAGCTCTGAAACTGACCAGCTCTAAATCACTGTTTCCCCTCCCTTTGAGTAGTTGACATTTTCCTATGTTGGTCTTCTATTACTGCTCTAATGAGTTACCATAAACAGTGGCTGAAAACAACAATTATTTTCTTATAGTTTGGGAGGTCAGAAGCTCAAATTCAGTTTCATTTGGCTGAAGCCAAGACGACAGCAGGGCTGGTTCCTTCTGCAGTTTCTGAAGGAAGAACCCATTTCCTTGCCCTTTTCCAGCTTCCGGTGGTCACCATATTGCTTGGCTTGTGGCCCCCCCATTCAATCTTCAAAGTACATTACTCCAATCGTATTTCTGCCATTACATTATCTTCTCCTCCGCCCTCCTCTTAGAAGAATACTTGTGATTCCATCACTGGGCCCACCAGGATAATCCAAGATAATCTCTTTATCTCAAAACTGTTAATTTAATCACATCTGCAAAATCCCTTTTATTATATAAGGTAATATATTCCCAGAGTCTGAGGATTAGGATGTGGACTCTTATGGGATATTATTAAGCCTATCACATACTTGTTGGGCAATCATTGCAGTATAAGACTATATAATTTTACTCTCCAGGAAAAAAAAAATCTGTCTGGCATTAAAGATACTTGCTTAGAAAAAGCTCAGCTATTCAAGTTTGAAACACTGACACAGAACATAACAAGATGCTTACATTTCTTTGTGGCACAAATATTTCCACACCTGTCCATTCAGATTCTTTTACTGGCCTTATCATCATCTATTGAACTTTAAAGGTTTTTGTGCCCCACTTTCCCATTTAATAGGAATAAAAGTATCAGATATCTGCAAATGTTGTTAATTTTCACAGGATTAATTTTGAAAATGATGTTTTTTTGCTATTGCCAGCTTTATTACATATTTTACGTTGGTTGACATTAATTCATAGGTTCTGCAAATATGATGACATGCAATGTTAAAATAAGAATAATTATAATTCTCTATGATAAAACACTTAAAATTTAACTTTGAAAGTTCCTTACATCATCTACATCAACTAAAAACTTGCACCATTAAGAATGAAAGAAAGAAGGTGGGGGAGAAAGAAAGGAGAGGAAAGGAGGGAAGAAGGGAGGGAAGGAAGGAAGAAGGAAGGAAGGAAGGAAGGAAGGAAGGAAGGAAGGAAGGAAGGAAGGAAGGAAGGAAAAAAGAGAAGAGAAGGAAGAAAGAGGGGAAAGAGGAGGTAATAGGTTACAACTATAGTGTTGAATGTAGCTATCACCAGACAATTATTACTTAAAACAAGCAACTTGTAGAAAACTTAACTAGTTAACTGTTTGAAAAAGTTTCAGAAGTGTTATTTTAAATCAAACCAGTCATCAACACAACTGAATCATCTCTATTAAAATGTGGAGATCACATGCATGAAACCCAGATTTTTTCATTATAAAACATTATTTACTGTTAATGCTTTAGTCCACAGATAAATCAAACTAGCAATCATGGTTTAAAATTCCCCAACTAACTTTTTTAGAAAAATTAAAATAACTGCTCTTAAGTAAATATCTTAGCAAACTCCGAAAGCAAATAATTTTATCAAATTTTGATGCTGAATTTGTAATTCTTGCTTTTTAAAATTTCAGAATCAAAGCCATGTTGGTAGCAAACATTCTCTCATTAGTTGGAGCTCTCTTGATGGGGTTTTCAAAACTGGGACCATCTCACATTCTTATAATTTCAGGAAGAAGCATATCAGGACTCTACTGTGGTAAGTCATCCATGCACACATGCGTGCACATATGCATGTGCGTGCGTACGCACACACACACACACACACACACACACACACACTTGTCTTAAAATCATTCTGAAGGCAGATATGGTAACATGCAGGGAAGTTTTCAAGCCGGAGGTGGCATTATGAAAGGGAAAGGCAATAGCATAAAATTGAAGTCCTGAGTCAGGGAGGTTTGGGACCCATTAAGTGGGAGTTGTGAAACTATCTTCTTGCTCATGGCAATTTCCAGTGGTATAATCGAAGATAAATTATTTAACTCATAGCTTCCTGATCTGTTAAATGAAGGAGATAGTATGTACGATGTAGGGCACTTGTAAGAATACATGTAAAATATTCAGCAAAGAATCTGCCTATAGTAAGCTGCCGAGAAAAGCCAGCTGTTGTGATTGCTCCTGCTCTGCAGTAGACAATGGCACACTGCTACACCCAGAACCTCCAACTTGGCTCTTATGGCCTACTTGGCCACCTAGGTCTCTGTCTCTCCTTTCTGGAAAGACCTTGACACCCAAGCCCATCTCTCAGACCACATTCCCTTAGTGGTTGGATTTCAGATGTGGCTGGGTGAAGCATTACAGTGGCAGTGACTGCAGGGAGAGGGAGTCAGGCAGGGGCAGCTGGTAGAGGAGTTCATAATGGACAAAGGATGCGCCCCTTGCGAACCTCACATCTGAATATCTGGAATCACTAGTTCTTGGGAAGGGAAGGAGGAAGGGAGGGAGGGAGGGAGGGAAAGAAGGAAGGGATTGAGCCCCTCATCGGCTCCATGCTCTGCGGGAAGCATGCTTCTCCCTCTCCCAGTCCCCCTGCTTGTGTTCCCTCTCTCACTGTGTCTCTCTCTGTCAAATAAATAAATAAAATCTTTTTATTTATTTTCAAACTTTTCAAAGTTTTGGAAGTTTCAAACTTTCAGAAGCAAATTTAATCAGCAGAGGTCTGAACAAAGGGAGGATCACTTCATCTCTAAAATAGCCAAATCTTTAGCTTCTCAATGCCAGTGAAGCCCTGATTCTGATGGTTTGGAGTCAAGGTTTTAACCCATTGTCCCAAATCATAGAGCTGTCTTTCAAAGCACTAATATCCACTGGGGCCAGGGGAGGGTGCAAGAGCACAAAATGATGTATAAAATGTTTATAGTTTTTACTTGCAAAGAGAAAAGACTATAGCTTCATGTGTCTTCAATGATCCCCTGAAACAAAAGTCCAAAATACCCACAAGTTAATAACTTAATTAAAAGTCTCTTTTCATTGTTTTCAATGTTAATACAAATAGCTGAAAGTTAGGATAGCTTTATCAAGGTGAAGAGGCAACCCACATGTGGAGAGATTTAGATTCAAAATGAATTAATTCTGGCACTGTCTCTGCAGAGCCTTAGATATATTAACTGGATGTTCTGTAAAATGCAAAGAATAACATTATCAAGGAGTTCCAAATCATGATTCTTCTTTCTTCTTTCTCCATTTTAAAAAATACAGTATGAAAAAAAATCACGAATATTTTTGGGAAAATTGAAAAATGCTATAAACATTGTGGAGCAACCTATCACTAGCATAGCCAAGTAACTTGTACTCCCCAATTATCTTTTAAAATTATGCCTGGTCCTGTTCTGAGCATTAAAATTGCTAAAAATTATAGGAAATATATTTTGACTTTAAATTTGTGTGAACTCAGACCTGTGAGCTTATCTACATTATTATGTTCTTGAGCTACAATAGGAGGTATTATACAGAGAGTACAGCCTGGAAAAGGGACAAATAAATGGGCTTTTTTTTTTAAGATTTTATTTATTTATTTGACAGAGAGAGACACAATGAGAGAGGGAACACAAGCGGGGGAGTGGGAGAGGGAGACGCAGGCTCCCCACTGAGCAGGGAGCCCAATGTGGGGCTCGATCCCAGGACCCTGGGATCATGACTGGAGCCGAAGGCAGATGCTTAACGACTGAGCCACCCAGGCGCCCTAAATGGGCTTTTTCTTATTTAAGTTCAATAGACCACACATTAGAGTCACATGTAAATGTCAGCCAAAATTCAGATGCCATATCAATCATGCAACTGTTCATGAGAGATATTAAGAACAATTTAAAGCATTAAAAACATATTGAAAGAGTTCCCAAATTCATCTTTTACACAAAACCATATATTTTCATTTTATAGACAAACTCGCTAAGAGGAAGACTCTAACAAGTCTTATTTTTAAATTCTCAAGAAAACGCTAAACATTGCATTCAACCTTGCTTGTTGATAGTTTCTAACCTTTTTATGCACTCAGCAAATGGCTGGATACTCCACCATTTCCAACGACTGAGTACATCTGTGTTTAAGAAAGCTATAGAAGGCAGAATTGCCTAGGGCTTTTCAATTTTTTGGTATTCCTTTCAGCACCAAAATCTTTTCTGAAGCCCATTGTTAGGAGAGAATAAAGAAGAAGCTGGGTTGCTCTGGGTGGAGTAATTGAGGGAAGAGCCCCTGAATTCCTTAACCTCTTCCACCTGTCCACACCTCCCTCACCACTTTAACAGTGATCTTGAGGTACTTCCACATTGTGGAGACTCAGGGCTTGTAGTTCTCATGCTAAAGCTCTATTGCACTATGATCTTGGATAAACTGTTTCTCACCTCTGTCAAGTAAAGAGATTGGCCTAGATATGTTCTAATTTCCTTTAATACTATGAGTTTAGATCAGGAATATTATTAAAGCATTCTTCAGTCTCTTTTCTGAAGACAACTTGAGGCATTATGATGTAAAGTCAATTTTAACAAGGCTTTAACTAAATAAGGCAATACTATGAATAATTGCCAAATCCATGACTAACCATTTCTTTCTATTCCTATATCCAACTACAACTTCAATTGAGTCTTATCAACAAATATTCTTTGCATAAACTGTGTCTATGACTGGGGACAAGGGGCCTTCCAACAGACTCTGAAAGGACCTTTTAGTCAGGATATTGACTATACTTACTTAAACCAAATTACTGTTATTGAGATAGTCCTGGCTGCACTTTCACATTTATGTTCATGTTTTATGCAGGACTAATTTCAGGCTTGGTTCCAATGTACATTGGTGAAATTGCTCCAACCACACTCAGGGGTGCTCTTGGCACACTTCACCAGCTGGCCATTGTCACGGGCATTCTTATTAGTCAGGTAAAAACTCCCATCCCCTACTTCACCCATCTTCTACTTTATCCAGCTTCTCCCTCCCTCAGACCAACACAGCGGAAAAAACTAGTTCCACCATTGGGAGTGAGGATGCTGTAGAGACTTAGGCTTTTTAGCTCAAAGCTAAATTATTACTGCTCCACTCACTTCTCCCCTTGGATCTGTGGTATGGTTGGCACTAGAGATGACCCAACATTCCAGGTCTTGAACTTTTGTAGCTAGTCTAGAATTAAATTATTCTGTTCAGATTTCAAAGAATTAGAAACTTCACATTTTTAACTGCTGGATTTCCTTTGTTTTGAGCATCTTACCTGGACAATTAATATGTGTATATTTACCATAGCAGTTTTTTGTTCAGCTGGCTCTATCCTTCCCTTCCATCCCATGGACTCAGAGTCCTCAGAACCCCTAACTTAGGATTATCCAGAGGGTAAACCACTGCAATAAGGATGATAAATCTGGGTCTTATTATAATAATTATTCTATCTATATAATCCCATTTTATTTTTCTGGGTAATCTAAGGAGAAATTTTTTAGGGTCCAAAGTTACACATGATTTTTGGGGTTGCTTTAGATGTCAAATGTGTTCTTAAAAGTTTGGTTGTTTCCCATCCTAAATGGCCCATATGCGTTAATGAAAACAAATTTAAGTGAACTCTTTGTAAAACAAATAGTCCCAAATTTAGTTAAGTAATACACACTAGTAATAGTTTCTGCTTTGGGCATACTTGAATCAAAGTTGTCAGGGATTACTATTAAATAACCAACGTACTTTTTCAACAAATGGTTACAGAAGGCAAACCCAAAGTGTTGTGCAGTTGCCATGCTTCCTCCTGCCTTTTCAGATTGTTGGACTCAACTTTATCCTGGGCAATCATGAGCGGTGGCATATCCTGCTTGGTTTGTCTGCTGTGAGAGCCATCATCCAGTCTCTGCTGCTCTTCTTCTGTCCAGAAAGCCCCAGGTACCTTTACATCAAGTTGGATGAAGAAGTCAAAGCAAAGAAAAGTAAGCCTGTGGATGGTTTTCTTTCTTCCTATTGTTTTGGAACTATCAGCTAATGAAAAACAGTGTGCAAGAATGTTTACTGGTCAAGTTGGTATGAGCGCTTTCCAAATGAAGTTAATGATTACATGTAAGAAGAATGTGCAAGATCACTTCAATATGACTCACACATGCCATTTCAAACCCATAAACACTTGATCCCAAATGGGAAACCCATGTGCAAGGGATTGGACTCAACCAGAGGCTTCTAAAAGAACTTTACCTGCATTATGCTTCTATGGTAACAAAGATCATAGTTTTCTTTGTCATTAGATAAAGCCAAATGTTTTTCTCAAAATTTAAAAACAGGATTTAATTTAACAAAAAGAATTGCCAACACTCACGCTGTAAAGCAATAGAAAGGGCTATGCAGAACTATAGCTCTTTCATTAACATAATAAAAATAAATTTGCTTTTCTTTTGACCTGAGTTTATCAATCTGATCATTTTGTGGGCAGGCCTGAAAAGACTCAGAGGAGGTATTGATGTCACCAAAGACATCAATGAGATGAGAAAGGAAAAAGAAGAAGCATCCAGTGAACAGAAAGTCTCCATAATTCAGCTCTTCACCAACTCTAGCTACCGACAGCCTATTCTAGTTGCACTGATGCTGCATGTGGCTCAGCAATTTTCTGGAATCAATGGGGTAAGTTTAAGAATACTCTTTAACTCCCTAAAATAGGGAAAGAAAGGGGTATAAATTTTTTTTGTATTAGAATTTCTTGAGTTATTTATTTACTTCGTTAGTTCAGTTAGCCACTGTATAGTACATCATTAGTTTTTGATGTAGTGTTCAATGATTCATTAGTTACGTATAATATCCAGAAATCAGAGAGGGAGATGAACCATAAGAGACTCTGGACCCTGGGAAAGGGGTATAAATTTAAATAACTAAAGGCATTTTAAAATGTTGACATCATGTTTTACTACAATAAACATATACTGAGCATTAATTTTCTTTGTTTTGCCTCATCTGCTTTCTAAAATTGGATTCGAATTTTTAAAAAATGTCAACAATCAATGACACTGTGTCTATTAAGATGGAAGGTAAAAAGCAAAAATCATAATTAATACAAAAGAGGGAAAAGGAGAATAATTATACCAAAAAAAAAAAAAACCCTTAAATTAAGGGGCTTCTAGAGTTGAATAGCAAATTTAGGATTCCTGATAGTCCAGGCAAAAGGAGTCCATGGTTCCCTTTATCTATGTATATTTATTATTTTTTATAAAGATTTTCTTTCTTTTAGACAGAGAGAGAGCATGGAGGGGGCAGAAGGAGAGGGATAAGGAGGCTGTTGAGCAGGGAGCCCGACGCGGGGCTCAATCCTAGGACCCTGGGATCATGACCTAAGCTGAAGGCAGACGCATAATCCACTGAGCCACCCAGGCACCCACCTCCCTTTACCTATTTAAGTGAAGTATACCAGGGGCACCTGGGTGGCTCAGTTGGTTGAGCATCAGACTCTTGATCTTGATCTTGGGACTGTGGATTCAGGCCCTACGCTGGTCTCTGTGTTGGGCTCTGCACTGGGTGTGAAACCTACTTATAAACAAACAAACAAACAAACAAAACAAAACAAAATCAAACCAAATGGCCAGGTGCAAAGAAGTTTCCAGCCATGCAAGAAATTTTCATTCTAGGGGTGCCTGAGTGGCTCAGTCATTAAGCATCTGCCTTTGGACTCCCTGCTTGGCAGGAAGCCTGCTTCTCCCTCTCCCATTCCCCCTGCTTGTGCTCCCTCTCTCTCTGTCTCTCTCTCTGTCAAATAAATAAATAAAATCTTTAAAAAAAAAAGAAAAGAAATTTTCACTCTATTTGGGGAGCCAGCATACAAAAGAAACAATAGTGTGAACTGGCATGACATTGGTGAATGAGGGCAGTAGACAAGACATCATTAAGAAACATACTGAATGTTAAACTAGCTAGTTTTTAGGTTTTGAACTGAAATCACCGCATTACACAGACTAAAACTGTTCTACTGGCAATTAGCTACTAGAAGAAAAAAAGTAAGCATTTGCTAAAAAAAATAGATTTAAAAAATCACTTATCCTCTTTTACTGCTGTTAAAAATGTGGTTTGGGCTTCCCCTATTATGAGCTAATTACAGATCCACAAGGGGGTGGCTTGTGGATGGGCAGAGTCTTGGGAGAGGTAAAGAAAGTAATTCTCATCTGTTGAGACAAAAGGAGACCTGGACCTCACTCAACAAGGTGAATACTGCTCTTCTGTCATCTCTATCCTCCTTTAATGGTTCCTTGATGTCCATTTTAATCTAATACTCTGTATAACTTTGGGGTTTGGAGACCAAATTTGTATCCATTTTCTCAGCTCTGCCTGTATATCCAAAGGAACAATACTTAGTCTTTCTGAACCTCCCTGCTTTAGCTACTATCCCAGTGCCTGACTTAGAGGCATCCAGGAGATGTTGAACTGAGGCTGTTGGGCAGCCTAAAAATGTGGGATAGTGTGCAGTGTGCTATAAGCTACTCCTCTCTGAGCACAGTCTGTACCGTCCTTCTCCATTAGCCCTTTCTGCAGGAGGAGGTGCCAGCAACAGGATGTGTTAAATGGGGAAGGAATGAGAGAGGATGAGAGAATGACAGAATGGCCTTAAAAAGACCATTATAAACGTAAAAACATAATTAATAATAAAGGCCATTAGAGAGATTTTGAAGATTTCTCCATGTCTACGGAGATTAGTGAAAAATTTTGGATTAAAAGCAATAGCAACCAGAATTCTTATACATGCTGGCAAGAGTGTCAATTGACACAACTTTTCTGGAAAACCACTTGCCATATCTATCAAAGCTGAGCATATGCATACACTATGATCTAGTAATTCTATTCCTAGATGTAAACGTGTACATATTTCACCACAAGGATTATACTAGAATGTTCATAACAGCACCTTTCATATTCACCCAAATGACAACTACCTAAATACCCATCAGTAGTAGATTGGATAATAGTGGTATATTAATACCAAAAAATGCTAAGCAATGAAAACGAACAGTGTACAAATACACACAACTATATAGATAATTCTCACAAAGGTAATGTCGAAGCCAGATACCAAATAATTCACACTATGTGGTTCCATTTATAGCAAGTACAAAACTAGGCAAAATTTATTATGATGTTAGAGGTTGAAGAGCTTCTTGGAAAAATAGGGGGATATCCTGGAGGGTTCTGAAAGACTGGAAATTATTTATTTCTTGATCTGTGTGCTGGTTACACAGGTGTGTTCAGTTTGTAAAAATTAATCCATATACTTATGTTGTGTGTACTTTCTTGTATGTATTTTATACCTTAACAAAAAGTTTAAAAATTAAAAAATACATATCAAGATAATGCAGACTCAGAGTTTTCAGCTAAATTTAAGGAGAACTTTAATCACAAGTTTCAAACACTAAAGGTTGATAGTGGTTTCTCATTGCCTGGACAGATAAAATGTTTAGGGCATTCTAGGGACCATGGTTCCATAGAAACTACTAAAAATAAACAACCTAAAATATCTCTTGCTTTCAAGCTACCAGTGCTAGGATTCTTGATTAAAGCTAAATTGTTATTACTTTACAGATCTTTTACTACTCAACCAGCATTTTTCAGACAGCTGGAATCAGCCAACCTGTTTATGCAACCATTGGAGTTGGTGCCATCAACATGGTTTTCACTGCTCTTTCTGTGAGTTAATACCCTAGATAAAATAGGCTACTTGTTCCTCAGTTCAGAAATGGGGGAGAGGGGTACCTTGTGACCTAAAAGCAACCAGTGTTTTATTGCTCATATGTATGGGGTGTATAGAACCAAGTGGGTCACGGGAAGAGTCCTATATGCAAATAGCAAACTACTAGGCATGGCTGAACAAGTGGATCACTGGTTGTCCCCATTTGCTAGGATGCCATTTAGTCACTCATTTGTGAATTAATAACTTACTTGGGGGCACAGAGGACTTCTTCCTTGTGTAAATAGATGGATTCCTTTTCCTTTGCTCTGTACTTGAATCTGTTGGGATCAGGTGACTACTTGTCATTCCTATCAATATTGGGTCTTCTACCTAGTTTCCTCTCTTTCCATGGTTGAAATCCTTTTTTTATCCTGATGTCTTGGCAAAAACACTTTTAAAAAAAATAAAGTCTTCTGTAACATATCTATGCCCGTGACAGGGTTAAACAGATTCAGCAAATTCTTATGATATTAGGTTAATGGACAGAGCTTCCAGATAGCTCACAAGGCCATAACTTCTGATGCTGCATTAAAGTGTGTGTGATATTATGAGATGGAGTAGAAGTGGTATAATTTGAAATGTTATTAGTTTTGAAATGTTATGTTTTTTCTGACAAGGGGAAAAGTCATATAGTCTTTTCAAGACTGAATACCTTATATAATGAATGATTCAGTATCTTGACAATATTTAACATAAATAATCTAAGAATTAAAGTAAACAAACAACACAAAAAAACCCCTAAAACTTCCCAACTCACGTAATTCACTCTAAAATGAAGATAATTGGGCTTATTTTTATCTTTGAATGCAGGATATTAAAAAAGTTTGTGCTTTTAAATGTTGGTCACCATGTTGTATTCAACATACTTCAGTGACTTGTTTTTCATTCTCTGCACATGGACTTTTAACTATTACCTTAGGGTGGTCAATAAATTACAGCCTAGCTACCTAGATCAAAAAGCAGATTTGTCCAAACTACATTAAACAGTGCTGGACCTTGGAAAGAGGAGGGAGAACAGATAACAAGGGAACACCAGCAGTTCTGTAGACATGCCTTTAGAGATAATTCCTGTTCAAGCCAAAAGGCCACTGAAAATCGACGAAGGCCTGCTACTGGGATGTAATCCAAGGGCTACTCACATTCTTTTGTCTCCTGAGATATATTTTTTACAAATCCTACTTCAACATATTTTTCTAATATAGAAATTATGCTTAAAACATTTTATATATAACAGGATTTGCTGTGTAAAGCGACAAGTTGTCAAAATTGGGTAACCCAAATTCTAAATGCCTATAAAGGAAATTACTGCAGAATTTCATTTTTGCACCCCTCCCCACCAACCCAGCTGGAGTAGGAGTAGTTGTTTTGAAAAGTTTCTTGATTATTTTGAATATGCCCTTTTAGAGTTTATCCTTTTATTCTGTGAAAGTTTTTGAACAGATGAGTGACATTTTAAATGTCAGCTCTAATCATCTGTCTAACCCTCCAGGGCTACAGATAACATTTAAGATTTTTAATTATATTTATTTTTGAAAAGTTGTTTTAAGGATCAAAAAGTACAAAAAGCATAGTCCTTCAGTCATGCAATACCTCTCCCCTAAATTAACCAATGTTATTGAATTCTGTGTATCTTTTCAAATAAAGATATACAAATAGGAATATGCACTGATAAGTATTAAATGTTTCACCAACTTGGAAGGAACATAATCAACCAATTTTTTTTTTTTGAATGAGTATGTGGGAAAAGAAAGACTTTCCTAACTCCATGCTGAATTATGTTTCCACGTTCCATATTTTCTCCCACACTAATGGGTTGGTAGAAGAGGGCCTGTGAACTTGAGAGAAAACAAAACAGGAAGAAATGGGGAGGGAATGGGGACACAGATAGGTCTAGAGGAGAAGCAGTGGCATCCAGGATCTGCGTGACACACACTGTCTTGGGCAAAGACAAGGGTTCTAGGTCAGGCAGACATCTCCATCATCAAGGAGTGAGTTCATAATTTATTATCCTATTAGTAACAATTGTTCAGAAACAGAAAAAACATAGTAAAAGCCCTCATTCCTGAAGAAATGCTTCTATTTTCTTGATAGCTTGACATGGTGTCATCAAGTCAACTTGGAAAGTCATAGAGTCAAATTATATAGATAAATGTTATGAACTTGGGCACGAGGTGTTTTTCATACTACCTTCTCAACAGTAAGTGTGGGCTCTTTGCTCATCATCCGGAAGTGATCTGAAATCCGAATATGAATTGCCTCTGAAATGAAAGGGGCTTTCACTATAGGTGAAAACAAATGTTTCTCAGATATTCTCAGAGCCAGAGCTCAAGGGTATTGAATTGCTGTTGATTCACTGATAGATTTGTGAGCCAAGCCAATTTACTCATTGAAGTGAGAAATTATGACAGATAACTTTTGTGTGTGATTCACCAACCTTGGCAGTATCCCAAGGATAGTCCCAAAAAGAGTCTATATAAACAAATATTTGTAATAATAATTGAAAAAATAATTGTAAATGTTAAACATTAATGCAAAGGTCCACAAACCCCAAGGTATCAATGACCTATCTCCTAAATTAGGATAAGAAAGCACTTTAAGCTTTTGCTTTAAAGTCTTATCTTTTCAAATGGATAATTCACTTCCAGCACCAAATACACTTTAGGCACACCAGAAAAATGCAGATCTGACTATTTGGTAAAGTGATCAAATTCTGTAGGTTGCCAGGTTGTAATTTGACTTTTTTAGCAGTGAGAAAGTTGGATGAGAATGGTTGACAACGCAACAGTTATACTATTTCAGGTTGTCTGCTGTGCACAAAACCTTGTACTTAGAACAGGATAATTATCAAAAGATAAATTAATGTCCTTTTTTATGTAGAGCCATTTTAAATGTACAAGAAATCTACTGGAAGAGATCCAAGGTGTACAGCCTCTTAATACTATACTCAAGTGATAATTGCAGAGTGGTGGCTCTTTGTCCAGAATGGCCTATTCACATCACTGTGACTAAATGAAGCAGGTATCTGTTAATTACTTCTGCTCACTGAGACCAGTTCTGCCACCTGAGGCAAGAGTCACCCCCCAACTCAGTTCCACATCTGTAAAACGGGATTATAGAACTGCCTCCTTCCAGCTGTATGAATTAAAATTACGTCTTTGGCAGTAAAAACTAAGTCAGTATGTTTTAAAAACTTTCCTAGGTATTCCTTGTGGAGAAGGCAGGGCGACGCTCTCTGTTTCTAATAGGAATGAGTGGGATGTTTGTCTGTGCCATCTTCATGTCTGTGGGACTTATATTACTGGTAAGTGTAGATTGTTGCACTGAGATTTTTGGTTACCATATGATAGCACTTCTGTGTTCCAGGCTAGAGTGCTCTGTATGTCCAAACATTTGAGACTGACTTATAAAATAAAGCCAGAGGAACAGCATAGAATACAAGGGAGAAATGTAAAGTAAAGGGGGACTAGCTTTTGGGGTTTAAAGACTTAAATGTCACAAGCGAATTGCACTTGTTACCAAGGGAGGCAGTGTCGCCAAATGGTCAGAGCATAGTCTCTGGGGTCAGCCCCGCTCAGGTTCTAACACTGGCTCTGCCATTTGGCTACCTATTTGACCTAGGGCAAGTACCAGGACCTCTCCACAGCATCCTCATCCACTACTTCATGGAGGGTAAGGCATCCTGTCTAGCCATCTTGGTATGAATAGGAGCAAAGCTCATAGACTCTTGCCTTGCTTCTATCACAGGAGAAGAATGACTGAGAATCAAAGTCCTAATCCAGAGGATTTCCTAATAACAGGGTTCAAAAGATCTAAGCGTGACTGAGACCAGAATAAACCTGTCTCAGACCAGAATAATCTGTAGTTATTTGCACATAAACCTATCAGGCAGAGAGCCGCGTCACCTCTGAACTCAGTGAGAGCCCACTTAGCTAGAGGAAGCAGCAGCCAATAATCCCAACCCCACTTTTGTTTTCATTTTGTTTTTTCCTCAGGATAAACTGGCGTGGATGAGTTATGTAAGCATGGTAGCCATCTTCCTCTTTGTCAGTTTCTTCGAGATTGGGCCTGGCCCCATCCCCTGGTTCATGGTGGCAGAGTTCTTCAGTCAAGGACCCCGGCCTGCTGCTTTAGCAATAGCTGCATTTAGCAACTGGACCTGCAATTTCATTGTAGCTCTGTGTTTCCAGTACATTGCGGTAAGCAGCCTAATATTGTGCAAATTTGCTGAACAGAGATGGAGGAAAACAGCTGCTAATTGGAACTCTGTTTGTTTCTATGCAGAACTTCTGTGGACCTTATGTGTTTTTCCTCTTTGCTGGAGTGGTCCTGGCCTTTACTCTGTTTACATTTTTCAAAGTCCCAGAAACCAAAGGAAAGTCCTTCGAGGAAATCGCAGCAGAATTCCGAAAGAAGAGTAGCTCGGCCCAAGCGCCCAAAGCTGCTGTGGAAATGGAATTCCTTGGAGCTACAGAGACTGTGTAAAGATAACCTGCTTTTTTGACAAGAACAGAAACAGGAAGGAAGTTGTGTGTTTTTAATTGACGATTCTTTGAGAATTTTATATCTACGTCTTGAAGTATTATTTTATTTTTTAGAGAGTTTTTATGGGCTTTTCTCAGAAATGTCATCCAAAATTACCAAAGAAAGTATTTTTTTAAGTTAGAGCATCTATTTTTGATAGTAAGACTCTGTAATTAAGTAAACCAAAAAGTCTAGCTCAATTTACTACACCAAAGGGCAAGTACATTGTAATGTTCCTAGCTCTATTCTTTATAATGAGGTTCTCCTGAAATGGAAGCAGTGTCAATGTATCATGTTATTGCTTCATTAAGCATGTGACTGGAAACCTGGAGCTGCAGCTCATTTACATATTTGAATATGATTATGTTGGCATTTTCTTACCCACAGACCTCATACTAAAGGAGCTTTGGCTAGTGGTAATAAAAGGTCCATGTTAAAATTGATATTTTTCTATTGCTCCCATTCAGCTTTTTTCTTGTCTTAGAATTTATATTTTGTTTAAAATTTTTTTTCTGTATTTTCACATGGAATGGTTTATTGAGTATATTAAGATATGTTTATAAAAAAAACTTTTATTTTTGGTAGGCTTACCAAAACTTTTGGTACTCAGAAAAAAAAAAATTAGTTCCTTTGCTTGATAACCAAATGATTTTTATAAGATTAAACACTGAAAAGATTTTACCGGTCATATAGCCTGGGTTATCAGTTAATATTCGTATCTGTTATAAACCTATGTTAATTCCTTGCTAGTTCAGTCCTTTGAGCTCTATTTTGGTTTGCTTTTAAATTGAGCACAGCCTGGTTTTCTCAGCTGTATTTTTTATAAAGTACATTCAAACAGTGATTAAAGTGGACATTTTTATATCTCCTCAAACCCTAAATAAGTTAGAGCAGTCTAATGGAAATTTGAAATAAAGGATTGCTGTTTGTTAAAACATATTTTCTGTATTTATGTTTGAAGACAAGTTGAAAGAGTAGGATTGCAGGAATCCTAAAGGTTTGGCTCCTGAAACTTCATGAATGCTCAGTTTCAGACTTTATCAAAATCCCTATTTACTTTTATGGTTAGATAGTCATTCCCTTTGACGTTCCTTCTTTGTCACAGCAGTATACAGATGCTATCTAAGCCATTCTATTGCTATTGCTAACATTTCCTGTGTACTATCTATGTGCCAGGCACTGTTCTAAGTGCTTTTACCTCTGTAGGCAAATTGGAAATGCACAGATGATTAAACAGACTTTCACTTATAGTCAATTTTACAACCATGGAAATACATTTCTGATGGATACCAAAGGCTTAGCAGGGAGCTAAAGTATCTCCAGGCTGTTTTCCCCACAAAGTGGAGCACTGAGTCAATCCTTTTCATGTTTGCTTTAATGTGCATGAAAGAAAGGCACTTTTTTAAAAGTACTTTTTATGAGTGGAGGGGAAAAAATGCTTAACATTTGTTTTTGTTTTTTTTCCCTAGAGTTGTTTACCTTTATATAATTTGGCAGTCCAGACAACATAAAATTATTTCTTTTCACTTTCCTTTTTATTCCCTTTGGACCAATTTGGAATAAATTATTTTTACTTAGGACTTCAGGACACAGTTAAAGTGAGCTTAAATAGTTCAAAAGACTTTTGTGCTAGCTTGTGAACTCTAGAAAAATTGTGGGGACTCTGAATTGGGCAAGAGCAAGAGAATGGCTCCTGTGTGGCTCTTGTCCTCTTCTTTAGGATGCTGGTGGTCTTTGAGAAGCCCAAAGTTACAATGATAAAGAAGTTTAACATTTTTATAGGTGATGAATGTGATTTAATCAAATTGCTATTCCTGATCTCATTTACTAAGAAAATAAAGTAGTAAATGTTTAAATAAAGAACCCAAAAGACCACTTTTAAGTTCTAATTACTTATTTCGACTAATGCATAAACACCAGAAATTCATAACCCAGAGTTCTCTGCCTCAGAGAAATTGAACTAATTTACATGATTTCCCTTCCATATTTTTTTCCTTGCCAAGATACAAATGAGTTGAAAAGAAACCTTAAGGTGAAGTAAGAAGCTGTTGAAGATTTATAGGACAAAGGAACTAGCTTAACGTAATAGAAACTCCCTGGTCTTCAATTTCATACATCATAATAAATAATAAAATTGGCACTGGTTAATTAGATGTAATCATAGGGAAATTAGATGTGAGTTTGAACATTTAATTTTCAAAGTACTCTATCATTTTTGTGGAAGTCTTTTCACACTCTAATGTCCTAACAAATGTGATTTTTCTCAGCTTGTTCGAAGCATTACAATTCTTGGTCTGGCCACTCACCTGCTATACCTAGCTATTGCCCACTGTCATGACACCCAGTGAAAGGGTCTTCTCTAACTTTCTCCTCTATGTAATCAGCACTGTGATGGCACTGAGATACGCTAAGACTCTGCCCCCTTCCTCCTCAAGGAGCTCACAGTCTAATAAGCAGTTCAGGAACACCAGGATATGAATGTCCCCATGTGTGCCTTTTGCCATCCATGAAACTTGATTTGGAGACCTTGTAAAATGGGCACAGTAATATTACCTACCTCAGAGCATTGTAAGGATTAAATGTAAAGTGTTAAGCAGAGTTTCTGGTACAAAGGAGGTACTCAATAAATGTTACCTAGAATTAGTATTCACAAAGATACTGCTAAAATAAAAGTTTGTCATATATATCGATAGTTCCAAATTTTTCTTTTCTAAATTTTTTAAATTTTTTCCAAGTTTCTTTTGAGTACAAGAAATTTTATAAATTCAAGATAATATTTTCTTC
Source organism: Eumetopias jubatus (assembly GCF_037043125.1). Classification (NCBI taxonomy): domain Eukaryota; kingdom Metazoa; phylum Chordata; class Mammalia; order Carnivora; family Otariidae; genus Eumetopias; species Eumetopias jubatus. The sequence goes on from NW_028274807.1 coordinate 93,260,229, forward strand.
TTTCAAGCAACAATTTCACAGTGACAAGGGAATGGTAAAAAATAAGGGAGATTTTTAGGCTATCTAATTCCTAAACCCAAAGTTGATATTTCTAATTTGGTTTTGAGTTTTTATTGTATTTTTAAAGTTTGCTTTTGTCTAAGTTATGTTATTCTTAAAAGGTTGCTATGTAATATTATTTCTTGAATAATACTAAGTACAGAGTAAAATGCTGTATATTTAAATGCAATTCCACAAGATTATAATCATAGGACAACACCAAACCTTCTTGATAATCCTGAAAAACTGCAGTAGTGCTTTATACATGTAAACCAGTTTACATGCATAAGCTACTTCTTCTTGCTAGATTATAGCATATGCAGCAAATAAGGCAATGTTAGGCAATTATTTTGTGCTTATGGTGTCCTAAACAGAGGTGCTGAGTAAAGCACAAAAGAATATATAATTTTTCATTACAATTCTATCAGTGACCTGAAGAGAAAAGGTTTGTTGCCAACCACTCTGACCCATCTGCTGGTGTTTTTACTGCTTTCTAATTTGGTGCACATTAGAAAGGATCATCATGAAAATACACTGGTTTTAGTTACAGGTATATATACACTACAGTTTTATGTCAATAAATACATTTCTGAATGCTTAAGTGTTGCTTTATTTTATATAAAAAATAATCACATTTAAGAAAACGAGTTTGGTTTACTATAATATATCCTTGTTTCTTTCTTACAGTTGTTTCTATTCTCATTTTAAAGATAATACGTGAGTTACTTTTTAAATTCAAATTTTATTTCCATCAGGCAGTTGTTCTGATTATCAAGAGTAGGAAAAACTAAACTGAAGTCTAGGTAAAAACAACTGACTCCCTTTGATAAAATAAAAATAATTTCTTCAGTAAATATTTAATTGAGCTCCCACTGTGAATAAGACACTTTGTTAAAATTTTGTGAAAGACACAAAACTTAGAAAACATGGTCCATATCCTCAGTCACTTGCATTCTCATAAAAGGGTTAAAAGTTTAAAATAAATAGTTACAGTATGAAGGAGAAAATAGAAAAAAACTATAGTGGTTTTTAAGTTGACCTTTAAGTATGCTGCAAGGATGAGATTTTTTAAAAATATAGTATATACTGATATTTAAAAATTGTTGCGCTCTATTTATCCAATGGACTTTAAATACCATAGTAATTTGTTACCACAACCATTAAAATATATATAAATACATATATATATACACATATATTTTAGCAGTTGGAAATTTTACTGCATTCTTCTCTATTCTCATATTTCCTTCTCATTTCTCCCAAAGAATTTTATCCCAAATAACAAATTTAAATGCTTTTAAAACAACTTTTTGATGATTCTGAGTATCTATAATCTGAATTTTTATGTTTAAAAATGTACCATGTCAAAAAGGTCAAAATGTTTTAACATTTTTTTCTGGATTGAGTTAGCATTTATGATTATTAGTAGTACACAAATGATGAAAAAATCTGTATTGCAGATTTTGATAGAATTATTAATTTTTAAAGTCATTATTTTAAATTTCATCTCAGTGAGAAACATGAGTTATTTATTTTTCAATCAATTAAAATATTAATGGATGGATATTTCTTACTGCTAAAGTTAAAGAGTGCTCAGCATAAATTCTATTATTACACTTTGTTATTATAGATGTATTAAAAAATCTTACTTTCGGGCATGTGGGTGGCTTATCGGTTAAGTGTCTGCCTTCAGCTCAGGTCATGATCCCATGGTCCTGGGATGGAGTCCCACATTGGGCTCCCTGCTCAGCAGGGAGTCTGGTTCTCCTCCTCTCCCTTTACCCCTCCCCCTGCTTGTACTCTGTCAAATAAATAAAATCTTCTAAAAAAAATCTTATTTTCATAAATAATAGTATAGGAATGGGATATCCTTTCCATAAACTATTTCCAAATCATAGACAAAAAGCACATAAAAATTAATCATAAAAATAAATTTGATTTTTTAATAAACTTTAATAATCTATCAGCTAACAACTCCATTGGACACTTCTTCTTTACTTTTGTTGAAATAAAAGAACTTATATTGTGGAAGGATGTGTTATCCAGTTGTTATAATCATTCTTCAGTTAGTTTCTGGGCAGTATACCAAAAAGGTTTTACCAGGACTTAATAAAAGACTATTAATTATACTGCTGAATCTTTCACTTAAAGGTAACTTGCCTAACCTGATATACTGAGAAGGGGTTGGGAGAATTGAAATACTAATTTTACATATTTTCACATATATAATAAAATTCTTCTATCACATGCCGTATTTTCATCAAACCATCAGAAGTTGGATTTAGCTTGTTAGCTTGCTCAATTCATGGAAAATATCATAAATAACCTAGTGGGCAAATTCAGTCCTCATTGTCAAACTAATTTTCCAAATCAGTTTTACTATCTGACTTAATTTTTCACTTCCAATAATTACCTTAGTACTCATTCTTGTGACAGCTATCTCATGTTTGAATTCCAGTAATTCCACATGGATACTTGCCATAAGTCTGTCTCCTGCATTTCTAACAGATGCTTTACTTTCTTTACTTTTATGGGTCTTTCTCTCAGGAGTAATACACATTGAAAATAATTGGGTAAGATCTGCTAAACAAAAGTGGTCATTATTCTGTTCTACAAAGCCCAAATTCAAAATATTCTAACTATTTCTTATGCCACCTTAATTAAGGTAGTCCTCATAGGTAACATTATTTCCAAGTATTCCTTTGTTTGGTATCTCTAAAAGTTTAACGCTCTGGGGCAACACACCATGGCGAGAGTCAGGATCCATTGAGAAGGACAACTATGAAAAGTGTTTGGAAAGAAGAACTGGTCTAACGAACATTAGGCACATATTGGGTATGAAAGTGTATGTTTTTGCCCATAATAAGAGATAATACGTCCAACTTTGAAAATAGTTATTACAAGTTATTCACAAACTAAATGCTGGGGTAGGGGCAGGGTGCAGAATAAAACTTATAGAATCAGAAGATCCAGCACCCAAACAACAGGAGTTCAAAAGAGAGGAAAAAACAAAATCGGGGGGGGATTACTAAAGACACATTATATTGGAATTTTGCTGAGCTGAGCTGAAAAACAAGATGAGATTGAAAGGTGATTGTGTGTCAAACACAATAAACAAAGCCCAAAATTTCACCATGAAATTTCAGGACAGCAGACATTAAGAAAGGAAAGACAGGTCACATAAAAAGGAACAAGAGTCATCGCAGCATGTAATATGTGAACAGGAACTGTGGAAGCTAAAAGGTTGTGGAGCAATGCCTATAAAATTCTGAAGGACAACGATTTTCAACCTAGAATTCTATCCCCAAACATATTATCAGTTGAATATGAAAGTAAAATAAAGACATTTCCAGACATGCATGACTCAAATTTTACCTCTTCAGCACCTTCTCTCATGAAACAAGTAGATAGTGTACTCTACCAAAACAAAGAAGAAAACCACAAGAGTAAGACATGGAATTCAGCAAAAGGGAAGAAAGAAAGATAAATCTGAGGACACAAGTCATGGGTGGACAGCTAACATCAGGGCCAAGAAAGCAACTGATTCAAATTGAAGTAAGGAAAAGAATGTTCCAGGGGAAAATAGAACTGAAAGATTCTCTGATGTGTTTGGCCATATGAAGAATAATTTTGGATATTTAGGGGGAAAAAATAGTGACAAACACATAGAAAACTAAACAAATGAAGATATGGGGCAATTATGAATTTCTGGAGATAGAGTAAGGTATAAGGAGTGGTATAAAATGGAAACATCAGGGTGGGGGGATGGGTTAGCCGGGTGATGGGTACTAAAGAGGGCATGTACTGAATGGAGCACTGAGTGTTATATGCAAACAATGAATCATGGAACACTACATCAAAAACTAATGACGTAATGTTGGTGATTAACATAACAATAAAAAAATGCAATGTTTGGGCGCCTGGGTAGCTCAGTTGGTTAAGCGACTGCCTTCGGCTCAGGTCATGATCCTGGAGTCCCCAGATCGAGTCCCGCATCGGGCTCCCTGCTCGGCAGGGAATCTGCTTCTCCCTCTGACCCTCTTCCCTCTCATGCTCTCTTATCTCTCATTCTCTCAGAAGGCTGATCTCTTCAGACTGTCATCTGGGTTCCTTGTCTTTAGCTTCTAGTTGGGTTTGCTTAATGGGATGTATTAGTGGGAAATGGGAGGACAGGAAGAACTAGAAAGTAGGCTATTTGTTCCTGTAGCTTCCACCCTCCCACCCTAGGCTGGGCAGTGTCTGCATTCCACCACCTATGGTCACAGCTCTCCAAGGTGGGCCCTCTCTTCCACCTACTGTTCTTACTGTGTTCTGGTAATTACTTCTCTGACCTTGCCCCTGTCAATCCTAGAGTTGATAAGGGCATCCTACTATTATTAGTTCCACTAATACAAGTCCCAGGTGTTTTATCATCCCTTCCTGCTTCCTTAACTTGGCCTTCTCCTTTGTAAATCATCTCTTCATTAAACTTCTTTAACCATCTCTTTTTCTACTGGGACCCCGAACAATACAGAATATGAATTAGAATATGAAAATTAAAGTTTTAAGGGATAGCTAAAAACTTTTCAAGGTTCATCTATAAGGAGATGAATGGGTGGAGAGGAATGGGGCAAGAAACTACTGTGAGTGGTTTTTTAATATGTTTAATATAAGTCTTGTATTACTATTGACCTTTATAGACTTCCATTATTTTATAAAAATAAAAACAATAATTCAATAACATTTTAATGTAAAATATTAAATCTATATAGCACAAAAGTGGATGAGATTATATATACACAATAGATTTTAGATAGATGAGATAGTCTGAGAAAGTAAAAGGGGTAGAAAGAGAGGGAAATAGCTGAAGAGAGAGGGAGGGTAGGAAAGAGAAAGAACAATGTTAACAGAGGTTGATGGTTATCCATGGATGGTAGGATTTCAGGTAGTGTGTGTGTAAATATGTGGTTTAAGTTGTTTTCATTGTGCATGTATATTATGTTTGTAATAGGATAAAAATAAATGTGGGAGAAACTAACTTTCTTTTAGAAATAGATGGTGAGAAAAAGAAGAGAAAGGGGTCTGCAATCTGAAAAACAATATGAAGCTTTATTACAATGGGAAGCATGTGACTAAAAGAAAAATAGAGAAAGAATTTTGTAGACTAAAAGAAAAATAGAGAAAATTTTAGGATGAGAGGAGGATAAGGAGAGCATGGCAAAGTTTGTTACAAAAATCACAGATAGTGATATTAGGAAGGAGGAGACAGGTGAGAGAAAAGTGAAAAATTAATGAAGATATGGAAACATTTTGGGCCAAAGAATAGAAAAATTGAGGTTGCTTGTATCAAATTAACTGTCCATTTTCAGCAGAGAAAGTGCTAGATGAGTTCATACCCAGAGCAGGAATCCTGGAGATAAATGATTCCTGGACTAACCCCAAGAAATCAATTGCACCCCAATGTTCATAAAGGGTGCACCCCTTGATTATAAAGTTAACAGCTGAGTCATTTTGGGTAGGTTACATAATCTTCTAAAGTGTCAATCATTTGCTCGTATGTAAAATTAAAATTAAAATGGCACAAATTTTGCTTAAATTATAGGATTTTTTGAAACAAAAATAATTGTTTTGAAATTTTTTACCTGAAATTTGCTCTAAAATATGCAAATAGTTTAGCCAGCAAATGGTGTATTAATGAGCTCAGGCTGCCATAACAAAAAACCATAGACTATATGGTTTAAACAACAGAAATTTATTTCTCACAGTTCTAGAGGCTAAAAAGTCCAAGATTAAGTTTCCAACTGATTTGCTTCCTTGGTGAAAGCTCTCTTCCAGACTTGGAGATGATCGCTTTCTCGCTGGGTCTTCACATAGCAGAGAAAGGGCCCTAGTGTTTCTTCCACTTCTTATAAGGCACCAACTTTATCAGTATAGTGTCTCACCCTTATAACCTCCTATCACCTTTATCACTTCTTCAAGTCACACTGGGAGTTAGGGCTTCAACATATGAGTGGAAGGAGTGGGGAGTCGGAGAAGACACAAACATTTAGTCTATGGCAAATGGTAAAGAACTTTTATCTCCAGGATAAAAGGGAAGGGTGGAGTGGGGAAAAGGGCCAACTAGCCTCAGAGGAATTAACATGTGGAATTAACATGTTTTAAAATTAGTCTGTTTTGAAGAATGAAATGTAACCCATTTTTGTTTTCTTTTGCTGGTGTAGCCATTAATCACACTTAAATACTTCCCCAAAGAACCTATCCACCCATTTTTAAAGGACTCTACTTAAAAAAAAAAAGGACACTTTTAAAAGGGGAAAAAGACTGGAGGCAACCTGTATGGCTAGATACTAGAATTTAGGGTTGCCAGATAAAATACAGGACACTCAGTTAAATTTGAATTTCAGAATCTCATGCAATATTTGGAACAAACACATACGAAAAATATTATTCATTACTTATCTGAAATTCAAATTTTACTGGGTGTTCTGTATTTTCATTTGCTAAATCTGGCAATACTAAAAAATTATTACTATAAAAGTGTGGCACAGTACAAATACATAGGCTGGCATAATAGAATTAAAAACCCAGAAACAGTCACAACTCCAAAAAAGTAATTAATACTTAACAAAGTAGGAGGGGCACCTGGCTGGTTCAGTCAGTAAAGTGTGCAACTCTTGTGAGTTCAAATCCCACACTGGGCATAGAACTTAGTTTAAAAAAATAAAACAAACAAAACCAAAAAAAAAAAACCCAACTTTTTATTTACCTAAAGAATACAAAAACACTCATTCAAAGGAATACACACACCTCTATGTTCACAGCAGTATTATTTACAATAGCCAACATGTGGAAGCAGCCCAAAGCGTCCATGGACTGATGAATGGATAAGGAAGAGGTGGTATATATAAACAATGAAATATTATTCAGCCACAAAAAAAGAGTGAAATCTTGACGTTTGCAATGACATGGATGGAGCTAGAGAGTATAATACTAAACGAAATAAGTCAGTCAGAGAAAGATCAGTATCATATGACTTCACTCACATGTGGAATTTAAGAAACAAAACAAACAAGCGATGGGAAAAAATAAGAGAGAAAGAGAGAAAGAAAAGGACTCTTAATTATAGAGAACAATCTGATGGTTATCAGAGGCAAGGGGGGTAAGGGGATGGGTGAAATAGGTGATGGGGATTAAGGGGTGCACTTGTCTTGATGAGCACAGGGTGAGGTATGGAAGTGCTGAATCACTATATTGTACACCTAAAACTAACATAACAGTGTATGTTAACTAACTGGAATTAAAATAAAAATTAAAAAAAATACTTAACAAAGTAGGTATTTCAAACAAGGGGAAAGTCTATATAACTTGATAAATGTTACTGAACATATTTACTAGTTAGGAAAAATAGTTAGATGACTACCTCACACTAACCAAAACAATTAGGCAAATGGAAAAGAGTGCTAAATTTAGGAAACAACTAAAAGAGTCAAAAGAAAATGTAGATGAATATTGATCTCACCTTGGGGTGTAAAACATCTTTCTAAATAAAAGCAAAAGGAGAAAAAGTAAGAGAGAAAAAAAAGATAGCTTTTTCTACCTAGGAATTAAACACTTGTGTATGTCTTTTACAAATACATAACAAAGTGGGGGGAAAATGGCCAATTATATAACAAAAGGCAAATATTCTTGATGCCTAAAAAATAAGGTGCCATTTTTTCCTGTCAAATCTATCAAAAATGGTACCACTGAGGTTAGCAAGAGTGCTAAGAAAACAGGGCCCTGATACACTGCTTATGAAAACATAAGTTGGTAAATCTAGGCAAAATATTTTTTAGGAATGAAGGAAAAGCAAAAGCATTTTCAGATGAAGAAAATCCAAGAGATTAATATTGCCGTTAAACCTACTCAAAAAGAAATGCTGAAGACATTTCCTTAGCATTTCTTTAGGCTGAAGGAAATGATACTAAAGCGAAACTTGGAACTTCAGGAATAAAGGAAAAGCTAATGAATTGGTAAATATCTGGGTAGATATTTTTTAAACTATTTCATCTTAAATTCCTTAAAACATGTACAACTGTTGAAAGCAAAAGACATAACATTGATAAGGTTTTCAATGTATAGAGAAGTAATAATACATACATAGAGGTAATAATTGCATTATAACACAAAAGCAGGGGAGCAGAATGACTTATATGGTTTTAAGGCTTATACATTTTACTTGAAGGGGTAATATATTAATTTTAAGTAGTCTGTAAATGGTTAGGTATGTATATTGTAATGCCTAGAGCCATCACTAGAAAAATAATATAAAGAAATATAGCCAAAAAGCCCCAATAAATAAAATGGAATATTAAAAATAATTAAATATATAAAAGAAGGCAGGGAAAAGAAAATAAAAGAAATAAAAGAGATGGGGGGGCGCCTGGGTGGCTCAGTTGTTAAGCATCTGCATTCTGCTCAGGTCATGATACCAGGGTCCTGGGATCGAGCCCCGCACTGGGCTCCATGCTCAGTGGGAAGCCTGCTTCTCTCTCTCCCACTCCCCCCTGCTTGTGTTCCCTCTCTCGCTGTGTCTCTGTCAAATAAATAAATAAAATCTTAAAAAAAAAAAAGAAAAGAGATAGGAAAGACAGAAAACAAATAATAAAATAGTAGACTTAAATTCAACTACATTAATAATTATAATAAATGTAAATGTCTAAATGACCAATTAAAAGACAGACTGTGAGACTGGGCATAAAAATAAGACTTAACTATGTTCTGTCTACAAGGTATCCACTATAAATATAAAGACACAGATAGACCGAAAGTGAAAGAACTGGAAAACTGTATCATGCAAACACTAAAAAAAAAAAAAGGCTATAGTGGCTATATTAGTATCAGATAGACTTCAGAACAAGAAATACTAAGGGAGATAGAAGAGATATTATATAATAAAAGGGTCAATTAGCCAAGATGATACAACAATCCTAAATACATATGCACCTACAACAAGTTTCAAAATATATGAAGAAATAGAAATGAAAGGGAAAAACAGACAAATCCACAACTATAGCTGAAGACTCCAAACCCTTTTCTCAGTAAATGATAGAACTAGTAGACAAAAAAAAAAAATCAGTAAAAAAAAAAATGACATTTTAAAAACACTAATCAACATTTAAAAAACACTCTATGTTACAACAGAACACACATTCTTTTCAAGTGCACATGAAACACTCACCAAGATAGATTGTATTCTGGGCCAAAGAACATGTCTTAAAAAATGAAAAAAATTGAAATCATACAAAGTATGTTCTCTAATCAGAAAAAATTAAGCTAGAAATCAATAACAGAAAATGACTTTTTAATACCAACTGCTAGTGAGGATACAGAATAACTGGAACTCTTACTCATTCCTGGTAGGAATGCACAATGGTAGAGCCATTTTGGAAAACAGTTTGGTGGTTTCTTATAAAGTTAAATATATACTTAACATAAGACCCAGTAATCTCACACTCAGGTATTTATTCGAGAGAAATAAAAACTTATGTTTACGTGAAAAAATGGTGCATAAATGTTTATAGTGGCTTTTTTCATAGTCATCAAAAACTAAATACCCATATGCCATTTATATGATGAATGGATAAAGAAACTATAGAATACTACCCAGCCATAAAAAAGACTGAATAACTGAAAATGTGTTAAAAGATAAACTGGGGCTTATTAAAAATTTTAATAATTTGAGGGCACCTGTGTGACTCAGTTGGTTAAGCGACTGCCTTCGGCTCAGGTCATGATCCTGGAGTCCCGGGATCGAGTCCCACATCGGGCTCCCTGCTCAGCAGGGAGTCTGCTTCTCCCTTTGACCCTCTTCCCTCTCGTGCTCTCTATCTCTCATTCTCTCTCTCTCAAATAAATAAATAAAATCTTTAAAAAATTAATAATTTGAGCAAAAATCAATTAGAATTGGGCAGTGCCAAAAAGGACGTGGTTAGGGGTGCTCTACCAACAGAAGCAGGAGCAAGACTTCATAGAGAAGATGCAGAAACAAAACAAAAAATTATTTGATTGGCTATAGGATTGCTTTATTTGGGAAAGCCTAGTTGGCTGGTTGTGATTGGCCATCCTCAGATTTTGATTTCTCACCCTCTAGGCATTTACAGACCGAGGTTTTGGTTTGCTCATATAGACTGCCAAGGCATTAAAGCCACCGCAATCTGATGGCGTCCTTGTTTAATTAATTTAACACATGCAACGACATGGATGAATCACAAATATATTAGGCTAAATGAACAAAACCAGACTCAAAAGGCTACATAATCTATGATTCCACTAATATCTCTAAAAGGATAGGATAAGACAGGACAGGACAGGACAGGAAATCAGAGTATGGTAGTATGTGCAAAGATCAGGGTCAGTTTGTGAATGGGCTGCATGAGAGAATCTGGGAGAGTAACGGAACTGTTCTTTATCTTGATGGTAGCGGTGGTTTACTGGACTATGTATTTGTCCAAATGCATAGAATTGTATACCAAAAAGAGTGAATTTTACTGTATATAAAATTTAAAACATCAATTTAATGTTTTTAAAAATTTGGATAAAATAAAAGGCAATGAACTTCTTATCTTCTCAGGTTACTTGAGGAGAGATTTTTTTTTCCATGTTTTCTGCCTATGGTCAGTTATCAAAACATGAACCAAAACCAAACCATTTAAGCCTTGTTTATTCTGTTAACTCTAGGTGATTTGCAGCAGAAGAGGTATATGCCAATCATCAAAATCCAGAGATAATCCTAAAGCACAATTTTAGCTTCTCTTCACAGTCTCTGAGCTACACTCAAAACCTCTTTCCAGAACTGCCAAGGAGGCTCGATTGAGTTTCAGCATTATTTCCAGACCTCCCCAGGTGGAGCCATTAATAATCAGTGAAATGGCCCAAAAAGAGCACTGAAAGGAACATGAGTTTCAAAAATCTGCTAACTGCATCATCAATCTCTGAATGATTGAGAACTGAATATAAAGGCCATGGTACCGCTGCTCATTTCATACACCTACAACACTCTGAAGCAGAAATCAACCCTCTAACAATGACTTCATGATATTGCATAACCCTAAGGAGACCAGGGTGAAGCTGGCTCAGTCTGGAGCTGTGTTCCATCAATCTGCAAAGTCAGGAATGTCTGTATTCAGAGCCTCTGACAACCAGTTCCAGTTTAGACTTGTTCCCAAGGGACACAAGTGATTATTTTTATCTCCTAATGTTATAGTTTAACTAATTCACTAATGATTAAGACAATTGTAAAGACTAAGCAGACCCCACTAGCTAAATGGCTACTGCGCTGTAGTTAACATGCAAAGGGTGTCTGCTGCCTGCAGTTAGCTAATAATGCATTATAATTAATAGTACTTGGGAAAAATGTCCTGTCAGCGGGAGCCCTGAGGTTGTTTTCCTAATGCGCCAAGATGATCTCCATCAGGCCTTCTCCTGTTTCATCAGATAAGTGATTGTGCTGTCCCTACTCTGATTCTTTTAATTCTAAAAGTAATTTGGTTCTGACTCCAAAACCTCACAGAATTTTCATTAGCATTTTCTTGAACTGACATGTGGGTTGCTGTGGTGATAAAAGTGAATAACCACCTTCTTATTTACCCATCTCCAATTCTGCCTTGCAAAAGCACATCTATCTCAGCAGGAGGCCTTCAGCAAGCAAAACCCTGGGGAAGTCAGGACAATGATTCATCCACCGCAGTATAGATTTCTTCATTTGCTTGCACTATCTCATGCTCTTCTCACGAATTGTTTTTTTATTTTTATTTTTATTTCCTTGTGTATAGGATTTGCTTTGCCTCACTATTCTTAATTGGTGCATTTTGTGTGTAGGGAAACCAATTTTGGATGTCCTAGGCAATTAATTATTACATCACCTAACACCACTTTGCTGGAACAAGAAACAGATGATGATGAAATCAGAGCAGTTCAGTGAAAGCCAAGAAAATAACAACAAATAATAGTGTAAAAACATAGCCCATGGCCAAAGACCCATCTTCATCTCCCACCTCATTATTATTTTTGGAAATTCAGTGCCCATCTCCAGATGCCCCTTCCCATCTCTGCCATCCGCCATTGCCCACCCACATTCCAGCGCAGGGGAGGGATGAATGAGGTACATGTCCCTCACACCACACATTCCAAAAGCAGAAAGCATCTAAATCATGTAAATATGATAGAACTATCAGAAGGGAAAAAATGTGAGATGAGTTATATATATATTATGAAGTAAGAATCATTGTTCTATCGGCTCTGCAAATTATATAAATTTTCATTTTTGTCAAGTTAGAAATTAGGTACAAAGGAAACCTCTAATAACTTTGGCATTGGATCAGCTAACAGAGAGTCTAGCTGTGCGGTCTGTGTCATGGCTTAGAGTGTTCTCTGAATGTCAATCAGGTCAATAGTGTTAATAGTGGTTGACAGTGTTGTTCAGGTCTCCTATTTCCTTACTAATGATTTTTCCTTTACTTGTTCTCTGATTACTGAGAGAAGTATTGAAATCTCCAACTGTAACTGGATTTGCCTAGTTGTATAACCTGTGCCACCACCATAAGTATTCCTCCCTGACATTTTTTACCATTCTAAACTCTATGGTTATTATAATTGCCATTTTAAAAATAAGGAAACTGAGGCACAAGGAAGGGTAAGTAAATGTACAAGGCCACTAGGATTTCACATTGAGGTAGTTTGACTCTGGAGTCCTTGCTCTTCACCCCCATGATATGTTGAACTCTGTCTCATCTATGAATTTCAAGAGCAGGTAAGATGAGGCCATGACTTTATGTGCCCTTTACAAGGTATTCGTGGTACAAGCCAACTTCCGGGGTTGCTCAAGTGCCATCCTAGCCTCCACTCTCTCCCATCTCCACCACCACTCTACACAATCTTATCCTCTTTTCAAGGAGCACTGGAGGGGACACTCTAAAGGTGTGTTGTCAGGAAATACAGCTTTCAGTGGGTCCAAAGAAGGTAAAAGACCTTGCTTTGGCATGTATGACACTATTAACCACTATTAACACTATTGACCTGATTGACATTCAGAGAACACTCTAACCCATGACACAGACCACACAGCTAGACTCTCTGCCAGCTGAGTTATGTCTTTCTTTCCAGCTTCTCTCAGTTCTTAGCTACCTTAGCTTTATTCCCTTCCAGGATGTTCATGTGGATAGGTCTGAATCCTACCTTAAGAGGGTCTGCCTGCCCTGGAGAGGCCTGGAGGTAGGGAGATAAGGCCAGCATTATTCTGGGGTTTAGCAAGTCCTTGCATCTTTTTGTCATCAGTGTTGTAAGACCTTAAAGGTCAAGTAAGAAGTGTGGGCTTTGAGAAAGGGGCAATGAAGACCTATTCAGATTTGGCCTTAGGCTAGAAAGGCAAAAGGAATCCTGCTTCACTCACAGTTCACCTAGTTTAGCAAGGCAAGGATGTCTTGGGGTCAACAGGAGTTGCGGTCAAAGTTATACAGGAAAAAGCAATGTGTATTCTCCTGGAATATGGCTTTTGTATATGGATCTCTTAGGGAGAGTGGTTGGCCACCTCTGTTTTCATCAGAGAAAAATCTAAACCATAAGATTGCTAATGGGAATGGAATAACCATTCCTAACCAAACAAACGTAAATGCTTATTCAGAATATGGCTAAAGAAATGTTCCATTGTATGCCTCAGAGATTTTTTTTTTTTTTTTTTCAGTCCTGAGGGTCCTTCCAGTTCAGATTAGGGCAGTCTTTGGGTCCAATGAAAGACAAGCTGAAATCTCAGTGAAGGCCCATGCATTTGATATCTTGAAAGCAAGAGATGACCCACGAGTCTCTTTAGTCAGTTGAGGAAGGACAATGAGATCTAAGTCTTAAGATCAGTGTCTGGCATATAGTTAATGCTATATGAGTGTTATCGCAAAACTAATAAGACACTGGTCACAATACCAGAGTGATAAATTATTTTTCAATGAGGAAACAGAGTTTTAAAGCAACCTGGATACTCCTGTTGACCTGACCTGACCCCAAGGGAAGCCAAACCAATATGGTTCTTAGTGAACAAGGAATGCTAGCAAGTGTGGGGAGTTGTTATGATTTAAGTGTCTGGTAGCATTAGGTTCTGAGATTGTTTCAGACTGGAACATTCCTACTATAGTTATGTTAGTATATTTATCAGGCAAGAATGATGGGCCTAGAAGGTCATCTGGTCTGCACTAATCTATTGTAGCTATTATAATAATGCTATAATAATAACTTGGTAAGTACTTCCTATGTCCTTTATAAAGATAAATATTCTCTCATTTATTCTTCACAACAATCCTGTAAACTAAACACTATTACTGATAAGGAAACTAAGATTTAGAGAGATACACATGGTCCCTTTGGGATTTTGCCCTCATAGTTTCCTTGCCAGGAACACACATTTGTCAGTCACCTGATCACTCCTATTCATTCCTCAAGACTTGGTTCTAGTGTTCCCTACTCCAGAAACCAGGCCTCAACTCCCCTTCTTGGAGATGCTTCTGAGCTAGGCATCCTTCCTCTCTTCCTCCAGTTCTCCGCATTACCTCTGCAAAGCACTTGCTACATCATACTAAACTGTTCTCAGCTGTCTCTAAGGCAGGCTGCATCTTGTTATGACTAAATCTTCTTTCTTTCCAGAGATGCTCAATATCTGGCAGAAATTATTATTCAGTAGAATGAGTACTGTGACTGGTATTGAGTAGATGCTCAAGTATCTGGGGAATCACAAATTAGATGATGGTAAAGCCTTTAAGTATTAAATGAGTGACTGGACTAAGGGCTCTTTAAGGTGCCTTCCAATCCTGAGATGCTATAGTTTTGAGACTCAGATTTGAGCCTACCTGGCTTGAACAGATGATGTCAACCTTCACTGAGAAAAGAGAAGTGGTTTCAAGAGGAAGTTAAGGAAGTCAGTTCTGAATTCAAATGCCCCCCCACCCAAAATTGCCCCCTCAGATTTGGTAAACTCATCTAAAAGTAGAAGACCCAAACATTTTCTTAAAGGAAAAAAAAACCCCACAATTATTATAATGCTATATACTATATGACACCACTTCTAATTTTCAAATGTAAATCTCCACATAGTTCTTTTGTATAAATAGCACAATGTAAACAATATCCTCAAAGAATAAGCTGCTTAGTTGTATAATACAGATTATATCCTGAAGGACATGAAAATACTATATAGGAAGAGATAAGAGGCCACAGATTCAGCCCCTCTCTGTTACAGATGGCTGCTACAGCAATAGCCGTGGGCTCCTGTTAGGTTCCATTCACAACCCTCATGCACTGTTGACTTCTATTGATTATTCCTGTGACCTTCACCAAGGTGCCTCATGAAATAGTCATTCTTTTCTGCCATCTAAGGGCTTCCTGAATTGTAAATCAGTTCAAAACTGATAAGCACTCATCAATTTCCACTTAAACTCTGTTCCAAAGCATAGTTGTTTCCCTTAGTCCAAAATCTGTCATAAACCTTTCACCCTAGGAAACCGATGGTGAGAATTTCTCTCAGTAGTAAGCATATTTGTTTCACTTAAACCTTGGAAACAAGCTTAACAAAATGTAAAATGTTCCTTTTGTCTTGTTTTTAATGTCTCTTTATTGCAGGAAAAATATTTTGAAGGATCTCTGGTAGAATGCTGGTTTTGATTGCCAATGCCATATTCTAAATTTTACCACAAATACTGATTGATTCAAAAATAGCAAAAAAGACTGGTCTCCAATTATCTATTATAGAGCCAAGTTTAATCTGAATATTGTGGGCATATAAAATTCATTTGTGGAATTGAATGCAAGATAATACACTCATGTTCTGATGCAAATCTATAATTTCAAGTCGAGTTTGCCAATAACAGTGTTACTGTAGTACAAATTCAAAGTTTAACATGTCTATGTTCACGTGCTTTCCAAACATATTTCAGAGTCCACTTGTAGTACAGATAAGCTCTGAAACCTGCTATTTTGGATTTTATCCAAGGAACTCTCTGCAACTAAAAAGGGGTGTTGTTATTTTAATCACTTCTCCTTAAGTAGTCCATTTCTTTTAGCTCTAAATGTTGAAAACTAGTTCATTAAATTGAGCCAAAATCTGCCTTCCTGAAATGTCTTCCATTTTTCAGGTGAGAAAACCTTCCAGGTAAAAGCTTCAATGGCCCAATTTCAGGCTATTATAAAGAATGATTTTTTGGGGGGGAGGGTGGAGAGGGGCAGAGGAAGAGGGAGAGAGAGAATCCTAAGCAGGCTCCATGCCTAGCATGGAGCCTGATGCAGGGCTTGATCTCACAACCCTGAGAGCATGACCTGAGCCAAAATCAACAATCAGATGCTTAACTAACTGAGCCACCCAGGCATCCTAAGAATGACTTTCTAACAATTCAAAGTCTTCGGTGGACAGTGAGTTCCCTATCAACATGACCACTACATGAATTGAGTACACATGAATTGCACATACACTATGTGCAAGACACTTTTAAGTGCTTTGCCTATCTTCAATCTTCTATCACAACAACACCTTTAAGTGAGTACTATTATTTATTCCACTTTACAGATGAAACAGGCACAGGGATTTTAAACAACACGCCCCCAAATCACACATGCAGTTAGTAAATCAGTAGACCCAGGACTCAAATCCCGACAGTCTAAATCCACTGACCATACTGCAAAGCCCTGTGTTATGGGATCACCACTTGACACAGAGAATTCCAGCAGCAGAGGAGGTTTGAATTAAATGACATTTGAAGTCTTTTCCAACCATGAGAATATGTCACAGAGAATTTTCATGCAATGAACATTTTCACTTAACCACTCCTTCCCCAGAATCTAGAATAGTTAATCTCTCTAATGTGCTCCCCTGGATGCTTATACTTCCTCTATAATGACACCTATCCAATTACTTTATAATTACTTATTGTGTTTCTCCCACACAAAACTAAACTTCCTCATAATAAGACTATTTCTACCTTCTTAATCATTATATCGTGAATATCTAACACAGTGCCTGGCACAAAGTAGGCAGTCAATAAGTATTTGTTAAATAAGTGAATAAAAAATATAATGAATCAATGTGGTAACATCCCATTTTTCTACAATTTAAATTTTGTCAAGTCTTATTGCAGAACTGGACTCTAGAATGAAGACTAGAAGAAAACAGATACACACTAGAAGTTAAGTGTCTTTATTTAAATATTTAAAAAGCATAACCCATGTAATGTATGGTGATTAACATAACATAATTAAAAAAAAAGCCTCACCCATATCCCTTCATGCTTACTGTATGTTGCTTACTAAAATATATGTATATATTTAAAAATAGGAGATTAGTTAAATAAATTACTATCTGTTCACCCAGTAGAATATTAGACTTCTGTTAAAAATGATGTTGAAAATTAATAGTTAAAGACATAGAAACACATTCTCAATGCACCAATTTTTTTAATTAACCAGTAAACACACTTTTTGCTAATGTGAGAAAAGAAAAAAAGAAAAAAATTAAATGGTATATATACATAAATATTACTGAAACGATGTGTTATAACCCTAAGTAGCAGTAATGCTTTTCTCTGTTACAGAATTAGGGATGAATTTTTATTTTTTGCAGGCAAAGTTTTTTTCTATTTCATTTATCTCTATTTTCTAAATTTTCCACAATGAACATGTAAAGAGGAAAAATAAAGGGCTGTAGGTTTGGTTTTGTTTTTTGCTAATACAAATGAATTACTTATATAAAATGATTAGGAATGGGTTCAACTTCTACCCATGTACTCAATTATCTCTTTTTTCTCAATATTTTAATTGAAATACCACATGTGGGCTTGTGTAAGGGGAAGGGGTGGCTCTTGGGAAATATTTTTCAAAGTGGAAACAAAGGCACAGACCATCCTCACCCAAGCTTGACTAACACATTCAGAGCTGCTGTGCTAGCATGACTTTCCTCAGGGTTTTGTCTTTCTCCATGCATTGTAATAATTATACTAACACCCATGAAGTGATTTAAATAATCAAGCAATAACAAATCCTTTCTAATAATGTACCACTAAAAAGAAAAATGAGAGCTAGATGCAGAAATGGAAAAAAAATAAACAGGTGTAAAGTAGTGATGGTTCTTGGCCTAGAACTACATATTTTAGGGGGGAAATTATATACAAAAATTCTAGGCAAAAAAAGATTTTCTAGATGTTTTCTTTAGTTCTTCTTATTTTATCCCTCCAGTGATACCGGATTTGGCAACTTCTGAAAAATGTTATGCCAAGATTCTAACTTCTTAATTTATTCCTTTGCCGTAACAACAAGAAAGAAAGGGTTTTGGAAAGAGACAAGGGAGCAGGATAAGAGAGAAGAGAAAAGGTGGTGAGCAATGCTGGCTGCTGGCCTTTGTAAAAGAATCCAATTGTCAACTGATACAAGTGATGGTTAGGAAATATTTTTTTAAAAAAAGGAGGGATGGGGTGCCTGGGTGGCTGTCGTTAAGCGTCTGTCTTCGGCTCAGGTCATGATCCCACGGTCCTGGGATCGAGCCCCGCATCCGGCTCCCTGCTCCGCGGGAAGCCTGCTTCTCCATCTCCCACTCCCCCTGCTTGTGTTCCCTCTCTCGCTGTGTCTCTCTCTGTCAAATAAATAAACAAAATCTTTAAAAAAGGAGGGAGGGGAGCATGTGTGAAGGAGGGTGTGCCTGCAAGTCATTGAAAACTGGTCCTCTTCCCATCTATTTGTGGAAAGGGTTGAAGTTTGATGACCAAGATTGGGTGTAGGAACAGAAGGTGGTGGAGGTGACACTCCAAATGACAGCATGAGGTAATCACAGGATAAACAGCTCCATCTCTCTATACCTTGGAGTCATATAAACAATAATCTGGGAACCAGGTCCACCCACCCTGAGGACCCATCTCTGTATAGATAGGAAAGTTATGAGGTCCCTTTCTGACAGATTGGACTTAAAATCACTCACATGAGATGTTCAGTTTGCTGGTAGCTTGACTTGACTTGAATAGATTTGGGGCATATGCCTACCAACTACAGATACTGAAATTCTCCAGAGTCTCCCCAGGGTAGAGCACTCCTTGGTGAGATATATACTGAGTATTTAGGGAGATTTCATGTAAATGGCATATTATTTCTAGTTTCTTGATGAACTACAAAATCACTCTTGCCTGCTTCCCTTCTCACTGAGCAACTTTTTTTTTTTAAATTGGCATCATCACATACCATACTAATTTACCTGTTCATATGGGACAGCTCTCCACAACAAAGATATACCTGTCCAGAATGCCAGGAGTGTAAATGTTGAGAAACCCTAGCTTATATGCATATACGACTTCATTTATATTTTTTCTGAGTGCATTTTACTCACTTGTAAATGGAAATAAAAATACCTCCAAGGTATTTTCTGATACCTAAAAATATACATTTTTTACTCAAGACCACCTACCTCATATGTAATAATAGTAAACATTACTAAATATTGGACCTGGATATCAAAGTGTAGTTTATCTTTGTGCTATATTACAATCTTGGTACTTGCTTGATTTCTATGGTTCTACTTACACTCCTGGCTCCCTTTGTTCCTGAGCATGGTAATTGTACTCCTTGACCCTCATTTTTTTTTCTGCCTGGGTTCCTTACCTATTCTATCTGCTAATATTGTCTTCCCTTGTGTCATCATTGGACCCTCACTGTTCCTTGGCTCTATGTGAAGCCCAAGGAATAGTGTTAGAGCTTGAAATTCCTTCATGCATTACTGAATTTTATGTATACAATAGAATAAATTTTGATATAATTCTTTTATAATTATTTAAAATGAACTTTTCTTATTGTTTACTTAACATAGCTGCTCATTGTTAAAACTTCTAAAAAGATAGCAACAAAGAAATTTGAAACATTTAATATCCAAACCTAAAAATATCTCTGTCATTATTTTGCCTTTTTTCTTTTTTCTTTTTTTTAATATTTTATTTATTTGAGAGAGAGAGTGAGAGAGAGAGAGAGTACATGAGAGGGGGGAGGGTCAGAGGGAGAAGCGGACTCCCCGCCGAGCAGGGAGCCCAATGCGGGACGCGATCCCGGGACTCGAGGATCATGACCCGAGCCGAAGGCAGTCTCGCTCAACCAACTGAGCCACCCAGGCGCCCTTGCCTTTTTTCAATGTATATTTTTTCTTCCATTAAAAAGTGTTGTGATGCCAACACTATTCTGTAATTTTTTCCCATCTAATAATACATTGGGAACCTCTTTCCATTCTCTAGCATCATCTTTAATAGCTCCATAGTAATCCATTGTACAAGTATATTAATTTGTTTAACCAACAATGTATTGTTGGGTAATTAGGCTGCTTCCAATTTTTACCTTTTATAAATATGTCCTTCCAAATATTTTTAAAGCAAATCTTTGAGCATTCTTATCACATTCTTACCAAAAACTGGAATACATGAATCAAATGACATGCAAAAGTTTTGAGTTTTGACATACAGTGTCAAATTGAATGAGAATTTTCCTCAAATTAATGAATTTTTTGGTTAGTGGGAGTTGATAAGCCATGGACATTCTTTATCCAGGTTGGTTTCTCACTATAGTGGCCTCTCATCACGTATCTGTGAAATGAAAGCCAGAGTAAGGCTAGCAATTGGTGGTGATTAGTCAGTACTGTTACCCCTACTGTAAACTAACTTTGAGTAATCCTGAGATTCAATTCCACTGAACTTTAGTGAATATCACATAGTACTAAAAACAACGTGGAGACTATAAACGGCCTACCTTGAAAGTGTTTATAATGGGGTGCCTGGGTGGCTCAGTTGGTTGGGCGGCTGCCTTCGGCTCAGGTCATGATCCTGAGGTCCTGGGATCGAGCTCCACGGCCCGCTCCCTGCTCGGCAGGGAGCCTGCTTCTCCCTCTCCCTCTGCCTGCCACTCTGCCTACTTGTGCTCTCTCTCTCTCTCTCTGTCAGATAGATAAATAAAATCTTTAAAAAAAAGTTTATAATTTAGTGTTCACACATAATTATTACATAATATAAAATGTGATAAGTTCAATAAGAAAATTACTAAGTGCTATGGGAAAAACAATATTTCTGAGTAGGATATTTGGGAGGTTTACATAAAGGAAATGACATTTAATCTGGACTTTGATAAAGGTAAGGTCAGACTTTGGCAGTGGGCAGAAAGGCATCTTGGGTATGAAGACATACAAAGCAAAATGCCCAAGGGCAAGAAGATGTGTGACATTCATAACAAAGGGAAGGGGGGCAGCAAATGAGAAGTTTCATGAGTATGGTTAATGCAAGGCAATAATGGTAGATACACCAGGGAAGCAGACTGATAATCAAATTTTAATACATTGCTGAGGAGTAGAAACTATTTGGAGGGAAATGGGGATTAATGAAGGGGAGAGATATGCTGCAGGAAGGTTAGCGTGTCAGCAATGTGGATTACAGAGGCACCTGGTATTGGGAAGTACTGTAGTAGCCCTGTAAGAAATAAATATGGACCTGGAAAGGGAAAGAGGCAGATAAAGAGGCAGACTGTGAGACAAAGAAAATGCATAGCTGAAACTCTTCAAATTACATAGGATATAATAATAAAAGCAAGAGTGAAAACTGGCAAAATCAAAAAGCTGGATTTATAGTCTATGTTCCCCTGCACACACACCCAATTTTTTTCCTAAATAAACATCCAATTGATTGTCAACAGACTGTTCGCCTGCTTATTTAGTTTTATTTGAAAAGCACCAGCACCACCTGGTGACAATAATTCAGCCTGCCCCTCCCCAACAGTCCTGATTCCTTCTTTACTTTGTTGTTTTTTGAAAAAAATTTCACACATACGTAAAAGTTGAAAGAATACTAAAATAAACGTCCCTATACTATCATCTATATTTACCAATAGTTAATGTTTTGCTACACTGGTTTTATCTTTTTCTATATGTGTTCATATACTAAACCATTTGAAAATAAATTGTAGACACAAAAACATTTAAGCTCCAAAATTTTCTGCATGAATCTCCTAAGTAAAGGATATCCTCTACATAAACACAGTATTGTCAGCTGAACTGAAAAATTAACAATAATTTTACATCATCATATAATAAGCTTTATATGTTCAAATTTTCCCAATTTTCATAAAAATGTATGTTTTTAATCCAAGATCTAATCAAGATTTATGCTTTGCAATTGGTTGTTGTTTCTAAGGTCTCTTTTAATCTAGAATAGAATAATTTTCACTGCCTTTCTTTTCCACTTCCCATGACATTACCATCTTTAGAACATCCAGACCAATTAACTTATAGAATGTCCCATATTCTGAATTTGTCTGATTATTATCCCCATGATTAGGTTCACAGTAAACATTTTGGCAAGAATAATTCATAGGTGACTCTTCAGGAAAACTTAATGTCAGCTTGTCCTACTACTGATGTTGCTAAGTTTGATCACTTGGTTAAAGTGGTGATTGCAAAATTTACCCCATATAATTAATGTCATGAGTGGAGTGTTACTTTGAGACCATGTGAATATCTTCACCCCAACAAACTTTTACACAAAGGTTTTCACATACATTAACATTCCGTACCTAAATCAGTTATTACACTGGAAATTGCAAAATTATTATTTTCTATCTCTATCATTCTTTTGACATTAATTATTAAAGAGAAACAAAAATAAATTAACCTACCTATAAATCAAACTGATAAAATAAGAAAAGAGAAAATACTGATTCAAGCATATTTTGACCAAGTACTCCATACATCTTTAGTGAGCTATATTTCAAAGACAAAAAGAACTGAAAAAGAAATTTTAAACTTTACTTAGTTGGTACAATAATCCTATAGGTACTGTAATTCTGAAACTTTTTATGTAATTAGAGAATAAAACAAATGGGCAGATATATTCATAAAATTAGGACCCAGGATTTCACTGTAAGAGCAAAAAAATACACATATAAAATAAAATCAGGTGAGGAAAAATGCTATAATATTACATTTGAATTAGAATTATCAATATTAATTCATGATTTAAGAAAAAAATTACTTCTTAGTTAAAGATACTTCTTAGTTAAACAAAGATATTGCAGTAATGATAGTATAGCCAACACCTAGATCTTGGTTTCTCATGTGCTTATTAGCCATTTGTGTATCTCCTTTGTGAAATGTCTGCTCAAATCTTCTACCTATTTTTATTAGATTGATGGAGTAAAAGGACTTCTTTCTGTATTCTGGGTAAGAGTTCATTATCAGATCTATGTTTTGTGAATATTTTCTCTCATTATATGGCTATATTATTTATTTTCTTAACAGTTTTTTGTTTTGTTTCGTTTTGGAGGGGGTTGTGTGTGAAGGGGATTGGGGGGAGGAGCAGAGGGCGAAGGAGAGAGAGAATCCCAAGCAGGCTCCACACCCAGTGCAGAGCCCAATGTGGAGTTCAAACTCACAACCCTGAGATCATGACCTGAGCCAAAATCAAGAGCTGGACACTTAACCAACTGAGCCACCCAGGCATCCCTTAACAGTGTTTTTTGATGAACAGTTTTTAATTATGATGAAGTCCAATTTACCCATCTTTTTTCTTTTATGGTTACTGCTTTTCTGTGTTCTGCCCAAAAAAACTTTTGCCTACTCACAAATCAGATATTCTTCTAAAATCTTTATAGTTTTAGTCTTAAGAAGTTTTTAAATTTAAATAAGTCATTTGAATTTCTAAAAAAATCTTTATAGTTTTACTTTTTAGTGTTAGTCTCTGATCTATCTAAAATAAATTTTTATTTATGATATGAAGTAAGCATGAAGGTTAATTTTTCTATATGGATATCCAATTATTCCAAAATAATTTTTTTTAAAAGATTTTCCTTTACCTATTGGATGACTTTGGCATCTTTGTGAAAATCAAATAGCTGTATAAGTGTGAGTCTAATTCTATTCTGTCCTCTGATTTACATGTCAATTCTTATGCTAGTACCATACAGCTTTGATTACTATAGCTTCTTCATTCTTTCGAAGCATCTTGAAAAAGAACAAAGTACTTTTTCAAGATGCTTCGAATATTGTAGATCCTCTGCATTTCCAAGTAAATACTAGAAAAAGTTTGTCAATTTCTACCAAAAGCACGGTGGAACTGTGGCTAGACTGTGTTGAATCTATAATTAGTTTGGGAGGAACTGACATTTTGAGTCTTCCAAACCATGAACATAGTGTATATTTCCAAATAAACTAATCCTTTTCCTCAGCAATGTTTCATAGTTTTCAATGAAAATATCTTGCATTTCTTCTATTAAACTTATTCCTAAATATTTTAACTTTTTTGATGCTACTGTGAGTGAAATTAACTTTTTATTTTCCAGTAGTTTAGGGTAATATACAAAAATAGCATATTAACCCTATATCCTGAAATTTTGCTAACAGTTATTTTGTAGATGCCTTAAAATTTTCTATGTAACACCCGCCCAAAAAACAAGACAACAAAAAACAAAACAAAACAGGTTTTCTCTTCTAATCCTTATGCCTTTTACTACTTTTTCTTGTCTTGTTGAAATGGCTAAGACCTTAAAGACAATGAGTATAAAAAATGAGAATGGGTATTCTTGCCTCGTTCTTAATCTCTGGGAAAGCATTCAATATTTCACCATTATGTAGTACTGTTAGTTTTTCATATATGCCATTTTCATATATTCCATTTATCAGATTGAGGAAGTTCTATTTCTAGTTGGCCTCTTAAAATGAACTGGAAAGTAGCCATTCCTTTATTTTCTGAAGGAGTTTGTTAGGATTGGTTTTATATCTTCCTTAAATGCTTGCCAGAATTAAACAATAAAACCATCTGGGCTTGGAGTTTTTGTTATGGGAAGGTTTTTAATATGAATCCATTTTTAACAGAAATAGGGTTATTTAATCATGTGTCAATTCAAGTTTTCTTTTTCAAAGAATTTGTCCATTTTAACCAAGCTGTCAAATGCATTGCTTTAAAGTTGTTAAAAACATTCTCTAATTATTCTGTTAACTTCTTTAAAGTTTTTAGTGATCACTCCTCTTTAATTCCTAATAATGGTTATTTTGGTCTCTTTTTCTTAATCAGTCTGGATAGGAGTCTATCAACTTTGTTGATCTTTCCAAAGAATAAACTTAGGCTACATAAAATTTCTATATTGTTTTTCTGTTTTGCCCTTTCATTGATTTCTTCTCCAATCTCTAGTTTTTCTTTTTTTTTCTACTTATTTTGGGTTTACTTTGTTCTTCTTTCTCTGGCGTCTTAAGACAAAATCTTAGGTTGCTGATTTTAGACCTTTCTTCTTTTCTAAAATAAACCTTTAAAGCTGTAAATTCCCTAGCTGCATCCCACAATTTTTGATATAGTTCATTTTCATTAACATTTACTTTGAAATATTTTCTAATTTTCCTTGGAATTTTTCCTTTGACCCACAGATAATTTCAAAATGTATTATTTAATTGCAAAGTAATTGGATTATTCCACATATCTTATTGTTATTGGTCTTTAATCGCTTTCTTCTCAAAAAATATTTTCTGTGAAATTTCAATACTTGGGAGACTTTTTTACTTGTTTTATGACCCAACACACATTCCATCCTGGTACACTTAGCAATGTCCACTTGAAAAGAATGTGTATTCTCCAGTTATTTTTGTGAATTGTTCCACTAATGTCAGTTAGGTCAATGTGGTTAATAAGAGTTAGTCAGATCTTCTATGTCTTTCCTGATTTAAAAAATCTATCAATTACTGACAGAAAGGTGTTAAAATCAACTATAATTGAGGAGTTGTCTATTTTTCCATCTAATTCCATCAAGTCTTATTTCATGGTTTGAAGCTCTGTTGTTATACACATACAATTGTGATTCTTATGTCTTCCTGATGAATTATCTCTTGCTTGATTATAACATCTCTCTCTTTATTGCAGTACTATCTCTGAATAATACTTTTCCTTGAGTCTACTTTATCAATATTAATATAGCACCTGAAATTTTTGTTTACTTATTGCATCATGTATATTTTTCTATTTTTACTTTCAAAAACATTGTGTGTGTCCATGTGTGCATGTATGATATTCATCTATAAATATATATGTCATGTAATATATATATTTATCTCCTCTCTTGGAGATAGCATATAGTTGGGTCTTGCTTTTTTACCCAATTTGAAAATCTCTGCATTCGTTGGAGTGTTTCTAGGTGTCTTATTATAATTATTGAATGTGATTACTGATATGCTTTAAGTCTACCATTTCATTACTTTGCTTTCTGCCTGTGCTCCCTGTTCTTTGTTCCCCTATTCCTCCTTTTGTCTGTTTTTGAATGAACCACTGTAAAAACACACAAAATCATTTAATTTATCTGCTCCCTTTTACTTATACCACTTTCCACTAAACTTTTAATGGTCACTATAGAGATTTCAATATATATCAGTCTACTTAACATCAACATTGATCACTTCATATAAAATGTAGTAACTATACAATCTGTGGATTGCCTCTTTTTTTAACAAAATTTTTTAAATTTTCACAAAGTCCAAATTGTCTATTTTTTTCTTGGTGTCATATCTAAGAAATCATTGCCAGATCTAATGTCAGGAATTTTGTCCAGTTTTCTTCTAAAAGTTTTATAGTTTTAGTTCTTACATTTGTGTCCTTGACCCACTTTGACTTAATATTTGTACACGGTGTTAGGTAAGGGTCTACTTCATTCTGCATGTGGATATCCAGTTTTCCCAGCATTAATCAGTAGTTCTAATAATACTTTTATGGACTATTCAGGATTTTCTATATATAAGATCCTATCATCTGTGAACATAATTTTATTTATCCCTGCCTGATATGGATGTCTTTTATTTATTTTTCTTGCCTAATTGCTCTGGCTAGAACTTGTAGTACTTGAATAGAAGTGGTTAAAGTGGACATCCTTGCCTTGTTCCTAATTTTAAAGGAAAAGTTTTCAGTTTTAATTTCAATAATATACAAAAACTCTCCTCCTTTACAACTCTATCCTCACCTCTTTCACTTGTTAAGGTCACAAAACGGTATCTTTATACACTGTGTGCCTTCACACAGTGTATAATCTAATAATAATAATCTAACATAATCTAGTATCATCTAATAATAATCAAGTATAATCTAGCATAATCTAATAATTCTTTTAAATGCATTAATATCTTAAATTACATAGAAAAATATATGGAGTTACAGACCAAAGTTGTAATAATACTAGCTTTTAAACTACTATTTTTAAATGTATTAGTCTCTTCAATCATGTAGAGAACAAAAAGTGGAGTTACAAACCATTGTTACAATAATACTAGTTTTTTATAATTTCTCAGGTATTTAGCTTTACTGAGATCTTTATTTCTCCATATGGCTTCAAGTTACTATCTAGTGACCTTTCATTTCAACTTGCAGTATTTCCTTTAGCATTTATTGCAGGGCAGGCCTAATGGTAACAAATCCCCTCAGCTTTTGTTTATCTGCTAATGTTTTAATTTCTCCCTCACTTTTGGAGGGCAGTTTTGCTAGATATAAAATTCTCGGTTGACAGGATTTTTTGTTTGTTTGTTTGTTTGTTTTTTAGCACATTGAATATATCATCTCACTTTCCTCTGTCATGGCCTCCGAAGTATCTGATGATAAATCTACTGATAATTTCATTGAGGAGCCCTTGGATGTGACACGTTGCTTCTCTCTGAATGCTTTCAACACTTCTCTCAGGCTACTTTCAATATTTTCTGTCTCTGTCTCTTGAAAAGTTTGATTATAATGTGTCTTACTGTGGGTCTCTTTGAGTTCATCTTACTTGGAGTTAGTTGAGCTTCTTAGATGTTTATATTCATGTCTTTCCTTAAATTTGGGAAGTTTCAGCCATTATTTCTTCAAAGATTCTCTCTGTTCCTTTATCTCTCTCTTCTCTTTCTGGGACTCCCAGAACATGTATGTTGGTCAACTTGCTGGTGCCCACAGGTCCCTTAAGTTCTGTTCATTTTTCAATCTTTTTTCTTTCTGCTTCTCACACTTGATAATTTCCATCATCCTATCTTCAAGTTCACTGATTCTTCCGCCTGCTCAAATATGTCCTTCAATCCCTCTTGTGAATTATTCATTTCAGTAATTGTACTTTTCAGTTCTAAAATTCCATTTTGATTTCTTTTTAGATTTTCTATCTCTTAATTGATATTTTTATTTTCATACATCATTCTTGACTTTCCCCACAACTTCCTTTAGTTCTTTAAGGATCTTTAAGACAATTGCTTTAAAGTTTTGTCTAGTAGATCTGCCATCAGGGACAGTTTCTGATACTTTCTTTTTTCCTTTGAAGGAGCCATATTTTCCTCTTTCTTTATATGTCTTGTGATTTTTGTTGCTGTTGTTGACAATTGGGCATTAGAGTCTAAAAATGTGATAACTCTGGAAATTAGATTCTCCTCCTCCCCCCCGAGTTTGCTGTTTTCTGTTTTGTTTTTTAATGTAGGCAGTATCTATGCTACAGATCATATGTCTTTGCTGAGCCTGAGCCTGTACCTGGGCATACATGGTGACTTTTCTAATTTCCACCATAACACGATTGCTTTTGAATGTTCATTTTTAATGTCTGGCTCCAAATAGAGGAACAAGAGAAAAATTAAGAGGAAAGGTGCTGGCCCTTTAAATCCCCTGGATGTCACTTCAACTGTAGGAGGAAGGGTTTGCAACAATGAAGGAGGTGAAATAACAATGGCCGCCCAACTCTTTGCCCACACTTCTGAAATCAGTAGCCCCAACCTGTATCAGAGAACAGATACATAATGCCGGAGGTGACAGGGTCCCTTTTGCCCACTGTGGCTTCCACAAGTTGCATGCAAGCTGCTCGGGGAACATGTTCACAACTGCCTGCCAGGGGTCTGGGGATGGGGGGATGGGTCGCTACTACTGTACTAAGTCGAAATTGACAGAACTTAAATGAAGTTTACTGTCTGAGCCTTCCTCTGGAAGTTGCAATCCTTCAATAGACTACAGCGTTCTAAAATAGTTACATCACACAGAGTCTGCCAATGCAATTGTTGTCTAGATAGAGAAAGAGATTCCTGGTGCTTCCTACCCTTCCAACTTCCCAGAATCCTATATGGAGTTCTTAAAACTCAACAGTAAGTAAACAAAGAACTGAATAAAAATGTAGGTAATGGATATGACCAGACACTTCACATTCAAATAAGTATATGAAAAGATGCTTAATACCATTGGTTATTAGGGAAAGAAATGCAAACTAAATTTATAATGAGGTACTACTAAACACATAATAGAATGACTAAAATAAAAATATCTTACAATTCTAAATGCAAGTCTCATTCATTGCTACTGGGCATGCAAAATCATACAGCCACTTTGTAAAACATTGTGGCCATTCTTTCAAACAAATGACCCAACAACCCCATTCCTAGATATTTACCCAAGAGAAATGAAAACTTATGTTCATACAAAATCTTATATACAAATGTGTATAGCAGTTTTATATTAATCACCAAAACCTAGAAGACATCCTTCAACAGATGAATAAACAAACTATGGTATAACCTGAAAACGAAGTTCTACTCAGCAATAAAAAGGAAAAAAGTATTGATTCATGCAACTACATTACTAAGTGAAAGAAGGCTTAAAACCTTATACCAGTTTGTTTAGATTTATAGTGATTTTATAGATTTATAGTGAATGTGATTTATAGTGAATATTTTCTTTCCTTCTGGGCATAGGGAGCTCCAGAAACTGCATTCACTCTTTGTTTATGTGACTGTCTCCCAATAGAAACTCCGGATTCCTAGGCTCAAGCAAGATTCCCTAGTAGACAACAGTTTGAAAATGCAGTTACAATTCAGTGCTGGAGGAATCAAGTGCATCCTGTAAAATTTCACTGGGAGAAGACTCTTGGAAACTTGCATTTGAATTCCTCCAGACTTCATCTGATGTGCCTTTTCCTTTTACTAATTTTGCTTTGTATCCTTTTGATGTAATAAATCATGAAAATAATGACTTCAGAAGCCTGTGAGTCCTTCTAGCAAACACTGAACCTGAAAGTAGTCATGGGGACCACGAATGCCGTGTGCATGCATGTTAGTATACTTATACTTATATTCTAGTTTTGTCTACAGAGAGCCTAAAAGCAGGAAGCATGCCTTATAGCAACAGGATCTTGAGCTAGAAATAAATACCATTTGATTCTAGGGCCAAACAGGGAAAAATACAATATGAATCTGTGTATCATATAATCCTAGAAGTAAAGAAGTGCTTTAAAAAAAAAAAAAGAGGATGAGGAGATGGGGGCATATCAAAAGGACACAGGCTCCCAATGGCCAACACTGGAACAATTTAAACAACAAAATAATGATAGTGTTGATCATACACCAGTGAGTAAAATAAATTATCCATGAGATCATACTGATGTAAATAAAATAAGCAAACAAAGACAAAGAGAAGGGACAAGTCTTTTTATTTTTTTAAGATTTTATTTATTTGACAGAGAGAGACACAGCGAGAGAGGGGACACAAGCAGGGGCAGAGGGAGAGGGAGAACCGGACTCCCCGCTGAGCAAGGAGCCCTATGTGGGACTCGATCCCAGGACCCTGGGATCATGACCTGAGCCGAAGGAAGACACTTAACGACTGAGCCACCCAGGCGCCTAAGACGGGACAAATCTTTAGAGAAGAATTTCAAATAATAAACAAAGAAAGATGAGGGAAACAGAAATTCACCATTAAAATAACAACAATTCTCCAATTCACCAAGAATAATTGCTGCAGGCAAGATCCACAGATTAATGCTATAATTCTAGGGCAAAATTTTAAGGAGAAACAGAATATGTGCATAACCTTGAAATATCTACCCCCACGTTTATCAAGAATTGTGGTGCTTTTTAACATATGTCCAAAAATTCTTTGATATTTCTCCCATCAAGACGTGGAACTTAATTCCACTTCTCACATGCTAGATTTAGTGATTTGCTTCTATTGAATAGAATACAGAAAGAGAAAAATATTAACTTTATGGCAGAGAAACCTGACAAGCATTACTTTAACCAAATATTCAAGGTTAACATAACCAATAATAAGTCATGTTGGTATCATGTGCTCCTAAAATGATAAGAACACTTTGCTTCTATAGCATTCTTCCCTCTAACTCATAACCGAGTCTCATAATGACAAAATGTATTAAAATGTACCCATGGG
Organism: Eumetopias jubatus; assembly: GCF_037043125.1. Classification (NCBI taxonomy): domain Eukaryota; kingdom Metazoa; phylum Chordata; class Mammalia; order Carnivora; family Otariidae; genus Eumetopias; species Eumetopias jubatus. Next base: position 93,291,446 of record NW_028274807.1, read on the forward strand.
ATTTTAATTTATGGAGGTGAATAAGTGATGACTTGAAGAGGCTAATACCATTGAAAGAATTTATTACTTACAATTCCCAAGAGAAATGGATATCCCATGCCAAGCAGGACCACAAAAGGAAGCACCACACTTGGTCAGGAGGCAGAAGTAGGAGCAAGGTGGTAGCATGGCCTAAAACTATTGTATTTTCCATGGAACAGGCAAGATAGGACAGAAGAAACAGCTTAGGACTGGCTACTTCAAATAACTTCAACTGGCTCTGAGCCATAGGAGTGGTCTGGTACCTGGCCCTGGGTGATTTAAAGTGGAGGAAATATTGGCTTGGTATGTGAAAGTTAGATAAAGGCGGTAGTTGAGAGTACAGACCAGAATAGGTTGGAGGGTTTATAGTATGATTTTCATGTACCTGTGAATGCTAGATCAAAGGGGAGATGCAAAGAACTCTGGCTGTTAGTCTGGCCCTGTGATCTACAGATGCCAAACAGATGAATACAGGATCTAAGAAAACACAGAACAAAAGATATTATATAAACTCATATTGAGGAACATTCTACAGAATACCTTGAGCAGTACTCTTCAAAATTATCTAAGTCATGAAAAATAAGAAAATACTGAGAAACTGTCTCATATTGGAGGAGACTAATAAAATAGAAGGGTATGGTATGCAAAATTGGATCTTGGAACAAAAAGAAAATCAAGAAAATTTCTACTTTCATAACAATACCGTACTAATATGAATTTCTCAGATATATGTACAATGATTATATAAAACATAAACATTAGGTTAAGGGTGTATGGAAACTATTCTATCTTCATAACACTTCTATAAGTTTAAAATTCATTCAAAATAAAAAGTTTAAATATAAATAGGTAAAATAAAAAACTTTGCCTTGACTCCATATTTGGCTCTATTATATTTCTCTCCTTCCTTTCTTGACAAAAATCCCTTGACAAAATTACCTGACCTTGAATTTTTTTATAATGTCCTTGTTGATAGTTTTTTAAGCACAAAAACTATTCAAGAGTTTTAAAAATAATTTTTCAATTAATTAAAATTACCAACTCAAAATCCAGTTGTTCCTTAAGAGTTTTTTATTTAGGTAAATTTACATATTGAAATACACGTCTCCACAACATGATGACTTTTGATAAATGCATATATCCAGGTAATCCACATTTGTCTAGATATAGAACACTTTCATCACCAGAAAAGTGCTCTTATGCCCCTTCCTAGACTATATACCACTCCTCTCCCAGATTAAGTAATTTTTCTGATTCTTTTCCACCATAGATTTGTTTTGCCTATTCTGGAACATCATATAAAGTACATTACAGCATGAATATTTTGTGTCTGGCTTCTTCCATTTAGCAGAATGTTCTGGCTTCTTTCACTCATCCATATTGTTGTGGTTATCAATAGTTTGTTCTATGTTATTACTTAGTAGTATTCAATTTTATGAATACAACAGTTTGTTTATCCAATAAACAATGATGGACTTTTGGATTATTACCACTTTTTAGCTATTATGAATGAAGGTGCTATACATTTTCTGTACGAGCCTTTTTGTAGACATATGATTTCATTTTGAGGGGTAAATATATAGACTTGGAATTGTTCTCTATTATGAGAAACTGTCAAACATTTCCCAAAGTGGTTGTACCATTTTATAACCCCACAAGTAATATATGGGAGTCACACACCCTGACCAACATTTGGTCTTTTAAGTCTTTTAAATTTTAGTTATTCTAGTGTGTCAGTAGTGGTTTTTCATTGTAGTTTTACTTTTGCATTTCCCTGATAACTAGTGATAAGCACTCATGCACTTACCGGGCACTCATATTTTCTTTTGTGAAGTAGCTATTCAAGTTATTTGCCCACTTTTTATTGTTTGTATTTATTATTTAGTAGGATTCCTTTGTCATTTGCCATATACTTTTAATAGACTTTGTTTTTACAAAAGTTTTTGATTTACAGAAAAACTGAGAATATGGTACAGAGAGTTTCCATATACTCCTTCACCCAGTTTCCCCTATTACTAACATCTTACATTAGTATTGTACATTTGTTACAATAAACAGACTGGTATTGTTATATTATTAATAACTAAAATCCATAGTTTACTCAGATTTCCTTAGGTTTTCATTTTGTTTTGTTTTTCTTTTTGTTTTTACCTAACATAGATTGCTGTTGCAGAATCCTATCCAGGCTACTACACTGCATTTACTTGTCATGTCTCCCTGGGCTCCTCTTGGCTGTGAGTGCTGTGAGTTTCTTAGATTTCTTTTATTTTGATGATCTTTACAGTTTTGAGGTGTACTGGTCAAGTATTTTGTAGGATGTCCCTCTAAAGGAATTTGTCTGATGTTTTCTCATGATTAGACTAGATATATGGGTTTGGAGATGAAGACCACAGCGGTAAAGTGCTGTTTTCTTCATACCATATCAAGGTACATATTATTAATATGGTTTATCACTGCTGATATTGACCTTGATCACCTGGCTGAGAGAGTATTGTCAGATTTCTCCCCTGTAAAGTCACTCTTTTTTCCCCCTTTACACACTGTACTCTTTGGAAGGTAATCATTTATGCAGAGTGGAGAATTAAGCTCCTTTAGGGCAGAGCATCTACATAAATCATTTAGAATTCTTCTGTAAGGGATATTTCTCTCTTTTCCTTCACTCACTTCCCTATTCAATCATTTACTTATATCCCTATAGACTTGTGATATTTATTTTCTTGCTAACAGAGCAAGAAGGTAGTTTTATACATTGTAATAGTTACATTCTCTTGTCACATCTGCATTTCTTCCTGGATCCCCCCAATCTCCTAAATGATTTCTTTTAATGCATACATTATGTTTCATTCTAGTGCTGTGAAGCTGTATGGGTTTTAACAAATGCATAATGTCATGTATCCACCATTACAGTATCATACAGAATAGTTTCAGAGCCCTAAAAATGTTGCCTGTCTTCAACTATTGAACTCTCCTTCCTTCCCCAAAAGCCCTGGCAACAACTGATCTTTTGCTGGTTGTATAGTTTTGCCTATTCCAGAAGGTCATGTAATTGGAATCATTTTCAGACTGGATTCTTTCACCTAGCAATATGCATCTAAGGCTTATCCATGTCTTTTAAATGGTTAATGGTTTTGTGGGGGGTTTTGCCAGTAAGTAATATTCCATTGTATGAAAATACCACAGTTGATTTATCCATTCACCTGTTGAAAGTATCTTAGCTACCTTTTATTTTCTTATTTTCTTCCACTCTGTAACTTGACTATTCATTTTGATAAGAAATTTTATATTTGATGAAGTTTAACATATGATTTTTTTCTTTTATGGCTATTGCTTTCTATGTCTTCTAAAAATTCTTTGCCTACTCCCAGGGTACATAGATATTTTCCTATATTTTCTTCTATAAATTGTATTTTATGTTTATGTCCACAATCTATTTTCAATTCATTTTTGTGTAGCATATGAGGTAGATACCGAGTTTCACTTTTTTTCGCTGATGTAAAATTCATGTAACAAAATCTATCATTTTAAAGTGTACAAATCTGTGGTATTTAGTACCTTTCACAATGTATGCAACAACTGCCTCTATTAATTTATAACATTTTCATCACCCCAAAAGACAACCCTGTACCCATTAAGCAGTTCTTTCCCCATTCATTCTTCTTTCCAGCCCTGGCAAACATTATTCTGATTTCTATCTCTATGGTTTTACTTAATCTGGATATCTCATATAAATGTAATTACAGAATATGTGTCTGGCTTCTTTCCCATAGCATAATTTTGAGATTCACTCACACTGTAGCATGTACCAGTACTTTATTCCTTTTCATGGTTGAGTAACACTTCAATGTATGTATGTACCACATTTGTTTATCTATTCATCTGTTAATAAGACTTTTGGGTTGTTTCCACCTTTTGCCTATTCTGAATAGTGCTGCTATGAAATTTGTGTACAAACATTTGTTTGAGTATCTGCATTCAATTCTTTTGAGTATATACCTAGGAGTGGAATTGCTGGTTTGTATGATAATTCTGTATTTAACTTTTTGAGAAATCATTAAACCACTTTGCACAGTGGCTGCACCATTTTACATTCTCACCAGCATGTACTGTGTTCTAATTTCTCCACATTCTCATCAATACTTGTTTCTTTTTTAAGTTATGGCCATTCTAGTGGGTGTGAAGTAGTATCTCATTGTGGTTTTGATTTTCATTTCCCTACTAATTATGTTGAGCATCTTTTCATGTGCTTTTTGGATATTTCTATATTGTCCTAGGAGAAATGTCTATTCAAGTCTCTTGCCCATTTTAAAAAATGGCTGTCTTTTGCTATTTGAGGTTTTTTTTTTTTAATTACTATAGCTTAATAATAAACCTTGAATTTCTTCAACATTTTCTTATTTTTATAAATTATTTTTGTTATTATAGGTCCTTAGAATCTCCAAGTAAGTTTTAGAATGATCTTATCACTTTCTATACAAAAATCTACTGGGATTTTTATTAAGATAGTATTTAATCTATGGATCAATTTAGGAAGCACTGACATTGTAATAATATTATGCCTCATGATCCATGAACATGGTATATTTCTCCAATTGTTTAGGTCTTCTTTAGTTTATCCTCAGAATACTTTGAATATTTTGTAATTTTCAGTATCTAGGCCTTATGCATATTTTATTTGTAAGTATTTAAATATTTAGTATTATAAAGGTTCCCTCTTTTAAAATATTTAATTTTCCATTGTTTGTTGCTAACATAGAAACACAAGTAACTTTCCTATTGGCCCTATATCCTCACTTATTAATTCTAATAAACACACTTGTTAATTCTAGTCCCTGTTTAATGGATTCCTTGGGATTTTCAACAGAGTTGATCATGACATTATGAATAAAGTAACTTCTGATCTGTATACATTTTATTTCTTTTTCTTACCTTGTTGCACTGGGTAGGATCTCTAATACAACATTGAATAAAAGTGGTTACAGTGAACATCCTTCCCTTGTTCCTGTCCTTAGAGGATATAGTAGACAGAATTCTAAAAATGTCCCCCCAAATTCCCATTCTCCCATTATTCAATCAAATACTAATCCAGGTACTGCTGTGTAGACTCTGAAGATGGAATTAAGGTTACTTATCAGCTAACCTTAAATTAGGAATATTATCCTATTAGGCCCAATGTAATTACATGAGCCCTTAAAAGTAGAAGAGAAAGGCAGAAAAGTCAGAGAGATGCTGAAGAAGTAGCAAAGGAAAGTCAGAGAGATTCAAAGCACTAGAAGAATTTGACTTGCCACTGCTGATTTTGAGGATGGAAGAAGTGGGCCATGAGCCAAGGAACACAAGTGGCTTCTACAAGCTGAGAACAATCTCCAAGTGACAGCCAGCAAGAAAACAGGGACCCCAGTACTACAGCTGTGTGGAACTGAATTCTGCCAACCACCTGAATGATCTTGGAAGCGGATTCATCCTGAGGGCCTCCAGAAAAAAACACAGCCCTGCTGGTACTTTCAATTTGGCCTGCTAAAATCCAGGGCAGAAAACAGAGCCACACTGTTCATGGACTGCTGATGTACAGTGGGTGTTATTTTAGGGCACTTAATTTGTGTTAATTTTGTTATGGCCACAATAGAAAAGAAATATAGAGGGAACATATTCAGTATTTCACTGCTGAGTATTATGTTAGTTGTTGGTTTTTTTCATGGATGTCTTTTTTTTTTAATGTATGTCAAAAATCTAATTTTTAAAAAATTTTTTTATTGTTATGTTAATCACCATACATTACATCATTAGTTTTTGATGTAGTGTTCCATGATTCATTGTTCGTGCATAACACCCAGTGCTCCACGCAGAATGTACCCTCTTTAATACCCATCACCAGGCTAACCCAACCCCCACCCTCCTCCCCTCTAGAACCCTCAGTTTGTTTTTCATCATCTCTCATGGTTCATCTCCCCCTCTGTCTTACTCCCCTTCATTCTTCCCCTCCTGCTATCTTCTTTTTCTTTTTTCTTAACATATGTTGCATTATTTGTTTCAGAAGTACAGATCTGTGATTCAACAGTCTTGCACAATTCACAGCACTCACCATAGCACATACCCTACCCAATGTCTATTACCCAGCCACCCCATCCCTCCCACCCCCTACCACTCCAGCAACACTCAGTTTGTTTCCTGAGATTAAGAATTCCTCATATCAGTGAGGTCATATGATACATGTCTTTCTCTGATTGACTTATTTCACTCAGCATAACACCCTCCAGTTCCATCCACGTCGTTGCAAATGGCAAGATCTCATTCCTTTTGATGGCTGCATAATATTCCATTGTGTATATATACCACATCTTCTTTATCCATTCATCTGTCGATGGACATCTGGGCTCTTCCCACAGTTTGGCTATTGTGGACATTGCTGCTATAAACATTGGGGTGCACGTACCCCTTCGGATCCCTACATTTGTATCTTTGGGGTAAATACCCAGTAGTGCAATTGCTGAATCGTATGGTAGCTCTATTTTCAACTGTTTGAGGCACCTCCATACTGTTTTCCAGAGTGGCTGCACCAGCTTGCATTCCCACCAACAGTGTAGGAGGGTTCCCCTTTCTTTGCATCCCCGCCAACACCTGTCGTTTCCCGACTTGTTAATTTTAGCCATTCTGACTGGTCTGAGGTGGTATCTCATTGAGGTTTTGATTTGGATTTCCCTGATGCCGAGTGATGTTGACCACTTTTTCATGTGTCTGTTGGCCATTTGGATGTCTTCTTTGGAAAAATGTCTGTTCATGTCTTCTGCCCATTTCTTGATTGGATTATTTGTTCTTTGGGTGTTGAGTTTGATAAGTTCTTTATAGATTTTGGATACTAGCCCTTTATCTGATATGTCATTTGCAAATATTTTCTCCCATTCTGTCGGTTGTCTTGGTTTTGTGGACTGTTTCTTTTGCTGTGCAAAAGCTTTTTATCTTGATGAAATCCCATTCACGGATGTCTTTTATTGTGTTAAAGAAGTTCTTTTGTATTCCTAGTTTGCTGAAATTTCTCAGGAATGGGTATAGAATTTTGCCTCAGATGCTATTTCTGTATCTATTGAGATGATCATATAGTTTTTCAACACTTTGCTGTTAATGTGGTGAATTACATTGATTTTTTTCTTTTTAATTAATATTTAGGAAAGTTATGATAACAAATGGAGCTTTTCATATAAGGATATAAAGGAATAGGTTTGTGAAAGAACCTTTACTATGGCATGTCAAAATTATTTATGCTGAGTTGATGAATACTGATGCTTACTTTTTTAAATAACAGCTTTGAGGCATAATTCATATATCATAAAATTCCCCTTGTAAAGTATACAATTCAGTGATTTTTTTTTAGTATATTCAGAGTTATGCAACCATCACACTAATTTTGGTACATTTTCATCACCCCAAAATGTACCCACTGGCAGTAATTTATTCTCCTCTCCATCCAGGTCCTGGCAACCAATATCTACTGTCTGTTTCTATGGACTTGCTTAGACACTTCATATAAACGGGATTATTCAATATGCAGCCTTTTGTGACTGAGTCTTTTCATGTAGCATAGTTTTGCAAGGCTCATCCACATTGTACTACTATTAATAAGTACTTCATTCCTTTTTATTGTGGAATATTTTCCATTATATAGGATATAATGGAATATTATATGACTAGGTGTGGAATTGCTCAAATGCTGACTCTGTTTTTAACATTTTGATAAACTGCCAAGCTGTTTTCCAACGTGGCCGCACTATTTTACAGTCTTCACTAGCAATGTATGAAGGTTCTAATTTATCCACATCCTATCAACAGTTATTATTGTCTGTGTTTTTCATTTCAGCCATCATGTGGGTGTATAGTGCATTTTGCTGGTAACTAATGATGTTGATAATCTTTTTATGTGCTTAACTGCCATTTCTGTATCTTCTTTGGATAAATGTCTATTCAAATCCTTTGCCAATTTAAAAAATTGGGTCATTCATCTGTTTATTAAGTTGAAGAGTTCTTTATTATATTCTGGATACAAATCTGTTATCAGACATATAATTTGCAAATATTTCCTCCCATTTCATGGGTTTTCTTTTCACTTTCTCGATGGTGTTCTTTGAAGTACAAATATTTTTTAACTTTGATGAAGTCCAATTCATCTTTTTAATCACTTGTACTTTTGGTGTCAAATCTAAAGAAACCAGTGCCTAATTCAAGGTCATAAAGATCCATTTACTACTACACTGGTTAATTTTTAAATATTGAACAAACCCTTGCATTCCTGAGGTGAATCCCTCTTGACTTCTTCATCATAATGTATTACCCTTTTTTATATATGGTGGATTCAACTTGCTAATATTTTGTTAAGGATTACAGCATCTATCTTCATGAAGAATATTGGATTGTAATTTTCTTGTAATTGTCAGGAGTTGGAAACAGATTTATGCTGGCCTCAAAAATGAGTTGGGGAATGTTCACTTCTCATTTTCTAGAAGAGTTTATGTGAAATTGGCATTATTTCTTCCTGAAAATTTTGATAGAACGCAGTAGAAGATATCTGGATATTTCTTTATGAAAAGGTTTATGATAATGAATTTAATTAAAAAAAATAAAAATAGGGCTATTTTGATCTTCCATTTTACCTTGTGTCCATTTAGATATATATTGCATTTTTCAAGGATTCGTCCATTTCATCTAAGTTGTTAAAAATATTGCCATAAGTGGGTTATAATACTACTATCTTTTTATTATGTATAGGATCTATGATGATATCCCTTCTGTCATTCCTGATGTTGGTCATGTGCATATTCTTTCCTTTTTTTTTTTTTTAATTTACCAGTCTAGCTAGGATTTTATCAATTTAACTAATGTTTTCAATAACAAACATTCATCATTGGCTATTTCCTCTTTTTTTAAATACCTCATGGATCTCATGCTGATATTTTTGTTTTCCTTCCTTCTACTTACTCTAGATCATGGGTTTGCAAACTACATCTCACAGGACAAATCTAGCCCACTTTTTGTTTTTGTAAGTAAAATTTTATTGAAATAAAGCCATGCTCATACATTTATATTTTGTCTACGCTTTAAGTTGAGTAGCTCCAATAGACAGTGTATGGCCTACAAAGCATGAAGTATTTATTGTCTGGCCTTTAACTGGAAAAGTTTGCAGACCTCTGCTATAGATTTACTTTGCCTTTCTTTCACTAGCATAAGGTGGAAATCTATGCCATCGATTTAAAAATTTTCTCCTTTTCTAAAATAAACACGTAAAGCTATCACTTTTTTCTCTAAAGGTATTTTAACTATAGCCCACAAATTTTAATATATTGTATTTTTGTTATTCAATTTAAAATATTTTTCTCATTTTCCTTGTTTTTTCTACTTTAATCGACAGGTTACATTCAAATATCTTAATTTCTAAACATTTTCAGTTTTTAAATATATTTTATTGATTTCCAATTTAATTCCACTAAAGTCAGCCAATGGTTTTGGAAAATTGATCAAGCATATTTTGGATGATGATCAATGTGTACTTGAGTTTAATATATTCTACCAGTTTGAGGTTCAGCACTCTAAAAAAGATGTCCATTAGATCAAGCTGGATTATGATGTTCAGTTATACATTCTTAATGATGCCGTGTCTATTCTTTCATATATTTCTGAGAGAAGTATTTTAAAATACCCAACTATGATTGTAGACTAGGCTATATATTTAGTTCTTTCAGTTTTTGCTTCAGGCATATGACTAATATACACACTTAAATTAGATTTTCCTAATGATTTGATCCTTTTATTATTATGCAATGTCTCTTTTCCTATTATGTAATACTCTTGTCTTGAGGTCTACATTATCTGGTATCAGTAAAGCCACTCCAACTTTTTAATGCTTACTGTTTGGCATCTTTTTTAAATCCCTTTATTTTCAACCTATATGTATCTTTATTTTTAAAGTGTATCTGATAGATGGCATATAGCTGGGTTCTCCAGTCTGATAATCTCTGCCTTTTAACTGGAATGTTTAATCCATTTATATTAATGTAATTATTGATATGGTTAAATTAAATCTCTTTGTTATTTCTTCCTATTTGCCCCCATCTAATTCTTTTGAAATTGATGACATATATTTAATCTAACATATCCAAAATATCATTTCAACATGTAACCAATGTAGGACATTATTAGATAGTTTATCTTTTTTCAACTTTATTGAGGTATAATTGACAAATAAATTGTACGAAAATTAAATTGTACATCATAAGATGATATACACATACATCATTTTGAAATGATTCCTTCCTCTAATTAATTAACACACCCATCATTTTTCATACTTAGTTTTTGGGGTTTTTTTTTTTTCTTTTGGTGAGAACATTTAAGTTCTACTCTCATACAATACAGTGTTATCAACTGTAATCACCATGTTGTACATTAGATCCTTAGACCTTATTTATCTTATAGGTGAAAGTTTGTACCCTTTTACCAACTTCTTCCTATTTCCCCACCCCCCATCCCCTCGCAATAATATTCTACTCTGTTTCTATGAGTTTTTGATTCCACTCATAATAGAATGTAAATGCAGTATTTGTCTTTCTCCATTTGGCTTACATCACTTAGAATAATGCCCTCGAGGTCCATCTGTGTGTTGCAAATAGAAACAGTTTGGGGTCTTACGTTCAAATCTCTAATCCATTTTGAGTTAATGTTCTGTGTGGTATAAGATAGGAGTTCAGTGTCATTTTTTTGCATGTGGCTACCCAGTTTTTCCAATACCAATTGTTAAAAAGATTATCCTTTACCCATTGTATATTCATGCCTTTGTTATAAATTAATTGGCCATATAGACATGGGTTTATGCTGGCACCTTCTCTAGTCCATTGATCTATGTATCTGTTTTTATGCCAATACCATAGAGTTTTGATTACTATAGCTTTGTGATAGAGTTTGAAGTCAAAAAGTGTGATGCCTCCAGCTTTGTTCTTGTCAAGATTACTTTAGCTACTTGGGGTCTTTTATGATTCCATGCAAATTGAAGGAGTTTCTCTTTATGTGAAAAATGCCATTGGAATTTTGATAGGATTTGCATTGAATTTGTACATTGCTTTGGGTAGGATGGCATTTTAATAATACTCATTCTTCTAATCCATGAACACAGAAATATTTCCATTTATTTGTGTTTTCCTCAATTTCATCAACATCTTATAGTTATCAGTGTATAGGTCTTTCACCACTTTGGTTAAATTTATTGCTAAATATTTTATTATTGTGATGCAATTAGAAATGGATCATTTTCTTAATTTCTCTGATAGTTCATTGTTAGGGTACAGAAACACAACTATTTTTCTATATTAATTTTGTGTCCTACAACTTTACTGAATTCATTTATTCTAACAGTTTTTTGGTAGAGACCTTAGGGTTTCCTATATGCAATATAATATCATCTGTAAATAGAGATAATTTTGCTTCTTTTCCAATATGGATGCCATTTATTACTTTTCTTACCTAATTCTCTGGTTAGGACTTCCAATACTATGTCGAATAAAGGTTGTGAGAGTGGGTATCCTTGTCTTGTTCCTGATTTTAGAGGAACAGCTTACAGTTTTTCACCATTAAGATATTAACCATGATGCCACAATTTCCTCATCTATAAGTCTTTATACCCCCAATCCCTTTGCCTAAAATGCTCTTTCCAAAACCCTCCTCATTGCCAACTTCTACTTATTTTTCTCATGTCAGATTAATATATTTACTCCTAGAGAAGCAGTCTTGAAATCTTTTAGACCTGTGATGTCCAATGTGATATCCACCAGTCATAAATACCTTCCGAGCACTTAAAATATGAATAGTCTGAATTGAGATGTGCTCTACACAGGACATTGAAGGCTCAGTTTAAAAAATTATAAAATTATCTTATTAATAATTTTATATTGGCTATATAGGAGATATTTTGGATATATTGGGTTAAATAAAATATATTATTGAAATTTATTTTTATCTCTTTTTTAACATTTTTATTATGGCTACAACAAAACTCAAAATTACGTGTGGCTTACATTATATTTCAATTGGACAACACCTAGACTAGATGAGGAGGAGACCCTTTTTTCAATAACCTGTAGTTTTTTCTTTAGCAGTATTTATTTTATGTGTTAAAATTGGTAAATTGTAACCTGTAATAGACTGCAAGCACCTAATGAACAAGGGGCTGTCTTGATCAACACGGTAATTTCAGGGCTGAGGGTACTAAAATAAAAACAGTGACTCCCCATTATTCATAGACCTCATATTTGTGAATTTCCTTTGCATTCAATTTACTTGTAATCAGTACTAGCACTGTTTTCAGAGTCATTTATGGACAAGCACAGAACAGCAAAAGATAGAAGCCATCCAATGCATATTTTCCTAGCTGAGGTCAAGCGAGGTGATGTTCTGCCTTCTAATTATAGCTGTCAAATTAAACAAGTGTTTCTTTTCAGTCTATTAGTGCCACTTCTCACATTTTTGTGACTTCTGTTGGTGACATGGCTATTTAAAATGGCCCTGAAGCATAGCGCTAAAATGCTGTGTTTCTAAGCACAAGAAGACTGTGATGTGCCTTACAGAGAAAATACATGTGTTAGATCAGCTCCCCTCAGGCATAATTATAGTGCTGTTGGCTGTGAGTTAAATGTTAATGAATCAATATATATTAAATAAGGTGTTCTTAAACTAAAACACACATAAAATTATAAATTGGTCAGTTGACAAAAATGTTGTGACCAGAGGCTCACAGGAACCTAACTCTGCATTTCCCTTAGGAGCAATGGTTCAGTATTTGCTGATTCAGTCTTCCAGCAACTTCACTAGAATTGACTGTATTTGTTGAATGAATGAAGCCAGATCATTTGATTCCAAATCTAAATCTTATGCAAATGCAGTAATGATGGCAGTTAAAGCAGTGATTGTGGAGCCAAACTGCCTAGAGTTCAATCTTGGCTCTCTGATTTGCCAGCTGTGTAATTTGGGGCAAATTATTCTTCTCTGCTTTTTTCTCACAATTAAAAATGTAGATAAAACAGTAGTTGTTAATGGCTGCCAGGGGCTGGGTGTGGGGGGAGGGGATGACCACAAAGAGGCAGGAGGAAACTTTTGGAATGAGGCAAATATTCTTTGATTATTGTGGTAGTTACATAACTGCCTATGTTTTTTAAAACTCACAGAACTAAAAAGGGTAAATTTTACTTTGTATAAATTATAACTTAATAAACTTGAGGTTAAAAAAAGAGTAACAGTTAAGATTAAAGGAATAATGCACATAAAACATTTAATGCCCTACCACTCACATAAATGCTAGCAATCATTCTAATAACATTAGGGAAAATTAGGTGGTATAAGGAAAAGCAAAGTGGACTCATGAACCAGGGTTCTAATTTGACTCTTTCAAATATTAGCTACAGGCTGAATTCAGTTTATGGGAGTTCTCTTGCTTATTATAAAGGTTAAATTCCACATGTGTGAAATATCTGTGCAAACGGTAGAGCCACATAGTAATGTGAGAAAGGGGACTAACTATTCCTGAGACAGCAATACAAAATTACAGGAACACATAAACTGGGGAAGTGTAGGTCACCTCTCCAAAGTAGAATGTAGTGCACTGTGAAATGGACCATAAAGGAGCACATTTCTTTTAAGAACTTTGGTCCTTAATCCTAGTCTAGTCTCTATTGGCTCCTGGTCGATTATGAAGACAACCAACTGCTCTAATGGATTATGAACATACCTCAAACTCAAAAGGAATGCCAGTGCCAAGAGGAAAGAAGAGCCAAGTTTGTCAGAACTGGACTGGTCTCAGTTTCTGGACGGGATTATGCAGTAGGAGTCGGACACCCATTCACCTCCAACTCCACAACAAGCCTAGTGTGAGGAATGGACTGGGTCATTTCACGCTGCTGTTTGGTTCCGGGATGTCTCAGCAGTTCCCACCCCTGAGGGCACTGCTGACCCTGCTCAGACACCCAGTGGCAGTTACTGCCAGAATCTCATGGACGTCGGTGGGGCTGAGCCGGTAATAAAATACTGCATTTGGGCTCTTCCTCGAGGAACAAGTGTGGTTTCGACCACCAACCTGGGCCAGAAGTTCGACCCCAAAGTTCCCTCCATAACCACGCAGGACACCCATTGAATTCGCTTGCCTCGGGCGTCCGGACCACAGTCACGTGACAACCACCAGGCACCTGAAGGCAAGGGCCACCAAGGGCGTGGTTTGGTTCTCGTTTTAACTTCAGCTGGGACCAGAGCGCAACGAAACCCGAAAGTTTGAGGTAGCAAGTTTCCTCACCATTGAGTTCACCCTCAGCAACCGGACTCCAGAAAGTGCTCTCCACGCCGGAAATGCACTAATCCGCAGCACGTGGGGTTGCCAGGGCGCGCTTCACGTGACTGGGCGGGGCCTCAGGAACATTGTAACCAATGGTAGCCCGAGAGGGCGGTGCCTGTGACGCGCCGGGACCTATCCCGGAAGTGGGGCTGAGGTGGGGGCGGGAAAGGGCGGGGAGGCCGGGGTGTGGAAAGTGTGGCTGCCCCGCCCCGTCTCTTGGAACTGCCGGGGCCGCCACCGCTGCCGCCGCCGCAGCTGTAGGGAACCGGCGCCGGTGCGCAGGCGAGAGGATCTCTTCCCCTGCTGAAAGGTAAAGACAGGGGAAAAGCTGGTGGGGCCGGGACCAGAGCGAAGCAGGGCCGGAGAAGGCGGCGGGAGAAGGCGGCCAGAGCCGAGTCCTGAACGAGGGAAGGAGGAAGGATGGATGGGGGAACCGAGGCGAGCGCGGGACCCGCCAGGGCTCAGGCCCATGCGGGGCCGGGCCCGGCCGGGCCGGGGATGCCGGCAGGACAAGGGGGCGCCTGAGAGGCCGGGGCGACGGCGCCGCAGGCTGGAGGGCGGAGTGCAAGCCCGCTGCCCGAGGGCCAGGTGCCGTTGGCCAAGTCCCGTTATCCCCATCCTTCACGGGGACGTGCGGCCTGGGCTGGGTACCCCGCAGTGGGATAAGGGCGGCGGCGAAGGGCCGGGTGGCGCGGCGCGATGCGGGAAGGTCGCCGGCTCTTCTTGCGGTGGGACAATGGGGGTCAGGATTTGCTGCCTCCAGCGCGGGTGAGTGCCCAGGGCGGGTACATCCGCCACCCCCAGAGAGCTCATCTGCGACTTCCCTCCCCATCTCCCCACCTCCCCACCAATGGTTAGAAAAGTTTATAAGGAGGCCGGAGTTAGAAAGTGCCCACTATTCTTGGGTGGGTGTTTTATAAATGAAAAAAATCTATTGATCCCATGATGCTTGGTACGTAACCTGTTCGAAATGAGATGTTTCCCTTGCCTGCGTTCCCGTTGTTAAAAAGCAAACACAAACTTTTTGCGTAGTTCCCTCGGAAAAGCTACCATCTCCCCAGCCCACCATGGCGGATGAAATTGATTTCACTACTGGAGATGCTGGGGCTTCCAGCACTTACCCTATGCAGTGCTCGGCCCTGCGCAAAAACGGCTTCGTGGTTCTCAAAGGACGACCATGCAAAATAGTGGAGATGTCAACTTCCAAAACTGGAAAGCACGGTCATGCCAAGGTAAGTGCCCTTCCAGATCTCTCTTTGCGTTGGGATTTTGGTCATTTGCATTCCAGTACGGAACATGAGATTTCCATATTTATAACTTTGTAATAATTACATTTTTTTTCTTACCACAATTTCGCAGTGACCAGCTATTGCTTTGAATACTGAAAGGTAGCATTTCCTTTTGCGGCCTTTATAATGTTTCATTAGCTGGTAATTGAAACTTACCTGAATCCTAGTGACTTGGAATATCCAGTTTACAGATGAGAAAACCTGTTCTAACACAACTGCATTTCTCTTATGTACTCTTATAATTGAATTACTGGGCTGTGTATGATATTGGGTCTTGATATGTCATGAAACTGTTTAGTTGTTCACTGCTTCTCAATTCTATGACCACTGCAGTTTTTTTTAAGAAAATAAAATTAGATGACCTTGGAAAGAGAAAGAATCTGTCATGATCAGCTTTGGTATTGTGCTCTTGTGTATATAATGAGTGATATACTTGGCAAAGATTAAACAGGTTTCCTGTTCTCCCTTCTTTGTTAGGTTCACCTCGTTGGAATTGACATTTTCACCGGCAAAAAATATGAAGATATTTGCCCTTCTACTCACAACATGGATGTTCCAAATATTAAGAGAAATGATTATCAAGTGAGTACTAACTTCCTTTAAAATGCTGCTTTGTTTCTTAAAGTTGCAAATACATACTACTATCAACTGTAATTTGACAAAACCTGGTAGTAGTTTTGTAGATTTTTCTAACCAAATATTAGGCACCACCTAGCTTAGAAGTTGGAAAAATAGTGATATTTAACCCTTGTACCTTATCTAGAATTATGACTAATTTGCTGGTTTTTTTTTTTTTAACATTTTTGCGTTTTTAAAAAAGTTGAGCATGTCTTATTATTTCTCAGACCACATGATTGCATATTGTGACTGAATAAGCTCAATGTTTAATGAAACTGCTATTCAGTTTGTTGTAAAATATTTCCAATTTAGATAACTCCCTCCTGGATGTTTTATTTCTTTTTACTTCTCAAACCCAAGACTTTTAAGAAATCATTGGAATTCATGTTCCAGCAACCAAGTTTGTGTATTAATGATTGTGAATCAGAATTTGGTATTCTTAAATAGGGAAGTAAGTTGAAAGCCATTAATATAAAGAAAGTATATGGCCACTACATGTGGTTAAGAAAATGCAAAACTATGTAATTGTTTCATTTACATTCAGTGACCATGCTGTGACCTTTAGTTGAATTATAGGTATAGACTTCCAACTTTTAGTTCCAATTATGCATTTGGATAGGTCATGTTTAATGATGGCATTTTGTTGTTTTGGAGTATTGGTGGTAACCAAACCATTGACCTCATAGGATGTAGGAGCTCAAATTAATCATAACTAAAGTCTTTCTTGTAAGTCTTCAATCTCACTGTTAAGCATACTATACATAGAATTCTTTTCTGTTCGTTTTACACAGTGAAAAATATATGTGTGACACTTAGATTTTTTTATTCTTTTTAAACTGATTTCTTACTATACCTTTTATTGTGTTATATAATTTTTCAAGCATGTTATCATCAACTGCAATTAACATATGATTTCCTTTTACTCTTGTCCACATGTAAAAATATTTTTACATAGTTTTAATCTGGTAAGCAGTTTTATATTTTCACTTTCCCACTTATGTTTTCTAGGTTGCTTTGGAGTCTTTGTAGAAATTTGAATTGTCTTATTATAACAATAGCATATGGGTTTTTTTTAGTCAGACAGTTGGGTTTGGATCTAGTTCTGTCACTTTCTAGCTGGATGACCTTATTTAGACATGGCTTATAGTGGGTGCTCAATAAACATTTGTTAAATGCATAAGGCTAAGCATACACTTTTCTTTTGCCAAAAATGGATGTCTGTTTTCATCCTTGACATGTGAATGCTTTGAATGTTCAATATTCATTATATACATTAATATGCATTCAATATAGAACACTTTTGTCTTTGAGTGTTTCAGAAAGATAATATCAGTGATTCATCAGTAATTATTACTATGATCAAATTAATCATTGATTGAAGCTCAAGATTTAACATAAAGGAAAAATTTGGTTTGGGTTTTATTTAGGGATACAGCAGGGTATAGGGGAATGAGATATGTGAGCACAAGATTTTAAATAAAAACAAGACCACTAACAGTGTCAAGTCACATAAGGAGCCTTAGGCAAAAAGGAAAAATCAGTAACTCAAATTGTCTTTATTTAAAATTTTGATATTTTGTTCATGGAATTTTTGTATTCTAATTTTCTTTTTTTCTTTTTTTTTAAAGATTTTATTTATTTATTTGAGAGAGAGAGAATGAGAGATAGCGAGCACGAGAGGGAAGAGGGTCAGAGGGAGAAGCAGACTCCCTGCCGAGCAGGGAGCCCAATGCGGGACTCGATCCTGGGACTCCAGGATCATGACCTGAGCCGAAGGCAGTTGCTTAACCAACTGAGCCACCCAGGCGCCCTTAATTCTAATTTTAAAATATTTGTTTGATCACTGATGAATTTTTTTGGTGCCACCTTAAATTTTGCACTCAAAATTAGTGCCTCACTTGCTTTATCCTGTCTCAGCCTTTGGTATGTGGTCTACACTGTATCATGGATAATAAGAGAATGACTCAAGCCAGACAGACTGGGTCCCAATCCTTACTTTAACACTTATTAATTATGTGACCTTAGCTGGCAAGTTACTTAACCTCTCACCTTTTTTTCTTTATTTATAAAATGAGGATAGGAATAATAAACTCCTCATGGGATCATTGTGAGGTTTAATTAGTTATTACTTAGAGCAGTGCCTTGCATGGTAAGTACTCAGTAAGCACACCCCTTCGTTATCAAGTCAGCCTAGAATACTTATTTCTGTTCATTTAAAAAATTTAGCTCTGTGAGCCTTTTCAATGATATTTATTGTGCTGTGGTGGTCTTCATGCACCTATCCACACCAAATAAATACAAGGTATGAACCTAGAGTTGGGAGGAAAAATTTCTATCAAAGACAATATTGGAACAATTGGCAAATTTGAATGGACTATATATTAAATAATATTTTAGCAATACTGTATTTTTTAACTTTGAAAAATAAGCTGATTATATGAGTTTGTCTTTTTAGGAAAATACACAAATATTTATTGCTAAAGAGTCGTGATGTTTAAAACATACTCTCAAATGGTTCAGTAAAAAGAAGAAAAGAATAAGAAGGTATATTGTATGTATTTTATGTATTCCTATACACAGAAAGAGAAAAAATGCACATGTTAAATGTTAACAGTGGGTGAGTCTGGGGAAAAGATAGGGGATTTTGATGTATTACTTTTGCACCTTTTCTGTATATCTGAAAATTTTTAAATAATTTATGTAAGAAGGTAAAATAATTTTCATTATTCTATTTTTCTATAGTTTAGTTTTATTTTTGAAAATTTTAATTTTATTTCACATAACAATTTATTTTAATAAGATGTTTAATTTTTAAAATATGTTGTTTTACTAGATGTTTCATATTGTCTATACATTTTTTATTTGAAATGCTTTTTCTTTCATCCTATAGTTTAACTCATGAATTCTTAACTCTTTAGAAATGAAAATCACCATTATATAAATAAATACCAAGTATCAGTATTATTATATGGCTTTTATGTTTCCGTCACTAAATGACAGTGGAACTTTTAATTCTTGAAATAGACAAGTTCTACTTCAGGGAATTGCTAAAAGGGCCAAAATCAAAAAGATCTATCTTGTAAGCCTGTGGCTAATTGTTTAAAATAATACAATAAATGGTGTTGGGAAAACTGGACACCCACATGCAAAAGAATGAAACTAGACTATATCACACCATACACAAAAATTAACTCAAAATGGGTTAAAGACTTGAATGTAAGACCTGAAATCATTGAAGAAAACATTGGTGGTAAGCTTCTTGACATTGGTCTTGGCATTAAGTTTTTGGATCTGACACCAAAAGCAAAGGCAACAAAAGCAAAAATAAACAAGTGGGACTGCCTCAAACTAAGAAGCTTCTGTACAGCAAAGGAAACCATCAAGAAGATGAAAGGCTGTCTACTGAATGGGAGAAAATATTTGCAGAACACATATCCAATAATATCCAAAATATATAAAGAATCCAACTCAATAGCAAAAAAAAAACCCCAAGCAATTTGACTTAAAAATGGGCAGAGGATTTAAATAGACATTTTTCTGAGGAAGAGATACAGATGGCCAACAGGTACAGGAGAAGAAGTTCAACATCACTAATTGCCAGGGAAATTCAAATTAAAATCACAATGAGATATCACCTCATACCTGTTAGAATGGCCATTATCAAAAAGACAAAAAGTAATGAGTGTTGGAGAAGATCTGGAGAAAAAGAACCTTCATGCACTCTTTCTGGGAATGTAAATTGGTGCAGCCAGTATGGAAAACAATATGGAGGTTCCTCAAAAAATAAAAGTAGAACTACCATATGATCCTGGTATACCACTTCTGGGTATTTATATGAAGAAAATGTAAACACTAATTTCAAAAGATATATGCACCCAGAAGTTCATTGCAGCATTATTTATAATAGCCAAGATATGGAAACAATCTAAATGTCCATTAATGGACAAATGGATAAGATGTGAGATATATATATATATATATCATACATCATATATACATACATACATACATACATACATACATACACAGTAGACTACTACTCAGCCATCAAAAAGGAAATGCTGACATTTGCAACAATCTGGATGGAACTTGAATGTATTATGCTAAGTGAAATAAGTCAAAGAGAGAAAGATAAATAGTATATGATTTCACTTACACATGAAATGTAAAAAACAAGTGAACAAAAGCAAAACAAAACTTATAGAGCAGATTAGTAGTTGGTTATTAGAAAGGAGGGTGGTGGGAGATGAGTGAAATGGGTAAAGGGGGTCAATTGTATGGTGACAGATGGTAACTAGACTTATTGTGGTGATCACTTTGTAGTATATACAAAGATTGGTATGATCAAAAAAAACTGCACTTCTGCCTCAACCTGCTTGTTTCCCACTTCTACCAACCACATTACAAATGTTTGAGTGATGTAAAGATGAATTTAAAGTATTTGTGGTTGCATTGTAGGGTGGTTTTTTGTTTTTGAGATTTTAGACATGTGCAAAAGCTGAAATCTCTTGTTGGGGTATCTGTGGAAAGCCATAGCCAGATTTGGTTGGCAGTGCTGTAGAAGAGAGCTTTGAAAACTATGTCTGTGGTAGTTTTCAATTTTTTGAAAAATTTGAAAAAAATTTTTTCAGTTTTTTTTCAAAAAAAACGAATTATAGGGAGGTAAGGATCATATCTGTGACCCCTTTTGTATTTGTCAATGTTCTGAACAACTGCCTTTTATAAAATCTGTTAGAATTATAGGCATACTGATGGTGTACATGCTTTGAGAATAAATGAGTACAGCCTGGCCATTTCCTCATTCCTATAATAAAAAAAAATTGAGTGATATCAAAATTGTGCCTTTTTGAAGGTTAGACTGGGTTTGTTTCATTAATATCATCAACAAGCTAGTGTTTGTCTTTTAAAAAATCTAATGTCCTCATTGAACTGAAGACCAAAAGTTTTCCACTGAAGTTTGTTCATAATCAAATTATAAAACACATTGTAATCATAGAAAACTAAAATTAATTTTATGCCCATTAATGGGAAAACAGTTAAATCAGTTACAATCTATCTATGCAGTTGTGAAGCGGTTAAAGAGACTAAAGTAGGTCCATAGTTTCCAAGTTGGAGAGATTTCTAAGACATACTGTTAAGTGAAAACAACTTGCTGAAAAATACCTGTAATGTCCCATTTATTTTTGTTCTTTTGCCTCAAAAAGTACATTTATTCAAAGAAAAAAAAATGACAAGATGTCCATCCCATGGCTCCCTTCCCTCCCCACTCCTGCTTCTCTTCAGCTTCCCATGGACTGAACCCTGGGTAGGGCTAGATAGCCGGGCAGCCCCTCAGATGAGGTCAGCAACAGTGAGGGGCATCTCCTCAATGGAGGTGTTGTAGAAGGTGTTGATGTCTTGAAGAGTTCTCTTGTCATCTTCTGTCACCATGTTAATGGCCACACCCTCACAGCCGAGTCATCCACCATGACCAATTCTGTGGATATAGTTTTCCCCTTTGGTGGGAAGGTCATAGTTGGTGACTAAAGAAATCTGCTACCCATCAATGCCTTTGGCCTAGTGTTAAGGGAGAGGACAACTTCAGCATGTGAATGAGAAGAGGGCACAATCTATCCAGAAGGGATTGAAGTATATGTGTAGGTAGCCAAAGGAAGGCAAAGGGAAAAACATCCCTTCTCCCCCAACAACCTAAGGCATGCCAGATTTATTCCAAGTTGCTACTTTCCTGAAGAGGGGCACAAGCAGGCCCCTTGGAAAGGGAATCACTTTAGATTCCCATTTATTTTTTTTAAAGCAACCATATTTGTATTGTGTACATAAATGTGAATTCTTCAGGACATACTATGTATATAGATTTGGGGGAAGGTGGTGTGCAGGAGGAAGTGAACTTACACTTTTAGTCTATACATCTTTTATACTTTTATATGTTTAACATTTTTAAGCTCTAAGAGTATATTAATGTATTACTGTGCAGCTGTACAAATTAATGTGGATTGCAACTGAACTATGTAAATACTACAAAGAGTGAATATAGTCTAATCAGTGCAAATGATATAATTTCTTTTAATAGCTAATATGCATTCAGGATGGTTACCTTTCCCTGCTGACAGAAACTGGTGAAGTTCGTGAGGATCTTAAGCTGCCAGAAGGTGAACTAGGTAAAGAAATAGAAGGAAAATACAATGCAGGTGAAGATGTACAGGTAAAGACCTATGGGAAGATTGCTTTTTATAAAAACTTTGTCCTAATCTAGTTAGCAAAAAATGCCAACTATGAAATGTAGTTCTTAAATACTGCTGAAATTGAGAATGATCTCTATAAGACAGTTTTCCCATGATACCCTTAGAGACCCATTACCAAAGAAAGTATCAAAGTTCACTTTTTGCTAGGTAGACACTGCCAGCCCCAAATTTGTTTTGAAGATCAGCATATGAGCTATTAAGTATGAAAAAGGATGTTATGGGAATACTAAAGCGTGAAGGTGATTTACTCTGTTATAACTCTCAGAAGTATAATATCTAATAAGTACTGAGGCATTTATAGCTCTTTTTTCCCTGTTCCCTGGAAGTTACCTTAAAAACCACAATTTGAGAAATTTTACTTCAGAAAACTATAAAGAAAATAGATTATCTGGACTTAGGATACCTCTTTCCAAAGTCAATGTGTATAAAATATCCACAAATATCCAGTATATAATAAATTAAATATATATGTATTGCTTTCTGAATAACTTTTTGCCTTCATTTTTCCCTTCTAGGTGTCTGTTATGTGTGCAATGAGTGAAGAATATGCTGTAGCCATAAAGCCCTGCAAATAAATGGGAACATCAGGCATGAGCAAAATGTTTAGGTCTGGATCAGCCACAGATCTAAAGTTTGGTTCTAAGTTGTCACCAAAGCTATGGCCTTCATAAGCAACCTCATTTCTTTTTTAATTGTTTTGAAATAATTGTGCTGAGTTAGTTTTGCAGGCAATTGGTAATTTAAAATAATCAAGCTGTGTAATTCTGGGTTTTTTTAATTTTGTAGGTGTCTTCCTTATAACTTTGTTGCGGTTTTCAGTGAGTCCAAGAAACAGATAAGATGGCTTTAGCAGATATGATTTGTCTGAGCAAATCATTCCTGAATTTTAGTTGATAATAAACCAGGGTTTTAAATCAGACAATGTAGCATCTAGTGGTATTGAAGTACCACATTTAAGTTGAATTGCTCTGTAATAATTTCAGACTTAATAGAGAATAAGTAGATTATGGATTGGAATTGTCACAGCTTCAGCCTGTGTATGGCAAGAACAAGTCCTTAAACAGAAATCATGTTATCAAAAAGTGTCGGTTATCTTAATAGGCATGTGCAGCCACCTGTATTACCTGTATTACCTCAGTCACACTTTTCTTTGCCAAATTGTTGGAGGACTAAACATAACCTTCTATGTAGTAATTTTGATACCTGCTTGTGGTTGACAGGGAGGCATTGAACTGTTGGGTGACTATTCTTAGCTAGTCAGATTGTAAAGGAGTCTGCAAGGGACAGTGGCACAGGTGTTGGTTAGAGCTATAGGTCTTTACTGGAGGCCTGTGTAATCAGCATAAAAATAGGAAGTTTCTAGTTATGTTTTTGCTTTTCCCTTTTGTTCTCTCTCTGTATTTAAAGGAGTGACCTGCTTTCTAGGGTACGATATAGTGCTTTTTATTACTTACGTTGAATAAATTGTTGGTATTTATAGTAGTCCCTCCTTTCCAACCATTTTTAAGGAGATTTTTTTTGACATTAAAGTATTTAGTTGTCAGACAAAAACTGGAAATTCTTACTTTAAATTGATTTGGAACATTTGTTAAATTTATGTATACTTTTTCTAAAGTGAAATGAAAGTAAATCATGGAAGAAGAGTTACTTTATGTGATAAGTATTATTTTACTTATTTTAAGAAGTACATGTATTTTTTCTGATTGTTATGTACTTAATTCAGTTACTGGTATGAAACATAACTAGGAAAGAGTTCTGCAAACCGAATTATTTTAAAAACTATTCTAGGAGACACAGCTACATTTCTCTTTATTCTTTTGGATCATATATATCTTATTTCCAGGACTCTGGACATGGTCACAGGGTTTGTGAGGACCTTTGACTTAATAACAATCATATTGAAATGAAACTTAGAACAAAATCATTACTTCAATAATACCTTCATTCTCTAAGACTGAGTATGAGACCTTTCCCATCATCCCTTGATCTCTGAAAGGCCTTTGTTTCTATCATCTAGAGGAAAACACATATGATGCTGTAACTGATCTAATCAGTGACTGAATATAGCAGTAGGAATAGAAGATTCCAAAGGTTTTAGTTACTTAATTTGTGCACATTTTTAAATCTTGTATTGGCTTCAGCAAACGCATTTGGAAAAGAAACAAGAAATGCAAGGAGAATTCTAAAGCACAAGAAATACTGAGATTGTAGTTAATAATTTTAGTGTAACATTTTAGCTTTTGCCCATCTAAAGCACAATTAGGAATTAGGCTAAATTCTTTCCAGTATTCCGTTTAAATATCTACTACATACTGCTCTAGTTTTTTAGTACTCTGTACTGTGTGTTTTACTTGTTGCTCGTTGCGTTGTTACCCACAGGAATCCCGGGAAGTTCTCAATCTGTGCTACTTGCTGGTCACTCATATGACCCCGGTTAACCATATTAGTGTTCTAGTTTACTATGAATTCTGGATTAGCATGCCCTTGTTGTTGTTCCTAACTTGTCAAACTTCACATAAATACATTTTCAATTGTGAGGTAAGCATATGTAAATTATAATAATGCATCTCTATCTTCATACCTTGAATGGCAAAAGCTTTTATGCGTAAATATTTTAAGTACTATAATGAAGTGTAAATACTCTTCTGATATATAATTATAAGTATAGATTTTAAAGATATGGGACTTTATTTTCACATAAGTCAATACATGTTTCTCTAGAATAAAATATTTCCTTTAGTAAAGCTTTATAAATTATATTAAAAGGAAGCAGGTAAACATATTTTTTAACATAGAACAGAAGTGACTTCATTCTTTTTTGACATCAGAAATATTAAAAGTTGACTCCTAGTATTTGTTGTACTTTTCTGTAGCAAATGTTAAATATCACAGGTTACCACGTATAGAGTGTAGACTGTCCTGTTGATAGATTATACAATGATACACCATTTTTGTCTGCAGGCATTTCACCAATTTATATACAGTATAAGCAAATGGAATATTTGTTTCTTTCTAGAGCAAAGTATTTTATTTCTACTGTGAAGACTTTGTTATGTCTTATTTGCTACTACAAAGTTGTATACCCTCTGAAATAGATCAAATTATTGCTACTTTGACTTAGCATTTGCATCATAAACATAATATGATGTTTCTTTCATTCTCCCCTCCAAGGGCTGTCTGTCACTTGAAATTGTTGCTAACCAAGCTCTTGAATCCGTTACCATTTATGGTACAAAATTCTGTACCAATGCTTTATAATGATTACCAAAACTCTCCTGCAGCCAGAGCATGATATCTTTAATAGGAGATGCTGTAATAAAATGTTTAGGCTATAAAATTTGGGGACACAATTTTTCATTATAGCACAATGTGAGTATGTGCATATGCACACATAGCTTTGTATGTTTATTCTTTTTACAAAGTCCTTCCAACTCTTAAAAGTACTGTAGTCTGGTAGTGCCTCAAATGTTGGTAACTTTTTTTTTTAATTTACAACTTTTCCAGAATTTGTTTTTGTAACTTCAAAGTTTCTCAATTAGATTATTTCTAGTTGAGCTGTAATTTGAATGCATTGTTCTCAGGGCTGTTTGTGCTAAGAGCTGAAGTTGCATTATTTTAAAGCTAACTGCCTGAAAGTATATTGCAAAATTTTCCCAAATCGTAATACAATGATACATGCAAATAAAAAAATCCTTAACATCAACATACTTAACCTATATGCTAAGTATTAAAGAAAAAAATGGGAACATTGGTAACATCTATACTGGAATCTTGCCATATTTTTTTCATTTTAGAATAGAATTTGGTAGTCTTACCTTAGAACTCAAACCTTAATGATGTATCTGAAAGCATTCCTTTGGCATGGACCCCAAAGGTAGTTTTTAGAGCCAGACAAAGTTGTAGTGGTTCTCAAACATATTTAGGGACAATAGATCAAAAATTCATAATGCTTTTTTGTGTACATGAAAATGTTTACATACTGAATTCTATAATATGAACTGGAAACAAATTTACTATGAGAAAATGTGGCTCTTAAGCAGTATAAGAGCAAACTATAAGCATATTTCCATAAACTGTATGTTATACTGAACTGATCAACAGTTTAAAATTTTCTAACTTAGGTATAATATTTTATAGTTTTTAAGCCTTTTTTTCTCCTAGCATTCAGAGAAGTATAGACAACAAAGGCTATGAAAAATTTATTGTGGAAAAATCTTAAAATTGAGAAAATTCAATCTATTAACTTTAATCTATTAAATTTTTTCCCCTGAATTGGATATATGGCATCATTATTTGATTTTAGCAGGGAACATTTGGATTTAGCTTATGGAACACAGATGT
This sequence comes from Eumetopias jubatus, assembly GCF_037043125.1. Taxonomy (NCBI): domain Eukaryota; kingdom Metazoa; phylum Chordata; class Mammalia; order Carnivora; family Otariidae; genus Eumetopias; species Eumetopias jubatus. The sequence continues at coordinate 93,318,310 of NW_028274807.1, forward strand.
TCTGTGAGAACATGACTTGAAGTCACTATATAATGTTTCTCCATTAAGTATACATCTGGACATCAACTTAAGTACCAAGTGAGGTCAAGTGCCTGAAAAGTGCTGCCTACATCTAATTAGCATGTTTTCCTTATGTGAAAGATGCATCTTATAGCAATGCATATCAGGCTTTCACCTGCTAGAAACATACTTGTTGCCAAACTTTACCAACCACCACTCTTCCTCTCGCCTTAGAATTGGGTGAAACCCCTATTTTACAATTGAGAGAAAGGTTCTTTTATTTATATGAAGTCCCTAAAACTATTTCTTGGCGTTGGTAGACTTAGATTTATCTTAGGTTGAGATTATATTTTTTAAAAACTCTAGACATTAAACTATATTCAGTGATGACTGTACAGCTTCTCATAAGTCATAGTTATGATCTTTCTTGAGAGGAATTATTACGGTTAATACCTAATAAATAAGCACTCTTGTGCTTGTTATAAAATATAATGCAAATTACTAGTTCTATGCTAGTATAATGAAAATGACTAGTTCCGCACTATTATGTACCTGTGTTCTCTCCAAAAAGGAAATAGTTGAAATGGCATTGTTTAATCCAGTGGCACTTTATTAGTAACACATTTTATTTGTTTTAGGTATAAAAGAATTCTTGCTTTTATCTACCGAGACTCATGTTTTAGCTAAAACTTTAAAATTGTAAGACCTGTAGTATGGATATTATAATTGTGCATTTTACATTTCAGAAATGGGTAAAATTCAAATATTGTCTTTGGCTATACTAAAATGTTGAAATTCTTTATATTATAGATGATGAACATCAATTATAACTTTTTGTTACATTAAGATATATTTGTCTGGTAACTACATCAGTTATATTAAATAAAAATAAAGTTAACTTAATAGCTTGCCCTATTCTTGTACATATATATTCCTAAAACTATTTTCATACTAGAAAATAGTATGGATTAAGGTATTTAGCACTATTAAAAGAAAATGTCACTTGTTTTTACCATGTTTTTATAGTCTAGGTCCTTACTAGAAAGCACCTAGCTTTATGGCTGAGAATGTTATTTTTTAAATTTTTAAGTTTTTAATATTTTTAAAATATGTAAAATAGTCCCATGGTTCAAAATTCTGTAATTACAAGAGTAAGAACATATTCCCATCTTCATCCTTTTCCTTGCATACTTCCAGAGACATTTAATGTAAGAGCAGTTTATGGTCCCTCCTCTACCCCTGACCTGCCAGACTCAGGTGTTCTCTACCAGCATTGCTGTTCTCTTTCCACAGTGATATGAATGGTGTGATGAGTCCCTGAAGCAAACCCTTCATCCTTTTTCCAAGCCTATGTGTAATCAACACCATCTGGACATTTTCATCCTTAGGTGGCTCAACCATTTCTTCCTTTTACACACTGTACCATTCTAGAACATTTCCCACTCCAACATGTGAGCCATGCCAAAAGACTACCATGGCAGTTGTAACCTCATATCCATGGCCAGTATTATTGATATCCATACCCTTCCAAATCCAGTGAGATAATTGTGCAATACACAAAATACCAGATTAGAGTCTTCCAGCTCTTAGTCCTACTCTTTTTGCCATTTGCAGATACCAGTAGCCTGGTCTCCCAGAGGGAGGCATGGGAGGAAAAAGAGTGAAAAGGCTAATTATTTGTTATGTGTCAACTGTCTTAATCTCCTCTCCTCCATCCCCAACCTTATAATTAAGCATTCTATCCAAATAGGAGGTGTCCTGTAGAATTGCCACATTTAGAACTCCTACTGTCTGTCTAAAGTGTGTGCTCCCCTGGGAATTTAAAACATCTATAGGCATACCACAGAAATATTGCAGGTTTGGTTCCAGACCACTGCAATAAAGCAAATATCAAAACAAAGTGAGTCAAATGTTAAATTTTTTTGTTTCCCGTACATATAAAAGTTACGTTTACATTATACTGTAGTCTGTTAAGTGTGCAATCCCATTGTGTTTAAAAAGGCAATGTACATACATGAATTAAAAAATACTTTATTGCTAAAAAAAATGCTAACCATCTGAGCTTTCAGCAAGTCATAATCTTTTTGTTGGTGTAGTTTTGCCTCGATGTTGATGGCTACTGACTGGTCAGATTGAGTGTGGCAATTTTTTAAAATAAGGCAACAATGAAATTTGCTGCATTGATTAATTATTCCTTTCATAAACTATTTCTCTTCTCTTGATAGCATTTTATGTAGTAGAACTTCTTTCAAAATTGGGAGTCAGTCCTCTGAAACCTCAAACACTGCCGCTACTGTATCAACTAGGTTTGTTATATTCTAAATCCCTTATTGTCATTTCAGTAATCTTTACAGCATCTTCACAAGGAATAGATTTCATCTCAAGAAACCCATTTTCCTTGCTCATCCATAAAAAGCAATCCCCAATCCATTAAAGTTTTATGTGATTTCAGCAATTCAAATATAATAATGAAAAAGTGAAATATTGTCAGAATTACCAAAATGTGTCACAGAGATATGAAGTAAGCAAATGGTGTTGGAAAAAATGATAGGTTTGCTGGACTCAGTTGCTATAACCTTCAATTTGTTAAAAAAACAAAAAACAAAAAACACCAAAAACCAATACCTGTGAAGTGCAATAAAGCAAAGCACAAGATGAGGTATGCTAATATTCCCATGATACATTCAGCAGGATCAGTTGCAACCACTGAGTGTGTTTTGGGTAAAAAGGACCACCTACAAGGTTACATCAATTAATTGTCCAATTTGAGATTTATTTCTGGATCCAGTCAAAATAATTTTGCGGGCACACCCCTGGGGACGTCCCAACATCACAATGACTTGTGTCCAACCTCAGTTGCCATCAGATCCCTAGCACAGATTCTAATTAGCAAAATGAAAGCTCACCTACCTAACACTGATAGTATGTCTGCCCTTCTTTGTTCACAATTATGTGTATGAGTTTCACTTAAAAAATTGCTGTCCTCTAGTTCATTTTAATTGCTGTGCAATCAATGAGATAAATCTTTTGGAGATATTACGTACGTATCACTAACACCCTGATGTTAGAGAACATACCTTCCTTTCAAAGGCAAATGGAGGGACACCTGGGTGGCTCAGTCCTTAAGCGTCTGCCTTCAGCTCAGGTTATGATCCCAGGGTCCTGGGATCAAGTCCCACATCGGGCTCCTGCTCAGTGAGGAGCCTGCTTCTCCCTCTCCCTCTACTGCTCCCCCTGCTTGTGCTCTCTCTCTCTCTCTCTCTCTCTCTCTCTGACAAATAAATAAAAATCTTAAAAAAAAAAGGCAAATGGAAATTTCATAATACAGAATAGGGCACAAAGAGAACAGTAGTTTCTATAAGGTAGAAATATTTAAAATAACACTCTGATACCAATTCCAAGTGAAATTAAAAACAAAATTGAAAAATAAAACTCTTCTACCTGGAAATTTAAGGACCTGTTATGTAATTCTGTGTTGAAAGGGGAACTACAAACAAGCAATTCCTGAAAGACAATGATAGTGAAAACACTATATATCAGAATCTATATAAAGCAGTAGAAAAAAAATATGTAGCCTTAACATCTATATCAATAAAAATGAAAGAATGAACATAAGTGAACTTAAAGTCCTAAATCAAACTAGAAAAATAACAGCAAGATAAACCAAAAGAGAGCACAAGAGAAGAAATGATAAAGATAAAAGCAGAAATTAGTGAGGTGAATAGAAAAATAGCACATTTAAAAAATAAAATTCTGGTCCTTTGAAAAATTAACAAAACAACAAATCCCTGGCTGATTTATTTAAGGTGGAGGAAGAAAACACAAATAGAAAAAATGAGAAATACTAGGAGGAATGACTAATAATGCAGAGGAAATAAAAATAAAACATTCAAATAAATTTGAAAATCTAAATGATATAATTTCTTAGGAAAATGTTATTAGAATCAACCTCAGTAGAAATAGCCTAAACAGAACAATTTTAATAAAATAAAGAAATGAAAAGGTTATCAAGAAACCATCCCGCAAAGATTTATAGATGTAGATATAGATGGAGGGAAAGAGGAAAAACAAATGATAAATTAATGGGGCAAAGTGTCAATAATAGGTAAAAATATGAAAAAAGGATATATAGATACATGTATGTATCTTTTGTCCAGATTTCATGTATTTATGTGTATGTGTGTGTTCTTTGAACTATTTTCATAATTTACAATTTTAGGTACAGTAATTATTTCTAAAACTTAATTCAGAAAACATGTATAGTACCATCTAATTTTTATAAATGAATGTAATTACTTGTGTAATCTGAATGATTTATATTTATACATTCACATTCACAAACATGCCCACAAAGCATTAGCTATTTCCAAACAAGTGGGATTTTAGATATTTTTATGCATTATCTTTTTTGTTTCTCTGTATTTCTTTCCATGAGCATTTCTTTTGACTTAAGATACTAATTTTGTTAATTTAAGAAGTTCCTTAAAGCAATGTTTATAATAGTGTAAAAGTAGAAATAATTTAAATGGCCACCAAAAGATAAATGACAAGCTAAAAACAAGACAAAAATGATAAAAATTAAGCAATTAAAAAAGATACTTATTCTCATTTTAAAGTTTGATCAATTATTCAGAATTCCTGTGGCACTAACAGGAAAATCTTACTTCTGAAATTGCTATTGTTAGAAATAATGAGAACAAATTATCACTTAAGTTTTTCCTAAATACACACTGAGAGAAAAGATACATTGAAGCAAGCATAAATTTTTAATCATAGTTTTAAATGCTTTCTAATCAAATTAGTAAAGGAAGGACAAGCATTTCATTTCCTATTGATTTCAGTTCCTATTTCCCCTACCTGGTACTCTTAACTTTCATTTATGAGTATTTGACAAAGAACATTCAAGGTTAGAGGAGTTAAAAGCAATATTCTTCAGTGGTAATGAGTTTTCTCTTAGTGCCTCATTGTTTGCACAGTTGGGCTGAACACATCCTTCGCCAAAGCTGTGCAGTTTGCTTCCATAGGACTGTTTGTGCTATAATGTCGTTTGAGTATTATTTTTCTGGAGATGGGTAGTGCTTTCCTATGTTGCATTCTAAGTGATTTCCCATTCACTAATTTTTTCTGCAGCTGTGGCTACTCTCCTGTTTAACTCATCCACTGTTTCTGAGGTTTTCTATTTTTAATTTCTAGAACTTATTTTCTTTAAGTCCTGGCCAATTTGATTGTTCCTGTTTCCCTTAACATATTTTAAATACTTTTAGCTTTTAAATATGTTCAAGACACTTATTTTATATTTTGTCTAATTCCAATGTATATTGGTCTGATTTCATAGATTTTGGGGGGGGTTGATTTTCATTCATAGTGGCTTTTTTTCCTGTGTATTTAGTGATTTTAAAAAAATTGTCAGCTCATACTTCTGTAAGTTTATCACAGGGAATCCTTTGTGCCTGGATCAAAAGTGCATTTCTACAAATAGCACCTGTATTTGCTTCTGCCTAGCACTACCAGTCCAAGCACACTTTAAACAACATTTTTAGATTGAAGCTTTTCCATGCTATTTGAGCTGAGCTCATCCTAGTTCCAGACTTATAGGAGCATGCCTTGTCAATTCCAAAAAATTTTTACTTTCCACCAACTTAATCATACATTAGAAATTATAAAACTGTGTTTTAGCCAGTTTTTCAGGGTGGCTACATATGGAGGGGTTTCTCTGTGAATCTAATCTGCCATATTGTTCTTCTATATTTTATTTTATTGACTTATTCAAGCTCCAGAATCATGTAGATCAAATGACGGAAGTTTATATTAGAAATATATCTCATATATTACAGTATCTTATATTTGAATACCTGGAAAGGCAACTTCCCCTTATTCTAAATTGTCTTGACTCTTTTCAGACATTTAATTCATTTGTTTTAAAATCCATTGTCAAAATTAAAATATCTGGGAGAGGGGTGTTGACAGGCATTGTGTTCATACTGTATGTGTAAAATTTGGGAAGCACTATGTGCAATATTTAATCTTACCATCTGCACATTTCTAGTTAATATTCTTTTTAGGGTTTTCTCCCTAATTTGGAGAAATCTTTTTTTCCCCACTATAGTTTCCATCTAGTTATTTTGAGATTACTAGCTATTTTGAAACACATGTTTTTAATATCTCCTTTGTACAAATGACTTAACAATTCTTTAGGGTTTTTTTTGTTTGTTTGGTTTTGGTCATAAGATGGAAGTCTGCCAAAAACAATGGAAATAAAATAGTGCCTCAATTATTGGCTTATTTTCAAAATAGCTAATAGTGCAAGGATCATTTCTGCTCTGCAGCCGGAGCAGCCCTGAGAAAATGCCAACTGCCTTTTTTCCCCTTAATGTTCGGAAAATAAGTGGAATTATTATGGTTCTTGAGGTAAACAACCAAAAAAAAAAAAATCTTCTTGAAATGGATTTCTCCCAGGAATTCAATACCTTTATGCAGACCCTACACATTATATGCTTCATTAAAGCATAGTTTCCACTATTACTAATCGCTGTCATAAAAGATATATACAGTTGTCACTTTCTATGGTCAGTCTCCAAATTAACAACAAAAGTCCACCCCATCCCTACCCCTGACCCCCAGTATGATAGTTTCACCTCCATATAAAAAATTGCAAAACATTGAGAAGCATATCACTTTTCTGATCTGATGTCAACTTGTAATTCTTCAAAGTTCAAAAGCTATTTTTTCCTTTTGTCATCTAAACTGTCACCATCCCACATCCACCCTCATGTGCTTTGTCCATTTTAGTAGTTAGGTCTCAGCAAACATTCATTGAATTTTAATTGGGAAGCATTTTGGATGGAAGTCAAGAGTCCTAGGGTGTCATGAGCACACTATAAAGGTGCACACATGAGTTATGTCTTTCCATAATGGCAGCTTTATTCAATCATAAAGCAAGGTTAACATAATTATAAAGCAGGTTCAGGATTCCAAACTCAATGACATTCATTAGTGTTTAACTTGTTTTCTTACACATCACACAAATTAAAGCACAAGAGAATCACATAACAAGATAAAACAAGGGGTAGGAAGTTAAATGAACCAAACGCAGTCATTTTGTGAGTGTGCAGTTGAGATAAGGCCTCCCTTCGGTCTAAGTCAGCACTCAGCACTTGGTACTTAAATATGTTCAAGCGGTGAAGGATCTCTGTTCTGTCCCGAAACCATTTGGGCAGGGTCTTCAGGGCAGTTGCCTTTTTGATGTGGTCAGAAATGAAAGGGTCAGCATCTGGAAAGTCTTGAGAGTTTGCTGCAAAAATCCTCCCTTTTTAAAGGAATTCAATCAGTCTTGGACCTTTGTAAACCTCGTCTGGTTCTGCTGGTTATCAGTTTTTGGTATGGTCAGCCTGCGCTGGCTTCCAACACATCTGGTCTTAGCTGCAATGCCCTTGGCTGCTTACATCACTGCTTAACCTAAATTCTGCTTCACAGGAGTAACTCCATCTTAATTTCTACTAAAACCCATGATAAAAGTGAAGCAACAGTGAACTCAAGTGAACAAGTAAGCAATACTTTTTTTTTCTTAAGAGTTTTTTCCTCGAGAATCTAGTTTATTTTGGCTCCCTCAGTTATTTCCCTCAACGGTCATTTAAAAAACAAGACTCATAGACAAAACACAAATACAGAAGTAACTTTTTCGCTGTGGGGTCGTAATTACAATGTAAGACAGGAGATCCCAAAGCAACCTGAGAGCCTTGCCCTGATTGTTAAGATCTAGGCGATTAGTGAAAGATGATTCCTCCATCCCTCGGTTGTGTTTATCTGGGAACCACCTCCCGTAACTGCGGAGACCTTTGTAGTCAACGGACGAACGTCGTCATTGGCGGAAAACCCTGAATCATTTTACTACGGCCGCTAGCCGGCGCGCTCAGGAAACCTGACCGCATCCGAAGCCTATCCTCCGCCGCACGCCCGGGTTTCCTGGGTTACGGGCCTCCCCACGCTCTCTTCCGGGAGGCGGCGAGCATACGCTCTCGGCGCGTGACGCAGCACGTTTTGCTATAAGTACGTGACGCGCGACGGTCGCTTTCTCTTTGATCGCCCGACCGCCTTTCAAAATGGCGCCGGTGAGTGAGGGTGGGATTTGGGTGGGAGCGTGTTACCCCAGCGTAGATGATTTTTGCCATCTAGCAAGTTGGGGGATCTCATTTGAGATAAAGGGAGGGTAGAAATGGAGACTGGGTCAGGAACACAAGCACGATGTTAAGGTTCTCAGTTGTTTTTTCGAGACACCTGGCGACTGCCATGCGGTCTAGTGGAGTTCTAGGTGGGCCCGGAGTTTGGATGAGTGGCGCTGGCAGCGCAAGGAAGGAGGTACAACGATGAACCGGACTAATGGGACAGCATTGGGCCATTTCTTTTCAATCTCGCTTCTAATAATGCCAATGCTAGCCTATTCGTTTGCGCTAGGAAGGAGATTGGGTAATCGGACCGGTCTGATGGCCTTGCCAGAGCGAAGGGAGCTCCGAGGTTACAAAAGTTTCAGAGAACTTTGGAACTAAGTTGAGGAAGAAGTTTCTTTAATTCCTCATGAAGAAACTTTTTAAAAAGATAAAAGTCAGGACTCGCAGATGTAAAAGCGTGCACCAAAGATATTATGTTCTTAATTAACAAGGGAATCAATAAGATATTTAAAACCAATCCAAAGAGCATTTGAAAAGGTAGGTATATGTCGACAATTTACCAGTTCTAAGTTTTGGATATTTGGGGCGGGGGGAGAGGGGTACAAGTTACTCGGCTACTTAAAACCAAACTGGCATTAGTACCTGGTGTCCCTGGGGTGGATCTAATTTGGAGATGGCATCCTCTGATACTGATTTGTCTGTTTTCAGTATATTGTCTGAATGTAAATGATAGTAGCCACAGCAGCATTTTACTTGGATAGCCCGATTATGTGTATTGGTCTAAGTTTTGGGTATGAAAAGCTAAAGTTACATAATTTTTTCAAATTGAAAGTCTTTACAGGACCTAGGGTCCCCCTCCCCTCTCTCACCTATAACAACATAAGGATTTAATTCTCTAGACTTGAGTGGGTAGAAGATCCTATTCTGGCACATAATTGAGGTTGGGCAAGGTAGTGTATACTACCTGTGTCCCATAGGGCCTGGCCTATGGTAAACAGTATCTGATAATTTAAAATTGAATGTCAGTGGTCTGGAAAATATTAAAGGCCCATAAAACTTAACTTGATGATTGGAAAAGAATGGGCTTCATTAGACATTCAGTGGGTTTCAGTTTTAATTTACAGTAGAAATTAGATTGATCCTTATATTAATCTTCTCTGGTTGTAAATACAGGATTCTTTGGAATTTACTGATGAAGGGAACTAATAGTGGCTTGCCATATGCTTCGAGCTTTCTTGAGTATTGCACTTTTGAGATACTTGGACAGTGGGCGGGGAAAATTTCCGTTGGATTTTACAAAAACTTGGTTTAAACCAAGGAGTGTATCTCTTTTCACACAGCCTGAATGAGGAAAAGGGTATATCCAATAGAAATGAAGCAATTTTTTAGAATTTTGGACCATTTCATATATATATGTATATAACATCACAGTACATGTACATCTTTGGGCTGCTACAGATTTTAAAGTTTTGTATATAAAGTGAGCAAATTGAATAGTTGTAATTATGTTAACTATCTGTAGCAGAAAGACAAGAAGCCTAAGAAGTCAACCTGGAAATTTAATTTGGACCTTACCCATCCAGTAGAAGATGGAATTTTTGATTCGGGAAATTTTGTAAGTATCACTCTCCTCAGCTTGTTTTTATCATTGTAACAGAGTTTTTTTTTTTTTTTTTTTGTAACAGAGTTCTTAATGATTAAAGTATGTAATATTTGATTTTAACCTAAGCTCTATTCCTAGGGTACCTTCCCTAGTGACTATCTAGGGTTTTCTTCCCTAGTTTTGCATGTTTTCTGTTTTAAAATAGGAACAGTTTCTACGGGAGAAGGTTAAAGTCAATGGAAAAACTGGAAATCTGGGGAATGTTGTTCACATTGAACGCTTCAAGAATAAAATCACAGTTGTTTCTGAGAAACAGTTCTCTAAAAGGTTGGTATTTGTTTACCATAATACTTTAGTGAAATTATGGTAATTGTGAATATTTCATAGAATACATAATCCTTGTGTTTTCATAGGCAGGAGTAGATGTGTTGATGATAAGGTTAGAGAGATACAAACAGAAGTGTTTTGAACTTATTAATGGCCTATGTGAATGGAAAATATGTTCAGTAACTGGGTGAGTTACTTAGGCTGGTTGTCAGTAAGCGTAATTTATTGCTGGAATATAGGCAAGTTATATACAGGGCTCCTGTCCAGTGCATGGTAGTCCCTGAAACCCAAATTATGTATGAACTTTAACAATGTTAAATGTTTTAATATTAGAATATGTTGCAAGAAACATGTCTAATGTGTAACATGAAAGTAATGTCCTAAATTAAGTAATATAAATGTTTTCTTATACATGTGGTTTTAAGGTTTTGGTGGTTTATTTAGTAGAGGCAGCCAGTCAAAGGTAACATTTTGCCAGTTTTAGTTCGTTTAATTTACTAAGTATTTACATGGCAGCACTCTTGTAGGACTGGATAGCCAAACAGGCAAGTACCTACCACTAAGGAGCTTAAATTCTAGTGGAAAGAGACCAATGAAATATTAAGTAGTTGATAAGTGCTGTGTAAATGCATAAAGAGGATTTCAGGGTTGATATTTTTAGATAAGTGGTCAAGAAAATCTCATCGAAATGAAGTGCTGGAGTGAGGCATGCAAATTAGGGAATTCCCAATTGTGGCTGAAAAAGACTGATGGTGGAAGCTGAAGACTACGAACCTGTTGTGAGAATAGGTGAGCCAGTAGTGTTTTGGACTTAAGGAACAGTGCATGTTAGCTGTGGTTATGAATTCACCACTAGGGATTTGGGGATGAAAGGTAATGTTCTCAGGGATCTTCACAGACATGCCCATAATTATTATAAATGCAATGCTGTTAATTGCTGTGTTGAAGGTAAGAGATAGGGCATAAGAATTTGCAGAGAACCTGAGATGGAATGAAGTATTCCTAGCAGAGGGAACAGCGTTAAGAAAGGACAGGGAAGCTCAAGTATTGCTTGATAGTTCAGAATTGATGTAAAGTGTAAATGAAAGAGTGGCTGGAGTGATGAAATTAGACCATGTTTCAAAGCTTTTTATAAGGACTGAGCCATATGTTAGTTGAAATTGTGTCGATAAACCTGTAAATGGATTCAGCCCTGTTGATAGGTTTCCTTTTGTTGATCGTGGAATTGAGGTTAGGGATGTTGATAGTGGTGAAAGGAATGTTGACAATTTAGTACATAATACATTTAAGGAATAAAATTGTTCATTAAAAGGTAATCTGATTATGGCAGTAAAACTGAAGGGGAAACTACTATTGCTCTTACTAGCTTCAACATAAAGGATGTTTATGTTAGGGATATGGGAGAATAGGGTTTGTAGGAGAATCGGCCTATTGTGATTGGGGTTGAATGGCCACCTTGTTCTTAGATCTCCAACAACCTTGAACAATGTTGGATACAAATGAAATATTTTGGAGGGAACATTAAAGATGAATGAATACAATTGCATATCTTTTATATAAGCCTTTGCATAGTAGATAATTGTATTTCTTAATGAAATTCATGTCTTTATTTTAAAGGTATTTGAAATATCTTACCAAGAAATACCTTAAGAAGAACAATCTTCGTGATTGGCTTCGTGTGGTTGCGTCTGACAAGGAGACTTATGAACTTCGTTATTTTCAGATTACTCAAGATGAAGATGGATCTGAGTCTGAAGACTAGATGAAGCTGCCCCTTACAGGGTTTTGCTTGTTAATAAAACAAGTGAAGCATGGGAAAGAAAGAAACATCTAGAAATGGACTTTTAGTTTATTGGTAAATAAAAAGCATTGTACTCTGTTTCCGCCTCTTTTATTTAAGTATATGCCATTTACATGATTCTGGGCTTTCCTTTGATAGTAGTTATAAGCAGTATTTAAATAGCTGATAGCTGGTAGAAATTTTTCAGGATTTCTGAAATTCATCCTTTTATGGGTGTCCTCAAGTTAAAGTATGTAGTGTTGTATAGGAAATAATGAAACACTGTATTGGGTATAACTTTATATAGTGAAATACTCAAAATTCTCTTGACAGTCTTAAACGTTTTTATAGTTTGTAAATGCAATTCTGAGTGCCCAGAACAGTTCTTACACATAGGTGCTCTTACTGAGTCACTCCTGCCCTCTGCTTCAGAGATGCTGACTCCTAGTTAGTATAAAAGCTATGGGTGAGCATGGTACTGCTCTAAACCAATGTTAATTGACTATCAGACATCTCCAACCAGATGCCTTGTAGGTACTATAAATTCAAAACCTTCAAATCAGAATTTGGTATCTTAACAGATCCACTTCTGTGTTCCTTGTCTGTCCACCTCAGCCAGTTGGAATCTCATCTCCTTTCTCAAGCTTCTCCCTGCTGGTAATAATAAAAGTAGTGGTCATCTACTGCTTAGTTCTCAGTGGATGGACCCTTTCCCCCAAATAAAGTAGCCTTTGAGCAAATAGAATGGTTTGGCAAAATCCAGATTGCGAGAGATGAGAGAATAATGGGAGGGAGGTACTGGAGCTGCATCAGTTTTCTGGGTTTTCCAGTAGTCCCAAGTAATGTGTCTCACTTCTACTTTTAACCTGAAAGTGGTGTCAGTACCTCAGATACTTGGGCCATGGGCCCTGATAGCAGTAGAAATAAAATAATGTCTTGGCTATTACAACCTAATGTACAGATTTACATAATTGGTTTGAGGAGTGTTGGGAATAATTTCATCAAGAGTATCAATTCTCTTGATAATTAAGAACTTGAGGTGCTCCCCAACATTCATGTACTGCTCTAGTGCAGCAACTCCTTTGTTCTTTCCTAGCTGTAATAAACTCTTAACCACCCTGTTTGAATAGTTCATGTTTTCTACCAATAGTTACCAAGATCCTCCTGTCATTCCTTTGTTGAGCATTGTGGATACAAGGGAGTAAAAACAACCTACTAGTATGGTTAGGGAAACACCAAATAATGCTATACAAACTTTTAAGTACAACAAAGAGGAGTTTCTAAAAGCAATTTGATCTAGTCAAGGTGACGAAGTATTTGAGCTGACTTAAAACATGGTAGTAACTGGGTAAAGGGAAAAGGGAGTTTTGGGCAGAACAACATAGGTAAAGTTCTCAGCACTTTGAGAATCTGGTTGGTATAGAGTACATCTGGAATAGAGTGGTGGTTGTGAGGAAAATTTGGAAAGGTAAGGTGGAAACCAGCCCATGCAGGACAGAAAAACTTTTTAATCTTGAGAGCAATGGGAAGCTACTGAATTTTAAGTGAACAGTAATACCCAATGAGATGTGCATTTTGAAAAAGATCTATGGCTGCATTGTGGAAAATCGTTTTCAGAGGGGTCATAGTAGATGCAAGGAGACAGGAAGGTATATGGCAGTATCCTGTGGTTATGGTAGGTAGCACTGGGGTGTTGGAGGAGATGGGGAGAAGACAGATTTTAAGAGATTTCAGAGGATAAAATCTGGGACTTGGTGGTGGACATTGGTGGTAGGGAGAGGTGTTGAGGGTGACATAATTGACTAGATTGCATATGCTGAGTTTGGTCACAATAGGGGAAGGCAGGAGTAGGGGGAAGTTCATTTTAGGCCAGGCTGAAGTTGAGGTCTACAAGATGTCCTGAGGAAGGGTCTAGGTGAAGATGTCCACTAGTCTGTGCATAGGTGATGATAAACAGTGGGGAGGGGTGAAATTGCCTGTGGGGAGTGTAGAGTGAGGATTAAGTGTTGGAGACACCAAATGCCTCTATTCATCCCCTAGAGTGATCCTTCCAAATGATCTGATTGTGTTATTCAGATGTTTAAAATTATTCTTCAAAGTTAATTTAACATTAACGTGTGTTCAAGCCTGTGTACACTATACCTTTAAGGAGTTGGCAGGTTAGTTGAGACAAGCGAATTTATTTAACAATTTATTGAAAGCCAGCTGCATAATGCAGTATCACAAGTAGAAACACTTGTCTTTGTGAAGCTTATACTCCAGTGGAGGAAGACAGACAGTAAAGTAAAATGTATGGTACATGGTAAATATGAGAAAAATAAGGGAGATAGGGAATGTAAGGAGGAAGGAGTGTTGCCCTTGTAAATAGGGTCAGGAAAGGCTTTACCAAGAAGGGCTCAGCGTAAAGACCTAAAGGAGCTAGTGGATCCAACTAGATACCTATGGGAGAAGCATGCAGGCAGGCAGAGACTAGCAGAACAAAGGCCCTGAGGCAGGGGTGCCTCTGGTATATTCAAGGAACGATAAGATTTCTGTGATAGGAACGATAAGATTTCTGTGATCTGAGCTAAATGTGTGGTGGAGAGTAGAAGGAGGTGAAATTAGAAAGGTGAAAGGGGTATGTGTGTGTGCTTGGCAGAGGGTGGGTGGAGAGTGGAGGATGGGGTGTTCCATTAAGCCAAAATGTAGCAGCTTAAAACTCAACTTATGGTTTCTGAGGATCAAGAACCTAAGAAGCAGCTTAGCTGGGTGGGTCTGATTGAGGATTTCATGAAGTGAAAGGCTGTGAGCCTTGGCTACAGTGGTGCAAAAGTTAGCAAACTACTGCTTGTCTTTGTAAATAAAGTTTTATTGGAACTGCAGTCCTGAACATTATTTTTCATATTGTATAAAATGGCAGAGTTGAATAGTTGCAATAGGGACCATAGGACCTGCAAGACCTAAACTATTTATTATCTGGCTCTTTAAGAAAATCTTTCTTTTGGGCTTGACTGGCGCTAATGATCTACTTCCAAGGTTGTTGGTAGAATATGTTTCTTGCCAGGTGCATTCTGCATGGAGCTGCTCATGACATAGCAGCTGGTTTTTCCTAGAGTGAGTGATCCAAGCCAGGAGGAGAAAGCAACCAAGATGGAGGTTCCAGTGTTTATAACCTAATTTCAGAAGTATTATGCCATTGCTTCTCCTTTATTGATCACACAGACCAAAGTTGGAAGAGTGAGAAGGGATAGCACAAGAGTTTGAACACCAGGAGGTGGGGATCTTTCCAAGACTATCTTGGAGCCTGGCTACTACAGGAGATATCAAATAGGGAGAGCTGTGCAGACCATCTGCTTCAGCTATCTTCCTGAGTACAATGAGGAACTACTAGTAGACTTGAGCTGAGAAGTGTAAGCTGACATTTTAAATGAATGATTATAGTGGAGTATTTTGTTAGTCTATGGTAAGAAGTTACGGGGATTCAAAGAATCTCAGACTAGCCATTCTGTCACGTGACTTCACAGTTTGGAAGCTATGAAGAATAAAGTCATTCGGAAGGGCTAAAATAGTCTCTCATTTTCTTTGCCTTGCAGCATCTCTACATGAATTGAAAAGTTTTTTAACTTGATTGGTTTTTGTTTTTTAATTTTTTAATTGGTACATATTTTTCCATTCAATTCTATATGTATTTATATCCATAAATAATGTATAACATTGTTTTGTGTCATTTTATAATTTACAAAGTGGTCCCAACCTATGTATATCCTTTTGAATTTATACACTGAATACAATTGTTCATGAGATTTGTGTTGATACATACAGATCTGGTCAGGTTTTTTTTTATTTCTATGTAGTTTTCCATTGTATGAATATTTACATTCCCTGTGATTACCAATATTATTTGAATTTATTTTTACTATTTTTATTTTGTGTTTTTTCTGTTTATACTTTTCCCTTCCTGCCCTTATTTAGGGGGAAAGGGAGTATCATGTGTTCTTCTTCTTTTTTAGTGGTTAACCTTATCTCCCAACCCCTACCTGCTGGCCCTCCACACATACAACCTCTGGCAACCACCAGTCTGTTCTTCATATCTATGGTCTTGGTGAATATATATATATATATATTATATATGTGGAATATATATATTATATATGTGGAATATATATATTATATATGTGGAATATATATATATATATACTATATATTCCACATATAAGAAAGATCATATAGTGTTTTAACTTTCTGGGACTTATATTTCATTTAGGATATTGCCCTCGAGGGCCATCCTTATCAAAAATGTCAAGATTTCATTCTTTTTTATGACTGAATAATATTCCATTGTGTGTGTGTATCACAATGTCTTTATCCATCGATGGACGTTTAGGTTGTTTCCGTATCTTGGCTATTATAAGTAATGCTGCAGTGAACATGGTGGTGCATCTATCCTTTTGACTTAGTGTCTTCATTTTCTTTGGGTAAATACCCAGAAGTGGAATTGCTAAATCATATAGTAGTTCTATTTTTAATTTTTTGAGGAATCTCCTTACTGTTGTCCATAGTGGCTGCACCGGTTTACAGTGCTACCAATAATGGTACACTGTACAGTCTTCACCAATACTTGTTATTTCTAGTCTTTCTGATAACAGCCATTTAACAGGTATGAGGTGATATCTCATTGTGGTTTTGATTTGCATTTCCATGATAATTGTGTAGAGCATCTGTTCATGCCCTTGTTGGCCATTTGTATATCTTCTTAGGAAAAATGTCCATTCAAATCTTCTGCCCATTTTTTAATTGGATTTTTTTTTTTTGCTATTGAGTTGTATGAGTTCATTATATATTTTGGATATTAAGCTCTCACTAGGTATATGATTTGCATATATTGTCTCCCTTTCACTATGTTGCTTTTTCACTTTGTTGTTCATTTGTTGTTCATTTGATCCATAAACTTCTGTTTCTCTAAATTTTAGTGTTTAAAAAATAAGGATTCTTAAAGCATAACTATTCTACCATTATCACACCTATACCAAATGAACAATATTTTCTTATGTTATTCAATGTTCAGTCAATGCTAAATTTCCCCATGTACCTCATAACTTTTAAACTGTGCAAATCAAGGTTGTAATAAGATCCAAGTGTTGCAATGAAATGATGTCTCTAAAGCTGTCTTTAACCTAGAGATTCTGATTCTCTCTGTCTCTGTCTCTCTCTCCCTACCCCCTACTCCCCAATTTCTTTGTTGATCAAACTAAGTCATTTGTTCTGTAGAATTTTCTGCAATCTGAATTTCCATGACACACATACCCCCAATCCCACTGGTGTCATTTAACATATTCCTCTGTCTGCTGTGTTTCCTGTGAATTGCTAGTTAGATTTAGAAACTTGATCAAATATTAAATTCAAGTTTGATTTTTTTTTTTGGCTAGAATACTTATAGCTGTCATTGTGTACATCTGTTAAGAGTAATATAATGTTTGCTTTCCTCTTTTGTCATGTTTGCTCCGCTGATAACCACTGCCTAGATTCATCATTTCCCTAGGAGTTGTCAAATGGGGAAACTCTTAATTCTATCATTCTTTTTTCATTTATTGGCTGGAATGCACCTAAAAGAGGTACTTTCCCTTATCAACCCCAAGGTACAGTTCCTTCCTATAAGGAAGATAGGATAAGTACTTACTTCTTTTCTGTTACGTACTAATTTTTCAAGTTAAAATATTTGATATGTTTTACCCATTATAATTACTTTTATTGATACTCAAATGGTCCTGTATTTGACCAATGGGAGCCTCTTCAACTTGGCTCCTGAGTCCTGTGACATAACCTCATTAGCGTTTTATTGCTTCCTTGGTCTCTGGTATGATAAGATGTTCTAGCTCTTTCAAATTTCCTTCCCCAGATCTGGAATCATCCATTTCTCCAGGGAGCTCTGGATCATGTTCTAGGTGCTAGACATGTTCATTGCAATTGTGTTGGTCATTGTTTCTTGGCCTTTTCAATGGACAGAGCAAGGAAATAAATACATGTTTGTTTTTCAAAATATGTAAGAAATTTATATTGATACTTCCAATTCAAATTTAGCACGACAGAGTTTTTACCTCATCTACTGTATCATCCTATTTCCTTTCTCCATGCTGAAAATTTCAGTGGCACTAACACAAGTACTTACTTGCTTTACCTCACAATAGGCACACAATAGTCCCCCAAAAGCAATACCAATATTACTTCCTGTAATATAATTACTTTACAATTAAGATTGTTTTGCAGTTCTTTTTGTCCTTATGGTATATCCCACTAGGAATGAACAAAGTCCTATGTTTGAAAGCCACTAGAAATGATTCATCTCTCTCTGGTTTTGGCACAAACTTGATATATAGGTTTATTTGTTTCATTTTACTTTGGATTTTTAAAAGTTTACTTAAAATCTTCTTGTATTTTATAATTCTGTAATATATTTACAAGGTTCCAAAGTCCAAAACAAAGTATGTTCACAGAAGTCTAGCTCCTGTATTAGTCCCCTTCATTCCAGGTCCTTCCTCCCCCTACACATAACCATTTAAGAAGAAATTTATGGTTTATCCATCCACTTTTTTAAAAGGTATATACCATTATTTAAATGATAACTTACTGTACATTACCTTTTTTCACTTAATAATATCCTGGAGTCAGTCACTTCTGTGTGGATATAGCATAGTTTACTCAATCAGTTCCCTACTGATGGGCATTTGAGTTGTTTCCAACATCTTGCTATAATTAATGCTGCAGTGAAAAGCCTCCTGCACATGCCTTTTCTTATTTTTGCCATTAAATCTTTGGAGTGTATTTGTAGAAGTGAGATTCCTAGATCAAAAGATAAATGAATGTGTAATACATATTGCCAAAGCCTCCCCCCTCATCCTTCCTACCAGCAATGTATGAAAGTGTCCCTTTTCCTGTGGACTTACCAACAGATTATAGTGTCCATTTTAAGTTTTTTTGTCTATCTGATAGATGAGACGTAGTTTTCAGGATAGTTTAAATTTTCATTTCTCTTAGGAGTAAGGAGTGCCACTTCATATACTAAGGACCATTTGCATTTCTTTTCCTGTGGGCTGCCTGCTGATATCTGTAGAACATACATGGGATTCTTGGTCTTTTTATTCTTTATTTTTAGAAGCTCCCTCTATAGTAAGGCTCTTAAACCCTTGTCTGTGATGCTTGTTGCACATTTTCTTTTGTCACCTGTCTTTTCCCCATATTGATGGTGTTTATTTTGTCTTGTTGCTTTAGAAGCATTATTTTTATTTTTATGTAATTAAACCTATTAATCTTTTCCTCATTACTTCAGGATTTTGAGCCATGGTTAAAGACTTCATTCATTTTCTTCCAGTGCTCATATGGTTTCACTTTTAAAGTTTAAGTCTATCTTCTATTTTGAATTTACCCTGGTTTACAGTTTGACAAGTAAATCCAATTTACATTTCTTTTTCCCATGTAGCTACCCACTTACACTGTTACCCCTGATTAAAAAGTACTGAGGAAGCTCGAATTAGCATTGATTTTCCTATTCGTCTGGAAATCCTTGTTTGTGGTTATGCTGAGGTGGTTGCAGTGTCTACATTTACAGCTTTAGTGTGCCCACTCTTTTACAAGCTGGATGATTTAAATGCCAGAAGGGCTACTCTTAAATGATACGTTACCATTTATAAAGACTTCTTTTCTGATCTGTCAGCAGCCCTGGGTGGCAGGATATTATCTTCCCCACTTTGCTTATGAGGAAATGAGTCTCAGATGAACTGGCTTGCCCAAGGTCACACCATGCCATCCATCTCTCAGTCCTCACCCAGTACTTCTCCCATCCAGGGGCTGAGCTACTTCTTTGCTGCTCAAGGCCATGGTCAGGCACAGGGCAGTGGAGGACCCAAGGTCAAGACCCTGCCTGTGCTTCCTCCTGGCCCTATAACCTTGGACAGAGCTCTTTGCAACCTCAGCTTCCTCATCTATATGTAAAGAAGTGGTTGCAAATAGGCCATTGTTTATCAGAGTTTAGTAACCCTGCCTCCTTTTGATAAATGGATACTTTTTGTTGCCCTGCTGGTTCTGATTGCCCTCCCCATGATATGACTGATGCATAAATATGCACACCAACCAAGGTTTTTTGGGATTTCTATTCCAAAACACAGCAAAATAATGTTCTTTAAATTTCCCAAATATAAACTTACAGTGTTAAATAAGTTCTTTTAAGACATGCATGCTCCTTGAGAGTAGCATATGCCCCCTCCCCAACTTGATGTGGTGCTCTCTGAAGTTTTTCCCTGCCCTAGGTTTCTATGATTCAAAAAAATGGACTGGGAATCAGGGATCTACTAGCTCAGTTATGATTGATTGGATATGTTTTCCCCCAAGGGAGAGATCTATTTTTTTTTAAGATTGCATTTATTTATTTGTCAGGGAGAGAGAGAGCAAGCGCACAAGCAAGGGGAATGACAAGCAGAGGGAGAAGCAGGCTCCCCACTGAGCAAGGAGCCCCATGCGGGACTCAATGCCAGGACCCTGGGATCATGACCTGAGCTGAAGGCAGATGCTTCGCCGACTGAGCCACCCAGGCATCCCAGGATCTATTAACATACAAATGCTCTCTCCGTATCTCTCTGAGGCAGGATGGTGAATTATACAGATCCCAGGCATGTCACAATTGTGGGGTCATTGATTTCTCTTCTGCCAGGCCCTGTCCTGAGAGCTTAAGGGTGACTTAAGATATGTTCCCTGTACTCAAGGAGCCTGCAGTTCTAATGGAGGAAGCAAACATAGGAACAAACAACCTCAGGTAACTGTGGTTAGTGCCATGATAGAGACATAGCAAGGTGCTTTGGAAACACCTATACCATGAGCAGTGGGAAAGGGAATCCAGAAAAGCCTTCTGGAGGATGTGGCTGACCCTGAGCTGTATTTAAGGAAGGACAGGAATTAATGGAACAAAGAAGAACAAGGGGATTCTAGGCTATGGAGGGGTGGTGCCAGTGGCTACTACTTATTGGGGGACTTCTCTTTTAGGATCTATATATCCTACATCTCATTTAATCTCTCTAGCCATCCTGCAAGTTAGCTATTACTTCCCTTTCAAACAAATCAGAAAAGCAAGAGCTGAGAGTGCTAACCACCCATGGTCACACAAGTTCCAAATTAACACCTCAACCAGGCCTGTCTGAGTTCAATGCTCATGCTCTGTAAATGGCTCAGTGTAAACATATTTCTAAACTTCTGTCTGCCAGGTAATCCTTTCTCACAGTGATGCACGTTCAGCTGGCTCCATTCAGCTTCTTGGAAGAACCAAGTTTTGTTGTTTTTTTTTCCCCCTGTCTGAGACCCACAAATTGGCTTGATAGAGGTTGTCTGGCAAACCTGTTTGTTGTAATAAAATCAATCATGGGAGCTGGCCCACTGCTTGGAAGGAAAAGCAGGGAAGATTCCTTATTTCATCACCCCTATACTTTTAGGCATGAAACAAGCTTTTACAATGGGACTTTTTCTCTCCCTTTTCAGCTGAGGCCCCAAAAACTGAGAACAAAACTAAAGGTGCCAAATATGCCCACTTTCCAAAGTGAGGTGTTTACAGTCTCTGCAGAGCTTACGGAAGAGCTGCTCCAGTTCCAGTTTTGTAAGCCTTAGTTCACTACCTACATGCAGGACATACGAGAAGTTGAAGACTCCTGGATGTTTGACTCACCCTTGAGAAATTAAGGCCAAAGGCAGTGACCAGAGCAGTTACCCTACAATGGCAGAGTAATGAGAGGTGTGTTTCCACAAATGCAGGGATGAACGAGTGTTTCTTCTAGAACAGATGTGGTCCATAGGGAAGACCAGGGAAGACCTGGGTTAAGTTTTCATCCACCTAATAGAACTACCTGGAAGAAAGACGGGTCCTCAAATGGAAGGAATCTATGTAGAGTGGGCCACCAAATACTCAGGAGCTACAGGTAGTAAGTGAAAAGTCTAGGAAAATGCATTGCTCAAGTCACAACTGTTGCAGCTAAGTATTCGCAGTGATAAATTTTTGAGAAATTCAGAAATGTATCCTTCAAGAGAAAGAAAAAGTCTTAAACTTCTTGTCCAGAGAGCCACACCACCAAACCATAGCTCTTAAGTCAGAAATTTTCTGCTCCTTCCTGTTTTCTGTGGCTCCCCATGCATTTCCAGCCCAACCCTGGAGGAGCCAAAGGCAGCTACTGAAGTTGGGTGAGGGGCACACTTGGAACCTCCTGGAACACAAATTAATCCCACCACCTTTTTCTCTTTGTTCAAGCTGCAACACAGCTGTGCTAACACTAGACAGAATTTTTGGTTTACTTGTTTTCCTTCCTCACTAGACTGTGAATACTTCAAGGTCAAATTGATCTCTGTGTGCATTTCTGGGTACACTCCTAAAACTGCAAATGGATCCCAAGTCAACTAATTAACATGACTTTTTATTCATAAATGTGGAAGTATCAACCAAGGATCTCCCAAAATGAATAAAACAAACAACATCACAGAAAAACAAATGAGATGAACAAATTGAAACAACTGACCCAGAAATGGAAATACAAGGGCCAGAAGAAAGTTTTTCTCAGCCTAAAGGAAACTTGAATCCCCACACTGCAAGGGCCAATTGTAAGCCAGGCAGGATGTTCATGTGGAAAAGCTCATACTTAGACACATCTTGAAGAAATTTCAGAACTCCAGAGGATAAAGAGAAAATCCTAAAAGCCTCCAGAAGGAAAACAAAACAAAGCAGTTTACCTACAAAGAAATTATCTTGAATGGGACCTACCCAGGGTTTCACTAAGTTTAGCAGCAGGAACATCTGGTTTTAATCTGAAACTATAGCCCTCATCAACCACAAAAGTCCTTTGCTATTCCTGGACTTCATGTCACGAAGAGCCTACACCAGATGATTTCTGGGGTCTTTTTCAGCTCAGATCTGCTGCCGATTCTTGTTGCTGAACTCCAGAGCTGATCTTGCCATTGGAGTTTACCCGATGAACCCCACCAAGCCGCTCCACCCCATAATTCTACAACATGCACAGCTGAGATTTTTACTGCTTTATGCTTTAAAGGAGCATGTGCATTTGCTTCCTGAACACAAGCTGATTCATCAATTTAATCTTTCTTGAGAACAGAAACAGTAGTTTAAAGTACAGTACTCTGTAAATAGAAAACACACAATAAACGTCTGTTGGATTAATCTACCAACAAACTCTCATGAGCATCTGCAGTGCGTCTTGCACCACACAACATCGCAGAACTCAGAAAAGACCATTCAGATCTCCTCCCAGAGTTTATTGGACTGTGTAAAACAGGACTCTAGTTCCAAGTGAATGTAATAGGTAGTACAACAACAAGAAAACGCACGGAGGAATGCTCAGTTAAGCAAAATTAAACAACATTTCCTCACTTGGGGACTTTTCAGGTTTTATTTGTGAGCCTCCATGAATTGGTTTACAAAAATGTACAGCATTTCCTCAACATACTGCATGAAAGAACATTTTTACTTACCAACTCAAGAAGCATATTCTCTAGGTCTATCTACTGGCTTCCCAGAAATGCAGTGGATAAAGAACATGTTAAATCACAACAGGATTCAATTAGCCATATCTAGAATGTGAGAAATTCTACAAGATAAATGACCAGTTTCTTCCACAACAAAGAAGTAACATTAACCAAAGGGGATGAGGCTGTTGCAGAATAAAGAGACTTAAGAAAAAAATCAACCAAATATAATGTGTCGACCTGTTTGGATTATGATTCAAACAAATCAAATGTAAATGGATATTTTTGAGACAGCAAAGAAAATTGAACATGAACTGGGTATTAAAAAATGTAAGCATTAAGCATTTAAAAATTTAATTATTGTTACTTTATTGGGTTTGATAGTGGTATTATGGTTATGTTTTATAACCATAATATCTGTTAAGACTCAACCAAAATAAAAAGGTAAACTGAGGCAAGCTTAAATTACTAGTAATAGAGTTTATTGGGGGATAGCAGAGGAACTGCAAATTGAAAAATGTATGCTCTAGAAGGTACAGGTGAGTCTGTTTGGGGTGGACTGTATTTATGGGCACAGAGTGCAAAGAGTGGGAGTCTAGCCAGAGTCCATACAGTAAGTTTATTGGCTTGAGGAGGGTGCGAGTTTCTTGGTGGTTGTTCATTGGTCAGGAGATAAGTGTCAGTCTTCTGTAAATCAGGCATTTATAGGAAATCAATCTCTCAGTTAAGTGTTGTTTTCCTGAGTGTGCATGTGTGAGATCATTTCCTCTGGTTCCATTTTAGATTGCAATTCTTTCACAAAAGATATACATATTGAAATATTTACAGCTAAAATGATAAAATGTCTGGGATTTTCTTTTAAATAAAAACTGGTAGTGCTTTGTTCCTCCGTATGAGTTTTTGTTACCTGGATGTCTTAACTTTGTAAATATTTGTTGTCCTTTACACATATGACTTGTTCACTTTTTGTGTGTAAGTTCTACTTCAAAAAATATTACGAAACATTTAATTTGTTGGATTTTTTTATTTACAAATAATACAAATGATGGTTAAAAATTTAGTTCATAAAAGGGTATACAGTGAAAACTATGTCTTCTTCCTGACCCCTGCTGACCGGTTTCTTTTCTCTGAGGCAACAACTGTTACCAGTATTCATCTGGAGGCAATTTTATATTTGTATAAATATATGTGCAAGCATGTCTGGGATAGAGAAATCCATGTCAGTCTGCATAGATTTTCTAGCTTTTAGTAGTTACGTGTTACTTCCTTGTGAGCGTTAGCACACTTTATTTGACGAGTCACCCAGTGCTGGGCATTAGGTGGCTTGCAGGTTTTGTGACTTCACATTCTGCTTGTACGACTCTCCTTGCCTACAGATCTTAGTACTTATGGGTTTTGAAATGTTAATAGAAGTGGCCAAATTGTTCTCCAAGATGTTTGCACTATTTAACCTCCGTTTCCACCCACTGGTATCTAGCAGAGTGCTTAAGTTTACAATTTACTGATGCATAAATAATAATGCCCTCAAGAGGGAGATATTTCCAAAATAGATTGACCTTTGATTAGAACAGTTCTTACTCAAATACCTTAAACAAGGAAGACGTGGCTTATTTATATATAAAATTAATGTTGAGAAATGTCAACTGAAGTACTTCCCGAATAAAAGGTTTTCTCTTCTTAACGGTGTAATAAGTAAGTATAAATTTCAGAAAAATAAAATCAGTAAGAAAGCTGAATTATCCTTATTTAACAAGAAAGCTAATGAGATAAACTGAAAATTTTGAAAGGATGGCTTTTTTACTTTGACGCCCTTTATCTCTGCCCTACCTTTAGTCCCTGGTTCCGCCTCTGCTAGATCATGCTGTTTGTTTTAAAAATGCATGTGAGTTTGAGCCCCACATTGGGTGTGGAAATTACTTAAAAAAAATAAAATCTTAAAAAAAAAGAAAAGAAAAGAAGAATGCATGTAAACCTCATGGGGCAGGCTCTTTCTTGTAGACGGTGAAGCCTGTGTTTGGTTCAGGCTCAGTATTTAAGTGCTGAGCCCAGCCAGCAGGTGAGAAGGTACTTCTCGAATAGGGTTAGTTTGTGGTCATCTGGGAAAAACACTGGAGCAAAGGTGACTAGTCCTTGGGGAGAAGTAAGTGGCAGTACAGGGAAAGCTTTGTAACCTATAGTGGCTCATGGGCTCCTTTAGTAAGGATCTAAATCTCTCTCCAGAAAAATGCACACATTCAAGTTACACAATATTTTGCATGCAATCTTTAGGGGAGGAAAAAATTTTCTTTCTTCCCTTCTAGGTTCTTTAGCTAATCCAATACTTAAATTGACATAGGACAGGTTAACAGAAGAAAAACAAATTTAATTTTGCATTCACTGGAGCCCCATTTTTCATAAAAATATGAAAGTTAAGAAGGGACCAAAGCAGGAAGCTTTTATGCCTCTTAGGCAAGGAAACAATGAATTTGTGAAGAATTGACAAAGCAAAGGGGTTTGGGCTTGGGGTAGCAAATTAATAAAGAAGTAACAAGATTTGTTTATGCAGCCTTCTCAGCCCTAAATTCTGTCTCTGGTGATAAGGATCCCTCCTACCCTCCTGGTACAGTGAAGGTGATTTTCACATGGGGAATTTATTTCCTACTTTCAGGGGGACAGAGGAGGTTCTCATTATCCTTGCACTATTTCCCAAGTAATTTTAATTCAGGATAATCTATATGCCAAAGTGGCATATTTTGGGGTGGCATATTCTCCCCTTCAAATTCATAAGGCTTTATAGGCCCCTCAAGCCCTTGGCCTAGAAGGCTTACACAATTAAGTGCAATATATATATTTATATGTGTATATATGTATATGTGTATACATGTATATATATGATGAAATAGACTATGAAACATAAATACACTTATGTTTTTATATTTCAGAGTCCAAATCTAAGGAAAAGAGCAGATCTTGCAAAAGCTATGACTACGTTACTTTTGGTTCCTTTCTGGCTTCAAAAAAAAAAAAAGAAGAGAGAAAGAGGCACAGAGAAGAATCCACTGTGTGTGTGTGTGTGTGTGCGTGTGTATGACTGTGTATAGTCTACACATGCTTTATAGTGTTACTAACACTCATGGAATATTTCTAGCTTCATGAAGGGCTGTAATTGGTATTTTTTCCATTAGATGGAGCTATATCTTTGTTACAGGAGAATTTCATGAATTTTATAAAAGGAATGTTTTATAGATGAAGAATTTTAAGGTGGAGCAAGAAAGAGATGCAAATTAAAATTGTTTTTGAAGTGGCCATGTTATTTCTAACTTTTGAAATATCTTTTGCACAGGTCTTATGTTTTTTACATGCTATTGATATAAAGCATATTTTAAAAACTTTGCTTTTTGTGACCCCCTTCAAAAAAGCCCAAACTAAATTTTTCTCCTAGAATGATGGCTGTTAATAGTATTTCAATTAGCATATTTCTACATACAGGTCCACAATCAGTTGTTTGTGATTCTGAAATCCAAAACCCAGATTTTGCAAATAAAAAAACCAAGAAATTCAGCTAAGTTTGAATTCAGTATAAAACACTGAATAACATTTCTAGTGTAAGTATGTTCAATGCACTATTTGGGACATATACAAAAAGTTATGTGTTGTTTATCTGAAATTCAAATTTAATTGGGCATTCTGTATTTTGTCGTATAACCCATTCTGAAAACCAGAGTTTTATAACTTATTTGATGGGAAAATATAGCCTATACTGATGTGAGGCTATTTATGGTCTTTTCCTCACTTAGTGTGAATGTTTGTATTAATCATCGCAGAAACAGTAACATGTTTGATTATGGGTACTGCCCTGGCTCCATTGGAGGTATCACATAATATATGGTATTCGTGCCATGTTATCTTTTCAAATTTAGAAAACTACTGAATTCCAAAATACAGTTATCTCCAAGGCTTTTAGAGAAGAGATTATGACTCTATGGTAAATTTTTTTTGAATAAGAAAAATAATTATGCAAAAGGTTATTTTTGAAGGTACTAGGAGAAATTTTAAAAATCTAAAATTAGTTCATTATAGGTAATATAACTAGAAGTAAACCTTCTAATTTCCTTTTGAAAATTACGTCTTGGTCTTCTGCTGTCTTTAAGAAAGTCAGAAAAATAACGTAGAGGACAGTGTACCTATAATTCAAACTGCAGAGACAGTGGAGAAATCAGGTGCTCCTCTCCGGACAAAAAAAATCACCTTAGCCTCTGAAAGAGAGGTGGTCATCTTTCCTTTCCTTCAAACAAAACAAATCCTATGGGGTGCCTGGGTGGTTCAGTTGGTTAAGCGACTGCCTTCAGCTCAGGTCATGATCCTGGAGTCCCAGGATCAAGTCTCCCATCTGGCTCCCTGCTCAGCAGGGAGTCTGCCTGTCCTTCTGACCTCCTTCCCTCTCATGCTCTCTCTCTACCATTCTCTCTCTCAAGAAATAAATAAAAATCTTAAAAAAAAAACAAATCCTATGGAAGGAGACTGCCTAACTTCCTTGACATTATGTTCCAGGATGCTGTAATTTTTGCTACTTAGGAAATGCTTTCTAATTTGTCTTAAATTTGTCTGCTTTCTGTAGATATTTAATAGAATACCTATTGATTTTCTTCTCAGATTTCTATTTCCAGCTTAAATAATCTCAGTTCCCTTCAAAATTCTTCCATTATAACCATTTACCAAACTTTATTATTATTACTAAACAAGTAACCTTAATCTTGTATAGATACAAAGATTACACACACACACACACACACACACACACACACACACACACACAAGAATTATGCTCCAGAGCAGTGTCAGTGTTTATGATGTATTTACTAGGTCGTTTCCTGCTAGGTCTTTTTTATCACATCAATTTCTTCTACTAACTTTGAAAATAGGTTTTTGCTCAATGAATTACCTAGTGTTCCCTTTTTCTTTTACATATCTGTATATACTGCAAGCATCTTCCTAAACGCTGGAGGCTTAGCATTCCTGAATCCACACTTCTGCAGGAAGCCACAGCTAGACCGCACTGGAACCCTGTTGACAATTAGGTCACTGTCTGGAGCCCTCAGGGCAGGATTCATCAAATTGAGTATGCAACAGAAGCTGTCAGACAAGGTTCAGCCACAGTTGGTCTGAAATCAAAACCCCATGCAGTGCTGGTTGCATTGAAGAGAGCACAGTCAGAGCTTGCAGCTCATCAGAAAAAAATTCTCCATGTTGACAACCATATTGGTATCTCAATTACAGGACTTACTGCTGATGCTAGACTGTTATGAAATGTTATGCGCCAGGAGTGTTTGGATTGCAGATTTGTATTTGATAGACCTCTTCCTGTGTCTCATCTTGTATCTCTAATTGGAAGCAAGACCCAGATACCAACGCAATGATATGGCCAGAGACCGTATGGTGTTGGCCTACTTATTGCTGGTTATGATATGGGCCCTCACATTTTCCAAACCTGTCCATCTGCCAACTATTTTGACTTAGAGCCATGTCCATCGGGACCGTTCTCAATCAGCTTGTACTTACTTGGAGAGACATGTGTCTGGGTTTATGGAGTGCAATTTGAATGAACTGGCTAAACGTGATCTGCGTGCCTTATGAGAGACACTTCCTACAACATCCTTCCTAACAAAGGTTCTGTTCAGGAAACAAAGAATGTTTCCATTGAAATTGTTGATAAAGACTTGGAGATTACGATTTATGATGATGATGATGTATCTCCGTTCCTGGAAGGTCTTGAAGAAAGATCATAGAGAAAGGCACAGCCTGCTCAACCTGCTGATGAGCCTGCAGAAAAGCTTGATGAACCAATGGAACATTAAGTCACAAACCAACCAGTCTATATGTGCATTATCAAATATGTAAGAACGCGGAGCATGTACTGATGACAATAATCTATACTTTGAACCAAAAGATGCAGGGTGGTCTTAAGGTATGTTTTAGGAATCAGTCCAGATGTGTCTTTCCCAACCAACTTGTCTGAAACCATATAATGGTGTGCATTTCTCTTTGAGAGGGTCTATATAATCATTTTCTAGAAAGTATAGTTATCTGTACTAATGTTTTTATTTGAAGAACATAGTGTCCTTGTGGTTTTAAAGACAACTGTGAAATAATTGTTTCACCTGCTTGTGGAAAAAAAAAAAGAATGTGTGGCTTATTGTTCTCTGCATAAATGCTTGATGCCTGAAAATGATTTTTTTTCTTTTTATGTGACTCAGGTAGGGAGAAAACTTCAAAGTTGGATTTGAACTTGAGATCATTTCCTTCATTATTAAAGCAAAAACATAATTCTGTGGGGTTTTTTTCCCTGTCTTGCATTATAAAGGCCATCCCTGATCTGTAGCTGTCTGGATGTTGATTTGGGTATTTCACACTCATTTATGCGAGGGTTATACAGACATCTTTTGATTGTACAGGAAATAGACATTATATAGTAGTTTAGAATGAAGCTCTGGAGAAAACCTGGCTTTGTCCCTGGGGCCTCCCTCAGTGTAAACTGCGGTGGGGAAACCCATTACAAGGGCTTGTTGTGCCCACTTAGTGTGAATGTAACAGGAGAAAATAAAATCGTTATTCATAATTCCCCTTCACTTTATAAAGAAGGCTTTTAATTTGCTGGCAACTGGTATACGAGTAGGCAGGTCAGGTTGCAGGTGAGACTGGAGGAAGGAAAGGCGCTAGTGGGGCCAGGGGCTCTCTGAGGGATGAAGGGTGAAAACCCCAGGAGGGGCCAGGGAGAGTTAGCTCTGATTTGGATGTTTGCAGCAGTTTGCTGAAAATGTGTAATGTAATTCAAATGTTTCTCCTTTGAGATCTGCAGTAAAGTGTATTAAAAAAAAAAAATCTCCAAATGCTGGGAATGACTGTGTTTCTTGTGTAAGACAGGGCAGGGGCCTGAGTCCAAAGTGGTGTGGGGAGAAGACAGAGTCAGCCTGTCAGGATGAGTGACTGCCTATAGCTTCATGATAAAGGAAAACACTTAGGGCACTGCCTGGCCGGTCCAGGGGTCTAAAAACCCTTCTGCACCCATTGTCTGAGAAAGAAGAAGGTGTTTTCTAACAGGGAACAACAGTGGACATTTATGCCATTTGAACACAGTTGTGTCTGCAAAGGTCTGTGCTACAGCAATTAGAGACGAAGTAGCTAGCCATTAGCAGTATAATAAGTAAAGAAGACATTGTTTCTTAAAGTCTGAGACTTGAACAATTGGACACAGAAAGACTATGACTTCACACATAACCTAATGAAATGAAATGTTTGAGTGAGGACTCAGTCTAGCATGTGATCTGGTTCCACAAGGGGCACAGAGGGGTAACAGTGGATGACATGGAACAAGGCTATGAGAATACAAGAATCTAGATGGGACAAAGGCTTCCCTAGTAATTTCTCCAATTGCTTCTGATTTGCAGTTTCTTCTGAACCGAGAACACTTTGGGGATAATAGAGTTTTATTTGTACACTATTTATGTAATATTGTTTTTGTTTTGGCCTTCATTTAAGTGTTTATTAACTTTATCACAAATCATTTCTTGGTATGAGATTGGTTCTTAAATTTTTTATAAAATTCTTAGAAAAGACATTTAGGTGCCTACCCTAGATAGATACAAGATTACATTTATGGCTATGTTTCTGAATCCCAGAAGGTAGAGTAGGTAAGTAGTTATCCTTAAGAAAATCTGTCTCAGTAAAACTAATTTCTTCATCATTGTGCCATGCATTTGTGAATTGCACTTGGGGTGTGTTGGATTTGGCAACTCAGGATTTTTTTTTCAATATCCTTTCCCCAATTACAAAAGTAATAAGCATTCTAAAAACAATACAATATAGGAAAGCATAAAGAAAAAAATGAAAATCATACTGAATCTCACCACTTAGAAATAAAACCTCTGTGGCCTACCATGTTTAACTTTGAGTTTTGGAAATTAGGTTGATGAGCTCCATAAAGAACAACTCTGGGAAAAAAAAAAAAAAAAAAGAACAACTCTGGAAATCACAGATTTGACCTTAGTCAAGATTGAAGTATGTATGTCCTTTAAAAATTCTTGAAATTCACAGGAGAAATCTTTAGGTTTTTTTTCAATTGTTCCTTAAATATCCTAGGATTTAGGTATTTGGAACTGCAAAAATGAACATTTGATGTATTAAAATCATCTTTAACCAATCACTTTTTTGCTTAATTTGCTTAACTACCAAACTAGAAATATATTAATTGCTCGAGGTGTTCTAGCATAGCCGATACATGTGTGGGAAGGAGCAACAAAGAAAAGCATCCATTCTTTCCCTTATTATCATAGAAAAAGGGGACTTCTTTTCTCCTTTTACTATTACATACCTCTTATTGCAAGTGCACCATGTATTATCATGTCTTAACCCCTTTACATGTTGTCTGTGCTGCTTTTCTGATTTTACTCAAAGAAATGAGATGGAAATAAATGAAGAATGTAATTTTAAATAATCAGGACTTGATATCCTAATTATCATTACTACCTATCTCACTCTGTAGTAATTTAAAAATTATTAAATTCTACAGTCAAGGTCAAAAACACTAAGCCTTCAGGGGCATCTGTATACATGTCTACTTTAGGATGTTTGGTATAATATTTTGGTAATACACGAGGACTCGCCTAGAAAGATGAAGTTCGGTTGAGAGCAAGGTTTTCTGGGGATGTGTTTAACCCCCTCTAGTGGAGAGAAGAAGTGTAGGGAAAATTCTCCAAATACTTTGATTAGCCTGTAAAATTTATCTAATTAGATGATATTCTCTGAGCACATTAGACTTGCTAATTAGTCTTCACTTAGTTAAGCAAGAGAAAGCTGGCCATCAATAAAAAAAAAAACCTTTCATTCTCTACACACTTAGAAACTAAATCATCTTTACAGAGATATTAAAAATTAACTGAAATGTCATTAGCATATTTCATTTCTGAGTCAAACCAAACAGGACAGATCCCTGAAAGAGAAAACACAGCTACTTCATCTTTAGCAAATAACAACAAAAAATCTATCTTTGGCCAGATTTCTCCTCAAATCACTATTTTAGGACAAAATCTTATCATTTCTAGTAACAATCATCCACCAAAGATGGAAAAAATATCTGTGATCCTTGCTACTGCTGTGTTTAAGAAGAAAATTGCATCTTATTAAAACATCTTCAGCTGGCATTTGTCATGAATTGATGGACATCATCTGTTCAACTTGGGCTTTGTGCAGCTCAAAACACATTTATTCTCTTAGCATTCTTAGGGGGCTCTGTGCATTCGCTGGGTGCCAAAGATAACATCTAGATCAGCAATTTCTCATAAATCATTGGAACATGGAACATGAAACACAAAGAAGAAATCAGGAATTCAATAATAAATATGGCAAGGTGCATAAACAAGAGAATTGAAACCAGATGAAAAGGAGCCTTTCAGTACAGAAGGTCAAGGAACGCTTTTCCCCTGCTCCCTCAAAGCCTTAGAATAATCCCTCTGATTGTGCTTTCCATCCAGCCATCAGCTTACTGCTCTGAGTTGGTTTTGGAATATTTATGTGGCGGATTTAAGGCTTTAACATACAACTGAAAAATTAGTGTAGTTTATTTTAGTTTGCTCAAGGCCCCAGGCCATTATGCAGTCAAGAGGAAAATAGTGTTTAGTGTACTTTAAGGAGTCCTGTGCCCACATGCCTTGAAATAAATTCTAGATATGTGTATATAGATATAACTCAATTTATACAATAGATTTTTTAAACTTGAAGTTACATATGTGATTAAAAAAATAATGTGATTAATTTTGTTTATAAACAAAATGTCAGAATTTCTCAGGAGCCATCTTAGGAAGATATACTTACTCTAACAATGTTGACATTACCAAATATGTTATAGGAATCGCTCTTTGAGTCTTGAAAAGCTTTAGTCTATTTCTAACATAGCCTCTGTAGTGGCAAATCATCATCTGTCAGTGGGTTCGAACTTTTAGAAACATAGTCCTTTGGTGACAAGTATGGTAAATGATGGAGGTGAAATGATTTTTTTTTGCTAAAAACATTGTAGAATAATAAATTAATAATAAAAGTGGTTTTGAAAGCGTTTCCGAGGAAAAGTTACAAAATATGACCAATGTCTCCTTACACAATTATTTATTATACACACTGAGTATTGAGACTTTTGGATTCTGTTTCATCTTTTAATGAAGAACCTTATTTTACTCTTTTATTTTTAATATTTTAATTTAATTTGATTTTAAGTTCATGATGAGAGCTCACTTTTAAAGAGCATCCTACATTAAGGAGGGCACGGGATGTAATGAGCACTGGGTGTTATATAAGACTGATGAATCACTGAACTCTACCTCTGAAACTAATAATACACGATATGTTAATTAATTGATTTTAAATTAAAAAAATAAAGAGCATCCTAAAGCAATCATTACAGACTAAAGAAATTATTTATTATGTGAATAAATGGTAAGTAGTTGATCACTTTGCAAGCTTAGATGTATAAATATTTGTATGTTATTGTTGTTTCTCTTTTTAAATCCAGACATTTTCGTGGCATATTTTGTGATTAAATTATCTTTAAAGTACTGAGTTGATTCATTTTGGCCCCTTGAAGTTCTCCTTAAAGTTATTTGTTTACTCTTGATTTCAGTTTCCCATATCAGCCTTATCAGAACTGAAGCCTTACAACACAGGCAGACAACTGACCTTGGACCCACCTCCCTCAGTGCCCCTCTGAGCTGCTTTCAAAAGATGACTTCTTTGCATGCAGAGATTCATTTCCCTCCTGTGATTGCCATAGGAAAAAAAATGCCTAATTCTGTTTTGTCTTCTAGGTTTCTTGATACATAGGTAGGCACTGTCACTTGTGGTTAAGCATGTAGGTATAGATAAACTACCTGGGTCCAAGTCCCAGCCTTCCACCTGCCAACTGTGTGATCTCATCCAAGTTGTTTAATTGCTCTCAATATCAATTTTCTCACAGGCAAATTGGGAAAACTCATAGCTCCTAATTTATGGGGTTGTTGTAAGGTTTAAATAAATTAACATATTTAAAATGTCTGGTACATGGTGAGTCTCAATGAACATTTGCCATTACTGTTACATTAAAATAGATATACAGAGTGAGCCTTTTTGCTATTATAATTTCTTTTAAATTTAGAAATTTATGGAGAACATTTTCTCATGCCTGTAAACATGTGTCATAGCTCATAGTATTTTAGCTTACAGATACACCATGATTTATTCCTTAATCCCTTCTGTTTGATATTTAGATGGGTTCTATTTTTTTGCTGTTTTAAATAATGTGATAAATTTGTTTATCCTTGTTTTCTTAATTGGGGTTTCTGAACAATTTCATAGGGTATGTACATTTTTAACCCTTTTGATATTTTTTTCCAAACTGGCCGCAGAAATATGTCAACTTATATTCAACATCTGAAGAGATGATATGGATCTCTATAGCCTGCTGTGCACACTTCCATCTGCCTATCCAGCATAGTCCCTCCTCTACTACTTTAGCATATTAACCACCTCTGAACACTACTGGAAAAGAAAATAGCTTTTACTGGTTCGATCATTCAAATCATGATCAATGATGAATATATTAGGGATATATGTATCCCAAATGTTAGTTCTTTCACAATACCTTTGTCTTTAATCTTGGGTCCATTTCTCCTGTCTCCACTCCTTGTTTCTTACCTTCTGTTTATATCTGTCTCTGCAGAAAGGTTCAAGTTCCAACCTCGGGAACATTCTTCAGACATGCCATCACCAGAGTCCTTAGAACCTTAGGGTCACTGTGGCACAACGATCTGATGGTCCTTTAAGCCAGATGAAATATAAGAGGAATAGAAAGAAGGCTTAGAACCAAAAAAGCACTGAAAAACCATAAAATAGGGGACAAAACAGGCAGAAACAGAAGGAACCTCCATTATGGGGTGTGATTTTAAGGTAGGGATCACATATGGAAAAGTCCTTTATATACTGAAATGAAAACATATTTAAGAGACATTTTTTAGCGTAAAAACAAGGCATAGAATGGTGTGTGTCGAATACTGTGTTCCTATTGGCATTAGAAAATAGGGCCGAAGAATTATGTGTGTTGCTTGTGTATGCATAATGTCCCTCTGACAGAACACAAAAGACCCTGGTGGCTCTACAGAAACCCTAGAGAAGAAAACTGGGGCGTGCTGAACAGGGGTATGTAGAGATTCTTTCACTCCCTGTCCTTTTGTACATTTGAATTGTGAACTACATGAATGCATTGCCTATTTGAAAATAGGAAAGTAAAATATCTGGAAACTTTTCTCTCATAAGTGAGTATGTTGTGTTACTCCTAACTTCCATCATGGTGGTATTCTTTTTAGAAGCTACTTCCTTCCTTTAGCCTAAACTGTCACATTAGCACACATAATAAAGATCCCCTGAAACTAAAAGACATTCTTCTGACAAAATTATTAATTGTAAATTTCAATTACCACAGGCTAAATATGACAAATCTCTGTCATAGAAAATCTTTTCTTTTTCTTTTTTTAAGTAGGCTCCACACCCAGCATGGAGCCCAACACAGGGTTTGAACTCATGACCCTGAGATCAAGACCTGAGCTGAGATCAAGACCTGAGCTGAGATCAAGAGTCAGATGCTTAACAGACTGAGCCACCCAGGTGCCACTCTGCCATATAAAATCTTTGCAAGTCATCTTCATTTTCATTTTATGTTAGGAGAAAACTAAGGACTTCTGGGTCTGGGGGATAACAATTATTTCCAGGTTTCATAGAATTAGTGGCAGGCAAAAGAGCTAAGCTTTCCTTTCTCCTTTCTTTCTTCCTTTTCCTCCCTCCCTCCCTCCCTCCCTCCCTTCCTTCCTTCCTTCCTTCCTTCCTTCCTTCCTTCCTTCCCTCTTCTCTTTCTTCTTTCTTTCTTTCTTTCTTTCTTTCTTTCTTTCTTTCTTTCTTTCTTTCTTTCTTTCTTTCTTTCTTTCTTTCTTTCTTTCTTCTTTCTCTCTCTCTCTCTCTCTCTCTTTCTTTCTTTCTTTCTTTCTCAAAAGAGGAAGCTCATTATGTTTGGCTTCCACAGCTATATATTCTAAAAACATTCCGCTTTTTTTTTTTTTTTGGAGGTACTTTAATTAAACACAACTCAAAATGATTCACTTAGGACAAGTGGTTTTAACAGCAAGGAAAACAAACACTTTATGAAAACAACATCTATAAGCCTAAGCCTCCTGTCTTTTATCTTTACTATTTTCTCTGAGTCTGGCATGAAACACACACCAGGCTCCACAGGGGGTTAAACAGAGAACCATCCAAACATCATAAATTCCGTCCAGAATTTTGATGACTTCCATTCCCTGACTCTGGTGCACAATGCCTGGCTCGTGGTACAGAGACCATGATGTCCTTCCCCAGACAGATACTTGCAGTGGGTGCCAGAAACAGCAGTTCTCTCTAGCCGCACCCCCGGCACAAGATGCACACGTCTTAGAACAAGCCTCCATCCCTTTTCTAGGGAACTGAGCATAAATAGCTTGTTTTACATCTGGCTTAAAGTCACTTCTGCTCCATCTTAGAGGAGGGTCTTAGCTCCCACTTCATTTTAGGTCAGCTTTCAGCATTTATTGTAGCTCACTTGTTTAATTCACTAAGCTCTTATTTCTGGGTATTATCATACATAAGGATGGAGGGAGAATTAAAGGATCCGACATCTGCTTTTAGAGGGGGAACAGAACAAAACTGGGGGCTAAGGCTTTGTTTCCTGGGTTTTCAAATCTCAGAAAAAGGAAACTTCCCTGGAGCCTGAACTCCATTAGAGACCACAAAGTAGCCTTTAAATCGGGTCTTACATAGGGGGAAATACTATGCAGAAGTACACTGAATTGAGTGGAGTTATGGGTATTCCTTTCTACTTCTTTATAAATTTTTATACTTGTCAAATTTCCTACCTTAGTAGGTCTGTAAGCTAGAGGAGTGATATTATCTCTCAGAATCTCTCTCTTTTAAAAAGAATCTTTAAAAGGGAGATAAGAGTAAACATGCTTGGGGCTTGAGGTGAAATGAGACCACAAACATACAGTGCCTGACTTGGAGTCATTGCTCAGGGAACACTAGTCTCCTCACCATCATGCTCTTCACATCCCCTGTTCATTACAGAATCAGTGGTTTGATTTAGGACCAGCAGGCAGGGTCACTTCTGTCAGAGAAGATCTGTCCACCCCAGTGGCTCTCAGATTTTAGCAAGAGTCAGAATCACTGTGAGGGCTTGTTCAAAACAGACTGCTGGGTGTCATCTCTAAAGTTTCTGTCTCAACAGGCCTGAGGTGAGGGCTGAGACTTCGCATTTTTAACCAGTTCCTGGTGATGCTGCTGCTGGTGGTCCAGAGGGCACACTTTGAGAACTGTGACTTTACAGGATGCACAGCAAAGGTTAATTTCAAATTATTCTGAGTATAAATATCTGATCTCTGTCTTCCCTCCCTCCCCACTCCTGTTTCATTTTTTTCGTATTTGGAGGTTATAGAAACCACCAAACTCTGGGTTTCCCACCTCTGTATTTTTTGTCAACAGCTCAAGTCTCTTCTTATGTCAAAAAACCAGGAGGGAGCAATAATGTTGTTATGCTTTAAGTATCTTGTTTCATTTAGATACCAAGAGAAAGAGAAACAAGCATTCTCTGGACATTTACTAATCTCAACTGATACTGTCTACTAATAAAAAATAGTCTCTTTGATGACTAGTGCCTAAAAAAAAAAATTGGAAACTCTATAGGCACCCTGGTGCCAAGAAACATTTTTGACATTTAGGACTTGTTTAATCTTTGATCAATATAAATATTTGAAAAATAAAATGATCAGGAAATGGCTAAGGAAAACATTTCAGGTCAGTGCTTGGAATAGTAGGTCATGTTCAGTTTGGAGCCTCTAAAAGCCCTCTTTGTCTCCCTAAACTCTGTAGGATAGAAGTTCTTTGCTTGGGACCCTGACGTTGAATGCAAGATGGAGTATTTGCTTAGGTCCCTTTTTCTAGGAAGAGGGTTCACGTTTTCCAATGGATAGTCAAAGAGATTTTGACTCAGAAAGGGTTAATGCTGCCGTGGAGATGTGCTTGGTCAAAAGCTACATGTTAATTTCTTGGTGAAGAAAGCGAACTTCTAGCAAGGGAGAAGGAGCTGGTAGCATGGGCTGGTGAGTGGCCCATTGCAAGATGAATAAAGAATGTACTCTACCAATGAACTGTAGCAAGGAACCATTTTTATTTCCCTCATCTATAACACAGAGGTAATAAAATACTTACCTAGCAGAGTTGTTGTCATGTTCAATGAGATATTTGCAAGGTGCTCAGCGTAGTATCTGCTACATGGTGGATGCTGAATAAATGGTAGCTAGTAGCAGTAGAAGTCCTAGTGTGCCTTACGGCGATCATTACATTAGCACTGGAAGCAAAGATCTCTAGCACGTCTTTGGGTCCACCTGAAGGATCAAAGGTCTCCTTCTGTGAGGTAGTGTTATTACCCTCATCTTACCAATAATGAAACCGAGGCTCACTTCCAAAAGGACTTAGGGCAGGTTGTTATTTTATGCTGTATCCATGTATTAGAGCCATAGTTTCTGCCAGTAAAATTGTATCATATCATTCTGTAAAATATATAAATATTTCATTCATTGTGCTTTGTGTGGAGCACTGTGATTTCCAAGCACTCAACCTATCAGACAAGTATGAGAAGCACTGGCCAAAGTGACATTTTGGAAAATAGTCTGTGAGAGGCTGGGAACCTCAATCATCTGGTTCTGAACCCATGATCTACCTACTGCACCGTTTCCCTGGCTAGGAGCAACACTTGTCCCCTGTATCATTCTCCTTGGAATGAGTTTTGTATTTAAGCAAAAACTTAGCTTGACAAATGGAAATATAATATAGATTGACACACAACAACAGCACACTCATGATACTTAAAATACTTACTTTCTGAAAAAGGTGATAACGGACTTCAAGCAAGATAATATTTTTAAAAGATTTTATTTATTTGTTTATTTTAGAGAGGGAGAGAGTGCACCATTGAGGGGAGGGCAGAGGGTAAGCGAGGGAGAGAAACCAAGCTAATCTCAGAGCCCAACACGGGGCCTGATCCCAGGACCCTTAGATCATGACCTGAGCCAAAGCCAAGAGTCAGACGGCTCAACCGACTGAACCACCCAGGCACTCCAAAGATAAAATTTTCACTTAACTTAGACTCTGCTGATGATAACACTCAGCAGAAATGCTTGCTATTACTCCCAGCTAATCTCTTATGTTTTTACAGTTCCTTCTCTTAGCAAAGGACCTCACAAATGGAGGAGTTAGGTTCTTGCTACTCAAAACGTGGTCTATGCACCAGTAGGATCAGCATCCCCAGGGAGCCAGTTAGAAATGTCAAAATCTCAGGCTCACCCAGACCTGCCTAATCAAATGTACATCTTAATAAGATCCTCGGGTGATTCATATGCACATGAATATTTGAGAAGCTTTTGCTTAGGTAGCCAAAAAGTTTCTTCTGGAGAGTGTGAGCACATTTCCAGGGTGTGGAATGGTTTCTATTTCCTGCCTCTCTTCTTTCCAGCATTTGTGCAAGTCAGTACCAGGTGTAGCTCTTGGCTCTCTGGAACTACTCTCTTGTTCTCCCTTGGTGGCTTCTGGCTTATGCTGCATCTGAGGAGGCACCCCACTTCAACCAGTCTTATTTGTTACCTTTTCCCGAAAAGCCCAGAGCCCAGAGAATCAGAAACTAGGCAGAAGCGATTCTCCAGTTGACCAAAACGCTTCTGGTCAGGTACAGTGTTCAGGCTGCACTCCCCAGTGACAGAGCTGCTGGAGCAGGTTTTAAATGACTTAAAATGAAAGAAATTGCTACTGAGGACTCTAACCCATGATAATTAGGAGCTTACTGAAGAGAAGGAGAGGTTAGGAAGTGATGAATGGAGAGAGATATATTTAAAATTGAATTATTGTTTCAACTCTTGGTTTAACCCCTTGTTGGGGTCCTGCTCTAGCTGTCGGTGAGCCATTTACCCAACAGAACTTCTGTGTTTGGTCAAAGCGCTTTACCCCATTTTCAAGGGTGCTGATTTTCAGGGAGCATGTTTGCATCGGGGAAGCAAATCTGATCCTGCTATTGGCCAAGAATAAGCTGACCAAGTGGATTCTGGACATGTCATTTCAATGTCAGTATCACAAAGGGGTTAGGAATTTGTTATTATTATTATTATATTTTATTGTTATTGTTATTGAAATGGTCCCCAAACTTGGGGACCCCAAGGGACAGAGCAGAAGATGGCAATTCCCTAAAGGGAGAGGAAGAGAGAAAGCAGATGTAGGCTTTGTGGGTGAGAAAGATAACCCTTTTTGAGCCAGCCTTTGACAGGATGAGGACCCCTGGCACTCTGCAGCAGAAACCCCAATGTGGTTTGTCAGGCTTGGGGAGCTTACATGGTTTGGTGGAGGTCACGGTGCTCGAAAGAGGCAGAGCCGGGACTGGAATCAAATCCAGTGGGTTCCTTGGCCTGGAGAAGTCCAGACTAGGGAAAAGAGTTTACTTCTCAAACTTTAGCTGCCTCAGAATCATGTGGAGGGCTTGTTGAAACAGTGCTGGACTCCACCCCAGCGTGTCTGACTCAGTGGGTTTGCAGTGGGGTCCAAAGGACTGCATTTCTAATAGATTCCCAGGCAGTGTGGATGCTGCTGGTCCAGGGGCCAGACTCGGAGAACCACTGTTCTATTAGCTCCCTCTGCTAGAAGAACAGTCCTGACATTGCCTTCCTAACAGGCCCTTATTATGTTCCCAACCTCCTAAGGTGGGTTTGCCTGCTAAACTATAGCAGAGAAAAATACTAACGCACAGTGAGGACAAGAATGATCTGTGTCTACACTTTCAGATTTCTCCTCCCTTTTAAAGTCCCTGCACTTCTTCCCCTTCCTAGCTTCTCAGTGGGTGAAGCTTCTTGCTTGATGGGCAACTCCTAGGTTCTTTTCTATCATGCTGAATCCTGGAACTAGACAAAACTGAGACTAAAGGAAGCCTGAGAGGCTGAACTCATGTACACGATAAAGTGTTAAAGAAAGGGAGATGGAATAAGAATCCACTTTGGCTGGGCACTGGGAAGAGTCACAGAGGAGAACAGAGAGCGAGGGGCTTTAGAGAATGAGGGGCTCCAGAAGAACCATAGGAGCTGAAAGCAGGAATGGAGGAGGGCAGAAAGGCTCAGCGGGCCATGGGCCAAATGCCTTTCATGTCCTTCAGCAGAGGCAATTACAGATCGAAATGTCTTTTTTGCTCCTAAACTGTTTATTTGAATGTAATGCCACAATAATCTGGGCCATGTGGGTCCTGGGGTTGATTTGGGACACAGACTTGTTCTTGCAGTAGTGATGATGGTTCTCTTCTGACTCATCCATGTCTCATCCTCTAGTTCTTATTGTACCAAGCTGGGAAAGGATGCCCAAGGAAATTCAAGAACACTGATGTTGCATATCTCAGTTTGAGTTATTCATTAATCTGTGCTAGGATTTTCTCTGTTACCTCCAAATATTCAGTACAAGTCTATTACACAAAACAGCGTTGCCTTGGAGAATGAGGAAAAGGGTAGTATATCCACCTTGGGCACAAAGTGATTGTGGACAGGACACAGCTGATGGGAGCAGTGATTAGGGACGTAGAGGGGATGGGAATGAGAAGAGGAGGTTTGGAGCGAGAGGTGACAGGGGAGTGTACCAGGATGAAGAGAGTGCTCCCTGAAGATTTGTGGAAAGCGCTGGGTTTCTTAAAGTTATAGTTATTTTGTTTGGCTATTAAATGCAAAGAAAATCCCAAAGGCTGGAGAATAGTGGTGCCTCCTAATGGCGGAGAAGGCGGTTGTATCCTTTATGCATTTTTTGTCAACTCCTATGACTAATTTAAATGCACATCTGACCCGCCTTGAAACAAGGGGCCATTATGCTAAGAGACAAGTCGCTGGGAGGGCTCTGACTTCATAGGAGCCAGGATGTGATGAAGAAAGAGAAAAACCTCACAGGAAAACTGCATTTTGAGATGTTCCCAGATCAAAGAGACTTGGACATCTGGATTATAAGAAATCTTTAAAGAACATTGGTATTCTCAAAGGACCCCAGAGCCGGACTTAATGTAACCCGTTAGTTTTTAGACTAAAACTCATCTGCCTGGCTCTGAAAGACTTGGAGAGCAATTTTACTTTCAAGGACACTGACACGATATCAGATTCTTGTATTTTTTTGAAGCTCAGCTTCCCCTAATTTCAGTTTTTCTGCCCTCATTGAAACCTTACTTTCCAGACTGAAAAACTGAAAAATAGGATACTATTTTATGATATGTTGTAATTATATTCTTTATTCTATCATTGTTATATCTATCATTATTATGTATCAACTATATGTCATTAAAATAGCCTGGATCCTTTCTTTTTAAATGTTTTATTTATTTATTCATGAGAATGAGAGAGAGAGAGGCAGAGGCAGAGGGAGAAGCAGGCTCCCCACCTAGCAGGGAGCCCGATGCGGGACTCGATCCCAGGACCCTGGGATCATGACCTGAGCCGAAGGCAGATGCTTAACCATCTGAGCCACCCAGGCACCCCAAAATAGCCTGGATCCTTAGTCCAGGATGCCCATGCAAGCCAAAATGTGATTCTGTTTGCTTCCCACCCCCCACATTCTCCACTTTCTTTTGTCTTCTCCTCTGCACATCTGCCCTTGCTTCTCAGCTCTTCTTTTCACACCCACAGAGAACCTGATTCCAGTAGTGAGAAAAACTTGTGAAACAAACATTTGGGTTGTATTACAAATCAGTTGTCATTTGTTTTCCACTTCCTCTATTTATATCTGCCTCCCTGCCTGGGTTTTTTTGAAGAGGAGAATGCACACTAAAGCCTTAGTGCACCCACCAAAACGGGATGTCTCCACAGCACCACAGCATGCTCAAAGTGTTTACTAGTAAAAGATTTTCATTTTGGCAATATATTTGTAAACTTTTGTTTTGTTTTTAAGATTTTATTTATTTATTTGAGAGAGAGCAGAGTGAGAGAGAGCAGAGGTGGGGGTGGGGGGGAGGGGCAGGGGCAGAGGGAGAAACGGGCTCCCCGCTGAGTAGGGAGCCCAACTTGGGGCTCAATCCCAGGACCCTGAGATCATGACCTGAGCTGAAGGCAGACACTTAACCGACTGAGCCACCCAAGCACCCCTATTTGTAACCTTTTGAAGCTTGCTCTCTGAAGGAGATATGAGAACAAATGGAATTCTGCCAGTGGCAACCAACTTTGTAATGTAACACATTTTACAGTCATTTGACGTATTCAGAATTTTGAATCACATGGTAGATACCATTTTATGTCTTACTTTATTTTACTCAATATTTTATAATATAAATTATCTTGTCATAAAATTTGTTTGTAGAGGAAAACATCCTTAATGGTTACTTTATACTCCAGTGTACAATGTAGCAACATTTATGTAATCACCATCCATTTTGTTGGGTAGTTAGGTAATTCCCAATTTGTTACTAAAATAAACCATGCTGCAATGAACATCTTGGTGAGTAAAAGCACCATCTGCATTTGGGACCCTTTTCATGGGATTGCCACCTTGAAATGGAATTCTTTGGCCAAAGAATATGAAGATTTTGAGGGCTCTTGATGCCCTCAAAATTGTTTTCCAGAAAATCTGTGCTATTTACTACTCC
This sequence comes from Eumetopias jubatus, assembly GCF_037043125.1. Classification (NCBI taxonomy): domain Eukaryota; kingdom Metazoa; phylum Chordata; class Mammalia; order Carnivora; family Otariidae; genus Eumetopias; species Eumetopias jubatus. The sequence goes on from NW_028274807.1 coordinate 93,362,385, forward strand.
ATATCCACTACCTCTGCCCCTGTCTCCAGCCTCCACATGAGTAGTGTAAGAGCAAAATGTGAAATGCTTGGTATACAGTACTTAGTACCTGGTAGTGACTCAATCAATGGTAGTTGGTGATGATGTTGAGGATGTACAAGTTTATTATCACTCTTGCTTTTCCCCTCCTCTTTCTGACTCTTCATAGAGGTCCAGAGTTCCTATGGTGCTCTAGGCTTTTCTCTGTTGCACCTCATCAGAATGTCTAGAATCATCTGTTTATGTCCCTTCCTGCAGTGCACTGCGACAAGCTACGGTGATAAATTTCTTGAAACTGGGGTTGTTGGAAAGAAAATGATTTACAGTTTTACCTGCCCTGGATTTTCAATAGGTGTCTTAAAACTGTAACTCAGTGGTTCTGAGCTCAGGCTATACAACAGAGTCTTTTGGGAACTCTGTAAACAACACCAGAGCATGGCCTTAGTTGGTTGAGGTTGAGGCCTGGACATTGGCATTTTAAAAATCCATCTCAGACAATTCTAACAGAAGCAAGGGATGAGAATCATAACTCCAAAGTTGAGTGGTTTGGACATTCCAGGCACCACGTGGCTTCAACTGACAGACTTATTGGAAGCTAGCTACCTTTCCTGGTGTCTCTCAAATATTAGACTAAGAATATGGAATGAAATCCTAAGAGGCCTCAATCTTGAACATGTTAGCAAGTATTTAGTAACATTTGCTTAAAAGGCCAGAGAGATCAACTAACTCCTTCTAGAAAAATTGTGTTTTTCTCTGCATTCATAATAACTTCCATAGTACCTCATGAGGAAGAAAGTGAAGCTCAAAGTGGTTAATTAACTTGCTTGTTAATCTCTGCTAACAAGAGGACAATTGAGAATCAAACCCAGGACCCCGAATCCCATGATTTTTCTACCCTTAAAAAAATTGTCATCTCTTTGTGCTCATGTAACCAATTTTTATTTTATTTTTTGCCCTGTGCGGCCAACTTACTTCCTCATTTCCAAAGAAGCTTCCCTATAAAAGTGCCCCCTCCCCCAGCAAACAACAACTGTATTTTGATCAGGTACTACGGGTGTGTTCTAGACATAGCCTAGGAGGAATGTAGCTGTATCTAGTCATCACTTTATAAATATTGATGAAGAGCGGTACAAATGTTTTAAAGGAAACTCTATCTGAAGGAGTGCCTTGGAATTCAGCTGTTTCTTTTCATGTCTTTCAGACCTCCTACCCCTGGCACTGAAATCCAAGCAGCTAAGAGTGGGCCACATCCCAATGTTTATTCACTACTGTGGCACCCGCAATTCTGTCTCTGGTAGGCTTTGGGGCAGGGTGACGCCAGGGATTGCAATCGGCACATTCGGCCATCGTCCCTGAGCTGTGACAAATACTTCATAACACAGTGGCCCCACAGAAGGAAATACTGAGCTACAGGTCACTTTCTTCACTCCTTTTAGCCTAAGGATATGAGAAAAGAAACAGCCCATTTTATAGCAGAGGAAACTGAGGCGAAGAACCATTGCTCAAGCTGCCTGAGGGCAGTCACGCCAGCCGTGCTGGAAGTAACTCATGCCTCAGATGGTTGTGCTCCTTTGGGTGCTTCGCCACCTTCATCATTTTCCTCCATTAGTTGCTCATTTAAAAGTTGGTGACCAAGAAGTATGCACAAAGGAGTCTATTGCTGCATTGGTTATAATAACAAAGTTGGAAACAATTTAAATGGTTAAGAAAAACCAAAGAATGGTTAAGAAAAAAATATGGCTTACTCATTGTCTGAAATACATAAATATTAAAAATAATAGTTAAGAAACAATAACTTGGGAAAATGCTTCAAATAGAAATGATTTTTCTGGGTCTTCTTCATCTTCCTGACCTCTAAGCCTGTGGTACTCAGAATGAGGGTCATTGACCAGTGGAATCATCTGTGCATATACAGAATCTCAAGCCCTACCCCACGCCTGCTGAATCAGAATCTACATTTTAACACCTCCAGGTGAGTCACACCACATTAACTTTTCAAAAGCACTTACCTGAGTAAGGAGTTCTCAAAGATTCAGTCCTCAGACATCTTCTCTACTCTAAATACATTTGTGCCTTGAGCTCGTGATCTGGCACCTGGTGGCATAGAAAGTTTCTGATCCCACTGGCCTTGAGCTATGGCCTTGGGGACTGGCACTTGTATAAGCACCTTAGGTGTTTTAAAAACTCGGACAAGGTCGAGGTCCACTGTCTACATGATTTCCCCTGTGATGGAACAGTAAGCCGGAAAATGCATGATACCAAAGAGCATATTCTGTATGATATTAATTATGGAAAAACACATCAAGAAAAGACTGGAAGAAAATATGCCCCCCAATTAACTGTGGTACAATTAGAGGTAGGGTTTGTTTGTGTTTTTTTGAGCGGGGGGAGTGGGTTTCTTTATATATTTCTCTCTATATAAAGAAAGGTAACAAACCTCAGGCCACAAATTCAGGTGTGCGAGAGATATAACTTTATTTTTATATACTACAGATTAATTTTTACTTTGAGCCCCAATCTGCTTGTTATGAAAACTTTTCAGTCAATTCCGAGGGATCTCTGTCAAATCAAGATTTGCTCAGTCCAGCCACCACTAGCCAACGACAACACTGTACCAATGGGAAAAGCTTCCCCCTTCAGGCCGATGAAGCCCCATCCTAGCACATGCATGACGGCAAAGCACCAACTTGATTTGGGCCTCTTCCTACTCCCCGGGGGGATGGTGTCTCAATGTGATGAACAACCTGTATTCCTGTGTATGATGGTCCTGGGCTCAGCTCATTTAGGACCCTACTTCTTCATCTAATATTTTAGGTGGATTCCAGGAAGTTTGGTGGTGGTGCCGGATTAGGAGGGAGGCAGGGAAGGCACGAAGGCTCATTCACTAACACTGTCCTTGTTCAAGTGCCCTGATTCCTGTCTGGCCTTGAAGAGAGTTGATTGACTAGACAGATGCTGGGGGCTCCTTCCTGGTCCAAAGCTTCTGGAAATATCTGGCTGCTCCATGAGCCTCACGGGAAACAGGGAAGTCTGTGAGGCCATGTCAGCCCCAGCTGCCTGAGACTCCTGTGGCCATCCCCCATGTTGCTTTTGGGGTTGCTTTGTCACACCTGCTGCCCTCCTCAGCTCCACTCGCACATCCCAAACCCGCCTGTGGGTTTTGTCTCCCCTCCCCCGGGACTGGCTGGGGGCTGGAGCAGGAGTGGGCAGAACACGGAGCCCCTTCTCAGGGCAATTCTTTGTGTTTCTACCCAGAGAAACTTTTGCTCCCCTGAAGCAAGCAGACTGCCTCTTGCATCACCTGCAGTGTTCCAAATCTATTGTTTATTCACAGGCTTCCTTCCTGGTCTAGGATTTACAAACCAAACTTTGACTTTAGTCACCAAAGGCATACCTTCCCCTTTTCTCCAGTTTCATCCTTACCTGGCTTGATAAATCCTCCAACTGAATGGGGAAGGGAGGGATTCTTCTAAGGAAACATGGGGAAAAAATGCTAACATCTTAAAGTACTATCCTTTACATGTACTTTCCATATATATGTATGTAGGTCTCAGTAAGAAGCCAACAAAATGAGCTGCAGGAAAAATCTTGCAAGAATTATTTTATAGAGGGGCGCCTGGGTGGCTTAGTCGTTAAGCGTCTGCCTTCGGCTCAGGTCATGATCCCAGGGTCCTGGGATCGAGCCCCGCATCGGGCTCCCTGCTCGGCGGGAAGCCTGCTTCTCCCTCTCCCACTCCCCCTGCTTGTGTTCCCTTCTCGCTGTGTCTCTCTCTGTCAAATAAATAAATAAGGTCTTTAAAAAAAAGAACTATTTTATAGAGAAGTTTACACATTTTTAACAATCACTTTCTCTTTTATTCTTTTCCCGATGGAAGGACAGATACTACTGAACCTTAACTCTTTGCTAGGCACTCTCGAGAGTGCTTTGTATGTGTCAGCTCATTGAATCCTCTTTATGATATATTATCATCACCAAGTTTGAGATGAGAGAACTGAGGCATGCAGAGGTGACGGAACTTGCTCCAGGCCTCACATCTCGCAACTGGGGACCAACACTCAGGATCCAAGGCCAGCAGCTCTGGAAGAGCCCTGCCTGAGACGCGAGGCTGCAAGGCTCTCTGCTCTTACCCACGTGTATGGTTTCCATGATCAAAGGTGAGAAGTTTCTCGATGGCCACCTGAAGTTCAGAGGCAACAGCCTTTGCTCCCTCACAAAGCCGTAGTGAATATTTATTTTCTAAAAAGTCCTCAGTAACTGTGGATATGTTTTTGCAGGTGGCCTGATGTCTGTTATTAAAGGAAAGATAAGGTTCATGGTGAGAACCTGACACTGGTTTTGGCTCATTCCTCACGGGAAGCCTGGTCGTCTCACTCAATTTTGTTGATCAAAATGGAACAAAGGCCGTAAAACCCAATGCAGTGTGAGAAATGTGGCCTTCCGTCCTGGGTGCTTGCAGACATTCATGGGGATGTCAAGGAGCAACATGGTTTGGAGGGGGTGGGGGGAGCTTTGTGCTACCTCATTTCATCTCACCTAGTGAAAAGTTGATTTCAAGCTCACCTACCCATGAGATCACTGACGGCCAACAGCTGGGAGAGTTCTAGCGGGGGCAAAACAACGCAAGGGAAATGCTTCACCCATGGGTATTTGGATGGATGCACAAGTTTCCCTGGAGGGCTTATGGGACAGGAAGACAATTGGTGAATTTCTCTGAGAAGCAGCTGGTACCGAGCCACCACTTACATCCATTCTCAACAGATTGCTTTCTGTCCTAGCTCCTTCTTTGGAAATTAGAACTGCACTGTAGTCTAGTTGTAGGAGTTTTGTTAAAGAGTTTTTCTTTCCGTTTTAATTAATTTATTTATTGGGGGAGGGCAGAGGAAGAGGGAGAGAGAGAGTTTTAAGCAAGCTCCACACTCAGTGCAGAGCCTGACACAGGGTTCGATCTCACGACCATGAGATCATGACTGGAGCCGAAACCAGGAGTCAGACGCTTAACCAACTGAGCCACCCAGGCGCTCCCAAGAGCTTTCCTACCTGTACTCCTTTCTGCACAGGCTGCCATAGCAAAATACCACAGATTGGGCAGCTTAAACAACAGAAATTTATTTTCTCATAGTTCTGGAGGTTAGAAGTCCAAGATCAAGGTGCCAGCAAGGTTGTGTTCTAGTGAGGCCTCCCTGCCTGACTTGTAGGAAGCTGCCTTCACTCTGTGTCCTCACATGGCCCTTCCTCTACATTCATGAAGTGAGAGAAAGATTTTTGGTATCTCTTCTTATAAGGACACTAGTCCTATGAGATTCGAGTACCATCCTCATTGCCTCATTTGATCTTAATGATCTGCTCAAAGGCTCTATCTCAAATACAGTCACATTGGGTGTTAGGGCTTCAACATAGGATTTGATGAGGGGACACAATTCAGTCCATAACTTTTATTGGGCCTGTGCTAGGAGGTGAGAATAGTGATTTATGAAGGCATTTTAGTCTCTGGGCTCAGGAGCTCCTACTCTAGGGATTGACTCCATAGCCATTAGAGTCATGCAAGGTACAACAAACTGTGAGGGCCACTGGAAACTGATATCTGCATCCCATGGTAATTCCTGTGTAGCCTTTCTCATGGCTAGATCTTGAGCAAGCCAATTCCACAAATATTCTGGATGAGTGGTGGTGGAGCTCTTTTCTTGGGGTGGTTTGAAGTTGTACATTAAGACCCATAAAAGTATCGATAAGATGAATTTCTGGGAAATCTGAATTAAGAGATGGGAATGAACTTTGGCAACTGGACTAAAACTTAAATACATGGGCGCCTGGGTGGCTTAGTCGGTTAAGCATCTGCCTTTGGCTCAGGTCATGATCCTGGGATCCTGGGATCGAGTCCCACATCAGGCTCCCTGCTCTGCGGGGAGCCTGCATCTCCCTCTCCTCCCCCACTTGTGCTCTCTTTCACTATTTCTGTCTCTCTCTCTCAAATAAATAAATAAAATCTAAAAAAAATTAAAAATAAATAAATAAAACTTAAACACGGGATTTTCCTGGAGTGCAAATTCTCTCATTTGTGCTGCACCGTTCCCTTGTTTGTAGCTACAGGTTAGAGTGGAGAGGGACCTTGGCAGAGGGGACAGGTCTTCGGAGTGGGAAAATCTGGGATGGGGGTTGTCACAAGATAGGGAGGCTACTAGCCCTTCTCACACAACCAGCTGTGTATAAAAGGGAAATTCTAAAGATACATCAAACAGAGAAAAATGGATGCTACATAGACCCAAAGGCTTTTAAGTTCTTCACTAGATATGACTAACTCCCCACGCTGCAGCCCAAAAATGTCCTTGAATTTGACACTTGAAGTTGGCCACAGCCTGTCTGGTAAAACTGTCAATCAACAAAGAAGGAAAGGCCTGAGAGTGCAATGACAACCCTTCCACCACTAGGGGGCGAGCACGGCCTCCCTCTCCTCTGAAGAGTCAGGGAAGGACCTGCAGTACCGGGGATATGGCTTTAGGGTGGAGCATTCAGGATGGTATTGGGGGTAGGGGTTAGAAGCTGTTGTGGTTTTTGGGGAGGGATGTCAAATACCAAATTACTTAAGGAATAATATAATGTATATTGACCTGGCCTTGACCTTTATAAACCTAGCAGTCCCTATATACTAGCTCCTGAAGAGTTCTGGGGTGTGACGTCTCAAACAAATAACTGTTCATTTTAAGCTAACTAACTTATTTGCATGAGCATGTTGTACATCATACAGGAGAACACTATGCACCTATGCGCGCGCGCACACACACACACACACACACACACACACATGCACACACATTAGTAGCCATGCTCACTAACTTAAATACATTAACACAACACACTGTCTAAATATTGCCTCTCTTTGAAAAAAATATTGTATTCAAGTCGAGTCATCTTTTCAAAATACACCTGTAGTGAAAATACTGCCTGTATTTCAGAGAACCTTTAAATAAATAGTGGTGTATCAGCTTAGGCTGCCAAATGCTAGGAGGAGATGAGTCACCAAGCCAGAGACACTGATCACAGGTAACCCCAGGTCCTACTCACTCCCCCACCACCCCCTATGCTTTCCTGGCCCCCTACACAAATCTGTAGCTCATGGTCAGTACCAGAATTTGCTGGTACTCCTCATGTCCTTGGGCTTGGCTCCTCGAGTCTCCCAGACACGGTAACCTGCTTTCTTCTCTCAAATACTTAAGAGAAAACCTCTGAGGGCCTCCTTCTTTATATCTGGGATTATGGGGTAAAAAGATTGAAAGCATGAAGCCAGATTTCCGCGGAGCATTCTCGATGAGGGCTTGCCCCCTTCACCTCATCTGCAGGAGGTGATAGTTACATGAAGGGGTAGGTCGAAGGGCAATGGCCCTGAGAGTTGTAGGGCAAGGGAAGGAAACCTTGCTCTCCGGTGGGCCAAGTATCAGGCTTGATCCTGTCAGTGTCATTACATCACTTAATCTTCACCCCGATTTGCAGCTTTCTAGTTCTATTTCCATTTTATATAGGAGGAAACCAAAGACCAGAGAAGCAACCTACCTTCTAACAGTCATACAGATCTGGCATTTGAACTTAGATATTCTGAGTTAAAAACTAGCATATTTTTTCAGTCCTGGCTTCAATGCTTGCTTTTTTTTTTTTAAGATTGTATTTATTAATTTGACTGAGAGAGAGAACACTCACAAGCAGGGGGAGCGGCAGGCAGAGGGAGAAGCAGGCTCCGCGCGGAGCAAGGAGCCCAATGCAAGGCTCAGTCCCAGGACGCTGGGATCATGACCTGAACCAAAGGCAGACGCTTAACTGACTGAGCCACTCAGGTGTCCTGGCTTCAATGCTTTCATCTACTTTTCCAGAACTACCTAAAATCTTCTTCCTTACTCTCTAGCTTCTCCATTTGCTAGTCTCCAATACCTTCCTTATTCTCTAACTTATACGTATTGGCAATGACTATGCAAACGGTGATAACAGTTGACTTTTACTGATCACTTACTGCAGATCAAACAATGTGCTGAGCTCCAAGCCTACCTTACCCTCAATCCTCAGAGCAGCTCTCACAGATATTGGTACCATTGTCCCCATTGCAGAGCTGAGGCACCTGATGCAGAGGGGTGTTAGGAAACTTGCACAAGGCCATACAACATGCAAGTGATTGAGCTGGGATTTGAACTGAAGTGTAACTGTCTACAGGCCCAAGTATTTAAACCACTGTGCTCTCCTTTGCATCACGAGAGTATTAAGTCTATGGAGAAAAACTCAGGACTATAGGATTATTCAAAAGATCTTTTAAAAACCTAAAATAACAGCAAAAAGGGGAACAATTACATCTTTATGGGGCATGGTATAATGATTCAGCTGGCAAAAATGCTTACATGCTAAAACAGGAGGCTTTTTAATTCTCCCGGCTTAGAAAAATAATCGACTATCGTTATTTTCATTTATCCTGTTCCTGTACTGGAAATTCCTAGAGTCTGGTTTTAACTGCATGGGAAGCCAACCTGGACTGTTACTGTTTGTCCGAAGCCCCTTTCATCATTTCTATAACCATTCAGTGGGCTCATCCCTAGGGATCCAGTTCATGGGTGTTTCTGGTTCAATGAATGCTTTCAAGTAATTGAGATTGAGGGAGTGAATGGCTATTTTGTTGTTAACTACTAGCATCTGGCTATAAAACAGTGATGTGAGGAATGATCAAGGGAACATGGGAGTATGACTGACATTGAACTTGAGTTCATCTGTCTTGACACATTGAATCTGACAATTGGTCTGGTATTCTCCTGTCTGCAATGTTGGGGATGAAGTAGAGGAGTCCCTTCTTCCCAGCACCTTGAAAAAGATCAGACATCAAGCTGGATCTCAGCAACCGGTCAACACTGCTGGAGTCCTATTTTTAAACCCCAGAGTTTAAATGTCTCCCTAACAAGATTTCAAAGAACAAACAAAAGGATGTGTTCACCAACAAGGGTCAGATGGGTATTATCTGAATATGTAGGATATGATTAGTTCTGCCAGTTGGTGAGCCGAGCATGAAAGATGATTCGTTAAGGAGATGGACACTGAACAGGCTGCCTGTGCAATGGCGGCTGTCCCAAGGCAACAGCCCGAGGAAGAGAACTCATTATAATTCCCTAGGTGGCAGCAGCCAACAGGGATTTAGAAGTCTGCGAGGGTGTGGCATCCTGGGGAAGGGTACCTTCCAGAGACACAAAGAGACACTGGATTTGCTATAGGGTTTAAGATTCTGAGTTGGGGGGTGAAGAGTGTGGGAATGGGAGGCAATGTAGCATAGGGAGGACTTAGACTCAGGAAGTCTGCATCTAAGTCTGGCTCTGCCACTGGCTGGCCGTGGAACTGGGGCAGCTCTTCTGTCAACAATACCATCCCACGGGTCTTTGTCCCTCCTCCTCACCTTCATTCAAACAAGTGGGGTTGAATGAGGTCGCCTTTAAGTACCTTTGGAGATTATATGACTCACAATTTGATGATTCCCTGGCATTTTCATCACATTCTTTCCAATGAAAGAACTTGAATACATGGGAGGGAGTTGTGGAGGGAAGGGTTGAATGTGTGTGTTGGGGAGAGAGGCATTATGCCATTGTCATTTTAAGAGCCTTATGTCCAGAGAATATGCTGACCTTCACAAACTAGGACACTGTTGGTGTCTTATCATTGGTGAAGGTGGTTTTTCTGTGGTTGGTGACATAATGTGACACCTCTGACTCCCTTTAATTGGACCTCCTTGAAGTCCAGCAGCTGTATCCATAAGACACAGAGGTTTTTAGCATTGTCTTCCAGCCAGCTGAGCTTGTGGCTGTGCTGTGACAGTAATAATTTCTTTGTTCTATTCCTATGTACCAGACACTGCTAAGCCCTTAGTATATCTCACATGCATATATCTCCTATTCTACCTTCAAGTACCTTTTAATTATCCATGTTGAAACAAACCAACCCCCTAGCCAAGTTGGCCTGAATAATAGCTAATACATACAGTGCTTAGTATGTCCCAGGCACTATTCTAAGTGCATTACATATATTATTTTATTTAACCCTCAAAATAACTCTATGGATTAATATTTGTACTTAACATTATTTATAGATGGAAATTGAGACACAGAGAGGTTAAATAACTGCCCAATGTTACACAATTGATACATCACATAACTAGGGTTTAAACCCAGGCAGTCTGGCTCTAGAATTCCCCAAGACACCACACTTAAAAGAAGGCTAGTGATCTATGCATATTGCTTCTATTTTTTTCCCCACTAGATTAAAAGCAGACCTTTTACCCCCCAACTTGGTAATTTATTACAGAGACATTCTGATTTAACTTTGTTCTCTTGCTAAGATTTATAATTTGGGAATGTAGTCACAACAAATTCTACCACCACTCCACCAAGACAATATGACTCTCCTCTGGAGTTTGTTTCTATCTATCTATCTATCTGTGTGTGTGTGTGTGTGTGTGTGTGTGTGTGTGTGTGTGTGTGTGTGTGTGTGATTGGAAAGGAAATAGCTGTTGGAAGATGGAGAAGCACCATTAGGACATTAGGAGGAAAGAAGCAGATGTCTTGCACTGTAGGATTCTCTGAAGGGGGATGCCATTGGCTTGGATGAGTCCTTTCCAACAGGGCACAGATACGAGAAACAATGAACGTATTGGGTCTAAAGCGACAGAAATACCAACTGTTTTCTTGAAGGAATATGGCTGGAGTCCAACGTCACACTGGAGGAGCCCCAGTGAATTTCCCATGTCAAGTAAGCTGAGGACGCTCAGACTATGCTTCTAAGGCTTTTAATTCTGACTACAGGAGAATTGGTCCACTTCATAGATGTCTCTTACTTAATATTCTTTGGAGGATTTCTCTGTGGACTTAGGGTGGTATTCCAAACTTAGTGTCCCCATTTTTGAGATGACATGAATTTGAGAATGATTATTCTGTTGGTCTGCAGCTCACAATAACCTCCATGTCTCCAAAAACCCAGGAAAATAGCTCAGCCTTTCAGTCAAGTTGCCTCTCCTTCCCATTCTGTCTCCTTCACCTGAAAGCAGACTCAAGTGTTTATGTGATATCTGCTTGAGGCCAAGGTGATCATAGGCTTCTGCATATTTTGTTCAGTATTTATGCATCTCAGAGGTGGTTCAAATCCAATCTCACAGCCAAATTGGCCATTGGCCATTGCCTTTGGTTTCCCCAGAGGGAGGACTTGCTGCCCAGCCAAAGGCTTTTATTCCTGAAATTTTAAAATCACAATCGATATCTGTTCCTCAGGGAAGAAACTAGCAAAGGCTAATCTCACTGCTGTGAGTTTATTACTTAAATGATACTGTTTGGAGCACACTGTCCCAGTGATTCTTGGCAAGTCAGCAGAGTTTTTCTCCAGCTGCAAACTGTTTGGGTGTCAACTGTATTAAGACTGAAAGCTCATGCGATGTGCTTCCTACATAGAGCCTCTCCCAGAGTTGCTCCTTGGAGGATGTTGTTGAAAAGACATATTAATCACAGGAGCACCTGTGAATAGAAGTGGGAGTTAGTGCATTTGAGATGTATCCTTAACTTCGTGTCTTGTCAATACCCTGAACCTTTGGCTTGGAAGGAAAATATTGAAAGGTTTCTGCTCAGTGTCCAAGGGAAAACTCTTGAGTTCTAGGGACAGCTGAGCCAGCTTCCTCACTCTAGGAGATGTCCCCTGACCTCCACTCTATATAAGACATCTTGGCTTTTAAAGGGTGCTTTGGAATACTCGGCAAAGAAACCTGATTATCATTCATTCATTATTCTGAAGTTATGAGGCTATTCTCTTTTACAAATGCACATTCATTGGCATTATTTTAATAGGTAATAGTAGGAAACACTGTTGATGTTTCTCCAGTATTTCCCAGTACTACGAGGTTCCTCCAAACACACATTTTCTTGGTGTTTCACAACAGCTCTATTGAGGTAGGTTATTAGAATTTCTTTTCTTTTTTTTTTTTTTAAGATGTATTTATTTGAAAGAGAGAGAGGGGGCAGAGGGGCAGAGGGGCAGAGGGAAAGAATCCCCAAGCAGACTCCACACCAAGCCTGGAGCTGAAGACTGGCTTGATCCCATAACCCTGAGATCATGACCTGAGCTGAAACCAAGAGTCGGACACCTTGACTGAGCCACCCAGGCACCCCTAGAATTTCTAACTTGTTATCTGAAAAATAAAGATTGGACAAGTTAAATGACTTGCCTGAAGCCACACAGGTGATAAACAACAGACCCCAACTCGAATGCAGGTGTCCTGACTCGAAGGTTGGCATCCTTTACTCTGATTAATGCTGCCAATCACCAACCTTGATTAAACACACAGATCATTTCTTTATGACCTTCCCTTCCATGTCTTTCTTCTGTTCAGAGAACAATCACCTCAAGTTCCTGACTGTCCCTGAAAACTAACTTTCAGAGTTGCCTTTCAACTCCATCTTGATCATTTATCCTACACACCTGGTTTGAAGCTAAGTGGTTGGGTGGGTCTGTAATATTTTCCTTCAGGATATGTTTAAGACCTCAGAAAAATCATTACTCTTGTTTCACTGGGAAAACAAGAAGAATGACCCAGATTGACTGAGAAGTTTTCATCCAGCTCAAATATGTCAGATTTGTTCCAAGGAGGTACAGGAGGCCTGGGACTGTCATCTCCCCCCTGGGTGGCAGCTGTCATTGTCTCAAGTCTGCCCAAAGTCTCCAGGGGCCTCATCCACCCCACCCCATCCCGCTCTGACAACGTCAAGGTGAACTCCAAGGTCTTCATCTTCCAAATCAAACTCTTCTCTTCCAGTTCGTATTCTTCCTTATTTTAACCCACCTACCTTTATATCTAGTTCACCCATTCTCTGTGGAGCTAGTGTTGTTCCTACAGCTCATTTTAGAAAAAAACTTCTGTCTTTTCGTGTGGTTTGTGTCAAGCAATACATAGTATTTTATCATAAATTCCTTTTATTTCTCTCTTATATAGCAACCGGGCCATTACATTGGTTTTAAAAATACAAATGCAAGTAAGCTATATTATCTACACATTTCACTTTGGGATGGTAAAGGGACCATATAAAATAGTGATTTTAAAAGGAAGCTTTGGCTTTTGTAGGGCTGAAAGCCACTACTCCAGTCTCCATTTCTCCCTATGGCCATTTTTTCCCCAGGACATACCACGAACTTCCTATTCTGGAATTTATTTCTCTTCCAAGCACACTAGGCCAACATCCTAGCTGTTTCTGATCACCTCCATGAAAATTCTCTGGAAGAATTTTGATGGCTTTGTTTAACCCTGTGGTGATCACGCAAGTATTTTGCTCTCCCCTTAAAAGAAGAAAAGCCATGCTTGTCTTGCACTATTACCATGAAGATTAAATGAGATGATGTAGTAAAGTGCTGGCAGAAGGATCAGTACATAGTGGACACTCAGTAAATGTTGGGATCTTTCTCCTGCCCTTCCATTTTTTTCCCTTTTTAAAAATTACTTCTTTAGGATAAATTCCTAGGGTTGTGATTACAAGGGCATAATGTTGGAACGTTCTTATGCTTCCTTCTTATATATAGCCAAAGAGTTGTAAAAATCAACTAATAGGATGCCAGCAGTGTATGTCAGTTTTGCCACAACCTCCAGATTTTGATGTCATAATTTTCAAAAATATGCATATTTTAATAGGTATTTCTTTGATAAGCATGTGCTTATTTATTACCGGACTTACTCCTCCAGTGAGTCCTTGGTTCTTACAGATACACTTATTGCTGTTCTTAGGCAGTGAGATATACTTCATGACAATATTATGCAGTGAGAAATGTTGATCTTCATCTAACTCTATTTCTGTTAGATGTTTGTGAGTCAGTCCCCTGCCATTCTTCTTTGTCAGTAGCCTCTGTCTTTGAATGAAGCATTCTGCACATGGCTGAACATAGAGCTATGTGTGAACAAATGCTATGTAAGTACTTTCATTTATTTATTTAAAAAATTGTGACTCATATCTTTTTTTTAAATTTTATTTTATTATGTTATATTAGTCACCATACATTACATCATTTGTTTTTGACGTAGTGTTCCATGATTCATTGTTTGCGTATAACACACAGTGCTCCATTCAATACGTGCCCTCTTTAATACCCATCACCAAGCTAACCCATCCCCCCACACCCCTCCCCTCTAGAACCCTCAGTTTGTTTCTGAGAGTCCATAGTCTCTCATGGTTCATCTCCCCCTCCGATTTCCTCCCCTGCTTCATTTTTCCCTTCCTACTGTCTTCTTCTTCTTCTTCTTTTTAACATATAATGTATTATTTTGTTTCAGAGGTACAGGTCTGTGATTCATCAGTCTTACACAATTGCCATTGTGGTAAGAGGAAGGCAAGTAGTAAAGAAAAATCCCATGTATCTTTATATGTATTGGTTGTTGAAATAGGAGTGTCCTACTTTTGGAACACTATTTGCTTGATTGTGGAATGGAAGGATCTTGCCCTTCCCTCAGTGAAAATTGTGTATTAATGTCTCTTTGAATAGGGGAAGGGAGAGAAAACTGAATGGGAAGCCATCAGGGAGGGAGAAAAACCATGAGAGACTCTTAACTCTAGGAAAAAAACTGAGGGTTGCTGGAGGGAAGGTGGGTGAGGAGATAGGGTAACTGGGTGTTGGGCATTAAGGAGGACACATGTTGTGATGAACCCTGGGTATTATAGGCAACTGATGAATTATTGAACTGAATCTTATGTACTATATGTTGGCAAACTGAATTTAAATAAAAAAATGTTGACTAACTGAATTTAAATAAAAAAATGTCTCATTGAGCCTGAAGGATTTTATTTCTATTTATTTATTTTTTTAGGTTTAAATTTGTTTTCATTTTAGTTTTTTCCAATTTTATTGAGATATAACTGATATATAATATTGTGTAAACTTAAAGGGTACAATGTGATGACTTGATATGTGTATATATTGAAAAACAATTTCCACAATAAAGTTAGTACATCCATCACCTTACATTGTGACAATTCTGTGTAGGTGTGTGTGTGTGTGTGTGTGTTGAGAACTCTGAAGATCTACTCTCTTAACATCTTTCAAACATACAATACAGTATTCTTTTTTTTTTTTTTACAATACAGTATTCTTAACTATAGTCACCATGCTGTACATCTCCATGACTTAGCCTTCTTATAACTGGAAGTTTGTATCCTTTGACCAACTTCACCCATTCCCTCCCCCTCACAACCACCACTTGTTTCTGTGAGTTCAGTTTTTTTAGATGTGAGGGATTTTACTTTGGAAGGAAGCAGGATGACATTTGGGAAGCAGGGAGGTTAGAGGATGGTAGAGGAAGGATAGGTGGAGACCTTTGTTACCAAGAAGATAGGATTTCAGCCCTAGAACAACTAGTTTAGCATCTGATCAGTTCTACTTCCTCGTCAGTTCTTAAAATGAGCTGCAGATTACAGAGCTTCTTCAGATAGGAAGCTGGACTCTGGTGAGAGGTTCCAGAGTGAGGGCTCCTTGTAAGAGAGACAAGTCAGAGGCATTTTTTTGGCCACTGTTGGAGGAATGAGAGTAAATATCAGGGATTGTGGGACTAGCCCTTGAGAGCACAGGTGTGCAAGAAATGTTGATCCTGAGGCACAAGCTCAGAAATAGGAGTTATTATGTCAGGGCTTATGGGAATCCCTTGAAATCAAGTGCAAAATTGTCTCTGTGTGTGCACACATGTAGGCATTAGAAAGAGTGTCCATAGCTTTTTTCTTTCAAGATTTTATTTATTTATTTAATTGACACAGAGAGAGAGACAGCGAGAGAGGGAACACAAGCAGGAGGAGGGTCAGAGGGAGAAGCAGGCTTCCCGCCAAGCAGGGAGCCCGATGCGGGGCTCGATCCCAGGACCCTGAGATTATGACCTGAGCTGAAGGCAGTCACTTAACCAACTGAGCCACCCAGGCGCCCTGTGTCCATAGCTTTTATCAGAGAGACCTGTGACTCTAAAAAGATTAAGAACAGCTATCAGTGGAAATAATAGGATCTAATTTTGAAGGATGGGAGGAGAAACTGCAAAACAAATTGATGTCATTAGTAAAGTTAGTGGAATGGGACTGGTTAGAAGGTGAGAAGACTATGGATTTTCTCTGCATTATTTGACTTAGGAAAGTGAGTATGCATTACTTTCATAGTTTGGAAAAGTTTAAAAAAAAGAAAAGAAAATTTTCCAAACAAAAATGAGCCACTTTAGACCAAATAAGATATAACTCTTCTTCCTCTCTGAGTGGCTGGTTACAGAGAAAATACATAGGAAAGAGCCCTGGATGGGGGGGGGGGGGGCGGGGAAGGCAGTGAGGAAGGGGTGGGAGCCCGAGACAAAGGGATTTTGTGGGAAGGTGCTGTGTGGGGCAACTTACCTGAAACCAGAGACTGTTTCCTTGGAAGCCAAAGGGGAAAGAACTTTCCTCATGTAGAGAAACTAGAGCCATTGACCTGAAGAGAGGGTGAATGGTTGACACTGGGACATGGGCCAAGTGACCCTCAGAGCAAAAGCTAGGAAACAGCTCATAAAGAGCAGAATCTTTTTTTTAATTTTTTAAATTTTTATTTATTTTATTTACTTACTTGACAGAGAGAGAGAGAGAGAGAGCACACAAACAGGGAGAACAGCAGAAGGAAAGGGAGAGGGAGAAGCAGACTCTCTATTGAGCAGGGAGCCTGATGCAGGGCTTGATCCCAGGACCCTGGGATCACGACCTGAGCCAAAGGCAGACGCTTAACCCACTGAGCCATCCAGGTGCCCATAAGGACCAGGATCTACAGAGCTGGCTGGTGTGAGATCCAGTCTAGCTCACACTGTCTTCCAGGAGTGATGCTCTCTGAAGAGGTTCTCTGGCCATTTGGGAAACAGGGAAGACCAGTGAAGGTGTAACAGGAACATCTAAGATCCTTTGGTTATCCACTGGCTGCTTCTCCTAACTGGGTAGTGTTAAAATCCTCAAAATAAAAGAGGCCTAAATGTTTATTTAGGGAGCCAATAAGGAAAGGGAGGCTGGGGACACTGTGTCTTCTGTCATATCATATCTTAGTGGAAAAGGAAACCCAAAGTATGGAATAGGAGATAGAACAGGCACCCCGAAAAGGAGATAAATGCAGGTTGAAACTTTGGGACCCCTGGGAAAGAAGAATGGAGAACAGAGGGGAAGGTGGGGGAGTACCTGCTGATGGGCCCCTGGACCCTTTAACAAAGCCAACTCATAGCGTCCATCTGAGGTGAGTCTGAGGGTGGAGAGGAGCAGACAACCAAGGAAGTTGGGCCAAGCCAATATTGGACGTTTCCGTGTTTCGCCACTTAGACCTTTCTGGCTCCTGTTTCAGATAGCTGAATGAATCCCATCCCCTTACAGTGGTCTCTGGGTCCTGCCCAAATCCTTCCAGTATTTGATGGCACTGAGATGAGTTGAAAGAAGTGACTCAGAAGCCATTTTGTCCACCTCTTATTTTGGTTCAGGCAAAGTGGTGTTATTTTAGGCCCCTGGGAAGATTCACTCCCCCTAAAATGCTGTACTTTTTCTCTGCCCTTGACCCTTGGCCCTCATATTTTTGTCCCCCCACACCACCCCCCAAAAGGAAATTGAAACCTGCATTTTTAAAGTTAGAACTGCATCTTTTAGCTTACGACTTTAAGTTTGCTTAATCAAAGTGCTTCTTTTACTATTATCTACCAAAGATAGATTTGTTGTTACTGTTCATTTAAAGCTCTAAGGTTTACAGAATACTTTTTCATGCATTATCTGGTTAAAACTACTACCAGTCTTTAAAGGTATGTGTTGCTGACAGACAGCTAATGCTGTGAGGGGTTAAGTAAGTCCCTGAGGTGGTGGAGTAGGGCTTTCAACACAGTTAGACACCAAATTTCAGACATTTCCCACTACACCAGTCTACTTATTTATACATGGAAGTGGTGACAGTGGTCAGTAAGTATCTGGACTCTGGAACTGCATCTCTTGGATTCAAATCCCAGTGCACCACTGACAGTCAAATGACCTTGGATAAATCACTTAGCATCAGTTACATCAGTTTCCTTATCTGTAAACTGGTGATGTAGTATTATTGCCCATCTTATAGGGTTGCAATGAGGATGAAATGAATTAATACATTTGAAAGTCTTAGAACAGTTTCTGGCACATTGGGCACGTCGTATAAGAACTTGATATCAAAGGGGGCGGAGCAAGATGGCGGAGGAGTAGGAGACCTGGATTTCGTCTGGTCTCAGGAATTCAGCTGAATAGGAATCAAATCATTCTGAACACCTACAAACTCAACAGGAGACCGAAGAAGAGAGTAGCAACAACTCTCTGAACAGAGAAGCGACCACTTTCTGGAAGGTGCGGAGAAGTGAATCCGAGGCGATATTCGGGAGGATAGACGGCGGGGGAGGGGGCCTCCGTTGGCTGCCTCTGGCAAGTGATAGAGCCGCGGAGCACAAAATCGGTACTTTTAGAAGCCGACTCCACTGAGGGATGTCACTCCAGTGGCTAAGCGGGGGGTGGAACCCTCGCGGGACAGTGTGGTCACAGGACCCTCGGGGTCACAGAAAGACCGGGGGTGCCTGAGTGCAGCAGAGCTCCCAGGTATTGGAGCAGGGAAGCCGGCTGCAGAGACGGAGCCGAGGCGCGGGCTTTCAGCTCGGGGTTGCCATAAACTGTGATCCGCGGCCCAGTCGGGCCACTGCTCCTCCAGCAGGGACCCAATAAGCAGCAGATCCGGGGAGACTCCCCTCCCTCCCCCGGGAGGAGCGGCGCGGGAGTGCACCGCAGGGATCTGCTGGGTTTGGAGACTCCACACGGGGTCGGGTGCCAGAGATAGAAACACTCAGATGCAGGCCGGGTGAGCACAGAGTGTGGCCGGAGACCGGGGAGACAGGAGTGACTGCTTTTCTCTGGGGGCGCACTGAGGAGCAGGGCCCCGAGTTCTCAGCTCCTCCGAGTGGAGATTGGGAGGCCACCATGTGGTCCTCCAAAGCTGTACCAGAGCTTGCAGGGAACAAAAGCTCTTGAGAACAAACCTGAGCAGCTTGCTTAGCCCTGACTGACAAGGGTGGGGCAATTCCGCCTCCGGCAAAGACATTTGGGAACCACGGCAACAGGCCCCTCCCCCAGAAGATCAGCACGAACAGCCAGCAAGCCAAGACCAAGTTTACCGATCAAGGAGAACGGGAGATCTCCAGCGCTAGGGGAATACTGCACATAGAATTCATGGCTTTTTTTTACCATGATTCATTAGTTTTTCAAAGTTAATTTTTTAACTGTTTTTTTAATCTTTTCCTTTTCCCTTTTTCAACCAACATCTTATCAATTCCTTTTTTTAAAAAAACATTTTTTATTTTTCATTTTTAGAGTCATATTTTATCCCTTCATAGTAGTTACCCTTATTTTTGGCATATACATATATATATATAAGTTGTTCTCTCTTTAAAATTTTGAGATACAGTTTCTTCTAACAGATCAAAATATACCCTAAATCACTAGTGTATGGCTTTGTTCTAGTCTCCTGCCTGATCACATTCTCTCCCTTTTTTTCTTTCTTTCTTTTTTTAATCTTCTTTCTTTTTTCAAACAACTTCTTATCTTATCAATTCCTTTTATAAAATCTTTTATAATTTTCATCTTTACAGTCATCTTCCATCCCTTCATTGTATCAACCCTTATTTTGTACATATATAAGTCTTTCTTCCTTTAAAATTTTAGGAGGCACTTTTTTCTAACAGACCAAAATGCGCCCAAAATCTAGTGTGTGGCACTGATCTATGCACTAGCCTGATCATATTTGATCATATTCTGGTTTTTTTTGTATTGTTCTGTTTTTGTTTTTATCTTTTTCTTTTTGTTTTTTTTTCTTTCTTTTCTCTTTCTTTTTTCTTTCTTTCCCTTTCTTTTCCCCTGGTTTCAGGTCTTTTCTGATTTGTATAGAGTATATTTGCTGGGGACGTTGTTAACTGTTAGCATTTTGTTCTCTCATTCATCTATTCTCCTCTGGACAAAATGACAAGATGAAAAAAATCACCTCAGCAAAAAGAACAAGAGATAGTACCGTCAGCCAGGGACCTACTCAATACGGACATTAGTACGATGTCAGACCTAGAGTTCAGAATCATGACTTTAAAGATACTAGCTGGGCTTGAAAAAAGCGTGGAAGTTATTAGAGAAACCCTTTCTGGAGAAATAAAAGAACTAAAATCTAACCCAGTTGAAATCAAAAAGGCTGTTAATGAGGTGCAATAAAAAATGGGGGCACTAACTGTGAGGATAAATGAGGCAGAAGAGAGAATCAGTGATATAGAAGACCAAATAATGGAAAATAAAGAGGCTGAGAAAAAGAGAGAGAAACAAGTACAGGATCACGAGGGCAGAATTCGAGAGATAAGCGATACGATAAGACGAAACAACATTAGAATAATTGGGATCCCAGAAGAAAAAGAAAGAGAGAGAGGGGCAGAAGGTATATTGGAGCAAATAATAGCAGAGGACTTCCCTAATGTGAGGAAGGAAACAGGCATCAAAATCCAGGAGGCACAGAGAACCCCTCTCAAAATCAATAAAAATAGGTCAACATCCCGACATCTAATAGTAAAACTTATGAGTCTCAGAGACAAAGAGAAAATCCTGAAAGCAGCTCGGGAGAAGAGATATGTAACCTACAATGGTAGAAATATTAGATTGGCAACAGACCTATCCACAGAGACCTGGCAGGCCAGAAAGGACTGGCAGGATATCTTCAGAGCACTAAACGAGAAAAATATGCAGCCAAGAATACTATATCCAGCTAGGCTATCATTGAAAATAGAAGGAGAGATAAAAAGCTTCCAGGACAAACAAGAACTAAAGGAATTTGCAAACACGAAGCCAGCCCTCCAAGAAATATTGAAAGGGGTCCTCTAAGCAAAGACAGAACCTAAAAGCAGCATAGATCAGAAAGGAACAGAGACAATATACAGTAACAGTCACCTTACAGGCAATACAATGGCACTAAATTAAATCTTTCAATAGTTACCCTGAATGTAAATGGGCTAAATGCCCCAATCAAAAGACACAGGCTATCAGACTGGATTAAAAAACAAGACCCATCATTATGCTGTCTGCAAGAGACTCATTTTAGACCCAAAGACACCCCCAGATTGAAAGTGAGGGGGTGGAAAACCATTTACCATGCTAATGGACACCAAAAGAAAGCTGGGGTGGCAATCCTTATATCAGACAAATTAAATTTTAAAACAAAGACTGGAATAAGAGATGAAGAAGGACACTATATCCTACTTAAAGGGTCTATCCAACAAGAAGATCTAACAATTGTAAATATCTATGCCCCTAACATAGGAGCAGCCAATTATATAAGGCAATTAATAACAAAAGCGAAGAAACACATTGACAACAATACAATAATAGTGGGGGACTTTAACACCTCCCTGACTGAAATGCACAGATCATCTAAGCAAAAGATCAACAAGGAAATAAAGACTTTAAATGACACACTGGACCAAATGGACTTCACAGACATATTCAGAACATTCCATCCCAAAGCAATGGAATACACATTCTTCTCTAGTGCCCATGGAACATTCTCCAGAATTTATCACATCCTAGGTCACAAATCAGGTCTCAACCGATACCAAAAGATTGGGATTATTCCCTGCATATATTCAGACCACAATGCTTTGAAACCAGAACTCAATCACAAGAGGAAAGTCAGAAAGAATTCAAATACATGGAGGCTAAAGAGCATCCTACTAAAGAATGAATGGATCAACCAGGAAATTAAAGAAGAATTTAAAAAATTCATGGAAACCAATGAAAATGAAAACACAACTGTTCAAAATCTTTGGAATACAGCAAAGGCAGTCCTGAGAGGAAAGTATATAGCAATACAAGCCTTTCTCAAGAAACAAGAAAGGTCGCAAATACACAACCTAACCCTACTCCTAAAGGAGCTGGAGAAAGAACAGCAAATAAAGCCTAAACCCAGCAGGAGAAGAGAAATAATAAAGATCAGAGCAGAAATCAATGAAATAGAAACCAAAAGAACAGTAGAACAGATCAACGAAACTAGAAGCTGGTTCTTTGAAAGAATTAACAAGATTGATAAACCCCTGGCCAGACTTATCAAAAAGAAAAAAGAAATGGCCCAAATCAACAAAATCATGAATGAAAGAGGAGAGAACACAACCAACACCAAAGAAATACAAGCAATTATAAGAACATATTATGAGCAACTCTATGCCAGGAAATTAGATAACCTGGAAGAAATGGGTGCATTCCTAGAGATGTATCAACTACCAAAATTGAACCAGGAAGAAATAGAAAACCTGAACAGACCTATAGCACTAAGGAAATTGAAGCAGTCATCAAAAATCTCCCAACAAACAAAAGCCCAGGGCCAGATGGCTTCCCAGGGGAATTCTATCAGACATTTAAAAAGAATTAATACCTATTCTCCTGAAACTGTTCCAAAAAATAGAAATGGAAGGAAAACTTCCAAACTCATTTTATGAGGCCAGCATTACCTTGATCCCAAAACCAGACAAAGATCCCATCAAAAAGGAGAATTACAGACCAATATCCTTGATGAACATGGATGCAAAAATTCTCACCAAAATACTAGCCAATAGGATCCAACAGTACATTAAAAGGATTATTCACCATGACCAAGTGGGATTTGTCCCCGGGCTGCAAGGCTGGTTCAACATCCGCAAATCAATCAACGTGATACAATACATTAACAGAAGAAAGAACAAGAATCATATGATCCCTCAATAGATGCAGAAAAAGCATTTGACAAAGTACAGCATCCTTTCTTGATCAAAACTCTTCAGAGTATAGGGATAGAGGGTACATACCTCAATATCACAAAAGCCATCTATGAAAAACCTACAGCCAATATCATTCTCAATGGGGAAAAGCTGAGAGCTTTTCCCCTAAGGTCAGGAACGTGGCAGGGATGTCCACTATCACCATTGTTATTCAACATAGTATTAGAAGTCCTAGCCACAGCAATCAGACAACAAAAAGAAATCAAAGGCATCCAAATCGGCAAGGAGGAAGTCAAACTCTCACTCTTTGCAGATGATATGGTACCGTATGTGGAAAACCCAAAAGACTCCACCCCAAAACTGCTAGAACTCATACAGGAATTCAGTAAAGTAGCAGGATATAAAATCAATGCACAGAAATCAGTGGCATTCCTATACACCAACAACAAGACAGAAGAGAGACAAATTAAGGAGTCGATCCCATTTACAACTGCACCCAAAACCATAAGATACCTAGGAATAAATTTAACCAAAGAGGCAAAGGATCTATACTCAGAAAACTATAAAATACTCATGAAAGAAATTGAAGAAGACACAAAGAAATGGAAAAACGTTCCATGCTCATGGATTGGAAGAACAAACATTGTGAAGATGTCAATGCTTCCTAGAGCAATCTACACATTCAATGTAATCCCCATCAAAATACCATCCACTTTTTTCAAAGAAATGGAACAAATAATCCTAAAATTTGTATGGAACCAGAAGAGACCCCGAATAGCCAGAGGAATATTGAAAAAGAAAAGCAAAGCTGGCGGCATCGCAATTCCAGACTTCCAGCTCTAAAACAAAGCTGTCATCATCAAGACAGTATGGTACTGGCACAAAAACAGACACATAGATCAATGGAACAGAATCGAGAGCCCAGAAATGGACCCTCAACTCTATGGTCAACTAATCTTCGACAAAGCAGGAAAGAATGTCCAATGGAAAAAAGACAGTCTCTTCAACAAATGGTGTTGGGAAAATTGGACAGCCACGTGCAGAAGAATGAAACTGGACCATTTCCTTACACCACACACAAAAATAGACTCCAAATGGTTGAAAGACCTAAACATGAGACAGGAGTCCATCAAAATCCTAAAGGAGAACACAGGTAGCAACCTCTTCGACCTCAGCCGCAGCAACTTCTTCCTAGAAACATCGCCAAAGGCAAGGGAAGCAAGGGCAAAAATGAACTATTGGGATTTCATCAAGATAAAAAGCTTTTGCACAGCAAAAGAAACAGTCCACAAAACCAAAAGACAACCGATAGAATGGGAGAAAATATTTGCAAATGACATATCAGATAAAGGGCTAGTATCCAAAATCTATAAAGAACTTATCAAACTCAACACCCAAAGAACAAATAATCCAATCAAGAAATGGGCAGAAGACATGAACAGACATTTTTCCAAAGAAGACATCCAAATGGCCAACAGACACATGAAAAAATGCTCAACATTGCTTGGCATCAGGGAAATCCAAATCAAAACCTCAATGAGATACCACCTCACACCAGTCAGAATGGCTAAAATTAACAAGTCAGGGAACGACAGATGTTGGTGGGGATGTGGAGAAAGGGGAACCCTCCTACACTGTTGGTGGGAATGCAAGCTGGTGCAACCCCTCTGGAAAACAGTATGGAGGTGCCTCAAACAGTTGAAAATAGAGCTACCATACGATTCAGCAATTGCACTACTGGGTATTTACCCCAAAGATACAAATGTAGTGCTCCAAAGGGGTACGTGCACCCCGATGTTTATAGCAGCAATGTCCACAATAGCCAAACTGTGGAAAGAGCCAAGATGTCCATCGACAGATGAATGGATAAAGAAGATATATATACACAATGGAATATTATGCAGCCATCAAAAGGAATGAGATCTTGCCATTTGCAACGACGTGGATGGAACTGGAGGGTGTTATGCTGAGTGAAATAAGTCAATCAGAGAAACACATGTATCATATGACCTCACTGATATGAGGAATTCTTAATCTCAGGAAACAAACTGAGGGTTGCTGGAGTGGTGGGGGGTGGGAGGGATGGGGTGGCTGGGTGATAGACATTGGGTAGGGTATGTGCTATGGTGAGTGCTGTGAATTGTGCAAGACTGTTGAATCACAGATCTGTACTTCTGAAACAAATAATGCAACATATGTTAAGAAAAAAGAAAAAGAAGAAGATAGCAGGAGGGGAAGAATGAAGGGGAGTAAGTTGGAGGGGGAGACGAACCGTGAGAGACGTTGGACTCTGAAAAACAAACTGAGGGTTCTGTAGGGGAGGAGGGAGGGGGGATGGGTTAGCCTGGTGATGGGTATTAAAGAGGGCACATTCTGCGTGGAGCACTGGGTGTTATGCACAAACAATGAATCATGGAACACTACATCAAGAACTAATGATGTAATGTTTGGTGATTAACATAACAATAAAAAAATTTAAAAAAAAGAACTTGATATCAATAAGAAATCGCTACTTCTAAGACACTTTATGGTAAAATAAACCTTGTTCTTTGTGCATTTCATTCTGCCTTTACTTTTCTCTTGCAGAATAACAGGAGGAAAATCAGCTGCTTCCCTGGTAGAAGTACTGGACTGAGCCTCTCTGGAAATTTCCAGAGATTTCCTCCAGGATGAAGAGATTAACCTGTGGAATTGTAGACCTTTTGAGTTGGAAGTGACCTCAGATAAGTGTCTTGCTCTGGAGAAGAAGCTGCAATCCAGACGGTTCCTCACCTGACTGGCGTCTGAGCCATTTCCTGACTCCTAATCTAGTGCTCTGATTTTGAGCTAGAGACCACATAGAGACCACACCTTTTCAGCTCAGAGGACAAATCAACATTCTTGTTCCTCAGGAAATAGTCATATTTGTGCTGCAAAGCCTGTTTGAAATCAAGTGGGCGATTATCATAACAACACGTGGTTTAAAAAAAAAGTGGAAAGAAAAAGATGATTATGTGTGTGGAAGCTATACTCAGATTTTTTTAAAGTATAATTGACATACAATATCTTGTTAGTTTCAGGTATTCATCATAGTGATTCGGTATATTATTTATTTATTTAAGATTTATTTATTTGAGAGAGAGAGAGTGTGAATGGCGTGAGGGGCAAAGGGAGAGAGAGAGAGAGAGAGAGAGAGACTTCAGACAGACTCCCTGCTGAGCATGGAGCCTGATGTGGAGCTCAGTCCCAGGACCCTGAGATCATGACCTGAGCTGAAATCAAGAGATGGCTGCTTAACCGACTGAGCCACCCAGGTGCCCCTCAATAATTTTATACATTATGAAATGATCCCCATGATAAGTCTACTTACCATCTGTCAGCATGCCAAGTTATCACAATATTATTGACTACATTCCCTATGCTGTATATTATACAGTTAGATTTCTGAGAAGGAGGTCATTTTAGGTGTCTTCTAAAGAAGAAAAATTCTGTGCATTAAGGCTCAAGCAGAAAAAAAATTCAAACATGCTATTGTATTTATTTCCTTCAAGGTGATCAGAGGAAGCAAATAGAAACTGATGCTTTAACCAAATGTAAAGAAAAAAATTGCTCTGAGATTGAAACTGAAATGACACGGACATTTCTGGTCACCAGGCAAGCTCTTAAGGGAAGGAAAACACATGTTTCTCATCTCATCCTCTAAAAGAAATGTTAGCAAGCTTTGGATTATTCATCTGAGAAATTTTTCTTAATGTGATCAGTGATCAGACTTTCAATTCCTGTGCTTTAGAGTCCAGGTGATGAACCATGTTTGGTATGTAGCTGTTTCATCAAAAATAAGGGAACACGGGGTTCGTGTGTGAGCAAAAGATTCTAGTTTTCTCAAATTGGGATGGGAAGCTGAGACTTCAAGGGCAGAGGCATAGCTGATTCCCAAGGAGCCCCTGCCAAACCTGCAAACTTCTGACAAATGACGGGTCCCCCAGGAGGAAGGCATCTGTCCAATGAGATCTGGAAAAGAGACCCTTCCCATAGTTTTCCTTGAGGGAACAGATTTAAATTGTAGATCAATTATACCAGTTAAGGTCAGTGATTATTCCTCAGAGTCCTACAATATGCTTTATTTCTTTTAATTACACACAGACCAGCCAACTGGGGCCTATGCAGGCCCATCCCTAACTTATGTGGGACCTAAGCAACATTAAAAATTGAAGCCAACATACCAGGAGTCTCAATAGGTACAAGTAATAAATGAAGCTAACAAACTGTTAAACGAAATACATTCTGTCTTCTTACCCTGATAAACATATCTTCTTGTTTATTGCTCTGGGGTAAGATTGATCCCAGAAGGGAGTTCATTGTCCTTCAAGGCAGAGGCTGGAACACAAGCACTGGGACTGGTCTGTAGCTAAATCAGCACATGTTATGAATTTTCTGGAATGATCATGATTTAAAATATGCTATTGTGTTGTTTGACCATGGATCAGGCTACTGGTTGTAGTGTTTAGCTTGGCAACTACATACATATGTGCAAAGAAGTTCCAGGGTTCTTAAAGAGGGCATCATTTGCATTTTTATCAGGATAATTCCTCATTGTATGTGACCGTCATGAGCATTGCAAGAATTTTAGCCTTCCTGACCCTTTTCCATCAAATACCAACAGAAGATCTCAGTCACTGACAAGTAAAAATGTCTTAACTTATTTTCAGATGCCCCCTAAGGGGATGCTACCACCCCTGGTTTATAACTTCTGGTAGATTGTATCTTCAATATTTCCTATCAACTGCAGTGGTTAATGTGTGTTGACCACTTCCTATATGTAGAGCACTGTCTTGGGCTCTGGGCTGAGAATAGACACTTGATCCAGTGACATTGTGTTGTCACTGGTATCACTAGGATAACTAGAGAGATGGTGTAAAAATTATCCTTAAAGGTATATGGGGTTTTTTTTGTCTCAAGTCTGTATTGTCACAATAGCATGGCGCCCTATTTGATAAACCAAACTTTTTTTTTAAAGATTTTATTTATGTGACAGAGAGAGAGAGAGCACATGCAGGGGGAGCGGCAGGCAGAGGGAGAGGGAGAAGCAGGTTCCCCGCTGAGCAGAGAGCCCGACACGGGGCTGGATCTCAGGACCCTGAGATCATGACCTGAGCTGAAGGCAGACACCTAACCGACTGAGCCAGCCAGGTGCCCCTGATAAACCAAACTTTTAAGAATGTTAACATTTCCCTCATCTTGTACTTGGTTTATAAAGAATACAGTTGTAATTTCTCATTAGTCTTATTGGTAGCAAGAAATAGGGTTCACTCAATTCACTTCAAATAATAAGAGATTTATCATGAGGATACTCTTGGGTGTAAGTAAGACAGACCATCAGCCCCATGGGACCCCAAGAATTGTTGTCGACCCCAGGGAGCAGAGGGAACAGGGTTTATGAACTAGGAGGTCCCTGGGGTCCAGTGCAGTTCTGGAGTCTGAGTTCTAGAGTTTTGAGTCACCTGGATGTCCCCTTAGCAGAGAGCTATCGGTCCTAACTGAGGGGCTCTGAAATTATAGGGACTCAGCTCCTTGTTATTTATCCTCCAACCATTCCCAAGCAGCTCTCTTCCTCTCTAATATATGTGTCCTTTAGATTCTGCTTCCTCAAGGTTCCTTTTTGTTCTGGTTTTTCTTATTCTCCTCCTCCTTTTTTTCTTCTTTAATAGTCTCTGCCTTCTAATATCTTCTGGTTCCTCAATGGATTTTATTTACTCATGTCTTCCATCAACTCATGACCTCTGCTGCTTCATGACCTTTGCTCTGCAGTCTTTCTGCTTCTGCATCTTTTCCCCTGCCTCAAATTAAAATTCTCAAGAAAAATAATCAGTTTGGTTCAGGCAGTCACTAACACTTATTAGGGGCAGCTCTCACATGCAAAGTTCGAGCTGTTCTTTGGCTCAGGCAGTGGTACATAAAATGGCAAGCAGGGACCTCTCTGGGGCTACTGTCCTTTTCTGTAAGTGTGGTGTGAATCTTAAGGCTGGCAGACTACCCTTTAGTATGTGAAGGGGTATAAAATGAGAAGGTGCTTTGCAACTTGGATGGAAGAAATGGACAAAGTGTGGAATGATAGAAAATTCCTATTTACAGGACACTGAAACCCAAATTTTATTTATTGTTCTATTTTTCTATTTAAAAATGAGAAAATCATCTGTTCTCTCTTTCAAAGTCACTATGTATACTTTGATTACAGAAGACCTGGGTAACCTTAAGCAATTGATTTAAGTCATCTGAACTTCATCACCAGCATGATGGGGATGCACTTTACAAAGGGCCAAATGAGGTTCCCACAAGATCATAGCTGTGAAAGATCATTGGACGTTCTAATGCTGCAAATGATTTTTAGTATTTTTTGACTTTAAAAATGTGTGTACAAATAATGCACATTATTCAGTAGTATGTTCATAGTCCTTTAAAATCTGCCCCCCACCAATGAACACTACCTCTCCTATTGGTATTCATTTGTGCTTCAATTAAACGATTTTACTCAGAAACAGCACATGTACCTTCTGGAGTGGCAAGTCATGTGGATGCTGAACCCTCCTTGAGAGAATCTTCTCTAGAAAGTAGAATTCAGTAAGAGGGTCTCCTGGACCTGTCCATGGAGCTTTTTCAGGAGGATTTCTATAGGGTGGTTTCATTCCTTATACTCCTAGGAACAAAGCCTGAACACAGGCTCCTGGAATGGCTTCAAGAAGATCACAGTCATCCTACGCCTAGGGTGGGTGGCCTGGCCAGGAGGGAAACAAATCATAAGCACAGAAGGACACCCCAGTCCCCTGACAGATGCTCCTCTGAAAAAAAAACAGACAAGGCGAGAAAAAGTCATTGCCAAAGGATCTTCAACACCAGTTCTGTTGCAAAATCCAATCTCATGTTTGTGATTTATAATCCTCCTTGTGTGAAGGGCTCAAGCTTTAATGCCTGGAGGGGAAGACGATTCTTTAGCCTGAGACATTACTGTGCACAGTGAAATAAGGAAGAGAAGGGAAACAAAAGAGCAAAACTACCCCAGCTGTGTGCCGATGTTGATTCTGCTGCTCTGATTATCAGTGTTCCACTTCTAATTGATTAGTGATTCTCAAATTGGGAATAATAAGATGTAGTTTAGGGTCATTTAAGGAGTCTTTTGGTCAGAACCTGGATGCACTTGGCTGTGAGATATGTAGGAACCTCCACAAATGTGAATGTAAGGTCTTTGACACTGCTCCCAATGAGAGGTAGGGTCTGCTGCCCTTCTCCATGAACCAGGCTGGCCCCTGATTGCATGCAGCAATAGAACATGGCAAGAGTGATGCTGTGCCAGATCCAGGCCTGGCCTTTACAAGGACTGGCAGTGTCTATCATGGCTTCTTGGAGCCCTTGGTTATTGTGTAAGAAGAAATAGAAATAACCTGCTAGAGAAACCACATGGGGAGTCCCTGAGACTACATGCAAGTAGAGAGGAGAC
This sequence comes from Eumetopias jubatus, assembly GCF_037043125.1. Classification (NCBI taxonomy): domain Eukaryota; kingdom Metazoa; phylum Chordata; class Mammalia; order Carnivora; family Otariidae; genus Eumetopias; species Eumetopias jubatus. Next base: position 93,392,655 of record NW_028274807.1, read on the forward strand.
ACACTGAGACAGTCTTCCTGTTGTCTTGGACCCTCCGACCCAGCCCAGCTGTTGCCTGAATACAGTGAGGGGTCCCAGTTGACACCATGTGGGGTGGAAGATTTGTTCAGCCAAATCTTGCCCAAATTCCTGGTCTACAGAAGCATGAGGTATAATGAAATTGTTGATGCTTTAAGTCACTAAATTTGAGGTGGTTTTTAAAGGTAATGATAGATAGCCAAAATACACAAAATAGTAGGAAAAGAAGATGGGGTAGGCTTGGACCTGAAGGAAGGGAGTAAAAAGGCCAGAGACTAGTGGATGAGTCATAAGAGGACTATCCCAGTTGGAGGGTATCATGGGGTCAAAATGCCTAAAACTTTAATCAACTGTGTGTCTACTGAGCCTTTGAAAACTCCAGATCCATTTAGACAGTGACAGTGTCAAGGGTGGTAGAGCATAGGATTCTAAAAGAGGCCAAGCTCAGACTCAGGTGGCGGGGCCATTGGGATTCCTTATCTTCTGGCTGGTTGGTGCAGGGCCCAGCCCCAAAAGAAGAGATATGAAGTGGTAGGAAGTGTTTCAGAGTCTCAGATGAAGTGTCTCAGAGTCAGGGACAGGATCCATCCCCAGAGGGTCCTTAGAGGACAAATTGAGAAAGACAGTCACGTGAGTATGAAAATAGGGGGAGGACTCACAGTGGAGGCTGTACCTCAGCAGCCTAGGGGTGCCTTGCATGCTCTGTGGTGAGTCTCAGACCTGGGAAATGCTGAAGAAAAACTGAAGAGAAAGGTTGTAAGTTTGCCGAAGTGACTGCCCATCAATTTATACAGGAGTATGAGCAGATATGTAGATAGATATGGATATTGTTTCATAATTGTTAGAGTCCCAGGGGAAAATAAATGACTTACTCGAAAGGGTTTGATTAAAAAGTCTGAAATGAAGAAATCCTTTACAGAAGTGTGGGCAGGTATACAGAAAAGAGTTAGCATAGTCAACTGCTATCCTTCGAGAGGCCTGCTTGTAAAGTTGGCCCTTGGCTGGCACCTGGGAATTTGGATCTAGGGAGGGTTCCCATTATTCCCTGATAAGAATGACTCACTGTGCACAAACTGCTTATGCAAACAAAGCGCTAATGCAACACCTACTTTCCTTCTAGGAGTCTAGGATTTTGGTAGGTGCTATACAAAACGTGTGGAGTCTGGGATTTTGGCAGGTACTATACAAGAGGTGTGGAGTCTGGGATTTTGGCAGGTGCTATACAAGAAGTGCATATGTGACCAGCTCCTAATAAAAATCTTGGGCACTAAGTCTTTAATGAGCGTTCCTGGTAGACAAGATTCCACCATGTTGCCATAACTCATTGTGGGAGGAAGTAAGCACATCTTGTGGGACTCTGCTGGGAGAGCACCCTTGGAGCTTGTGCCTGGGTTCTTCTAAACTTCATTCTGTGTTCCTTTTACTTTTGCTGATTTTCCCTTTTGCTGTAGTAAACCTGAGCCATGGATATAACTGTATGTTGAGCAACATGTGTCCTCTTAGTGAACCATATAACCCCGGGGTGGTTTATCTCCCCTCCCCCAATACATCAGGGTAAAGAGAAACATTAAGGGAGGGTGAGGCATCCAGTGACCAGAAATAGCAGGAAGCCATTTCCATCCTTAAACTTCAAGGGGCAGGAGAAGGCAGCAGTTACCAGAACTTGGTACAGCTACAGCTGTAGCTGTAGAAAGAGCTGAGGCCTTGGTGGAGAAACACAGTCCCATACCAAACACATCCCTACCGCTCCCTCCTCCTGACCTCCAACATCCAGCTGGTACCTCCCATTGGCCACACCCTACCGGGAGGCAGAGAACAAGGGAGCCTGGTGGAGCCAGCCTCCTGAGACACAATGCAAGAGAAAGACAGTGAAGAACGGACCTGAGTGGGCAAACAGAGAATAACCGGGACAAGCTTAAAAGCAAATCATTTTTAACCATTACTGAGCTAGGTTGATAAGTCAGCTTATTACTGAAAGGTCATATTGTGTTACTCAACAACCCTGGGTGGATCCTCATTGCACATATAGAATAAAGTCCAAATTACTTAGCATGGCATTTTAAGGTCCTTCTTAATCCAGACCAAGGTCCCTTTTGAATCTCCTGTCTCCTTCCCGCAGCTGAATACATGCCGCATTCCTGGTTCACCATTACTAGCCATTGCTTTAGTACAGCAGCATTCTCTAGCCTTCATATTTTGCTTTCCTCCTCCTTGTACTTTCCATGCCCACTCCTTGTTACTTCTGCTTAACGACCTCTCCTTTAGGGCTCAGCTTAGCTGCTTGCAAAGCCTTCTTGAACCCCAGCCATTCTCCTGTCAGATAGATTTGCCTTGTCCCATGGTATTAACCAGCCTAACCTGGGTGAGGGTTGGGCCATGTCTTTCTTTACCAGCCCCCCTCAGTGTCCAAGACAGAGGCCATGGGTCTCATCTAGGAATGTCCAAATGAGCTCTGACTTATGAATTTTCTCACACATTGGCTTCCCTTGTGTGGTAATCCACTCTGAGCTGTTACTCTGATGCTACTCTGGTACCCTGAAAATGCTGCAGATCTTAATCGTCCCTTTGGTTCTAACTAACCAATGCTGGCTCCAGACCTGTGTTTCTGCAGGCCCCAAAGCAGGTACTGGGACTCTACCCGCTGGGCCTGGGGCAGCTCAGTCCCCTGCTCTTCTGTAGACTAACACTGGACATCCGTGTCTTTACTAGGTTATGATCAGATAGAAGACAGTGACAATTGCATGCTCATCTTTACGCTCTTCAAACTGGTTAGTAACTCATGCATAGAGGGTGTTGAATACACATGGCTGAATTGAATTAATTTGAATAAAAATAAATGAAAGAAATCAAATTTTTTACCTTCTAATCTATGTCACTTTCGGAAGTCAGGAAAATAAATTGTTCCAGTTTCTAGTTTTGAAACTGAGAGCCCTAAGAAAGAAGGAGAATATGAATCTCCTCTGAAGGAGGACTTTTTCTGTACCCTGGAGATTTCATCTTTGAGAGACAAAATGAGTCAGCCATTCTAGAAGGAAGGAAATGTTTCTGTGATATGACCTCCCCTTCCACTTACGGGCAAACTAATATATAAAGCTAAAACTTGCAATTTTAATGATAAAGCCAGGTTTTTCAATTTTTAAATAAAAAAGAGTTGAGACTTATTATCAGAGATTTAAAGTCATTCTGGAAGCTGTTTTATGTGAGCACAGACCATGCTTTCTTTTTTTCCTAAGACCATATAGAATAAAAACTTGATTAGAAATAAATTTTTAATATTCTAATAGGTTGACATCACTAAAACATGGTATCCTAGCAACAAGAAGTGAGACAATGGGCTGAGTAGATGCAAACTATGGATAGACATTCCACCTGGAACTTTTTAAAAAGGCAGTTGATAAGGCGACCAGCTCATTGACATGGCTGATCAGGCATTAAATTATGTTCTTGAATGAAAGACCCTAGGGAAAGAAAATTTTCACTTAATTTGGCAACGTTTATGGCTTTTTACTCAGTGAAGATTAAAGAAGTCTTGAACGAGCTATTCTGAAAGCTGGTCATTTAAATTTTCCTTCGGATTTCAGGAAATAAACAGAATTTAACTCTTCCGTATATCGCATAGCTCTCTAGGATCTGTCTAAAGAAGCACTTCGATAAGGAAAATGTAGTAAGCTTTGCCAAACAACAAATCAAATAATAATCTTTGTGGAGTAGTTAAGGGACTGGGCTGTAGACAATTTGTTTTAAACACAAAGCAAGCATTTACCTGATTCATTTAACTTGACTATACATATTCTTAGAAGTGGTAAGTATGCTTTTAATCCCCTGGAATCCCTGGGATAGTTTAATAAACTGTTACCACACTCTAGCTATTGAGTTTTTGCCAACCCAGTCAGAGTTATTTTTAAAATAGTTTTATGGAGACATAATTCATATACCGTCGGATTCACTCCTTTAAAGTAATACAATTCAGTTGTAGTTAGCCCATGCAGAGTTGTGCAACGTTCAGCACTATCTGGCTTCAGAACATATTAATCTCTGTGCAAAGAAACTCCAGGCACATTAGCAATCATTCCCCATTCTCCACTCCAGTCCCTTCTTTACAAGCCTCATATTTCATTCCTATGGATTTGCTTATTTTGGACATTTCGTGTGAATGGATTCATGCAGTATATGGCCTTTGTGTCTGCGTTCTTTCACTTAGTATAATGTTTTTAAGGTTCATCCATGTAGCGTACATTAATATTTCATTTATTTTAATTGCCAAATAGTTTTCTGTGGTATAGATTTATCCGTTGATGGACATTTGAGTTGTTTCTATCTTTTGCTATTTTAAATAATACTTCTGAACTTTAGTGGAGAAATTTTTGTTTGAAGATCAGTTTGAAGTTGTATTGGGTATATACCCAGGTGTGGAATTTCTACATCATATGGTAATTTTGTGTTTTACATTTGAAGAGTTACTGTTTTCCAAAACAGCTGCACAATTTTACATTCTCAGTACAGGTATGAGGGTTCTAAATTCTCCACATTTTCACAACCACTTGCTATTATGCCTGTTTTAGTATAGCCATCCTAGTGGATGTGAAGTGGTATCTTATTGCACTTTGATTTGCAATTACCTAATGACTAATAATGATGAGCATCACTTCAGATCCCTATTGACTCTCTGTAGCTCTTCTTTGGAAAAATGTATATTTCAATCTTTTGTCCATTTTTAATTGGGTTATTTGTCTTTATTACTGAGCTGTAAGTGTTCTTTATATACTCTGGAAACAACTCTCTTATCAGATATATGGCTTGCAAATATTTTCTCCCATCTTATGGGTTGACTTTAAAAAAAAAGATTATTTTTTAAGAACAGGTTTTTTTAAAATTTTATTTTATTATGTTATGTTAGTCACCATACAATACATCATTAGTTTTTGATGTAGTGATCCACAACTCATTGTTTTCGTATAACACCTAGTGCTCCATGTAGTACGTGCCCTCCTTAATACCCATCACCGGGCTAACCCATCCCCCACCCCCTCCCCTCTAACACCCTCAGTTTCTCAGAGTCGATAGTCTCTCGTGGTTCATCTCTCCCTCCGATTTCCTCCCCTTCATTTTTCCCTTCCTTCTCTTAATGTCCTCCATGTTATTCCTTATGTTCCACAAATAAGTGAAACCATATGATAATTGACTTTCTCTGCTTGACTTATTTCACTTAACATAATCTCCTCCAGTCCCATCCATGTTGACGTAAAAGTTGGGTATTCATCCTGATGACTGAGTAATATATTCCATTGTATATATGGACCACATCTTCTTTATCCATTCATCTGTTGAAAGGCATCTCGGCTCTTTCCACAGTTTGGCTATTGCGGACATTGCTGCTATGAACATTGGGGTGCATATGGCCCTTCTTTTCACTACATCTGTGTCTTTCGGGTAAATACCCAGTAGTGCATCCTTTCCTGATTAAAACTCTTCAGAGTATAGGGATAGAGGGAACATTCTTCAAGGTAATAAAATCCATCTATGAAAAACCCACAGCGAATATCATCCTCAATGGGGAAAAGCTGAGAGCCTTTCCCTTAAGATCAGGAACACAACAAGGATGCCCACTCTCGCCACTAGAAGTCCTAGCAACAGCAATCAGACAACAAAAAGAAATAAAAGGTATTCAAATTGGCAAAAAAGAAGTCAAACTCTCTCTCTCTTCACAGATGACATGGTACTTTATGTGGAAAATCCAAAAGACTCCACCCCCAAATTACTAGGACTCATACAACAATTCAGTAATGTGGCAGGATTCAAAATCAATGCACAGAAATCAGTTGCTTTTTTATACACTAACAATGCAACTATAGAAAGAGAAATTAGAGAAACTATTCCATTTACAATAGCACCAAAAACCATAAGATACCTCGGAATAAACCTAACAAAAGAGGTAAAGGATCTATACTCTAGGAACTACAGAACACTCATGAAAGAAACTGAAGACACAAAAAGATGGAAAAACATTCCATGCTCATGGATCGGAAAAATAAACATTGTTAAAATGTCTGTGCTGCCCAGAGCAATCTATACCTTCAATGCCATCCCGATCAAAATTCCAATGACATTTTTCAAACTGCTGGAACAAACAATCTTAAAATTTATATAGAATCAGAAAAGACCCCAAATTGCCAAGGAAATGTAGAAAAAGAAGAACAAAGCTCAGGGCATCATGTTGCCTGATTTCAAGCTTTATTACAAAGCAGTGATCATCAAGACAGCATGGTACTGGCACAAAAACAGACATATAGACCAATGGAACAGAATAGAGAGCCCAGATATGGACCCCCAACTCTATGGCCAAATAATGTTCGACAAAGCAGGAAAAAAATATGCAATGGAAAAAAGACAGTCTCTTCAATAAATGGTGCTGGGAAAATTTGACAGCATATACAGAAGAATGAAACTCGACCATTCTCTAACACCATACACAAAGATAAACTCAGAATGGACGAAAGACCTCAATGTGAGCAAGGAATCCATCAAAATCCTAGAGGAAAGCATAGGCAGTAACCTCTTTGACATCGGCCACAGCAACTTCTTTCAAGATTCATCTCCAAAGGCTAGTGAAACAAAAGCAAAAATGAACTTTTGGGACTTCATCAAGCTAAAATCTTCTGCACAGCAAAGGAAAGAGGCAACCCATAGAATGGGAGAAGATATTTGCAAATGACATTACAGATAAAGGGCTGGTATCCAAGATCTATAAAGAACTTCTCAAACTTAACACCCAAAAAACAAATAATCAAGTCAAAAAATGGGCAGAAGCCATGAAAAGACACTCCTCCAAAGAAGACATACAAATGGCTAACAGACACATGAAAAAAATGTTCATCATCATTAGCCATCAGGGAAATTCAAATCAAAACCACATTGAGATACCAACTTACAGCAGTTAGAATGGCAAAAATTGACAAGGCAAGAAACAACAAATGTTGGAGAAGGTGTGGAGAAAGGGGAACCCTCTTACACTGTTGGTGGGAATGCAAGTTGGTACAGCCACTTTGGAAAACAGTGTGGAGGTGCCTCAAAAAATTAAGAGAAGTTTAAAGTTCATGATAAAATGAATCATAAAGAACAGAGTTGTCATATACCTTCTGCCCCCATACATGAACAACCTCCCCGCTATCAACATCCTCCTGGACCAGAATGGCACATTGTTACAACTGATGAATCTACATTACATCATTGCCACCCAAAGTTGATAATTTACATTAGGGTTCACTCTTGTTTTGTACATCCAATGGGTTTTGACAAATGTATAATGACATACATCCACCATTATAGTATTATACAGAATAGTATGCCTTAATAATACAAATCGAAACCACAGTGAGATACTACTTCACACCACCTCACACCAGTCAGAATGGCTAAAATCAACAAGTCAGGAAATGACAGATGTTGGTGGGCATGTGGAGAAAGGGGAACCCTCCTACACTGTTGGTGGGAATGCAAGCTGGTGCAGCTACTCTGGAAAACAGTATGGAGGTTCCTCAAAAAGTTGAAAATAGAGCTACCCTATGACCCAGCAATTGCACTACTGGGCATTTACCCCAAAGATACAAATGTAGTGATCTGAAGGGACACCTGCACCCCAATGTTTATAGCAGCAATGTCCACTATGGAAAGAGCCAAACTATGGAAAGAGCCCTGATGTCCCAACAACAGATGAATGGATAAAGAAGATGATATATATACCATCCATACAAAGGAATATTACACAGCCAGCAAAAAATGAAATCTTGCCATTTGCAACAACGTGAATAGAACTAGAGGGTATTATGCTAAGCAAAATAAGTCAATCAGAGAAAGACAATTATCATATGATCTCACTGATACGTGGAATTTAAGAAACAAGGCAGAGGATCATAGGAGAAGAGAGGAAAAAAATGAAACAAGATGAAACCAGAGAGGGAGACAAACCATAAGAGACTCTTAATCTTAGGAAACAAACTGAGGGCTGCTGGACGGGAGGGGGTGGAGGGATGGGGTAACTGGGTGATGGACATTGGGGAGGTTATGTGTTGTAATGAGCACTGAGTATTATATAAGACTGATGAATCACAGACCTGTACCCCTGAAACAAATAATACACTATATGTTAATTAATTGAATTTAAATTTAAAAATAAAAAAAATAACTCTGCTCTCCAGCTATTCATCCATCCCTTCCTCTTTCCTCCCCCCTGGCAACCATTGATTTTTTTACTGTCTCTATAGTTTGCCTTTTCCTAAATGCCATCTAGTTGAAATCCTACAGTGAGTGGCCTTTTTTGGATTGGCTTCTTTCACTTTATATTATGCAATTAAGTTTGCTCTATGTTTTCTCTTTTTTTATTTTTTAAAAGATTTTATTTATTTATTTGACAGAGAGATATAGCAAGAGCAGGAACACAAGCAGGGGGATTGGGAAAGGGAGAAGCATGCTCTCTGTGGAGCAGGAAGCCTGATGCGGGGCTTGATCCCAGGACCCTGGGATCATGACCTGAGCCGAAGGCAGACACTTAACAACTGAGCCACCCAGGTGCCCCTGTTCTGTTTTCTCATAACTTGATAGCTCATTTCTTTTTAGAGCTAAAATATATTCTGTTGTGTCGATGTACCACAGTTATTTTTCCGTTCACCTACTGAAAAACATCTTGGTTGCTTCCAAGTTTTGATGACTATGATTAAAGCTGCTGTAAACACTCATGTGCAGGTTTTTGTGTGGACATGTTTTCAGCCATTTTGGGTAAATACCAGTAAGCAAGATTGCCAGATCATATAAAAGTATATTTAGTTTTGTGAGAAACTCCCAACTGTCTTCCAGAGTGGCTGTATCATTTAGAATTCCCATCAGCAATGAATGAGAGTTCCTGTTGCTATACATCCTTACTAGCATTTGGTATCATTAGTGTTTTGAATTTTTGTCTGGGTTGACTTTTCACTATCTTGGTGATGTTCTTTAAAAATCAAAAATTTTTATTTTGATGAAGTCTAATTTATCTATTTTTGTTGTTCTTTGTGTTTGGTGTCATAGAAACTCTTCCTAACCTATGGTCATAAAGATTCACTCCAAGATTCACTCTCCAAGTTTTATGCTTTAGCTCTTACATTTAGAGTAAGAGTACATTTTAACTTATCTTGTATTTATGTGAGGTAGGGATCTGACTTCACTGTTTTGCCTGTGGATATCCAGTTGTTTCAACACCATTTGTTGAAAGGATTATTCATTCCTTATTGAATGGTCTTGGTATCCTTGTTGAAAATAAATAGACCATAAATGCAAAGGTTTATTTCTGGACTCTCAATTTTATCCTTATACCCATACAACACTGTCTTGATTACTATATCTTTATATTAAGTTTTGAAACCATTAAGTGTGAGTACCCCAATTTTGTTATTTATCCAGATTGTTTTGGATGTTCTGGGTCCTTGAAATCTCCATGTAAATTTTAGAATGAACATGTCACTTTCAACACAAAAGTGTACTGGTAGAGCACCTGGTGGCTCAGTCGGTTAAGCATATGACTCTTGATTTTGGCTCAGGTCATGATCTCAGGGTCCTGAGATGGAGACCCGCATTGGGCTCTGTGCTCAGCATGAGCTCTGCTTGGGATTCTCTTTCTCCTTCTCCCTCTGATCCTCCCCCCGCTCACTCTCTCTAAATACATACATACATACATACATAAAATCTTTTAAAAAAGTGTACTGGGATTTTGATTAGGAATGCATGGAATCTATAGTTCAATTTAGGAAAAATTGACAGAATAACTATATGTTCTCTGATCTGTGAAGATAGCATATCTCTCCATTTATTTAGATCTTCTCCAGAGTATTTGGTAGTTTTCAACATACATGTTGTAGACATATTTTGTTATATTTATTTCTAAATATTTAATTTTTTTGCATGATGTTAGTGAAATAATAGGCACATAGATCAGTGGAACAGAATAGAGAGCCCAGAAGTAGACCCACACAAAAACAGTCAACTAATCCTTGACAAAGAAACAAAAGAATTCAATGGAGAAAGGATAGTCTTTCCAACAAATGATGCTAGAACAATTGAACATCCATATGCAAAAAATGAACTTAAACACAGACCTCAAACTTTTCAAGCATTAAATCAAAATTGATCATAGATCTAAATTTAAAGTGCAAAAGTATAAAAACTTCTTGAAAAAGTAAAAGAAAATTTGCACAGCCTTGGGTATAGTAATGAGTTTTTAAGTAGATCACCAATAAAAGAAAAAATGACAAATTGGACTTTCTTAAAAATAAAATTTCTGCTCTGTAAAAGACAGTGTTAGGAAAATGAAAAGACAAGCCTCAGACTGGGAGAAAATATTTGCAAAACACATATCTGATAAAAGATGCATACAAAATACACAAGCTCGACAAAAAAACCCCAAATAATCTAATTAAGAAATAAGCAAAAGATCAGAGAAGACACACAGATAACAAGCGTATGAAAAGATACTCAGCACCGTTTGTCACTAGGGACTTTCAAAGTAAACAACAATAAAAAATCACTACACACCTACTAAAATGACTAAAATCCCAAAACTGACAATACCAATTGCTAGTGACGATTCAGAGCAATAGGAACTCTTGTTCATTGATGGTCAGAATGCAAAACAATGCAGCAACATTGAAAGGCAGTTTGGGTGTTTCCTGCAAAACTAAAAATAGTTTACTATATGATCAAGTAATCATGCTATGAGGTATTTGCCTAGCTGATCTGAAAACATACCCACACAAAAACCTGCTTGTTCAGCTTAATCATCATCTGCAAAAAAAAATGATGGTATCTTTCAATGAATGACTTGATAAACAAATTGTGGTGCATCCTCTCAATGGAGATTTATAGCATAAAAAGTAAACCTTAATGTATGCAAATTTAGAAAAACATACCATTTAGGAGGTCAGAAAATCTCCGAATGGAACGTAGAATGTGAAAAAAAAAAATCTACCTAAACACAGGTATACAAAATAACCTCATTAAAGGGAGTAGGGAGAGAGAGTGCTGATCTGAGTATCTTTTAAAATCAGTGGAGTCTCTAAAAACGAAAGGCAAAATGAACTGTCTATAAACCTAGCCCTCTAGTTGATAACATTGTTTCCCATAGAGGTAGAAGTTAAGAATTCTGAAGCCACTGGACAGATATACTGGAATTGAATAATTAAGCAAATGGAGAGCAGAGAGTAGGAGTCAGGTTTTTCACTGTTGGAGTGGGAGGTTACAAGGGGAGGAGGCTAGACTGATCCTTGTGTTAACGGATTGAGTTGGAAAGATCATATGAACTGCTGCTTAACTTAATATTCACATGATTACATTAGAAATATTTATAGTGATGTGTATATGCACTAGGTCATTTATACACATGTAAATATATTCACACCTATATCTTTGTGCTCTGTCACCTAAGAGGGATTAGAAGCAATGACACCCCAATAGTAACGAACACACGTTGTGCCTAGATCTTGGTTTCCAATACCATTCTCCAGTTAAAAAATCAGGTCTTCTTTTCCTGGAGCAGGAAATACACAAGAATGCTTCTCTAGTGCCAAAAAGTTGGAAAGTGCTCGAAAAAACCCTCACATCGATGGGGATATGTCAAAGGGACACAGGAGTCAACTGAAAGAGCTCCCAGTGGCCAAAGCTGGAAAAGTCTGAGCTACAAAATAAACATAGTGTTGGATTATAAACCAAAGTATAAAATAAATACCCATGAGCCCATACTGATATAAATGATTGAACAAATAAATGGGAAAGAGCAGATAAACCATTTGTGCAGAAGAATCTCAAATAATTTAGGTAGCTACTCCACCCTGAAGGAGGTGGAGCATAACTCCTCACTTCTTAAGTATAGGTTGTGCACAGAGACCACCTTCCAAAGAATATAGCTGGAAAGGATAAAGTAGCTTTACTTGAGGTGCTAGCTTATTTTGCCTATGCCTTCCAAAAGAATAACAAAGGAAGACCAAGTGGTAAGAGTTTTGCTAATTCTTTTAAGCTTCCATTTAGTGTCCTGATGCAGAAAATTACTAAATGCTACCCTGGGATTTTGAAGGTATAAATACAGCTCACAAAGAGCTTTGTGAATTCCCTTGGAAGAAACTCTTGTTTTAGGAAAACGTGGTTCATTAACTGTGATAATGGATCAGAGATAGATAGATATGCAATGGAAGCATTTTTAGAACAAGAACTCTTGAGTTTGTACAAATGATGCATGGATTAGATGTGGGAATGAGAATTCCCACAATAGTGCAATATGGTGAGGGGAAAAAGTGGAATCTCAGGAAAACTCTGAGACTAAGGTAGTATTTCTCAAATAGTTTTGACCTGACCCCTGTAAGAAAATAATTTTATGTCATGATCTAGTATGTGTATATGCATATGTATTATGTATAATTGAAATTATTATTTCTGTTTTCTTCTATTTCATTTTTAAAAATGCTCATCTAACCCATTAAATTGTTTTTACCTCCCACTAATGAGTCAAGGTTTACAATTATTTCCCAAACACCATATTAATTAAAAAATTTTCAAATATACAGAAAAGTTTAAAGAATTGTGTATTGTACAATGCTGCTGTACGTTGAACATTCATATACCCACCATTTGGTCTCAATAGTTCAAATTTAGTTTCACACACTTAAATGCTTCATATATGTACTATAAACTAGAATTCAATATTTTTATGGTTATCTTTTTAAGATAGTTTACATACAGTAAAATGTACAAATTTAAGTTTGTATATTAGTTTCCTAGGGCTGTTATGACAAATTACCATAAATTATGTGGATTCACAATAGGTGTTTATTCCTTCTTAGTTTCAGGGACTAAAAGTCTGACATCAAAGTGTTGGCAAGGTTTGTTCCTTCTGGAGTCTCTGAGGGAGGATCTTTCAAACCTCTCTCTTAGCTTCTGGTGGCATTCCTTGGTATTCCTTGGCTTGCAGCTATAATTACTCCAATCTCTGCCTCCATCATCACATGGCCTTCTCCCTGTGCTTTTCTGTATTTCTGTGTCTTCACATAACCTTTTGGCAAAGACACCAGTCATTCGATTTAAGGCAACCTTAATCCCGTATGACTCATTTTAATTTGACTACATCTGCAAAGACCTTATTTCCAAATAAAGTCATATTTACAGGTACTAAGAGTTAGGACTTCAACATATTTTTCTGAGGGATACAATTCAACCCTCAATAAAGTACATGGCTTATTCCGTGAGATTTTACAAATGCATCTGCCTGTGCAACTGACATTCCTAAGATATACAACATTACCACTCTCCCAAGAAGTTCCCTGAGTCCCTTTCCAATCAGTCTTCACATTCACTAGTTATTAGAGGCAAATCAGAGGTCTTTAAAAAAAAATCTATAGATTAGCCTTGCCTGTTCTAGAATTCCATATAAAGGAATCATATAGTATGTGTACAGGTTCTTTCACTTAGCATGTTTTTGAAATTCATCCATGTAGTTTTGTGTATAAGTAGTTTCTTCTTATCTTTGAGTAATATTTTATTACATGAATATGCCATAGTTTGTTTATCCATTTTCTTGTTGGTGGAGATCCAGGCCATTTCCAATCTTTGGTTATTACCAACAAAACTGCTAAGAACATTTTTGAACTAATTTTTTTGTGAACATATGCTTTCATCTCTCTTGGGTACTTTTTTAGCTTTCTATTGCTGCTGTAACAAATTACCACAAACTTAGTGGTTTAAACAATACACATATATTATCTTGCAGCTCTGCAAACCAGAAGCTGCAATTTAGAAACCCAACACAGCTCTCATTGGGCTAAAATCAAGGTGTTGGCAGAGCTATATTCCTTTCTGAAGTTTCTGCAGGGGGGGACTTGTTTTTTTGCCTTTTCCAACTTCTAGAGGTCACCCACTTGCCTTGGTTCACAGCCCCCTTTCTCCATCTTCAAAGCCAGCAACATGGCATTTCTATGACCATTCTTCTGCAATCACATGTCCCTCTTACTCTCTTGTTTGCCTCCTCTTTCAGTTTAAAGGACCCTGTAATTACATTGGACCCATTTAGATAATCCAGACTAATCTCCCTATTTTAAGTTCAGCTGATTAGTAACCTTAATTCCATCTGCAACTTTAATTCTCCTTTGCTAAGTAACATAGGTTCTGGGGATTAGAACCTGAACATCTTTGGGATGGACGGTCATTGTACTGCCTACCATAGATACATAGTCAGGAGTGGAATTACTGATCATAGAAAAGATTTATGTTTAACTTTTAAGAAACTGCCAGAACTTCTCTCAAAGTGATTGTAAAATTTTATACTTCCTCCAACAATGTAGGAGAGTTGTTGCTCTCCTACCAACAATGTATGAGCATTCTGGTTGTGACATATCCTTGTCAACATTTGCTGCTGTCTTTCTTTTGTAGCCATTCTAGTGGATATCGTGTCCCATTGTGGTTTTAATCTGCTTTTCCACAATGCAGCACTTTTCATTTAATTTGCTTATTAAGCAATTTTTATATATTCCTTTTGTGAAGTTTTTCTTCAAATTTTTTGCCCATTTTTATCAGGTTGTTAGTTTGTTACTGAGATGTGTGAGTTCTTCTCATATTCCGGATATCGGTCATCTTTTATATATATGTTTTGCTAAAGTTTTTTGAGTCTATGGTGACATCATCAGGGGCCTGCTCTACTATTCTTGGTATAGTCTCCTTGCACTAACCCCCTACATGTTTGCAAGATGGCTGCCACAGGTCCGGACATCACATGAAGCGGCAACATCCCATAAAATAAGGTCTGTTTCTCTTTTATGTGTCCTTAAAACTTTAAAAAAAAAGCAAAAAACAGAAAAAATTTTACTAGATACCTGCTCTCCAGTAGAATTCCACACACATTTCTTTAGTTAGGATAAGCTTACCACTAAGTTAATCAATAACAAGAGAAATGGCACCACTATAATTAGCTTGGTCTAATCAGTGTGTGGAACAAAATCTGGCTCTCCTAGATGGAAAAAGAGTATTAGGTATTAGGTTATGGGGGGACAACAAACATTGCCACCTCCACTGGAAGAGCCTCTCAGATGTTTCTATTACTACGTCCTAGCACCATGTGTCAGGAGCAGACAGTCCATATACTCTGCCCTTCGGAGGCCTTAAAGCTACCACCTCCCACTATATGCATTGAGATTCTTGGCTTTGGGATTCTCAGTTGCTTTTATCCCTCATGCAAAACCCAGCTCTTTTCATATATGGTCCTTCTGTTTACATAGGAGACTGTAGGAAACAAAGTTAAAAATTAACCCCAGAAAAGTTACAAAGCTTAGGAAAACTTCCACAATATTGACTATCATGGTCCCGGAACCAAAGTCCGTTCTGAGTTGGTACCTGAATGCTGGCTGGATCATTGTTCTCAGCTTTCCTTCTAATCCTAAAGATGTCCCTGGCATCTGAATCCATGGTATCTTGCCTTTTAGATGCAGTGCAATTCTGAACCCTTTCTCTATGATGGCCTATATTTGCCATTTCTTGCAGAGGCCACTCCCTTCTCTCAGGTGAGAAACAGTTTTGGGAGGACCCCTTGACTGGAGGGCAGTGGTATGTCCCACAGAGCAGCCTCTTTGAGCCTGGCAGTCCACCAGGCTTTCCATCTAGGTGAGCCAGATTTTGTTCCACACACTGATTAGACCAAGCTAATTATAGTGGTGCCATTTCTCTTGTTATTGATTAACTTAGTGGTAAGCTTATCCTAACTAAAGAAATGTGTGTGGAATTCTACTGGAGAGCAGGTATCTAGTAAAATTTTTTCTGTTTTTTGCTTTTTTTGCTGGGCTGCTTCTGATTCTACCTTGTTGCGGAGGAAGGCCTCTCTATTGGGGTTCTCGCTTAGGAAATTTATGGTTGAAATGGTCAGTAACAAAGTGTTCTCCAAAATCAACACTTTCTTTTTTTGCCAGTAAAATTATATCTATGAAACTTTGTGCCATTACTTGGCACTCCATTCCTGAGGAAAAGTCTCATCTCAAAGTCCTTGAAAGAGAGCACCTAAGCTCTGATAGATTCTCTATCAGAGAAGGAACACTGGCCCCATAGTGGCTGTGTGACTCATTCTCTCCCTCTGTCTCTGTCTGTGTGTGTCTCCCTCTCCTCTGGAAATAATACAAGGCTGAATGCTTCCTAAAGAGAAGAGAATAGAAGATGAAGGCAATAATAATCAGAACTGGGGTTAGATGAATCAGAGATTCAAGAACCTATGGTATGTGGTAGCCAGAGAAGCATCCAGAGTAAGGGCAGAAGTCATATTTGAAGATCTTGGTGGTCAAAAATTTAAGAAGGGTTTAATACCAAGTTGCTGATGCAAAGGCCAGGTACTTTTGGTTCTTGGTAGTTAGGATATGGAAAAAGGGTTGAAAGTTTGGAGTTTGGACAAAGGATTAAGAGAAGGTAGTCATAGAAGTTAAAGTTGCTGGGGTCAATAATCTAGAAGGTAGGTGATGAAGACAAAGGAACTAGTGGCCATGGACCAGGAGTGGACCTGGCCTAGAGGTGTTGGATGCTTGATCTTCTGCCCAGAATTATAATTTTTGCTGGGCATGGGAGGTTCTGGGTCTGCAGGTGTGCTCAGGGAGGCATGGATTATCATAGAAAGCATGCTAGACAAGAAGCACGAGACCTAGACTCTGCTCTAGCTCTGTCCCACACCAGCTGGATGACCTTAGGCAAGTGCCTTAACCTCTCTGAGTCTTTAGCCCAACTTACCTGACATCTTAACTGGAAGATGCAGTGTCAACAATCATACTGTGAACAAGTGTGTCCAATTGGCATCCAGGACTTGGGGATGGATAGTGGAAAAAAAACATGGTTTGAAATGTATGGAGTCAGAATTCTTGGAATTCTTCCAAGCATCTGATGTGTGAAATGATAATTGAAGGAATCCGTTCTCATTAACCCTTAATCAAGCCAGAAGTGCTGTCTTATCAAGAATATATGTGATAATACAGCATGTACAGTTATAAATGTGTTATATATTTTTCCTTCTTTGATGGAAATCACATGAAATTGAATTTATTGAAGCTTCTGAGTTTATAGCCTATGCCTCTGGTATTTTTAGAATTTGTAATTTGTTTTAATTTCTCTTCCTTTCATTTAGCACTTTGTACATGCCAAGTGCTTCTCTGGTCACTGGAGAAATACAGGTAAACACAACAGACTCTCATGTAGCTTTACATAGGAAATTGTCAGATCTCCACCATTAAAATAAGAGTCTCCAACAGAAATCTCTGTGGACTCCTGGACAAAACTGTAGCTACCACTTCATTGTACACTTAGACTGACCTTTAAAAAACTACGAGAAGCCCAAAAACCCAGCACTGGAAGACAGACAAATACAAAAGGAAACTGTATTAATCTCTATTAACAAAACAGAATGAAACAAAACAACAAAAGCAAGACTGCAGTAATCACAGAGACTAACTTTCTATGATTATTTGAGGTTGGATATTTAAATGGTTATTTTGAGTCCTTGGAACTTTATTTTGGTTATTTATATCTTAATGAAGCTTATATAATAATGGTCAAGAAATGCATAAACTGCAAAATGCTACTTTTCTGCACACAGGAGGATATTTAGGGGAGTGCTTCAGGGAAGTAGCATCAAATCCAGGCACTCTTATGCTGGGGAGACATCTTGATGGGAAGAATAGGCTAGAATTTGTCTCTCAGCTCAAAAGGCACAAGTTGATAGAACGTACCCTACCACCAAGTACAGCAATACAAACATATCAGAGTAAAAAGCTCAAAAATACAGGGCAGAGAGATGTCATGCCACTTAAATAGAGACAAGACCTCTTCCAGATAATAAGCAACTTCAGCTGACATTTTGCAGAATATATTAAAGAAGAATAAATGTTCTTAAATTCTAGCATATAATGAAGACTTAAAGAATGAACTTTAAAGATCATTGCTGCCAAGAGATTCGTGAATTCTCTAAAACAGTACTAAAATCTTTGCTAAAAGGAAACAGCCATTTCAAATGCAGGTGGTGAGAGTGGTGAATGCCTTCAGAAAGAGAAAGAATCTATAGATTGACAGTAAATGAAAAAGAGACATTTCCCTTGGCCATCCCTGGTTAACGGTTTCAGCAATTCCTAGTTAAGAAGGATTGAAGTGTTGGAAGTTATTACTAGGCCTGTGCTACTTATTGTTTTGTGTACACACACACTTGATCTTGTACCTTTGTACACCTAATTCCTATACATACACACACATGCACACTTGTACACACACACACACACATTCACACACTCATGCTTAAGTAATCTGAATAATAAAATATATTTAGTTTTCATTCTGTTGAATGAGTTTAGTTAACTTTTTGTTGTCATTACAAAGTGCCAGGTTCAATACCCCTTCTGGTGAGAGGAAAAGACCTTGAAATCAAGCCTGCGTTTAAACCCTGACTCTTCCATTTACCAGACATGAGACCTCCAGAAAATTGCTTAGTCTCCAAGCTGGTAAAATGGGGAGAATAAAACTGATGCCTACGTTTCCCGTGGGAATTAAATTATATAAAATATGTAAAGCTCCTGTACGAGCTGTTCTCCATGCCCATGACTCAAAGGGAAGCTTCCTGCCCAAATGTCCCGCTGACAGGGACTGGTCTGTCCTCTCCTACATCTGCTTTGGCCCCCGTGCTCTGGAGCAGAGGAGGAGATGGCCCTGTCCCCAGACCTGTGCTCTCTGGGCCCGTGGTGGCTATGGCAATGCTGTCAGCCACAGCGTCCTTGGCTCTATCCTCAAAGTCATCCTTCCTTTATTTCATCCTATCTCTGTCCCTTTCAGTCCAGGCTGTCAGTGTTTCTGTTGATATGAAGTTCTCAATAAACTTGTTGGCCTCTCATGCAATTCATGGGAGTTCCAGCTACCAGACAAGAGGGTCCTCCCCAGGTTTTTCCTAGATAACCGCATCTCTATTCCTGGCCTCTGCTCAGATGGTTGACTGGATCCATGAGGCACATGCTTAATCTCCTTAGCAAATTGCTGTCCAGTTTCCAGAATGGGCTATCTGGATAGGCTGAGAATTCTTCCAAATCATCAAGTGCTGGTTTCTTTTGGCTTAGCAGTTCCTTCTCCAATTTATTTTTCTCCTTTTGCATTTTACTACAAGCAGCAAGGAGAAACTAGTCTGCACTTTCAACACTTTGCTTGGGAATCTCCTCAGTTAAATACCCAAATTCATTACTTATAAGTTCTACTTGCCATCCAATAGTACACAATTCAGCCAAGTCTTCTGCCACTCTGTAATGGGGATCACATTTCCCCCAGTTTCCAATAACTGTCCCTCATTTCTGTCTGTGACCTCTGTTATGGACTGTATGTTTGTGTGCCACACCCCACCCCCAATTCTTATGTTGAAGTCCTAACCCCCAACGTGATGGTACTTGAAGATGGGGCCTGGGGAAGTAAAATTAGGTTTTGATGAGGTCATGAGGGTGGGGACTCTATGATGGGATGAGTGTCCTTATTCAAAGAGGCAGAGAGACTATAGCTCGGTCTTCACCATATGAGCACACAGCAAGAAGAAGGCCACCTGTAGGTCAAATAGAAGGCCCTCACCAGGAACCAAATCTGTTGAAACCTTGGACTTGGACTTCCAACCTCCAGAACTGTGAGAAATAAATGCTTGTTGTTTAAGCCACCCAGTCTATGATATTTTGTTATAGCAGCCCAAGCTAAGATGTCATAAAAGGCACTTTTAACATTTATATTCCTGGCAACATTCTGTTTGTGATAATATATGTATTCTCTTAGACAATAGAAGCTTTCTCTATAGCTCCCCTCTTTTCTATCTGAGTTCTCAGCAGAATCTCCTTTTAACATCCACATTTCTACCAACAGTCTCTTCAGAGCAATCTAGACTTTCTCCATCATGCACCCTAAAATTCTTCTCATCTCTACCCTTTACCCAATCCCAAAGCCACTTCCACATTTTCAGGTACTTGTTACAGCAGCGCCCCACTTTCAGGCATCAGCATCTGTACTAGTTTCCTAGGGCTGTCATAACAAAGGACCATAAACTGGTCAAAACCATCAGAGATTTATTATCTCACAGTTCTGGAGGCTGGAAGTCTGAAATCAAGCTGTTGCCAGCGTTGGTTCTATCTGAAGGCCGTGAGAGAAGAATCTGTTCCAGGCTTCATTCCTTGCTTTGTAGATACTATCTTCTTTTGTCTCATCGCAAAGCTTTCTCCTTGTGCATGTCTGTGTTCAAATTTCCCCTTCTGATAAAAACACCAGTAATTTTAGATTAAGCACTCACCCTACTCTGGTATGACCTCATCCTATCTTAACTAATCACATCTGCAATGATCCTATTTCCAAATAAGGTCACATTCTGAGGTACTGAGGGTTAGGACTTCAACATATGAATTTTGAGGACATTCAAGTTAATCCACAATACCTCCTTTACCCTGGCACCAGCTGATCGAGCCAGGGTTTCTGATTCATTTTGGCCATTGGCATATGACATTGCTCAGATTGGGAAGGTCACGCTTAGGCATCCGCCTTGAAAAGTCTAGAGACAATCAGGAAGTTTGCAGGAAGAGCTGAAACTGAAAGAAACACAGAGAGAATCCCTAAGGCAGACAGGAGCCCCTGAGCAAACCAGTTACGTAGGAGCAGCAGCTCTGAGTTTTGAATACACTGAGATTTGTGGTTAAGGTAAGAATAAAGGGCAGAGAGTGGGAGCAAAAGGAAACTCTATAAGTCATACAAGAAGAGCAGATGGAGAGAGCAGTGGAGTTCTGTGAAGACGGAGCACTAGAGGAAAGACAGGTAAAAGCTCTTCCAAGATCCCCAGGGATGTCTAGGCTGTGGTTCCAGGCTCCATGAGGCCAGGTCCTACTGGGGGCCCTGCTCTGGGAGTTCTGTATGATTTCTCTCCATCTGAACTGCTGCCTGACTTCTTCCCACAAACAAAACAAAACAAAACAAAACAAAACAATTCACCTGAGCCAGCCCAATCCAATCTAAGGCATGGCACAAAGCTGGTCCTCAATAATACTAATCTTCCTCCTTCTCCATCAGCTGATAATTGGTTTAAAATTCTTGGATACAAAATTACCAGGCTAGTCAAGTAATGGCCCTTCCAGAGTAATTGGTGCCCGAAACTCTTTGACTCCTATCTGAGTTTTAATGAGTTAAAGCACCATTAGAATTTAGCTTCTTTTAGTAACAGATCCTTTTGGATTGTACAAGCCTTAGTATTAGCATTAGGGACTATTGCACTTAAACAACCCTCATTTTTCTGTTTATGAACTGAGAGGAGGAGTTCATCACAGAGCAGTAGCTTTCTTTGCCTTTAGCTTGCACTTGCAAAGGTGGGAGAAGAAATTAATGAGAGAAAGGAGATGGCTTACTGTTGCCAAGCAACCTTTGTTGGCAAGGAATGTAAAAACAAGATTCAAAGAGCTCCTAATTGGGCAAATATCTTAGAGAATATTTATAATTCCAGAGAGATTTGTTTTCAGACCATTCCTTTTTTTATTGAAGCATTTAAACCCTTATTTTAGAGATGGTTGTCATAATTACATAAAATTTTATAACGTAAAACTAATTTTGGAGTGTCACTGATTGAGTTCCAAGTATTTGCAGAAGACGCATTAAATTTTTTTTTAATTTAAATAAGCCTCAGAGCGTATATAGTTTACACATGAGTACCATGGCCCTCCACATCTATAGCCAAATAAAGCATCTCCCTGTAGGTATAAAGGCACTGGAAATAAAAGGGTGGCTCTTAAGCTTACTATTTACATAATTATGATCTCTGATAGGGTGACCAATTCATCCTGATTTGCCCAGAACTTTCCCAGTTTGGGTACTGCAAATCCTGCATCCCAGTACCTCTTTAGTCCAGGGCACATGGGGATGTTAGCTAGCCTGTCTCTGATTTTATTATTATACCTGAGATGCTTAAATTGGGTTTGGGATAAATCTTAGGGCATCTTTCCTGGGCACAGATGAACTTCATACCTAGTGTTCCTCTGGACCTGATGGGGCTCTAATCAGCTTGGTGTAGTCTCAGGAAAGGGTAGCTGGGTAGAACCGACTGGAGCTCGTTGGCAATGAGAGTGAAACTGACCTGCTTCTCCTCCATTTCAGTTTCCTTAATCTGTATTGTTGGCCTATATTCTAAGTCTAAGATTTCAACTACTTTTAGGCTCCCAGGTGGTTTATATATGTAATGAGTTTCCATCAGTAACATAAGTAACATCTGTCATTATACAAATCAATTCCATTGGCATGGACATGGGTGTGTGTGTGTCCAGCATGGGGGAGGGGGAGCAGCAGAGCATTTGCAGTGTGGGAGAGAAAGCCACTGGGAGGTTCTTGTCTGTTTCTCAGGGAAGAGGCATTGTTCCTTCTATGGGGGCAGTCACATCCTCTCCCACAAGTATGTGAGAATTCTTCCAAACCACCAAACCACAGTAAGTTGATTAACTATGTGTCCACCTGCCCCTGAGGTTCTTGGTACATAGTCCAGTTGACTTCGTGACCAATTGACCTGCATCCCATTGTCTAGATCACAAAATTTTAAGATGCAAAGTGAGTGCTATGTGGAGGCCCAGGGAAAAAGAGATCTAGGCAAGTAAATGGTTGGGAAATAAGACAGCTGGAACAGAGGTAATTTAATCTAGTGAAAACAAGACAGGTAATAATCAACGCTCATGTAGATAAGGATTTTCTCAAGTAAAGGGTATTTCTTTCACTGAAAGAGAACAAATAAAAGAAATTGTGTGCAATTCAAATATGCCAGACTTAGGTGGCATATCCTGATTTCCAATGTGTAATGACTCTATTGCACGAAATCTGACAATGCAGGGATGCACCATGTCCAGGACTAACAAAGGATTACTCAAAGCTTGGCCTGATAATTCTCTGCATTATTAATTTCTACACTGCATGGAAGGCCCTAGCTGAACGTAGCACACAGATATCCTTCAAACTAATCCATGGTAACTCTCACTCCTTGAATAATACAAGGAAGCTCCACAGTGATCCGTGTGTGTGTGTGTGTGTGTGTGTGTGTGTGTGTGTGTGTGTGTGTGTGTGTGAGCTAATGGTTAAGAGGCTGATAGAGGAGACACAGGATGCAGATTTCGCAGTTAGATTCACTAGCACTACAATCTGGTAGCAAAGATGTGGAATGAAACTCAGTTGACAGCCATTAACACACCACTCAGTCAAATGAATAGAGTTATTTTTTAAGCTGCTGCTAAGTGGGGACAGTGGTGTCACATTTTAACTAACAAATGCTGAGGGAGTGTTAAGTGCATTTAAAAGAAGATATGGGATTTCTGCAGGCACAGAAAGGCAGATGAAAACCGGGAGAGAAGCAAAATAACAAAAAACCTTCAGCACACTCTGTTCTGGGAAAACAAGGATACCAGCTTCTGGGTCAACCTGTTTTGAGAGGGCCATCCATGCACTGTGTTCATTAACACATGAAGAAGAGGTGGGACCATCAGTACCAAAAAGATTATTGTCAACAAGCTAGCAAAGACACAGAATTCTAAAACTCTGAGTTCAGGTCTTGGGGTTCAATGGATAACCTTACCCATATTGAGTGGACAAGGGATGAGTGCAGGATTGATATGCAGTGGGGCAACCTGGTGGAGGTTCAGACATAGCTTTTTTATGCCATTCATCTTATCCCCAGATCCATCCGTAGATACATAGCTTTTTTATGCCATTCGTCTTATCCCCAGATCCATCCATAGATACATGGATTTCACCCAGACACTTGGGGGCTACCTTGTGGTTAAGCACTTGGTCAGCTGAACTCATCTTCCCTATCCTGTCTTTTTTGCATGGACATATACGTACACACAAACACACACAGTTCCTTGGCCTTTTTAAGCCTTTCCCCTCTCCATGGAGGTTCTGCCTCTCCTCTTCTATGAACTCTGGTGTAACTCCCGGGGCTCCTCTGCTCCATGGGGTATGTGCTCCATGCCTCTTCAGAATCTGACCTGGGAGAGTCCTTATAAACACAACCCCTGCTGGATCTCCTGACCGTGCTAACAGAGTATCTGCTTCCTGCCGACTTCAAGATACAAGACAACAGCTTTCCTTCTACCCCTTAGTCTCAGGAGCCACCACGTTCCAGAAAAGAGAAACTTGTCCTGCCACAAACACATTTGAGGTTTGTCATCTTGAGTGCACTTAGCCCAAAGCAAAAGGGTTGGAGAGGCTTATTCTAAGCCTTACTGAGCAAAGCCTCTTACTAAGCAAAGGTTTGGACTGGGAGGGAGAGAGGGAAAGAAAAGGAGGAAGGGAAACGAAGAAAAAGAAGAGCAGCATCCCTGCCCTGGAGGCCTGTGGAATGCATCTGTCACACAAGCTGTGCAAAAGGATGGCAGGCGTTATATAAACTCCTCTCAGAACTCTGCCTTTGCCGGTTCTTCTCCTCGGAATGCTCTTTCACTGGATTCCGGATTGCATAGCTTCTCCCTCACTCTGCTTGGCCTTTGTTCAAATGCCACCTTGCTCAGAAAGGCATTTCCCGATTGCCTTTGACCTTATCCTGCTTTATTCTCCATCCATAGACTTATCACTGCCTGGTGCATTATGTAGCTATCTGCTTATTTTCTATTCTGCCCCCCACACACACACACACTAAAATGCAAGCTCTGTGTGAGCAGAGACCTGCCAGTTTCGTTCAATGCTAACCCCAGAACAGTTTCTGGCAACATAACAGACGCTCCATAAATATTTGTCGAATGAAAATTAAGGATATAGGTTTTGGTGGAACTCTATTGATGTCTCTGGGATTTATTCTATTGGTTTAAAGCAATTAAGATGGGGACTAAGGTATTACAGCTATGGTGTGTGGTCTTCAACTAAACAGCAGAACAAGGCCAGGAACTCCTTGGTTTGTAGAACACCAGATGCTTCCTAGCAGCTAAATCTCCTTCTTATTGTAATCAATGAGAAGGAACCCCTAATACCTGGGGTCTGAATGACCAAGGGCTATGGTCTTCCAGATACTGTGAGCCTTTTGCTAGGTGGAAGTTCTTGGAAAATACTAGTTAGATACACAAAGCATAAGACTACTGGGAATACTGTACTCTGGGGCCCAACCCTCACCACTCACCTCCAGGTAAGTGGATGTCTTGATTTGACTGATAGCAATGCACTTTGAGTCTCTGCAATAATTTGAGCAGAAAAATTTCTGTCCAAAAAGAGCTTTAAAATCAGGGGCACTTGGGTGGCTCAGTTGGTTAAGTGTCTAATTCTTAATTTCGGCTCAGGTCATGATCTCAGGGTTCTGAGATCAAATCCCACGTTGGGCTCCGTGCTGGTCATGGAGCCTGCTTAAGATTCTCTCTCTCCCTCTCCCTCTGCCCCTCCCCCCCAACCACCCCCCTCACATACACTGCGCATGCTCTCTCTTAAAAAAAAAAAAAGAGCTTTGAGATCCTAGAATAAAGCACAGATAACCCAAGATGAGACAAAGGGGAGGATAGATGCAAGAGAGTCAATAAATTTAAATGGAACACCCACTTGGGGGGTGGGTTCATCTATAAAATGCCTTGTTTGCTCCATCTTATTGCAATTCCCCTGGACTACCACAGAGAACTTGCGTTTTATCCAAAATAAATATTCCAGTAGATGAAACCTAAGCAGACCACGTTAGCACGATACAGTTGAGTTTTAATGGATTTCTCCCAAGCCAGGATTTGACACTTTTGTGGTGGAGGAGGAAGGGGAGCTATATTTTTAAAATGAGCCATCTCTTCTCTCTCTAAATCAATTGTTAGTGGACCTAAAATCTCGAGTCTCATCAGTTGTGTCAGGCTGAAAAATAAAAATTTGCCTTGGAAAGAGTCTCCCGCCTCCACTATCTGACATAAAAAAATCTTGTCTTTTTCTGTTTATGTCATTTTCCACTTTATTTGCACACTTGCCTACACACCTCTCCTCCTTTCATTAGTCTGCAGGATTTTCAGGCCTTTTCCTTAAACTTGATGGACATCTGAGAGAGATTTGGCAGCTCTGATGTGTTCCCTCTCAGAAAGTCATGTCTAAGACAGAGGGGTCACACAAATCAAAGATGAGCTGAAGAGCTGAGAGAGAAGGTCAATAGCTTTAGAACAGCTTCACTTTTCGTGAATATTTTTAAAAATTTACCCTTTCCATTATGTCGTGTAGAAAGGGTCACAGTTCTATGCAAATCCAGAGCATTCTCTTTGTGCAAAGCGAGATGACTGAAACTTTATGTCATTGTTTCTGCCAGAGGGTTGAGCCAGAATCCTTTCCTGCTCTGTGCACCTGCTCTTGCTTAGGACTCTACTGTGCATCAGGGACAAACACTCAGAGAAAGAAAAGATAGGATACCATCCTTTGGCATTCCTCGGTGGCTTCTGTACAGGGGCACTGCTCATGAATGTCCTAAAAAATCTCTTCTGAACTCAATCTTGCTCCCTCCAATCTGCTCTCAACACAGCAGCTTGGGTAGCTTTCCAAAAACAATCAGATGGTGGTCATTATTCTGCTTGAACACCTTCAGTGGCTTCCTCTGTGCAACATGGGATGAAGGCCAATATTTTAAATATGACTTACCCTTGCCTACCTCTCCAGCTCTGCCTCTCACTTCTCACTTGGAGATCCAGCTGTGAGCAACATTCTACCTTGCTCAGACACACCTTGTCCCCTTGCTCTCAGACTCTCCAGCCTGCACCTGTGGGCCCTTTCTATTTCTATCTATCTATCTATCTATCTATCTATCTATCTATCTATCTATCTATCTATCAAAATTCCAGTTAGTTAACATACAGTGTAATATTAGTTTCAGGTGTACAATACAGTGATTGAACACTTCCATCCATCACTCAGTGCTCATCATGACAAGTGCATTCCTTAATCCCCGTCACCTATTTTCCCTATTCTCCCCACCTCCCCTCGGGTAGCTGTCAGTTTGTTCTCTAGAGTTAAAAGTCTGTTTCTTGGCTTGCCTCTCTCTTTCTTTCCCTTTGCTCATTTGTTTTGTTTCTGAAAATCAACATATGGGTTAGATCATATGGTATTTATCTTTCTCTGACTGACTTATTTCACTTAGCATTATATTCTCTAGGTCCATCCATGTTGTTGCAAGTGTCAAGATTTCTTTCTTGTTTTATGGATGAATAATATCCCATTGTATTTATCAGTGGACACTGGTAAATAATGCTATAGTAAACATAGGGGTGCATGTATCCTTTCAATTTAGTGTTTTTGTATTCTTTGGTAAATACCCAGTAGTGTGACTCCTGGATGGTAGGGTAGTTCTATTGTTAACTTTTTGAGGAACCTCCATACTCTTTTCCACAGTGGCTGCACCACCAACAGTGCGGGAGGTTTCTTTTTTCTCCAGATCCTCACCAACACCTGTTGTTTCTTGTGTTTTTTATTTTAGCCATTCTGACATGTGTGAGGTGATACCTCATTGTAGTTTTGCTTTGCATTTCCCTGATGATGAGTGATGTTGAGCATCTTTTCATGTGTCTGTTGGCCATCTGGATATCTTCTTTAGAGAAAGTCCATTCATGTCTTCTGTCCATTTTTAAATTGGTTTGTTTTAGGGGTGTTGAGTTTGGTAAGTTCTTTATGTATTTTGGATACTAACCCTTTATCAGATATGTCATTTACAAATACCTTTTCCCATTCTGTAGGTTGCCTTTTAGTTGTGTTGATTGTTTCCTTCACTCTACAGAAGCTTTTTATTTTAATGTAGTCCCAATAGTTTATTTTTGCTTTTATTTCCCCTGTCTTGGGGTACCTATCTAGAAAAGAGTTGCTATAGCTGAGGTCAGAGAGATTACTGCCTATGCTCTCTTCTAGGATTTTTATGGCTTCAGGTCTCACATTTAGGTCTTTAATACATTTCGAATTTATTTTTGTGGACAGTTTAAGAAAGTGATCCAGTTTCATTTTTCTGCAGGTGGCTGTCCAGTTTTCCCAACACAATTTGTTAAAGAGACTGCCTTTTTCTTACTGGATATTCTTTCCTGCTTTGTCAAAGATTAATTGACCATATAACTATGGGTAAGAAAATGGTTCCATTCATTCTCTGGGGCAAGTCTGTCTTGTTAATTGTTCTATGTATTTACAGTGCATAGCATGCGATCTAACATTTAGTAGGTGCTCAAAAAAAAAAAAAATACTGGTTGAATGAACAAATGGCTAAATTGAAATATCAAACCTGGCCCATTTTTGCAAGCTGCTGCCTCTCAAATCACCAAAATCTTATCCTGGAGATTTGTCCAGATTGAGTTGAGAGAAACTGACCCCTTCTACTAAGCATCTCCCCCTCCCAAGTTTGCTCTTGTCTTTATTTTCTGAAATTGATATCCATCCAGATTTGGCACTGGCTTAGGTGAAACCATGAGCATTTAGGGGATTGTGTCTTCTCCCCTGACTGACTTAGATTTTCCTAGAATCAATTACCAAGGAAAGAGGTGGGTAGTTTCATAGATGAAGAGGGGGCTCAGGAAGCAGATTGTTGCTAGGCCAGAGCAGGAACTCTAGGCCCCTCCCTCTCCTGGGTCTGAACTTCAAGGCATTTCCACATGCATGAATGCATGCCCAGCTGGGTGGTAAAAAAACATCCTCTTCCATGGACAGTCTGGGGTCCAGCTGGGAGATAGCCTTGAAGGGGACCCCACACTGAAGATGAGAAAACTCTCTCTTGTAAATTGGATTATTTAATCGCAAGCTACTCTCTGCATACTTATTTGTTTTTCATTCCGAGGAGGCTGTTAGCGCAGTCTTGTTTAAATTTTCAGCCTTGTTTGGAAGGGGAGATACTTGAGCAAGAGTAACAAATGAAGAGCAGCACCCTTCAGAGGCCACCCAGTGGCAGCAGCAGAAACCTGGAAGTAGACCTCAAGAATCCTAGGGTGCGTGTTAGAAATGCAGATGCCCAGGCATCCGATCCTCCACAGACCTCCCTTCGTCTAGCAGCGAGACCCAAATATCTGCCTTCCGAAGAAGTGCTCACTACTGTTTGAGAAACATTGCCCAAGGGGAAGGGAGGGTAGATTCTTCCCTTCATGGCTGTTTTGCATGCTGGAGCTTTGATTTTAAGAAAGATGGTAGTTTCCTTTCCAAGGCAGAGGGAAAGTTTCTTTCTTGACGTGTGTCTCTCTGGCATGATCTAATAAAGGTGCATCTGGCTAAATGGTTCTAATGACTTGGTCCCTTGCCACAGCCTCCATTTCAGTTCTGAGGCTCACTTAGACTGAGCGACAGAGACTTTGGTGCTTATTGTTGTCAATGCCAACACGGAGCAAGCCCTGTTATTTCATGGTCATCCCTTTGCCTGTTTTCGTAGTAACCAACTGCAGGAAGGGACTGTTCAAGTACATAAAAAGAGACATCTAGTGATACGCAGCAGGGGAGCAGGTCTTTTCTAAATAAACACGCTCTCTTGTTTCTCTGCTTTGTGGTGTTTACAGCGTGGGCAGCTGACCAGCTCCGTTGACTCAGAAACAGAAAGGAAAATGAGGGATCAGGGACCTGGGGAGTTGGCTCAGTCCCTGACTCACTGCGTGGTCTGTGGTGAAGTCATCAGTCCCCCCCACAACCCTGACACCCCATAAAGAGAAGGAAACAACGTGACCCAACTCTGTAAGCAGAGGATGATAACATCAGAGATTCAAATACAGCTTTCAAGTTCCCAAATGGGATGTGTCTGCTTTGGGGAATAGAGGCGAGGAAGGAAACTATGGACTGTTGTTGAACCACGTGTAATATTGTAAGGAAAATATTATCCTAGAGTTGGACCAGATTTTCACTCTTTACTTTGACAGTAGCCAAACTGTGCAAGTCACCTGATCTTAGGCAAATCACCTGACCTCACAGCCACTCACTTTCCTTAATTCAAAATGGGGGGTAAGGGTCAGGTGACCTCTAAGGACCTCTTGACTACTCCAGCCATGTCTATGAGTTATTGAGAGAGGAAAACTGCCTTTGCTCAGGAGCACCATTTCTTGCTCTGACTCCTTCAAGGGTCTGTCAGAGGTGAATTGGTCTCTGAACACCTATATATGACAGAACTGGCTGGACTAAACCTCTGGTGTGCCTTCAGATATAATTGAAATTTAAAACACTATGAAACTGGGGCGCCTGGGTGGCTCAGTTGGTTAAGCGACTGCCTTTGGCTCAGGTCATGATCCCAGGGTCCTGGGATCGAGGCCCACATCAGGCTCCCCCTGCTCTGCAGGGAGCCTGCTTCCCCCTCTGCCTCTACCTGCCACTCCCCCTGCTTGTGCTCTCTCTTTCTCTGTCAAATAAATAAATAAAAATCTTTAAAAAAAAAACTATGACACTATAAAACAAGTATTAAGAAGTGCAGTGAAGTACTCATTTTTCCTACAATGACTATTTTGATATCTTTTCTCGGGAACAGTAACCAAATTCTTTAAAAACAATTTTTTGGTGCCCCTGATTTGCAGGAGGCCAGATTATGTGTTTATTCTGTCTCCTGGTTATCTCAGCACTAGAAAGATGCTCTTCCTGTCTCCACAGGGATCCTGCTGGTAAGTGAGCCTCTTCCACAAAGAGGTAACTCTGCTGAGAACAGAGGAATTAGGGTGTGAGTTGTGGAGTGGAAAGGAATTCTTAGAAAACAGCAGGAACCATGAGTACTCAGTGATAAACTGAACCTCACTGTCCCAGCTCAGGTTTGGATCTTTATCCTTGACTTAATCCAGACAGCCAGGAAGGGAGTAGCATCAGCCCATGCTACCCAAACCCAAGCTGACTGATTAAAAAGATGCTCCGAATTATTATGAGAAGAACTCTGAGATGATTTATGCTTATGTTCCTTTGGGAGCCTTCTGACCAAGTTCTTTAGGAGACAGTGCTGCTGGATGGTATGAAGCACAGAGCAAGGAAGGCTCTGTCCATTCGCTGGAGCCCCACAATTCCAGAACGGGGCCTGCAAATTCTTCTCCTCTTCCCCCTCATCATGTCTTTCTCTTCCCTTGGAAGTTCTGTCACTGCCTGAACACAGCTTGTCTGCCTCTGGACTGGGGGACTGACCTTCTCCTCTGAAGCAGAAAGCAAACAGCAGCTCAGTCATCTGCTAAAGACCCAGCCTGATGGGAAACAACCAAGAACCTGTCACTTTGCTACATTCTTAGTTTCTGCTGTTTAGGACCCAAGGGACAAAGGATCAAATGATTTCTCCCAAGTGGCTGATGCATATTTATTGATTATCCGTAAAGTTTGGGGTGGTGAGCTGGGACCAGGGAATGTGTTAGGGGCCCAGTCACAGAGGACTTTTCTTCCTTAGGACGCTGGGATGGAGCCACACTAAACAATTTTCAAAAAGAAGGTGAAAGATCAGATTTGTGTTTTAGAAAAATCCCACAGTGATGAAAACAGATTATGGAGCAACAACGTAGTCATGGGGAGACACTGGCTAGAACCAGTGGTGGTAGGAGTGGGGATGGAGAGAAGCATACAGATGCTTGGGGTCTGGGAGGTAGCATTGACTAGTCTTGGTAGTTTATTGAATGTGGAGTGGGGGGGAGTGGGGGCACAAGAGGGGGAGAATCTGGGTTTTTAATTGACAAATGGCTGGTACTGAAACCACTCACTAAAACTGGGAACATAGGTGGAAGAACAGGTTTTGTTTCTTGTGAGCAGGAACATTGCAATGGTGAGTTTATTTCTGAACATACGACTCTGAGGTATCTCAGACATTTAAATGCAGATCCGTATTAGACAGTAGCATATGTTTGTCTAGAATTCAGGAATGAGATTAGAGCTAGAGGATAGTTGAGATTGTTCAGGGAAGGGACGCAAGTGGCCACAACAGAGGTCCTAGGACTACACGCTAGGGAACGCAGATGCTAACGGCGTCTGCAGGAAGGGAGGCCTACAAGGGAGGATGAGCAGGTGGGGCTCAGAGAGGGAAGATAACCAGAAGACTGTAAAGGAAGAACACTCAACTGTGTCAAATGTGGCTAAAAAGGTAAAAAAGATAAAGGGGAAGTGTGTTTAAATACAGAAAAGGAGTTGTCCATGACCCTTTAAAGGCAGTGGTAAAGGTGTGGGTGAAACCAGAATGCAGTGGGCTGAGGAGTGAGTAGCAGGAGAGAAAGCAAAGGCATGACCATTTTAAAAAGGTTGACTGTGAAAACAGAGGGGGGCGGGGAGGCTGGAGGGAGGCTGTAGAATCAAAGGGAGCCAATTTACTTATCTATTTATTTTGTTTCATTGTATTTAGCACTTACGAGAGATTGGTATAGCGGTATACAAGAAAAGAAGGAAAGACAGTCATCATATACATGCAACGACTTAAAATGAATCTCAAAAGCAACATGCTATATAAAGAAGCCAGACACAAAAGACTTGAAACAGAACCCATTTATATGAAATCCTACAAGAGGCAAAATTATAGCAAGAGAGAACAAATCAGTGTTTGCCAACGCGCGTGGGGCGGGCATGGAGACTGACAGCAAATGGGCACCAGGGAGCTATTGGAGGTGTTGGAAACGCTCAATGGAGGCAGTCCTTAGTGGGTGTGCTTTTGAAATGCCCAGATCTCAGATGCCACAGATAAGTTGGATGACTCCTGCCCCCCAACAATGAAGCTCAGGTTTCAGGTACCCCAGTATCTTAACCGTGAGTTATTGCATAAGGTAAAGACTTTGCAGCCAGCTCTTTAGTCCACAAATCACTGTGTGAAGAGCAGATGTGCATCAGGATCAGTGTCCGACCCCCTCACTTTCAGTCTGTCAATTATTTGTCATGCCCACCTGTTATCCAGGTCGCTCATAGACAGCAAGGCACATCTTTGTGTTACCTCCTTGGTCCCAGGGATAGACCCATATGACATTTTACAAAAATGCATAATCAAAAGAAGGAACTAGCCAACAAAGATGAAAGTGCAGCAAAGAAATGAAAAGAGATCAGGGCGCCTGGGTGGCTCAGTTGGTTAAGCGTCTGCCTTCGGCTTAGGTCATGATCCCAGGGTCCTGGGATCAAGCCCCATGTCAGGCTCCCTGCTTAGCGTGGTCTCTTGTCCCTCTCCCTCTGCCTCACCCCCCGCTTGTGCTCTCTCTCTCTCAAATAAATAAAATCTTAAAAAAAAAAGAATAGATCTTGAAAAAAAAAAAGAAGAGAGATCATTCTGGAAGTGGAATTCAAATCAAATGTAAACGGGGTTATAGAAGAAATAGCTGACCGTGGGAATAGTTCTGCTGCCACCAATGGAGAGACTCTAGATAAGCAGCCAGAGGGATATAGTGAAGGTGAAAGTATTGTGGACATAAATGAAGGAAATAATTACCGCGAAAAGGGTGAAGGTGTCTCAGAAGTGACTCTGGTAACAGAACACCCTTCACAGGGAAGGCATTCTCACAGGGATGTTTCAGGAGGGGCAACATGTTGAAAGGGCCAAGGATACAACGTTGGAAGCTGATTCAAACTGAGAAAGGGGTATGACCAGGGGCACCCGGGGGGGCTCAGTCCCTTAAGTGGCGAACTCTTGATTTCGGCTCAGGTCATGACCTCAAGGTCCTGGGATGGAGCCTCTTGTGGGGCTCTGCGCTCAGCAGGGAGTCTGCTGGAGATTCTCTCTCTTCCTCTCCCTCTGCCCCGCCCACACTTGTGTGCTTTCCTCCCTCTCTATCTAAAAAATAAATAAAATAAATCTTTAAAAAAACCAAAGGAGTATGACCAGTTGCCAAGGTGGAGTAAAAGGTGCTCACTCTGTATTATAAGTTCTATGACAAGAAGGCCAGCCCTGTTCAAACTACTCTTGGTAAGCTTTTTACAAGTAAATAAAATAATTGTCAATGTTTCTGATGTTTTAAAATGCAGTGTACTAAATAAATATCTGTTTGACTTTTTAAAACATTTGTCTATTCATTGGAGGTCATGGAACAATAAAAATTTTCCCTATTATTTATTTAAGATCACTTCGCAGGGTCTCAGCTTGCATGGTCATTTTTATGGTTCCATACTATTGTGCAAAGCAAGGACTACTTATGTCTTGATTGAGGGGTGGTTACAAAACTATATATACTCATCAAATCGCACATTTAAAACGAGTGACCTTTATTGTATGAAAATTACATCTCAATAAAATGGTTAAAAATGGCTCTTATATATTAAAACTGTATTTGACTGACCTTTTACACATATTTTTAATCTTGCAGCAACCCTACAGCATAATTTTTATCTAAACTGATAGATAAATGAACAAAGCCTCAGAGAGATGGTATGACTTACCCAGGCCACACAGCTAGCCAGCACCACAGCTGTGACCAGGCTGTCCCTGTCCCAGGGCTTCTGCGACGTGGCTGCTAATTATTGGAATCCCTGGAGACTTTCAAAGCCCCTGTGTCTAGGCTGTACCCTCACCAGGTTGGAGAACTATGTCTATACCACACTGTCTTCCATCTGGTCAGCAGGAAACGGCACGTGGTGACATGTCATGTGAAAAAAAAATTTTAAAACCTGGGTGGCACTATGGAATGTCTAATTTCTATAAATAAGGATTAGTGAAGGTTCATTACAGTTCTTTTTCTCCATACAGGCCCAAATGGCAAAATAAACTTGATTTTATACAAGCGTATACAAGTTATACGCTTCTTTCAACAGACCAAAAAAATAGAGAGAGAATTGAGATTTCCTTTGCAAAGGAGATTTGGGTTCTGAAAGACTTTTTTGCGGGGGCGTTGCGGGGAGAAGACAAAAAAAGCTATTTTAGGTCCACAGCAACATTAAGTGGCAGGTACAGAGGTTTCCCATCTACCTTCCCAACCCCACACACAGGCATAGCCTCCACCATTACCAACATCCCCCACCAGCGCAGCACATTTGCTACCATTGCTTAACCTACATGGACACAAACTTATCACCCAAAGGCCAGAGTTCACATTATGATTCACTCCTGGTATTGTACTGACTCTTGAATCTCAGTTGTAACTGACTTTTCAATCCTAGATTTCAATAGTTATTTAGTACCTACTATGGGCCAGGCACTTGTTAGAGGGTTTTTATACATTCCGGTAGTCCCCCCTTATACAAAGCGGATACTTTCCAAGACTCCCAGTGGATGCCTGAAACTGAGGTTCATACCGATCCTTATAGATACTAGGTTTTTCCTATACTTAAATTAGGCACAGTAAGAGATTGACAACATTAGTTAACAACAAAATACAACAGTTATAACAATATACTGTAATAAAAGTTAGGTGACTATGGCATCTCTCTCTCAAAATATTTTATTGTACTGTAGTCACCCTTCTTCTTGTGGTGCAGGAGATGATACAATGCCCACGTGATGAGGTGAAGTGAGGGGGATTACAGGCTACTACTGACCTTCCGGTCGTAAGTCAGGAGGAGGATCATGTACTCCCCGACCACGGCTGATTGTGGATAACTGAAACCACAGGAAAGCAAAACTGCAGAGAAGGGGAATCTACTGTATCTTATTTGGTCCTCACACAGCCCCATTATCTTCATTCTACAGATGAGATTCTGATTAATTGACTCGCTCAAGCTCTTACAGTTAAAAGTAGCAAAACCTAGATTTAAACCCATATCTGACTCTGAAGCCTGCACTTGTACATTCATTATCTCATTATTATTACTATTAAATTATGATGAAATGATATCACCTAGGCAAAGTGTCTGAAGGTCTTGGGGCATAGACAGCACTCAGCAATGGTGAGTCGCTTCCCTGAGGATCCTGTTATCAAGATTGGGAAGGGACTCCTTAGCACCCATCAGGTGACCATGGGAAGGAAGACAATAAAGTAGGCGGGGTCTGTGCCTTTGATAACAACAGAGCAGGGCCTGTGCAGGGTGGGAAACGATCATATCATGTGACTCTCTACGTGGTGGGCTTGTCCCTGGCTTCACCAGCCTGGCACCTTGGTAGGCAAGGAGCAGGATGCCCACTGAACTGTGAGAATACACGGGACATCTGCTTAGGTCAGTTTCATTTTCTTTTGGGAAGACCCATTGGGAGCAAGTTGACTTTTGTTTTTTAATCATGAGACAAGATTTCACAGTCCCTTTCTTTTATTATAGAATTCTTCTTTTTTAAAAAAATTTTATTATGTTATGTTAATCACCATACATTGCATCATTAGTTTTTGATGTAGTGTTCCATGAGTCATTGTTTGCGTATAACACCCAGTGCTCCATTCAATACGTGCCCTCTTTAATACCCATCACCAGGCTAACCCATCCTCCCGCCCCCCTCCCCTCTAGAACCCTCAGTTTGTTTCTCAGAGTCCATAGTCTCTCATGGTTCGTCTCCCCCTCCAATTTCCCTCCCTTCATTTTTCCCTTCCTACCTTTTTTTTTAAACATATAATGTATTATTTGTTTCAGAGGTACAGATCTGTGATTCATCAGTTTTACACAATTCACAGCGCTCACCGTAGCACATACCCTCCCCAATGTCTATCACCCAGCCACCCCATCCCTCCCACCCCCCACCACTCCAGCAACCCTCAGTTTGTTTTCTGAGATTAAGAATTCCTCATATCAGTGAGATCATATGATACATGTCTTTCTCTGATTGACTTATTTTGCTCAACATAACACCCTCCAGTTCCATCCATGTCGTTGTAAATGGCAAGATTTCATTCCTTTTGATGGTTGCTTTACACTCACTGCTTTACATACATTAACTTACTAAACAATGGTAATAGGCTCGTGCCAGATGGTAAACCTAAGGCAACTCCCCAAACTGCAAGCTACAAAGTAAGAGAATAATAGGAAACCGTTGTGGTTTGAATAGGAGTCAATAGCGCGAAGCCATCTTTGAAATTTGCAGGATCCAGGATGGGACCCAAAATGAATAAATTAATAAATATTAATTTTGAAGTGTGTATATAGGACCATAGCAAATTATTAAAGAAGGGTTATTCTAAACATTGACTAGAAGATAAAGATGTGGGATACAGTCAAGAAAAGAACTGAAAATTCAAGAGAAAATGTGAAAACCAGGAGAAAGAACAAGAAGGATCGTCTCTTATTTCTCAATAGAAAGAGTGAAATTTGTGAAATGCAGGAAGCTGTCTCCTTGGATGCTTGGAAGGCTGCCTTCCAAGTTAAGGACGGACACAAAAGGACCTCACATGGTCCCTTCGAGCATTAGACTCCATGAGACTTGGCTTTCTGGCTTGTGCCCCTGAACACGTTACATATTTCTGAAAATCAAAATCTGAAACCTTGTGGCTGGAGTGGCTAGTGCATTCCTGAGGGGACTTTAATCACATTTCTGGCTTTCTTTCTCTGTGGTCATTATTCAGTTCCATTTGCAAAGCAACCCACCAGACCCCATAGAGCAGAAGCAATGGGTCAGCTGAAATACCAGCAAGGACTTTAGATCAGGTTCCAGATGACTTGCAGTGCAACCTATACACAATCGGAAAAACACCATTTTTGTTATCGGTTGCTCCTTTAAAAAGCGCAAGGATCTGGGTTCACCTGAAGATAACGCCATACGTCATTATTCCGGTGAACCCAGATCCTTGAGCTTTTGTAAAGGAGCAGCCGATAACAAAAATAATGTTTTTCCGATTGTGTATAGGTTGCACTGTGAGAAGAAGAAGATAGCAGGAGGGGAAGAATGAAGGGGGAGAAATCGGAGGGGGAGACAAACCATGAGAGACGATGGACTCTGAGAAACAAACTGAGGGTTCTAGAGGGGAGGGGGGTGGGGCATTGGGTTAGCCTGGTGATGGGTATTAAAGAGGGCACGTTCTGCGTGGAGCACTGGGTGTTATAGGCAAACAATGAATCATGGAATCCTACATCAAAAACTAATGATGTAATGTATGGTGATTAACATAACAATAAAAAAATTTTAAAAGAATGGTTCCTGCTTCCTTGGAGTGGACACTGTGACGGACTGGGATGGCTTGGGAGGAAATCTCAAAGAAGAGAAATTACAGGACTGAAGTCCAAGCCGATTGCTTGTCCAATTAGGATGGATGGAGCCACAGTACATGTCACCGAGCTCATAGAGAAATCTAGTTTATTTTCAACAATACCCCCTCAACTGCAGTCAAAGACCCAAAGGATCTGTGCTTCTGAGCGAATGTGTTTCCAGCTGTAACTGACAAGGTATTGCCACACAAAACCCTCCTGATACTAACTGAAAAATAACCTACATCCTCATTTTGTAAAGTTGTGTTTTAAAAATATGTTCCTCTGTGCTTAAGAATCTCCTGTTTTCCTGCTATCCAGCTCAGGACTCACCACTCCCTCCTGTTCTCTTCATCCATGCCTTTGGCCCCCCACCCCAGAGCTCCACAAATAACCATTTTCCTTAACCAACCGCTCCATGATTTCACTGTGCCTCAGTTAATGGCTCTCATTTCCTTTGGTGGTCTCATTACCTCCCAAATTAAGCTCCCCCATGGCACTAATATGCAAACTTAAAATGATTTGGAAACCAAGCTTGTTTTTCAACCAGGGCAAGATGCCTGTTGAAATAACTGTGTAAGGCTGGATCTCTTTGATGAATGCCTTTTATTAAGTGATTAGACTGAACTTTACTTCCTGCCTAAGGTCAAGTTCAAAGAATCTCTCTGTATGTTGTTTCACCACTTCTGTTTTTCTACCTAATCTGAAAATAACAGCCCATCCCTAATGTGTTTCTCTCTCTCTCGTATCTATTTGCAGATGGCCATCAATCCTGCTCTCAGCTCCCTGGTGACTTGTGTAGCTTTGTGTGGTGGCGGTGGAAGGAGAAATACAGCCACACACAGCAGAGTGGCAGAGCAGTCTTATTTAGACTGTGTTTATTGACTGCACCACTTTATTTCTAGAAAGATCGTATGATCAGTATTCAGATCATTCTCTGAAATATCTTATCACTGGGTCAATGGCTTTATCTCCCAAAGAAATAAGAAGGCAAATGGAAGCTCCTTCTCTCCGAGCTTACCAATGTGGTATCTGGACAAGATGTTTGAACCGACTGAGCCTCATTTTCTTCATCTGTAAGATGGAGGTAATAGCATACCTTATGCCATGTGAAGATCAAATAAGACAAAGTACATAAAGTGATTGGCACAGTGCCTGAGAGGTGAGCACATGTGGCAAGTTGAGAGCACAGATTGGAGCTGGACTGTCTTCAAATTCTCCCTCAGGCTTTTGCTGTACGGCTAACTTAAGGCAAGCCAAACAACTCTGTGCCTCGGTTTGCCAATCTGTAAAATGGGACAATAATTGAATCTACCTTACACAATCGTTTTGAGGATTAAATGAATTCATAAAACTGCTATTGAAATAAGTTGGTGCTTTAATAACACTGCCCTGAAAAACTGATAAAATTAGTCAAACAGTAGAGTTTCGATCTGTAGTCTTCTATAGATTAAAATGTTTCATTTTTTTTCTTTCACAAAAGGAAATGCAAAATTCGGAGATGATGTTTTGGGAAGACCATCTGGGAAGGGAGGAAGTCCCAGGAAATCTGGTTATCATTACATTCCTCAGGAAGCCCATTGGCCCCAGGAAGACCTGCACAAAGAGGAAATCTGACCTCATAATTGAACAAAGCTGTGTTTTTTCACCTGGAAAGACAGGGCTAAAGGGATGGTTATGAAGGGCATTATTTCTCTGCAGGGAGAGAACTTAATATAGCTGGAGGTCACAGGAGAACTTAATATAACTGGAGGTCACAACACTCACTAACAAATTGGTATTTTTTTTTGTTTAAAGAAGGCTGGGGGTCAGTTCAAAGCATGGTGAGGGGGAATTGGATGTTGAGGCCAGTCATACTTGCTGATGAGGTTTGAAAGACCACACATAACCACTTGACACCCCTTTAAGGTCTTTGCTAAAGCTTATCTGTGCCAATTAGTTTGTTTCTCCTTATTTTTAAAACTTTCAGTAGAGCCTATAAGCATAAACCATGGTTTTCCTAAACCTTCATGTATTTTGTATGCCCTTTTAAAACATGATTCCCAGAGAACCATCATTAGAGCGGTCTGATGTAGACACTGGATGAGGTGTCTTCTGGTTAAGTGACCTTGGACAAATCACCTCTCTGAATTTTCATTTCCAAGTCTCCTGCTTATCCCGGAGGGTTATTGTGGACAGCAAATAAGATGTAGAATGTGGAAAAAAAACTCATTTTGACTGTAGAAGTGGTATTAGTGAAAAGACGTTATGAATGTAGATTTATAGAGCTGAGACTGGGGGCAGTGGGATGAAAAGAAGGAGAGAGGGAAAGGCATCAGTGCAGACAAGAGCTAGCAGTGAGGAGAAAATCAGTCTTCAAGATGTTAACTATAGGCACAAGAAGAAAGCGGTTTGGAAGTTAAAAGATACCCAGTAAATGAGCAACAATAGACGGAAGCTGAAAATAAGCTGCACACCTGCCTAAGATGGACTGTTATGTGCCTATTCAAAGTTGCACTTATGAAGGGTTTGAATGGCTTGGAAAATACCTCTGACGTGACGCTAACTACAAAACAGGGCGCTGCACTGTGCGTATGGAGAAAACAAAGCCAATTGCATAAGGCAAGCAGCAAAAAGATTGAAAATAAATACGGTGAAATTGGCTGCCTCTGAGAAATGAGCAATTAAAGCCGATTGCTTTTATGTTTTTATTCTTTCTGAAAATTAAAATGTTCTTTGCTGAACACGAATCCTTTTTTTTTTTTTTTTTTTAAGTAAAGCTAAACTCACAACAAATTGCAGGAGCAGAGCTAGGTCATGGACGCAGAGCCACTGGAGACCATGGGAAAATATTCTGAAGTTTCTTGGGGCCTAAATGTGGGATCTGCACCAGAAAGTTCCCACGAGTCCCTCATTCCTCCACTTCCTGGATGTCCCGCATGGCGACGAGCAAGAGCAGCTTCGGCTGTGCTCCGTTCAGGTAGTACAAGGAACCACTTACAGAGCTTTGCCTGCAGCAGCTCATCGTATCCTCACTAATATCCCCTTGTACTTAGCAGTTTGCTAGGGCTGCCCAAACTCAGTACCACAAACAAAGTGGCTTAGACAACAAAGATTTATTACCTCAGAGTTATGGAGGCTGGAAGTCCTAAATCAAGGTGTTGACACGGTTGGTTCCTTCTGATGGCTGTGAGGGAAGGGTCTGTTCCAGGCCTCTCTCGTTGGCTTGCCGATGGCCTTTTTCTCCATGTTGTCTTCCGTCTGTGTGTTTATTTTTTCTTTTCACATGATGTTCTTTTTATAAGGACGTTAGTCATATTGGCTTAGGGGCCCACTCTCCTCCAGTACGACCTTATCTTAACTAATCACCTCAGCAATGACCCTATTTCCAAATAAGGTCATGTTCTGAGATGCTGGGGGTTAGGACTTCAACATATGAAGGCTGGAGGGGCACGATTCAACCCATGACGCCCATGAGAAGATAATGCTTTCACATAAAAGCTCCATCTTACAGATGTAGAAACCAAGACTCAGAGAAGTAACTTTCCAAGAAGTAACTTTCCAAGGTTCCAGAACTAGTAAGGGGTACAGCTGGGATTCTAAGGCAGGCAGTCTGATCCTAGAGCCTACACGATTCTGTTCTAGAGCCTCCATGGAAAGCTAGAGGAGAAATCCTATAGAAACAGACTGCAGTTTTCCTACATAGCCAGGCAGGACTTCAGACTTCCTGTGTTGTCTTAAAAATTACCTTCTAAACTAGATAAGGCTGGATTCAATGTGCAAATTTTGCTGCCGTATTCTACCTGTCTATGTATTGTTTATACTCCAACATGCCTCTTACCTGACTGGTTTCATCCCCTTTAAAACTTTGGTTTCGCGTACTCTAACTTTGTGCAGGGTCAGAGTACAAGACAGATGGCATTAGAACGTCTAAAACTTCCGTGAGGTTGAGCTGCTGCTGAGTGGGTGGTAGGATGCATTTGCAGAAGCAGATCCTAGACCGAGGGCCCAGCATTGCAGCACAGCCTGTGGTGCTGAATTTGACGCTTTCTCAAATTTTCCACTTTTTAGGATAATTTGTCCGGTACTGTAGTTTGTCTGGGAGATCAAATGGGCATTACTGGGGGGTGTGGCCATGGCCAGCTAGAGCGTCATCTGTTAGGGCTTAGCGGACCTGGAGTCATGTAATGGACTAGGTGAGAAATACACGAAGAGGTTGAACAGCCATTGTTCTCAAGCCTTCCAACTGGGAATCAGACTTGGTAGATATGCCCACACTGGCCTTCTGTGCCTGCGACCTCCTGGGAAAATCCCTGCCCCTTGAGGTCCCATATTTGCCCCCAGCAAGCTGAGGAGCTGCCTTCCAAAGGCCAGCATGGTAAAGGAGGGAGGAGTACCCACACTGGCCAGTCAGGGTCCCCAGCATCGGTGTCCTGTCCGGCCCTCAGGCCTTGGAGACAGATAAGCAGAGCCACATCTTGGCACTTTCCCACAGGCCTGCATGGAAAAGCAGAGCCTTGTGTCTTGAGAATTTGCACAACCAGTCTTGTGGAATGTCTAGCCCTGCCTTCCATACCTCTCAGCCCCTAGCAAGTCACCACCCTTTGATCTCTTGAATCACAAGCTTCCGGTGGAATCCTAGAGCCTTCGGGCTAGGAGACACCTCTGAGAGCATCCAATCTCCTTCATGCTACACATAAGGAAATGGATACCCAAGAAACACCATGGGACAGTTTGTAGCAAAATCAAGGCCAAATGCTGTGTTCCTGACACCCTATCCCACACCCTGTCCAGGAGGCCTGTGCTAGAAAAATGGCTACTCTTGAAGGCTCCTAAGATGGTTTCCTTTATTTACCTGAAAACAAATTTCCCTTTTGCACATTTCAGTCAGGCTTTTCTTCGCTTTGTATGCCTGCTTCTTCATCTGTGAAATGAAAAGTAGTAAGTACTAACTACTGTAAGACCATAAGGAATAAGTAGTAACTACTGTAAGTCAATACATATGAAGCACTTGGAATTGTTACCAACACATAGAAAAAACACTCACTATATGAGACACTGTTCTTGTTATTAATATTATTACTATAATCATTGTATTAGTTTCCTAGGACTGCTGTAACAAAATACCACAAACTTGGTGGCTTAAAACAATAAAAATTTTTTTCTCTCACAATTCTGGAGGCTAGAAGTCTGAAATCAAGGTGTTGGCAGAGCCACACTCCTTCCGAAGCCTCCAGGGGAGGATCTTTCCTTGCCTCTTCCAGCAACTGGTACCTCCAGGCGTTCCTTGGTTTGTGGCAACAGAACGCCAGTCTCCACATGGCCATCTTCCCTCTGAGTCTGTGTTTCTTCTCCTCTTCTTACAAGGACCGCTGTCAGATTGGATTCAGAACCCGCCCTACTCTAGTATGACCTCATCTTAACTAATTACATTTGCAATGACCCTATTTCCAAATAAGGTCAAATTCATGGGTACCAGGGGTTGGGACTTCAACATATCTTTGGGGGGAGAAATACAATTCAACCCATAGCAATTATCATTGTTATCAAATCAGCACATTCTAGAATGGGTATTTTTATGAGGGTAAAATGTGATCATTTCTTTCTTGTCATAGTCTTGGACTGAAGGGCCTCAGAGCTTGCCTGTACTCATTTCAGTGAGAAAACTGATTTGGATGGTTTCAGAAGTTTCAGATGTGCTGGAGAGAAAGGAAAAGAGGATTTTTAATTTGTGAAGAAATTGCAAAGCCGAAGCATTAATGCAACTCTCTTATTTTCATTTAAAGAGGCTGTAAAGAAAGTCAGAGTTCATCCGGAGAGTGGTTTCATTGTGACTATTTATTTCTGACCAGCAATTTCTTGGTGTTCTGAGTTTGCATATATAATTCCTCCGGAAGTTTCCTAGGGGGAGGAAAGACAACAATACTTGAATAAAATGATGTCCATGGCACTCCGTGTATATTTCATCTCAGTAGTGGGACTCTGAAGGACAATTTGTCCTCAGAGTGTCAAAAGAGGGTATGATAAGAAGAATGCACACACATACATATATGTATATAAAAGTAATATACATGTGTGTATATCTGTATACATATATTTATATATATACTAATATGGACACATATACATATATGTACACATTGTTATATATGCAAAGGATGAGTCATTATCATTGCCCCCCAAAATGCTTTATTTTCCATTAGTAACGTAAGTGTAGGTATACAAATGTTACCAATAAATTCTGAGGGAAATGAGTAAACAGGAAAAATAATTCAGTAATATTTAATGATGATTTGAAATTCTCACTTTTACTTCGCAATTGTTGCAATTGGCAGTTGACTCA
Source organism: Eumetopias jubatus (assembly GCF_037043125.1). Lineage (NCBI taxonomy): Eukaryota > Metazoa > Chordata > Mammalia > Carnivora > Otariidae > Eumetopias > Eumetopias jubatus. Next base: position 93,436,948 of record NW_028274807.1, read on the forward strand.
AGTTTTGTGGAACATGTCCCCCCCCTTGTTCTAGGTCACAAACATCTTAAATTAGTCATTATTTCTATGGCCACTACTCCAATTTTGTTATATATTAGAAGAATTATGGAAAAATGTTTTTATCCTAATTTGTGAGCTTTGGGTTGTTCATTATGCTTCTGTGAGTCATTTTGAAGCCAAGATGCTGCTCAGGACCTCAAATTACACTGATTTTATGTGCTATTGTTCAGTTTCTTCTACATGGAGAACAGATTCTATTGCAGAGCTAATTGAGTTAATATAATAACTGCACTTTTCATGTGAGCAAATCCCTGGTGGGCTGCTGCTTTCTCTTTGAACATGAATCACAGGTTATGAAATCTATAAATACCAAAGCAAATTTGCTTGTGCAACTAAAGGAGGAAGAAAAATACCTTGTCATATCTTATTTTACATTTAAAACTCCTTTTTGATGGGGGTGAGATATTTACTTTCTAAATCTTTGACAGGTAGTAGACTTCTCAGGACTTTCTTGAGGTACAAAGTAAGATTAAGTAAGCTCAAATGGACAACAAAATGTCCCAAACCAGTAATGGTAATGCAAACCAAATTTGAGTCTCACCCAAACTATATTTTCAAAACATTACCCTGGAGTTCTGGTCAGAGCAGGTTACACTGACTATATATATATATATTATATATATATATAATATATATATAAATGGCTTGCTTGTTTCTGACTCTTGCTCACTCCAATTGAACATGCAGCAGTGACAGGTAGGAATGATTCTATTCTCTCTCGTCTTCTAAAAATGGCCTCAGGCAAAAATATCATTTTTTTCTTTTGCTTTACTGCTGAAATCAGAGTGGGATGGCACCTGTTCCAAAAAGAGGCAGGCACAGGAGGCCTCTGGTGGAGCCCAGTCATCTGCTTTGAATCTATGTTAGTCAGGCATCATGAGTAAGCATCAGAAGCTTCTGGCAAATGCTACCAAGGTTTTCCCCGTTCTCTCATCCAATGCCTGACTAACACACTACGTTCATCAAGCTTTTGAAGTCCCTCATCATCATGCATTCATTCGTTAACCAACATTTATTAAGCAGCTGCTATGTGCTAGACACTGCCCTAGGTGATGGACAATGGTGACCCAAACACACAGTCCCTATCCTCAAGGACAAAGTCTATCGATCTCTTAATCTTTTGGGGTCCCCTAGAACACTTAGGTTTTAGGCCCTTCACACCCCAGTGAGCACATTCTGGGTCCCCTAGAACTGAAAAATCTAAAAGGAATGAGTGTTTTAATCATGTTTCTAGTTCCAATCTGGCTTTGTGGACACAAGGGAAAGATTCAGAAGAGGAGTAGGGAGAACACCAGTGTCTCTCTCCTAGTTCCTTTACATAATCTGTAACCAGGCTTACCTTTTAGGAGAGGCTGGTGCCTTTTTTTATGTTCAATTAGCCAACATATAGTACATCATTAGTTTGTGATGTAGTGTTCAACGATTCATTAGTTTTTTAAAAAGACTTTATTTATTTATTTATTTATTTATTTGAGAAAGAGAGTGTGCAGAGGGAGAGGGAGAAGCAGGCTTGACACGGAACTCGATCCCAGGGTCCTGGGATCATGACCTGAGTAGAAGGCAGATGCTTAACCGACTGAGCCACTGAGGTGCCCCTGGTTGGTGCCATTTTTAATCTGAGTTGTTTATGTTGGTCTGTAAACTTAAATCTTCTTCATGTTTCTTCAGCTACACCATCAACCAGAGGGAGGAGGAAAGACCACACCTACTACTGATATGAAATCGGCATACGATATTATGCACCCAGTGGATTCTAAATACATGCTTTTGAGAGACCTATAGATGCATATTAGCAATTCATCAAAATTGTTCTCAGTGTGAACGTACAGATCGGTGTTAGCACCAGCTCGTGGGGAGAGAGCTTCCTCCATGCTCCCCAAATGGCTCTTGTAAAAACCAGCTTATCAAACCCCAGGCCTTTCTCTTATACATTTGACACACACTGCTTATCCATGATACCATGCTCATATCATCAGATGTATAACAACCTCCAGGGTGGTTCAAAAATTCTGAATCAAACCACCACCAGGCACGAGGCTAGGCACACAATACAAGCTTAGAAGATATATGGAGTTGAAACCAAATGTTCCAAGAGAGAACCCTCAGGAGGTCCTTCTGAGATTTAGACCCTATGAATATGACTTACCCTAGGCTCCCTCTAAATACACTCCAACCCTGCTCTGTTCCCTCCTATTCCCTACATTGCCCTGGAGAACACAAGGCATGCTTGGTGCTGAGACCTGAGTGACTAGAGTTTACTTTCCTGGTAACATTTCCTTGCTGCCTTTCTAAACAAAAGAGAACAAATGCATGGGGCCACGAGACCAGGAGGCCAGCCAAGGGGTTCCCCTGCATATCAGTCACAGGCTCAGATTCTGGCATCAGGCACACCTGCGTGCAAATTCAGGCTCTCTCACTAGCCAGCTTTGTGACTTTGGATCAATTACAGAGTTTCCTTGATGCTCATTTCCTGATCTATAAAACTGGGCTAATGATAGTGCCTACCTCTATTGTGAAGATTAAATGTGGAAAGAATGGCAAGTGTTTAGCAGAAAGCCTGGCACAGAGCAAGGACTCAAAATAAATGTTCCTCAAGAACATTCTTCTGAGGGGTTCTTTACACATGCTTCCTGAGATCCATTCTGCTCTTTTTTTAATTTATTTAAGATTTTATTTATTTATTTGAGAGAGAGAGAGTGAGAGAAAGAGCAGAGAGCACAAGCAGGGAAGGGGGGAAGAAGCAGAGGGAGAGGAAGAAGCAGACTCTCTGCTGAGCAAGGAGCCCAACATGGGACTAGATCCCAGGACTCTGGGATCATGACTGAAGCCAAAGGCAAACACTTAACCGACCGAGCCACCCAGGTGCCCCCATTCTGGACTTTTCAACTCTTGGTAGTTCTAAAATCCTTGTTTTTGAGGGTCTCCTCTGCTTGGCTGCCTCTGCCACTTCTTTTTCTCATTCATTGTTGCAACTGGAGGTGCAGACTCTGCTGTACCCCAGCCTGAAACTCTAGCTCGCAGGAGTGAGTGTTCCCAACCAGCACACAGCGGGCATAAGTCTTTGCAGTGAGACCTGAGAGTCAAAGGTCTTCCTGGCCCAGGATCACTCTCTACAAGCTCCTCCTGGCTGGTTAAAGGCAGTTTGTGGTCTGAGTGAGTTAATGCAATAAAAAATAATTTTGCTTGATTACAAGTTAGAAATGAATTTTGATTTTATAGGTATCAAGAGCTACACACATAAGCTTTAAGCTTGTTCTCATTTAAGTAACATCTTATAAGAATAATTCAAATAAATGGTGATGATGGGCAATTGGTTTCTTTCCTTTCACAGGGTCTCTGTGTTTTGCAAGTTAAAAAAGACTGGCTTCAGGACTAAAATTACAGTATTTTGAACCTTGTCTATGCCGTGTATAACAAACTAGTATTAGCTATGTTTGTATTTAGGTAAATACCTATTAGACTGTAAATTTTTTGAGCAGAAATGGAATTGTATTTGTTTAAGTATTTTCTACAGTGCCTACTGCTGAGTTTTGCCTGTAACGTGTCCTCAATCATCATCTTGATCATGCAACAAATACCTACTGAACATCTGCTCTGTGGGAAGCATCGACAGGGCTGTGAGGAACACAAAGACAAGGGATACCACAAGACTCAGCATCAGGGAAGAGTGATTGGTGGGTTGGAAGTGAAAATTAAATCCTGGCCGTTCAGAGATAGAACATGTGCTGCTGACTGGAGGCCTCAGTGAAACTTCAAGGAAAAGGTCGGCATTTGAGCTGGAATTTGAAGGAGATGCAAGACTTGGACACAGTGAGACAGTGCATGAAGGCTTTGTCGGTCGGTATGACAGCCTAATCACAGACCAGAAAGCATGGAATCCCAGAGGGGACGGGGCCAGACACCTGATTTGGTATTAGGTATGCTAACTAGGAGATCAAGGTGATAGAGTAGATTGGAGTCCAGTCCTAAGGAGCTCGAATGCCAGGCTGCAGGGAGTAGTTCATCGAAAACTTTCGACTAAGTGAACAACATAAGTGAATCTTCCTTGTGCTTCCCGTTTTCTCAGAGCAGAGAACAATATCCTGATGAAAGGTAATCCAGAATCACAAAGTTTTGAAGGATAAAATTGAGTAGGGGATTCTCTTGGATCCATTGCAGAAGCCAGGGTGAGAATTTCTCACCTGCCTCTTGCCTCCATGACACTTAGAGCTGAAACCAAACATTTTAGCCTTTAGTCATCCACATTACTGTGTTGTTTAGTGCTCAGGTCAATCAAATCAGGTTACTTATGAAGCACTGAGAACCTCAAGGTCCAGTAAGATGAGCAAGACTCTGTTTAGTCCTTGCCTTCAAGGAGATTTCAGGGCAATATGAGGAATAAGATAATAATTCAGGTGACTGTTGTTGAAAGCCTGTGCCCAGGTGAAATGACCCAGTGAGAATGGAGTGGCTGAATGAGAGGGAAGAGACACCAGTGAGGAGGCTAGTTCAGCCCTCCACGGGAGACATGGTAAAGAACTAAATGCAAGATCCACCAGTGGGAATGGAAGAAAGAGAAGATGGGAATTAAAAGTGTAGGGTTCACATGAGAGACAATAGACTCTGAAAAACAAACTGAGGGTTTAGAGGGGAGGGGGGTGGGGGGACGGGTTAGCCTGGTGATGGGTATTAAAGAGGGCACGTTCTGCGTGGAGCACTGGGTGTTATGCACAAACAATGAATCATGGAACACTACATCAAAAACTAATGATGTAATGTATGGTGATTAACATAACAATAAAAAAGACTGCAGAAAAAAAATAGGGAAGAACTTAAAAAAAAAGTGTTGAACCAATGTTGGTTCAAACCAACATTGGAAAGTAGATTAACATGAGGAAGGAGGAGCCTAAGAAGACCCTCATACTCTGAGTGCTCAGATGATGGTACTGTTACGGAACCTGGACTGGATCACCTGTTGGAAGAACCAAGCGGCACCCGGAGATCTTGGAGGATAGGAGGTTTATTTAACGCTGGTGGGCTCAGAGGAGAATGGTCTCCAAAGGTCTGAGCCCTGAGCACAAAGGGGGCAATTTATACACTTCTACTTCTGCATACTTGGCACTTTTGGTGCGTGCGCAAAGCGGGACAGGGAGAAGAACCCAGAAGAGCCCCGGGGCAAGGACTGGGACTCTCTCGCTGGCTCAGTTGGCCATCTTAGGACACAGATTTTCCTTATCAATACCATTACCGCAGCAGCAAGAGCATGTTGGGAAATGAGGAACTGGTGATTTTAGAGTGTTGGAGACATCAGTGTGACCCTCTTATAGGGATGTCTATTTGGTAGTTTGCCCAAAAGAAGAGGCTGTGTGATGTCTGCCTTGATAGCCCCGACACCTGTATAGCACCTGATGTTGAGAACTTGCTCCGCAGATGCTGTGCCACTGAACTGCAGCTCAGCACATGGAGATGCTGGCCCGGGGCCAGGGAGGGGCACACCCTCCCAGAGGTGGGAGCAAGGTGGGAAAGTGTGGAGCAAAGAGGCAGAGGGCAGCCCATGGGTGGGGATAGAGCCACAAGGGAAACTGAGACAGGTCTTTACAAAGGAGAAGAGAATTGAGAAAATGCAGGGTTCCAGAGACATTGAAAAGAAAGGACTTCCAGAATAAGGGTGAGGAGACTGAAAACACTAGCCATTAGGGAAAAGATGGAGCAATGTCATTAGGAATAAAAACTCTGTTCTTCAAAAGTAACCATTAGGGGGATGCCTGGGTGGCTCAGTCAGTTAAGCATCTGCTGTTGGCTCAGGTCATGATCCCAGGGTCCTGAGATGGAATCCCACATTGGGCTCCCTGCTCAACAGGGAATCTGCTTCTCCCTCTCCCTGCCGCTCCCCCTGCTTGTGCACTGCCCTCTCTCTCTCTCTTTCTCTCTCGATCTCGCTCGCTCTCTCTGGCAAAAAAATAAATAAAAAATCTTTTAAAAAATTAATCATTAGGAAAAGGAAAAGACAAGGCAGAGTAGAGAAGATGTTGGCAGCACATGTAACTGTCACTGGGTGTGATGCAGACTATATAAAAAACTACTACAAGTAGATAAGAAAAAGGAAAAGCAATGCAGGCAAAGACTTGAAAGGGTACTTCATAAAAAGGATTATCCAAATGTCCAAAAAAAAGGTCCCAAAAAATTGGGACCCTGAAAGAGTCCCAATTAGTAATCATGGGAAAGTAAATTAAAAACACATATCTACTTTTATGGCTAAAATTTAAGAAACAGTCTATGCCAAGTTTTGGTGAGGATTTAGAACTGTGGGGACTTATATATTGTTCGTGGGAGTGTAAATCAGAACAAACATACTGAAGAACAGTTTGGCATTATTTACTGAAGCGGTAGAGGCATGCAATCTATTACTCAGTAATTTTACTCTTAGGCATATCCCCAAAAGAAATGTGGGTGCCCACGCATCAGAAAACATACATAAGAATGTTCATAACAGTGCTATTCATACTACCTCCATCTGAAAACAACCCAAATGACCATCAGCAGTAGAATGTATAAATAAATTATGGCATATAGCGTGGAACAGTATAAGAGCAATAAAAATGAATTGACTATGGCTGAATACAAGAAAGCAGATAAATCTCATGAGTATAATTTTGAGTGAAAGAAGCCAGATCCAAAAATGTATGTATTGTGCCGTTGCATTTATATAAAATTCAAAAACAGGCAAAACTAAGTGTTTAGGGATGCACCCTAGTGGTATAAGAATAGGGAAAAATAAGGAAGTAAAAGTCAGGATAGTGATTGCCTTTAGGAAGCTGGGATGGGGATGGGAAGGGTCACAGCCCATACCTGGGATGCAGCACTATTTAATTGCTTGTCCTGGGAAGCAATACATCAAGTTGTATATTTATGTAGTCTGCACAGTTTTTATGCTTATTTTATTTTAGAGTAAAAAAGTCTTTTTAAAAAGAGGAAGATAAAAAAATTACAGATATTTCAATGTGGGATTTAGGTAGATAATAGCACAGAGACTCTCAGCTTTGTGGGTTACTCACCATTAACCTTCAAGAAAAAAGTTTCTGTAAAACTGTGGGGGCAGCTGCCACATTTTTAGGGGTTAGGAAATAAACAGGTTTTAAGGAAATGAAGGGTAATAGTGATGACTTGCAAAGCATTTTGTGATGAAAAGAAGGGGAACAGTGAAGAAGTAGCTTAGTTGAATAAGAAGTTTAAGTTTTTATTCTATTTTACTTTTCAGGCTTGAGGGACTTCAATAAGAAGACAGTAGGGAGAGATCAAAAAGTGCAGGTGATAGAGAAGATGACTGATGGATAGGGTGCTAACCCATAGGTGGCAGGACTGGCCGTCTTGGGGAGGGAGTTACTTCCTCAGCAACAGGCATAAAGGGAGGGCTCTAGGGGAATGGAAAGGAGGGGATCAAAGATGACAGCTAAGAATCAGAGTGTCCCCTTCTACTCAGAAGGCAAGAGGTGCTAACACAGTCTTGGGGGTCTAGAGAGGCACTCATGCCCTGAGCAGATCCCAGTGTTTGTGGGTAGCCATCCAGGTATGGCTGAAGTTGGTAGTAAGAATTTGGGCAGATTCAATCAACAAGTTTTGGGGGGATTCTCCGACAAGCACAATTGTTTAAGAATAATTGTTAAAATGCTAAGAGAAATAAGTCAATCAGAGAAAGACAATTATATGGTTTCACTCATATGTGGAATATAAGAAATAGCTCAGAGGGAACACCTGGGTGGCTCAGTAGGTTAAGCGTCTGCCTTCTGCTCAGGTCATGATCTCAGGGTCCTGGGATTGAGTCCCACATCCAACTCCCTGCTCAGCGGGGAGTCTGCTTCTCCCTCTCACTCTTCTTCTGTGCTCTTCCTCTCTTTCTCTCAAATAAATAAATAAAATCTTTAAAAAACAGCGCAGAGGATCATAGGGGAAGGGAGGGAAAACTGAATGGGAAGAAATCAAAGAGGGAGATAAACCTTGAGAGACTCTTGACTCAGGGAAACAAACTGAGGGTTGTGGAATAGGAGGTGGGTGGGGGGATGGGGTAACTGGGTGATGGACATTAAGGAGGGCACGTGATGTGATGGGCACTGGGTGTTATAGTCAACTGATGAATCGTTGAACACTACATCAAAAACTAATGATGTACTGTTTGTCGGTTAATTGAATTCAAATTTAAAAGAGAGGGAGAGAGAATAAAATAGATATAAAAAAGTTAAAAAAAGTTGGAGGAAAGAGACTTAAAAACATATAAACCAATTACACTGTTTGGATTTTATTTGGATCATGATTTGGACACATAAACTGTAAAATATTATGAGACACTAGGGGGAAAAAAAGAATAATTGTTATTATATTCTTACATAAATGGGCCGGCACCATTTACCATGGTCTGCATACTGATGGTAAGGGTAGGCATTACTATAGACATATTTGCAGGGATAGTTCAGAAAACTGAAGAGATCAGAAAAAATGCTATTTCCTTGCTTTTCTCAGTAAATTAATAGACAAGATTATTTGCTGAGGGTGGAGGGATTGAGAAAGAATTTTAAAGAAAATGAGAGAAAGTTTGAATCATTGAGGACAAAGGGGGAAGTTGCTGATCGAAGTCAAATGTAAGAATTGACTAAGAATGCTGAGTGCTCGGCTGAGATTTGGGGCCATGAGTCTGTGGTTGCATGAATCTATGTGGTTGTAGGATTTTTTCATCAGTGCTCAGCTTCTTGGCGAAGGAAAAAGAAAATGCAATATGCATTTTGGTAATGCAATATGGTATTTTGCCGGATGAGTATAGCAAGGGACAAGGGAATGGATAGTGGCAAAGAATTTGAAAATGCTGGCACAGAGTGATTTAGGCTCTCACCAAGGGATCCAGGGTTGGAAAAGGAAAAAAAAAAAAAAAACATGAGAAGAACTTCTAGATAAAATGGAGGTGTCATGGTCAAAGAATAAGGGCAGAAGAAGTGGAGTCATGAGAGCCCTGGAAAGACTGAAAATTATTATCACCTGGAAGGATATTAGACAACTGTTCCAACAGATGAGTTTCTAGGTGGAGAGTGGGTGGCTGAAGAGTAAAAGAAATCATTCTATTATTATAAGAAGGAGGTCTAAGAATTGCAGGGCTAGGTTATTGGATGAATCTTTTAAATGAACACTGAAAGCTTCATAGGATGGGAAAGAAGTTTCAGATTTTATGCCAACTATGAATATTCTGGTTGCCTGAACTGTTGTGTTGAGAAGGATTCTGAGATCATTTTAAGGGTCAGATGGAAAGAATAGCATGATAGATGATCGATATTTGCCCATAGAAGGAGGAAAGAGTAATGAACATGTCATATACCTGTTTGTGATACCTGTTCAAAGATTATAGCAGAAGTTGGGTGCAGAAGAAAACTAAATGATATACAAGCCAGGAATTCAAAGCATGAGAGATAGTAGCTAGCTCGAAGTTAATTGCATGCATGCAGTAAATATTAATTAATCACCAAACTGATTTTTTTCTTTCAAACTAGGCTTTATATCTTCCTTCCCTCATCTCTCCTCAACTAGTTACCATCATGAATTCAATTCCCCATCCATTTTAAAGGCGGCCTAAATTCTTCCTTTGGCAGCATTTTTTGAGGTGTGCCCAATCAAAAGTCATTCAGTGGAAACCTATACTGCAATGTCCATACACATTTAAAGAATTCCAAACTATTCTTGCAGAAAACTACTTCGCCCTTAGGAATGCTCCCAGGGTTTTGTAGAAGAGAAAGACAGCAAATTTGACTTTTTTATAGAAGACAGATTGTATTATCTGTGAACTGGCTATTTAGAATATGATTGCTCTGTACTTGGAATGATAGAAAGATGGACTAAATTATAACTCCATCTTATGGAGCATGCATTATTTCATGAATACTTTCAATGGCCCTGTGGATCAGATATTATCACTGCCATTTATTGTATATTTTATTATTCTAAATTATTTTTTAAATTACAAGAAAATACATTTTTCTTGTAAGAAAGTACAGAAGTAGGCATAATATAAATTGAAAGTCTCTTTCTTAACAAATCTTGTCTCTCATTCTTGCTGTTTTGCTGACAGAGACAGCAGTAGTGAAAGCCACATTTGTCTAACTAAAGACACTTTAACCTCTGTTTTATTCAACACTACTACCTAGAACTGTTTTTTTCTTTTTTCCCAGGGAGGATATGACAATGAACAGAAAAGATAATCAGCAGAGATCCTGTGGACTACTTTTTGTCCATTATTAACTAAACAGAAAGATCAGGCAATGCCAAGAAATGAAATCTGCTGTGAATAAAGAAATTTTGTTAGGACAGGATGACCCAGCTCTGTCTGTGGTTCTGGATTTGCTCATAAAAGCAGGTGAACATATAGCTGACTTCCACTCCAGCCAATGGAGTAATAAGGATAGGATTTACATTTCCACCTGAAAAATGAAATAGAACCTGGGCAAATATATGAGACAACCAAGACAATGGACATCAGCAGGGAAAGACAGTAAGTGCTATGATTGCCCAGCTTACTGCCTTGAAACAATGACCAAGCTGTGGTCCAGGAAGTTGGAATGGAGGTTCCCCGGGGGCCTCTCTGAGGGGAGGAGTTGGGGTGGTGAGTCTGGGGCTGCAAAGGCAGCTAGTTTTCAGGGCAGAGTGGCAGAGAGGAGAAAGCTGCACACACAGAGACCTCCAGATGTCTACAGACGGTCTTCCTTGAGTCTTCAGCTTCATACTGATTGGCACAAGTAGTAGAGGAAATTCTGGGCCAGTAAATGAACCAATCAGAAGGATAAGAGAGAACACAGCTGGGTCTGACACAGAGCAAGAAATAGTTTCTGATCCCACTGACCTGAGTGGAAAATGTCAAAATCCACAGGGCATCAGAGTACTGAAGAGGTCTTTGCCTCAAGAGAGGAGGAAAATTAGCTCTGGAATAAATGCTGCCCTAATCCTGCCTAAAATACCTTAAAATCAAGGCCCAGAGGATCAAACTATTTCTAGGTAACTTATGTGTACCAGAACAAATCCCATGAATGCTTGTAAGAATACAAAAGTATCCAGCGCTCCACAAGGTGAAATTGCCAGTGGGTAACATCCAATCAAAAATCTCCAGCATGCTTCTTCCTAGATCTGTGTATTCAGGTCCAGGCAATCTGTTCTACATTATTCTCGCCTGGGCACCCTTAGATGGTGGGTGTCAAATGTGTCTTTCACTTGCCTCTGTCACTTCTTGTGAGTTCTTAGCAGCTCCTACTTCCAACAGCCTGTCTCCCCTCGGAGACCTGCAGGTCTTACCTCTCTCTCTACTCTCCTACTAAAGTTGCCTAAAGCCCTCTTTTAGAGGAAAGGGGAAAAAAACACTCTACAGGGCTTCAGCTATGTCTTTATAATTTATTTACTCAGAGCTGCCCTTTGAGGGTGAAGAATTCAGCTCGTCTGACAATTTCTTGATATCACGATGCCACTTGATATAAAACCCACCAAAAGTGGGTCTGATAAATAGTGTAGCAGTTTAATGACGGGAAGATTTGCATTCTGTGTACTCTTCAAAGCAAGCCTCCTTGAAGACACAAGAAGCTTAAGGTTTAGAGGCAGAAAATAAGGAAAGTTAAAAATGTGACTCAGCCAGGTAAATAGAACCAAAAATATAAAATTCAAAACACACACTCTAAAAATATCCACATCTTCCCAGGGAGCATGCTCTCCTTGTGTAATTAAGTGAAGGATTTTAGATAATTTTCGGAAAAAGTCTGATTTCATTCCTGGAGAAGAGCTAATAAACACCAAGATCTGTGCACTGCGCAGTCTCAGTCTCCTTCCTGAAAAGCCTCAGGCAGTCACAATATATCAAAAACGAAATCAGCTTTGAAAAGATTTGAAAATGAAGTGAACCGCAATAGTCTCTCCCTTTCCAGAGGAAGGTATCGCAGTCTGGGGACAGACTCATAGGATTCACCTGGAAATGCTGGGTATCCTTGGAATGTCCTCTTAGATGACCAAAGAGAGACAAATATTCAAATATCCCTCATATTCCTACTACATGCAGACGCTGCGTTATATGCCAAAGGTTCAGAATAGAATGAAGCTAAGATTCAGCTGCCTTTCCTCCCACTTAGTGATGTTCTTATTTGGGTAGTTTTGGTCTGGCAAGATGAGACGGTTTATTCCATATTACCTAATAGTTAAAAGCCCCTATTTTGTAGCCAGTGTATCTTTCAGGAAGTATTAGAAGGCAAAACTGTGAAGTAGGGGAAATCCAGTTTTATCCCTCATCTCTCCCCTTTCTTCTCCTTTCAGGGCTTGGGTGGGTGGCGGACCTGGGCATCCCCAGCCTTAGTTGTAAATTGTCCTGTTTGTCTGGCTTCTCCTCTTAAGTATTGCTCTCCACTCTGATGGGCTCATCATGGCAGCTCCTCTCCTTAACTGACTCTACTTATTTGTAGAGCTCAAAGATGCCATTGGTATATTTTGGCTCCAACCTAAATCTCACTTCTTCTGGTCCAGCCAAACTCAGCTCTCCCGTAAGTCATGAGGCACCCAGAAACAAATCTACAATCTTCAAGGAACAACGTCTTTGCTCGGCAATCCCTGGGACAGTCTGTTGAGTATTACCCAGGCAGCTGGCCCCTGCTGGGATGGGCCATGAATGGCTTGTGCGTGGATGGTCAGGATCCTTCCCCCAGCCTCCTCCAAGTGAACTATACGTACTTGGCTGTGTCCCACTCCTTCCCCCTTCCCTTCTTTGTATAGAATGTTCCTTCTCCCTCGGACTCCTCTCATGGTGCTTGCCCACTGCCCCTATCTTCACCTAGTCAACTCCATTCTTCAAATGCTACCTCCCAGAAAAGTCTTTTGAGTTAGGCAATGTTATGGGTTGATTTGTGGCCCCCTAAATTCATATGTTGAAGTCCTAAACTCCAGTACCTCAGAATCTGACCTTATTTTTTTATTTTTATTTTTTAAAGATTTATTTATTTATTTGACAGAGAGACTGAGAGAGTGGGGGGAGAAGGGGCAGAGGGAGAGGGAGAGAGAGATCATTTCAAGCAGACTCCCCACTGAGCTCGAAGCCTGATGTGGGGCGTGATTCTAGGACTCTGAGATCATGACCTGAACCAAAATCAAGAATAAGACTCTCAACAAACTGAGCCACCCAGGCACTCCAGAATCTGATCTTATTTAGAAATAAGTTTTTTAACAATGATAATCAAGTTAAAATGAGGTCTTCAGGGTGGACCCTAATCCATTATGACTGGTGTCCTTATAAAAAGGGGGATATTTGCACAAAGAGACACACAGAGAGAAGATATGAAGAGAAATAAGGAGAAGATGACCATCTATAAGCCAAGGAGAAAGACCCTCACAGCCCTCAGAAGAAACCAACCCTGCAGACACCTTGAGCTCACACTTCCTGCCTCCAGAACTGTGAGGCAATGCATTTCTGTTGTTAAAGCCACCCAGTGGTACTTTGTTATGGCAGCCTTGGCAAACGATTTCTGTTTTCCCAGGAAAACAGAATCTGAAATGAAGGTTTGCATTAAGTAAGTGCACTGGGGAGTGCCTTGGGGATCAACACCTGTAGGATGTGACAGGAAACTGGAGAGGGGGAGGAGTTGAACGGCCAAGCATTTGCCAACGAGTGCTCAGCTGATTTGAAGGTCACCCTGGAGCTGGGACAGTCCTTTGGAGTTGTCCTAATCTGAGCCTCAGGAGGTAAGGAGAGGAGGCCCATTCTTTAGACCCAACAACCCCCTCCTCCCAACATGGATCAGTCACTGAATGTAGGACAGGGCACACTGTGTGAGAAGACTTCCTGTGACTGAGGGCAATTCCTGCAGAGAGACTCAGCAGAGAGCCAGCCATGGGACTGGGGATCCAGTGATGTGTCCTGCGGGGGAGCCACAGAGTGCCACAGCAGCCACAACATCCTCCCAGACCAGATTTGCCCCTCAGCTGCACTCCCATGACACCACAGACCTCGACTTCAGCTCCACACGACTCACCACAGCAGTAATTTATTTTTACTTTATCGTACATTTTTCATTCACTTGTAACTTTCATACATTGAGTAAGTATTGGGCTGTAAATGTGCTAAGACATGGTTTATTTTGCTCACTTTTATATTGCCTACACCTAGAAAAAAATGCCTGGACTATAATAGACACTTAATGAGTAACAGTGGATGAACTGTTGCCAATAAATGTAGACCTGAATATGACATGCTTATCACACTGAATCCTCTGAGCTCTGAAATCCCCCTCCTCTCAATTTACCACCTACCAGCTATTCTGAAAAGTTAGTAAATGAGAGCAGAAAGATGTTTTGGAATTGGAGTGAAAGGACCCAAGCATGGGTCCTCGTTGTGTTGGGTGGGTCCTTTGGCGTTATGGACTGAATTGTGTCTTCCAAAATTCCTAGGTTCAAGTCCTTACCCCCAGTACCTTACAATATGACTATTTGGAGATAGAACCTTTAAAAAGGTAATTAAAGTCAAATAAGTTTATATGGGTGGACATAATCCAGTAGGACTGGTGTCCCTTTAAGAAGAGGAGACACCAAGGATTCAGGTGCATATAGAAAAGGCTACGTGCAAACCAAGGAGAGCGAGCTCAGGAGAAACCAACCCTACTGGCACGTTGATTTTGGACTTCCCAGCCTCCAGCACCATGAGAAAATAATTTCTGTTGTTTAATTCACCCAGTCTGTGGTATTTAGTTATGGCAACCCTAGCACCCTATCACACTTTTACTCTCTGAACCTGTGTCTTCATGTGTTAACTAGAAGTGATCATTTCTAGTTCATGGAAGGAGATGAGGATTGAATGAGATAATATGTGAAAGTCCCTGGATGGATGGTGGTACCATTCACAATGGGGGGGGGCAGGAGGGGCACACCTGTGCAGCAGCGGGGAGCAAACTCAAGTTAGGGATTATCAGGTGCCTGTGGCACACCCACGTAGGCATTCTAACAGGCAGCGGTGGACACAGTACCAGATAAGCATTTAATCAGTATTAATTGAATCCCTTTATCCTCCCTGCCCCACCCCAAATTTCCCTCTCCCTCATTTTCATGCATTTCAGAATCCAACTAGTCTGGCTTTCTCTGCCTGCTTCTCCACCTCTATTCTTCTCTCTCCCACTCCTCATAGCACAAAGAATAAAGCATCTGTCTGACTTGGGTAGCTGGGGAATCGTTGCTTTTTGGAAAAATATAAATAAAGGAAATGCATAGAGTGTATGTGAGATAAATAGAAGGCTTCGGAGTGGTACAGGGCCCCTTTTGTGTTACAAAGATGAGTCTGGGAGGTGTGGAATGATTTATGAGATTTTTAATAGTACTTACTGTGAGGAGAAAGCGATGGAGGCAAACCAACTCGTTTATCAATATGAACTACTTCCTTCAAAAATCATGCATGGAAATATGCAAATAGAATGCCCTACGTATGGATTCTCTGTACTTTAGTTGCTTTTGGGTTTTAGAGGAATAGATTAGAGTGCATTAAATTATTATATGTGGAAAACAATAGTTTATTGTTTATGCTTTAAAGTGAGGGAAGCCTGTCCCAGTTCAGCATGTGTATGCACGTGCTTGTGTGTGTGTGTGCATACATGTATACGCATGCATTTGGACAAGCAAGAGAACTGAGGGAGAGGAAAAGACCTCCTATTTGCTTGTATTTAATAGTCTTCATTCTATCTCAGGCTGAGATCTTTTTTCTCTGGATACCTGTAGTCCGCTGAACACAGTGTTAGTCAAGACTAACAATTGGCCAGACAGAAGATAAGTGATCCAGAGAAAAACCCAGACTGGACTTTCAAGTCTGACCCGCTCCCAGACTTATTGCCATTGATGGAATTATGAGCCACAGCCTATTATAACTGGGAAGGGACACCAGTGTCACTTGATTCAGCATCTTCATTTCAGAGACGGAAAGGGGAGAAACAGAAAGGCTAAATGACCTGTCTATTGGCCCGTGGAAGAGCCAATGGAACAAGCCCATGCAGCGTGGGTGGTTTTCATGCTGTGAGGTTGCTGTGCGAGCCTCATGAGAGTCAAAGTCAAGGAAGACAGGCTTCTGGAAAAGCATCACTTGAGCATGGCCTTTTAATTTATAAAATCGAAGCCTATACCACAGGAAGCAGCTCCTGTGCTGCTGGGGCAAGGCCTCTGGCAGCATATAAGGCACATTTGGGGAAAATTAGAAAAAGGCACCCACTCTAAGTACATGGATGCTAGGAAGGAAACCTGCCTGTGAGTTAATCAGGGAACTCTCCCTTCCCACCCTGAGTAGGCACGGTCTGCCCACAATGCATGGTTGGCAAGAGGAATGCAGGCTGGATTTCAGCTCCCACTTACCCCTCTGCTGGGTGCCCTTCTGCTGAACAACCTGCCCAACTGTCCAGGGCAGCCTTTTGCAGAGCTATGTCCTCACTATGGCTGAGGGAATGGCAGTGTACCTGGCTACCTAGATGAGGTCTGGGCTTCTCTAAGCTGCCCCACCATCTCTTCCTGCTTCCTTTGTGTCCTTCCTTGCTTTTTTCTTCTTTCTTTTCTCACTAAAGTGGTTGGCATGGCTCCGTCCTGGCACTAAGATGCTATTTCAAAATAACAAACTGAGATTTATACACTTGTACCTAATTTTAGGGGTCATCAGCTCAAGGGACAACTTGCCCAGATCCACTCTTCCTCTCCTGTGAGATTCCACTGTTAAAATATCTGTAATCATTTCCTTGATAAATGTAGACCATGTCCATACCACATAGTGGTTAATAGCTTTCTTGGGGCTTTGCCTCTTGCTTAACATATTCAACATAGTTTCGGTGAAGACTGGAAGTCATAATATGTGTTTCAGCCCATCTGTTTGCTCAATCCATTTTTCAGAGCTTTTCAATCTCTCTTGCTAGCTCTCTAGCATTTTTATTTGGGGTTGCCACAATAAATGCAAATGGGAAGTAAAAAGAATCCCTTCCATGTTGCTTAGGGCTAGAACTAGGCAGTGGGATGTAAGGGGGAAAGCCTGAGATAAACAGCAGGAGAACTAATACAAGGCCTGTTCTGTCACTTCCTAGGCAATTGACATTGGGCGAGACACTCAACTCCACTATGTCATGGTTTTTTCCCATTTGGAAAAATGGGGGCATAAAATAAAGACCATCCTTTTTAAATGAGACAATATTTGTAAATATATCCTAACTCCAAAGCACTATGCCAATGTTTATTATCATTCATTTTTATTCCATTTGTGGCCGATTAAAGATCGCTACAAATTCTTTGCCATTGCCTCCATCGAGAGGTGGAGTCTACTTCAACTCCTACATGAACACATGAATTCGGGACTGGTCTGAGACTGCTTTGACCAACAGACCAGAGACTGGGGAACAGCAGAGATAAGCAGTAACAGAGAAGGGAGAGGCCCAGCCCTCAGTGGGACAGCAGATGGGCAGACCTTTCTATCAGTTACCCGGTGTAGAGCTAAATGGCACCTCACACGGTGGTCAATGGCAGCATGGGGGCTTGCAAAGCTGAGAACTCAGTGGTGAAACAGTAGGAAGAGGTCTGGGAAGGAGACGGTTGAGAAGCCATGGGAAAGAGAAAGGATTTTCACACCAACACCTAGGTTTCTGTCGAGTGAAGAAAGAATGGATTATGCCCCTTATGAGAAACCCTCCCCACTCTGGAAAATGTGGGGAGATTTAAAGAAGAGAGAGCAAGGAAGAGGTGAAGACAGGAGGGGAAATCTACTATGGGGCGCTGAGAGGTAAAGTGGAAGCACCAGGATTCAGAGTCCAACAAAGCTGGGCTGGCTGCTGGCCTTACTACTCAATAGTTGTGGGACTCTGCAGGTTCGACCTCTCGGAAAGGGGCTGGTACAAAGGACTGGAGGCAGGAAACTTTGCAGTGGAGACCTCCACTGCCCCCCCGTTCCCGCCAAGCCATTCTCTCCTTCTCTGGGCACACACTTGGTCTGCATTTCCCAGACTCCCTTGAACTTAGTTGTGGCCACATGACTGTTTATTCTGAGGGAATGTGGGCAGACAAGAGGTGTGCCCTTTCCAAGCCTGACACAGAAAGGACTCCCAGGCGCGTTTTTCCATTCTTGTTCCCCTTTTCTGCTAACTGGAGTCTTCACGCCCACGGAGCCCCCAGAGGCCACATATTGAACACAGACAAGTGTTCATCACTCAGTATCTCTGAAATATTGTGTCAGAGAGAGCTGACCCATCAACCTTGAAACAAGAAATAAATTTTTATTGTGCTAAACCATTAAAACTTGGGGATCCGTTTATTTCCACAAGCTAATGCAATGTACTTAGAAGATTGTTACATGCCCCAGAAGACAAATGATGGGGATCTGGACTAGAGATGTGGCTGTAGGGGTACAGTAAAAAAGGTAAACTGTGGTTCAGTCCCCAGGAGCTTTTCCCACATTCTTCACCAGAGAGGCTGGTGAGGAGTTAAGGAGTGATGCATCCTTTGGAGTCAAACAAAAGTCTACTGTCTGGAAGGAATGAGCAGCTGGACCCACAAACAAGTAGCCAAAACAGATAACAGAGATGATGGCGGAGGCATTGTTAAAACAAGTAGTAGCCATGGCAACAGACATCCAGCAAAGCCATCAAGAAGCTGGGAGCTCTGGGTGACCTGGCAGGGACAAACACAACAGGAGAACTTTAGCAGCAGAGACAGCAGGAAAGCAGTTCAGACCCTCTGGGCAAGGCGGAGGTGGGGTTCCTGGGTTTAACTTGGGGAGAGTGTCCTGTGCTTCCCTTGCCTTGCTCTCCTTGTGCCAACATGCTTATAAGGCTTTGGGGGACCCAGGCTACAGAGGGAGCAGAGGATACTGAAGAGACCTCAGAACTGACCTCAGAACTGAGATTTGCCTGAGTCCTTTCCTTTTCCGTTTTTTCTGTCCTCTTCTTGAGCACTTCTCACCCAGATCTTCCCTAGCTGTTTCCTAGGAGAGGTGGAGCCCAGGCTTCTGTGCCAACTAAAACATTCCGAGATGAATGGAACCCCAAACATTTGCTAATAACCCATTTTAGAAGTTTATGTGGAGTGTGGGGGTGGATAAAACAGCTCAGTAGAGGGATAACTGATGATTTGGGCGGGTCTCAGAGGCAATTGCTTTGAGCCACTATTTATCCTATTTTCCTTCATCCACCTTCTTCCTGGCCAGCCTAATTTCCCAGATCCTTTACTAAGTGGCTCATGCGCTCTTCCATCTCTTCCCCAACCTATTTTCTTTTGCTTCTAGAGTCTCTATTTCTACTTCTATTTTTTTTAAAGATTTTATTTATTTATTTGAGAGGGAGAGAATGAGAGATAGAGAGCATGAGAGGGAAGAGGGTCAGAGGATCAGAGGGAGAAGCAGACTCCCCACTGAGCAGGGAGCCCGATGCGGGATTCGATCCCGGGACTCCAGGATCATGACCTGAGCCGAAGGCAGTCGCTTAACCAACTGAGCCAGCCAGGCACCCTCTACTTCTATTTTTTCCAGATTTTAATGCAGTAAACTCTGTGAAACCCTAATTGAACAATTTTTTTTTTTGAATGTGAGAATTTAGAGCAGAGTGGAGCTGAATGGACGCTTTGCTGAGGGTCGATTTTACTCCAGCAGAGCATTCTTTTCATGTGCTGGAAAAGACATGACATTCATTAAAGGATAATTTTCTCCAAAGAGGGCATAATTATGTCTCTCATAGAGCTATAAAATGAACATGTGTTAAAGGTTTTATTTGACTTATTAATTGAGAGAACTAGGCAGATGTTATAACTGGATTAAAGAAGTCAAAGAAGCACAAATTTATGCTCTAAATTTATGTAAAGGAGTGTTGAAATTAAAGTGCAAATGGAGGCAAAATTGCCCTATTCAAGATGTGGTATATATATACAATGTAATATTATGCAGTCATCAAAAAAATGAAATCTTGCCATTTGCAACGACATGGATAGAACTAGAAGGTATTATGCTAAGCGAAATAAGTCAATCAGAGAAAGAGAAGTATCATATGATCTCACTGATATGAGGAATTTGAGAAACAAGACAAAGGATCATAGAGGAAGGGAGGGAAAAATGAAACAAGATGAAACTGGAGAGAGAGACAAACCATAAGAGACAATCTCAGGAAACAAACTGAGGGTTGCTGGAGTGGAGGGGAGTGGGAGGGATGGGGTGGTTGGGTGATGGACATTGGGGAGCATAGGTACTATGGTGGGCACTGTGAATTGTGTAAGACTGATGAATCACAGACCTGTACTCCTGAAACCAATAATATATGTTAATTTTAAAAATTTTAAAAAAAAAGAATCGATGACTTAAAATTACAAAAAACAAAAACAAAACCTGCCCTTTTCTTGGAATGGGGGAAGTATATCCTCTCTCTCAGGGACAAAATTCATTTGCATGTTTATAGACAAGAATTATTTTGCATTGCTATTAGTTATCTACAATTTTCAGAGTAAAAGAGCTCCCATGGAATCAGAATCAGACAACCCAGAAGGCTGTGCTTTAGGCAAGACATAGTCCCCCATTGAAACATAATTTTTTTCTTATACATTTAGATCAAATGCTTGGCTTGGGCAACCTCAGAAAAAGCAGGTTACAAATAACATCTTTTTTAAAAAAGATTTTATTTATTTATTTGACAGAGAGAGACACAGTGAGAGAGGGAACACAAGCAGGGAGAGTGGGAGAGGGAGAAGCAGGCTTCCTGCTGAGCAGGGAGCCCAACGCGGGGCTCGATCCCAGGACTCTGGGATCATGACCTCAGCCGAAGGCAGACGCTTAGTGACTGAGCCACCCAGGTGCCCCTACAAATAACACCTTAAATTCATAAAAATCTGGGCTGAAATCATATTGATTTAGCTTCAACAGTATACAAGAAACTCTTTTCCTAATGAGCTCCATCCCCTTGTGTTGTTATTGTCACAAATTATATATTCTTACATTGTGTTAAGAAGGAAACATGGGTCTATTGAATGGAGCACTGGGTGTTATATGCAAACAATGAATCATGGAACACTACATCAAAAACTAATGATGTAATGTATGATGACTAATGTAACATAATAAAATAAAATTTAAAAAGAAGGAAACGTGGGTCTAATTGTAATTTGCTTTGCAACTGCCATGCAAATAACCCAGATCTAAACTTAACCCTGTCTGACTTTCATAGAAGGGCATTAAACTGTATTTCATGTTGCATTAAATAACCAATACTGAATTAGGCAGTCATAGAAAGAGTCAGAGACCTGTGATCTAGCGCCAGTTTTCTGGCTAAAGTGGTGTTTAATCTCTGAGCCTTGGTTTTCTTACCTGCAAGATGGGAAAGGGCAGACTAGATGTTTTCAAAGTTTCCTTTTTTTTCTCTGTTCCTACTTTTCATGCCAGTGGGCTATTTTCTGTTTTATATTACCGTGATGGTTAATTTTATGTGTCAACCTGACAAGGCTATGGTGCCCAGATATTTGGTCAAATATTATTTTGGATGTTTCTGTGAAAGTGTTTTGCATGAGGTTAACATTTAAATTGGTAGACTTTGAGTAAAGCAGATTGCTCTCCATAATGTAGGTGGGCCTTATCTAGTCAGTTGAAGGCCCAATCAGTTGAAGACTTTAATAAAGCAAAGACTGACCTTCCCCAAACAAGAAGAAATTCTGCCAGCAGACTGCCTTTGGGCTTGACCAGCAACTCTTCCCTGAGTCTCCAGCCTGCCAGCCTAACCCATTAGATTTTGGGCTCACTCATCTTCCACAACTGTGTTAACCAATTCCTTAAAATCTCCTCCTCTCCCTCTCTCTCACCCTCTCTCCCTCTCTCCTTCTATATCTATCTATCTTTATCTCTACATATTATAACATATATAGAGTACCAATAGGATATGTGTGTGCAGGTATATAATATATATTATATGTATATACATATAATATGAAATCTCCTCTAAAATCTGATAAAACCTATGATCTTCTGCACATACTCTGGACAGAAGAACAGTTTTGCATACAATGTCAACCGATTCAAAGAACCTCCCAGACCCCTTTCATAAAATCCAGCACATTTATTGAGTAGTAAGAAGAAAAGGGCATGTTTGAAAATGAGAGTTTTATTCTCTGATCATAGATGTTTCATATTTTGACCATAAAGTGGAGTGGGTAACTGTCACATAACTGACCTGGAGGGTCAGGAGCTTGTAAGTCTCTTCTTAACTTCCCAGTAAAGTCTGGCTTTTTCCCCAGGAACTAGAAAGTTAGGGTTTATTTTTCTCTGCCATGTCCACACACCCATCTGACTCATGGATTTATTAGGTCCCAAGGGTAAACAAATGGGATGAGACCAAGGAAGCTAAGCTAGTTGGAAGCCAATGGCCCATTTCATACTGGTGATACATCAAGACCATTTGGGTAACTACACCAAGGGTGCCAATGATTTATTATGAAATGGGGAGTCCTACAGCATTGGTTTTTTTTTAAGCATCAAATATACCATGTCGATATTGAGCTCCAGGTTCATTCACACAGTCATGCTAATACAACACGCTCACACATGCTAATTTATGCTAATACAGTATCCCTTCCTATCTTTCTTTTTGTCTCATTTTCTTTTTGGTTTTAATTTTTAAACAAATAAGAAAACTAAATGGATAGTAGAATCAAGAGACCTACCTAAGGCCACAAAGCTAGTAAGGGGCAAAGACAAGACTCTAACCCAGATTCTCTGCTATAAGCTCCTTCTCTTTCCATTGCAAAACAGCACCTCTCCCATCGTCCGCCTTTTCTCTGCCACCCCTCCTATTGACCTCCCATGGACAAGTGCTTCACGTGGAATGCCAAATATGAGAAGATGATGAAAAAGAAGAAAAAGGAACACCAATTTTCAATGCACAAGTCATTAGCAAGGGAAACAGTGCTGCTGCATAAACATAGTGCTCACAATGTTTTATTGGTGGGAAGGTAGGGAACACATACACACACTCACACACACACACATGACTGGTAGAGTCTGGATTGTGGGACCAGTAGGATAATCTTCATGGCTGTTCTAACTGAAGAAAATTCCCAAAAAGTCCTCTATGTAGTTTGCCCACATACACCTCCTATAAAAAAATGACTTGTAACTTCACATTATGGATAAGTTTGATAATGAATATGCAGGGTTTCAATGGAACTTATTAAGCATCTGTTATGGTCAAGACTCTGACCCCAAAGAGGCTGGAGAACAGCTCTATCACAACAGAATTCCTGGGTTCTGCCTTCTAGGAGCTTCTTATCCACACTTTCCAAGGAAGATTAAAATTAGAGCTGGAGAGACATACAACCAGTCTGCCCTATGAACTCCAAGGGAGGAGTGTTTAATTTTAACTGGGGGATTGAGAAAGGCCTCATAAAGTAGGTGAAATGTGAGCTGGACCTTGCAGGATGAGGGCAATTTCAGTTGGCAGAAAATGGAGGCAATTGCATTCCCAGCTGAGAAACACACATGGAAGTGTGAAAGCACATGGTGTTTAGGGGAAAGGAGGCCAGCTGCTGAGTCCAGCACACAGACAAGTAAGGGCTATGGTAGGAGATGAGGCTGGCTCTGCTGTAAGTTTTGGATAGGATAATGAGTGTGTGAAAGATTTTATTAAGGTTCTCAGCTCTCCATTCTTCATTCCTGCAAGAGAAGTACACATCTCTAGTTATTACCATAGGATTTTCAGTGTCTTCTTCAGAAAAGTACACACTTCTGCCCCATTGACATTGGACTTGGTCATGTGACCTGCTTTGGCCATGACATGTGGACCACATATGCCATGTTTGAGTAAAAGCCTAAAGAGCCATTCTTTGTTTCTAATAGCTCTCTTGCTTTTTTCCCTCTGCCACCAAAATGCTTATCCCATGGAGAAACTGCTTCTTCAGCTAAATTCTGGAATGCAGATGGCCCATGCAGCAAACCCACGTCGACCCCACAATGATCCATAACTAAGATACAACATGAGTAAGAAATAAACCTTTGTTGTTTTAAGTAACTGAAATGTTGGGGTTGTTTGTTGCCATAGCAAAACCAGCAAGCAAGTATTTTTTTGTTATGCTTTTTGTTTTTTACTTTATTCTGAAAGCAATGGATTTTGTAAAAGACAACAAAAAATTTCCTTTCTCCCCTCCCTGGCAGTTCTATGAACTTCAGTGGTGAACAAAATCTTATTTTAATTTCTGACTATTCAGATTCAGTTGCTTTTTCCATATCAGAGACATTCTGGGGGGATAGAATAACAATTAGCTTAATACTCACTCCTTGTAGCCACTGGATCAGATTCACCTGGAATCCATGTAAATCTGATAAAGAGCACTGTGGGCTTCCAACACTTTGTAGCTGATGGCAGCAGAAATATCATTTCCTTCCAAATTGTTAAGGATATCACCAACTTGCCAGATAGGAATAAAGATTTCAAATTTAAACTTGAAGCTTTATTTTCCAGTGATGGAATATTCTCTGAAGAAGAAATAAACAGACAGACACTTCATGCTGGGATGACCACCGGGGAAATGGCCTGCACAGTGCTGGAAGTTTGTGGTGCCTCCGATGTAAGTAAGCTCAGAGAGGATTAATCTTTTTGGCTTAATGAGAAGAATCTGAGAGTGCATTTGTTAGCACCTCTATTTCTTTTTTTGTTTAAGTAGGCTCCATGCCCAACATGGAGCCCAGTTCAGGGCTTGCACTCACGACCCTGAGATCAAGACCTAAGCTGAGATTAACAGTCAGAACCTCTACCGACTGAGCCACCCAGGCACCCCAGCACCTCAATTTCTTATGTATCACTTCATTGTGTACCAATAAGGGTCATTCATCATGTAGTGTGGGAGGGAACATGACAGGTGGAGAGTGAATGAGCTTAAGTCACACTAGTAATAGTGATGATAACAAAGAAATAAAAAGAAAGAGAATGGAGTCTAGATTACTAAACCTCAATGGCAAGAATGGCTTACAATTTATTAGTTACAGATTCTAAAGGGAGATTCTCTAGGGAGAGCTGCTTTTTAAACAAAGTTTTCTCACTTATAAATAGATGTAATAACACCTCTTTGCTATAGCGATTGTGAGGATAATATGATAAAATGAATGTAAAGTACTTGGCATATGGTAAGTGCTCAATAAATGTTGTTGGAGGGTTTTTCAACTTTTAGTTTTTAACCCACTTCTCACCTGAATGCTTTTCTCTAACCCTAGCAAAATTCTACAGTATCTGGATTTACCATCTCATCAAGGCCTTCCCTGAGTTCAGTTTATGATACTCTACCTTCTCTGAAATAGCAGTAAAGGCCATAGGTCTTTTTTTTCAAATGTATTGATTCACTCATTCTTTTTTTTTCAACGAATATTTCTGGAGAACCTATTTTGTACCAGGCACTGTTCTAAATGTTGGAAATATAGCTGTGAACAAAGTCTCTGCTCCCACTAGGCTTACATTATAGCAGGAGGAGAGACATAATTAATAAACTAATAAATATGTACCAAGTCAAATAATAATAAGTGCTATGGAAAAATAATAAGTGCTATGGAAAAAGAGTGAGGAAAAAAATAGGGCAAGTAGAAAAGGGAGTGCTGGAGTGCGAAGCCTTTTATATCAGGTGGTCAGGAAAGGCCTCACGGAGTGATTCTGGAGTAGAGGCAGAGAGCCATGAAGAACCTGTGGGATGAAATTTCAGAATCAAGCGTCTAGCCAGTGCAAAGTCCCTGAGGCTGGAGAAAGACTAGCATGTTCTATAAAGGACACTGGTGTGGCTGAGAAGAGTGAGCCAGGGAGAGAATGATGGAAGATTAAAGCAGAGAGGTAGCATCTGGAAGGTGATGAGAAGGTCTTTGATTTTTAGTCTGAGTGAGTTGGGAATCCATGAGAGGGTTTTGAGCAGAGAAGTTACATTATTTTATTTAGATTTTAAAGCCTTACTCCATATGCTGTGTTGAAAATAGATTTCAAAGGAATAAGGACAGAAGGAGAGATGAAGTTAAGGGGCTTTTGCAGTAAAAGGTGAGAGACAAGATGGTAGCAATGGAGGTGGTGAAAAGTGTTCAGAGTCTGGGTATATTTTGAAAAAGGAACAAAAAGGGTTTCTGATTGCTTGAGAATGTGATATGAGAGAAAGAAATGAGTCAAGGATGACTCCAAGTTCTTTGGTCTGACCACATGGGAGGATGGGGGAGATTGGGAGAAGTAATTTTGGGTAGAGGGACAACGGTGTTCATTTTGGCATCAGTTGAGTCTGAGATATCTATGAGAGGACCAAGTGGAGAGCCAGTATGCAGCTGGGTATGTGAATCTGGAGTTAAAGGGAGAAACCTAATCTTGAAACATGAATTTGGGAGTCAAAAGCATATAAATAAAATGTAAAGTTGTGGGGTTGGAGGTCACTGAAAGAGTTTTCAGGGCTTGGAAAGATGAGAAGGAGCAGGGAAAGGAGCCTGAGAGGGAGCAGTCAGTGTGGGGGACTGAGAGTGATGTCCTAGAAGCCAAGTGAAGAAAATATTTGAAGAAGGAGGAAGCAATCCACTGTATAAAATGCCACCATTAAGTTGAATAAAAGAAGACTGCAAACTGGCTCTTGGATTTGGTAACGTGGAGGTCATGAAAATCTTGATAAAAGCATTTTTGGGAGAGCAATTTTGAGAATGAAAGCCTGCCTGATATGTATTTAAGAAAGACTGGAGAGAGGGGAAATGGAAATATGAGATTTGCTGTGAAAGAGAGCAGTAGCTATAGGGCAAGGAGGGGTCAAGGGAAGATTTCATTTGTGTAGGGTTGATGGTAATTCCATATGTTTGTATACTTTTGGGAAAGACCACAGGAAGAGAACTATTGTCAATCAAGAAAGAAAAGAGGTAATTGCTGGAAATACGTTTATAGCTAGGCAAGAAGGGATGGAATCAAATGCACAGTGGAAGGGTTTAGCACTAGATGGGAGTCCAACAGGATCATCCAGAGCAACATGAGAGAAAGCAGGACACTTAGGTGTAGAAACAGTTAGTTGGTGGATGTGGAAGTTGGGAGAATAGGGAGGTTCTCTTCTGAGAGTTTCTGGTTTTCCCTCCAGTGAAAGGGAGGTACAAGGATGGAGGAGGCACTAGAGGCTCAAAGAGAGAAGAGAACATGTGAAATGTTATCTAAGCAAGCAGAGGATTGAACGGATCTTTACGATGCAGAAAGATGGCCAGCAGCTTGAAGGACCCACTGAGGCTGGGAATCATGAGTTGAATATGAGACTTGACAGTGTGGCTGTGGACATTCCCTCCAGCTACTGTCAGCGGCTGGGGTGCAGGTGAAGAGTGGGATAGAGGTTGGAGTTAAGCGGGGTTTTAGCTGGCATATCCAAGGAAGGAACCAAAGGAAAAGCAACTAAAGGGAATGTGAATAAAGACAGTGAATACAAGTGAGTGATTGTTAATGTTGGACCATGAAACATAAACTGAATAAGGGGCAAGAACTTAGGGGAGCAAGGGACAGGGAAAGGATGGATTATAGGTCCTGGTGAGGTTGAATAATTATTGGAGTTGGACTATTGGAGGAAGTGTCATGGAAAGTAGGGTCAGTAGTCTGAGAGTGGGATGCATGAAACAGCCAGGTCCATGGTATGACTGTGGACGGAGGTGGGGCAGAGGACAGCCCTCCCTTCATCACTACCGACTGGGTCTTATGTCCCCAGTAAGTACTTACAGGAGAGGAGCCGTATCTTGTAAGTCTTTGCCTTTCTTCCCAAGCATCTAGCACAGTCTATGGGTTTAGCAGGGGCTTCGCTGAAGTTTATGAATTAAGTGTCGAACAAAATGTTCAACCACTGAGAAATACAGAAAAGTCAGGGCCATGAGACTCAGATTTTCTGCTATAAACTACCACTTTCTGTGCTTCCCCCCCAGAATTATTGCCAATCCATTGGGATCAACTAATGGGGATCCTTTGCCTTAAAGGGATTAAAGTAATGCTTTCAATTATTCAAAGCCAACCATAGAATTCCATGGCAGGAGGTCATTTATAATTTGCGAAAGCATGAATTCAGACTTAATGGTTTTGAGTTTTAGCTGGTGAGTGAGACTAGCCTGCTACTTAGTGTCTACCTCTCAGTGTGGCCACGTTATTTTATAGCTATTATCAGATCTTTACACACTCTGTGAAGGGAAGAAAATGAATTACTTATAAAAATTGCCTAAAATTGCAATTTCACTGGGGGAATCCATAGAGGTGCCTGCATAAAACCTCAAAAATGCAAAAATAACCAATTTTCACATGCATTTTATTTAAATGGGCTCTCTGCATTAATCTGTATTTCAACATATTGCTAAATACTCAGGCCAAAAAGTACCAAGCATTGGGAGAAATTATCTTCAGCCAAAACCAGCATTAGTGACAAGCTCAGGGAAAAAACAGAAAAAACCTTTTAGGGCCATGGGCTGAGAGAAGAAAATAAACCAAGATTAAAAACAAAACAAAAGCCACACAACTTGTCAGATAAAATGTACTGCCTTACCCAGCAGTGAAGGGATAATTGGGAGGCTGAGGCTTAGAGTAATCGATCAAATCTGATCACACAGCAGCTTTGGCAAGGAAGAGATCGGGGTGTGAATTAGTGTTTTGGCAAGAGCCTGATTCCTCTCTGCTTGTCCTGCCCAAAGAGACAATGCATTCAGAGGGACCGGGCAGAACAGTAACCTTCCACCCCAACCCCAAGTACTCCTCACCCGGTGTGGTTGTGGGCAACCCACAAATCCCACTGACCGAGTCTTCACAACCACCTAATGCCACAGGTGTTAATGTCTCACTTTGAGAATGTGAGTTGGACACTCAGAGGGGTTGAGAGATCTGCTCAATGACATCCAGCGCATGCATGGCAGAGCAGAGTGATTCAAACCACATTTTGTGGGTGCCAGTCAAGCCTTGCCCACACCCAAACCAGCCCTACATTTGTGAGGGTGCTCATCTGACTTGATGAGCACCTTGTCAGCTTGCACAAAGCATTTGCCCTGGCTTACTGATGATATATTTCCAATCAGGATTACCATTTGGGAGGAAAGAAAGTCCCAGAGGCAGGTTTTCAGCCTTGATTTAAAGAGGATTCTGTCTTGCTTCATTCTGTCTCCTATCTGTTTCTTCACCTTCTCATTCCCACTGCCTGCCATTACCTTACCTGGGGCTGTTATGTATCTCAGCTGAACATTCTGCCCCTGTGCCTCTTTCTTCCAAACCAGTTTTCTGACTGATGTAGATTAATTTTCCTAAGATGCTGGCTTCATTGCTGATTTAAAAACATTCAGGATATTGTTCCAAGGATCACGTACAAGCTCCTTGGCTTGATGTTCAAGGCCTTCACAATTTGGGCCCAAACTATCTTGTAATCTGTGCTCTATTCCCCCTCCCCTTGTCACCCCAGAGTGTGCACATTCCCAGACCTGAACCTTTATGTCCTGTGTTCCCTCCTCTTACACCTATATATTTTATTTCTTTTTTTTAAGATTTTATTTATTTGACAGAGAGAGAGACACACACACACAGAGAGAGAGAGAGAGAGAAAAAAAAAAAACACAAGCAGGGGTAGAGGGAGAGGGAGAAGCAGGCTTCCCACCAGGCAGGGAGCCCGATGTGGGGCTCGATCCCAGGACCCTGGGATCATGATCCAAGCCGAAGGCAGGCACTTAATGACTGAGCCACCCAGGCGCCCCTATATATTCTATTTCTATTCTTTTAAAGCTGAGGTCCATTTTTACCTCCATGCAACCTCAAATCATTCCAGGCCTCTGTGACTTTCAGGGTTTCTGTTTGCCCATCCAGATCCACTTTCCAACCTGCTTTGAGCCCCAGAAAGTGAATGCTATGGATGGGCTCCCTTACTCTCTAAATACTGAATTCTCAGAGCACTTGGGTGGCTCAGTCTGTTAAGCGTTCGGCTCAGGTCATGATCTCCGGGTCCTGGGATGGAGCTCTTAGCCCCTTATCAGGCTCCCTGCATAACAGGGAATCTGCTTCTCCCTCTACCTCTGCCCCTCCCTCTGCTTTTGCGCTTGCTCTCTCTCAGATAAATAAAATCTTTAAAAAAATAAATACTAAACTCTCTTTGTGTTTTTCTTCCAGCCAACACTTACCTTTGTAAATAGTCTTTTTAAAAAATTAAAGTCTCCTCTAATTCCCAATTTGAATTTGACATTTGCTTCCTACCAGGCCCCTGACAGATACCTTTTCATTCCTCTATATATTCACAGGACTTATCTATTGCTTTAAGCCTTCATATACCATATCAAAGGCTTAACTTAATAGCCATTTCCCTTCATGGTTATATATTTCCAGCCTTACTAAAGTTTCCTGAAGGTAGGAAATATGTATTATGCTCCTATGTATGTCTTAACCACCTCCCATCCCGACAAAACTTAGCACATCTTTTATTATTGTGTCCCTGTGTAAAGAACACCTAAATTGATTAGAAAAAGCAGACCTACTTAAAGTCTCAAAAAACACACATTGGAAGTATCTAATTATAAAGGAAATAGGTAAGTGAATGATGCCAGGAGTTGATAATGATATATTGTACCTTCCTTCTCCAGGTAATTGGTTCCAATTTAGTTCTGTTTAGAATTAAGCAAATCATTACAATGACTCAAAGACATCTCCACTGGCCTGTTTACTTACTTCCTAGACAGTCAGGGGCAGCTGCAAATGATGATACCAACTTTAAGAATCTGACACCAACCTTTTTGTCCCTTAGAAATGGCTTCTAAAATACCTGGAAAGCAATTTTCCAGAAATCAAGAAAATGACCAAAGTTGCTATAAAAGGTAAATCTATCTCCTACAACTTTTGTGAATACTAAAATAATAAATATAAAATACCTAGCTCAAAGGCTGGCACAGGGTACTATTCAGTGGGTTTCTCCCTTCCCTCTTATATTCAGATGCATATGCATCATATGCATACACATGTATAATTATATTGAAAATGTAGAGTTATATATACAAAGTATACATAGATTTAATTATAAATGTGTTGCAAACGTTAAATGTAGCATCAACATAATACAGACTGTGCTTTTGGAAACTTAAACTGAGAACAAAATGTATCTGCTTTTAATTAGAGTAAATATGCAATATATTAAGGGAAATAACCATTTCCCAAAATTCATAAGCAAGAGAATCGCTGCCTAAGACAATTTGCTGAGAATTAAGTGCAATCTGCACAGTGTCTTTGTGGCTATTGTGAATTGCAGATATGAAAATGTTTTGATTATTTTATTTAATTGTCATGGGTCTTATAATTGTCTATAAGCCTAATCTCTATAGGTTTTTAAAAAGATGCTTTAAGAAGAAAGACAACTGACTCAGTTGAAAAGAAAATTATGAAGAGCTAGCTAAGAAGTATCTTTATTTCCTTGTAAAAATCTCATAAGTAATGCAAAATTGAGGAACGCATGACCGTGAATCCCAGCTTTAGGTTGGATTGGAGGAAATTGGGCTATTTCAGATGGCCTCCATCTTTGCATCTTTCCTGCTTTCTTATTCCTTCACTACTTTGTTTCTGGGGTTCTGTTTCTTTGCTTTTGGCTTCTACAGTCTCGCATTTTCTGCTGTCTCTTTCTGTGGCTCTTCTGGCTTCCTCTCTGTTCTACTGTTGGCTGAGTCTGCATGTCTCAAGCCAGGGAAACTTCTAGAAGGTCAGTCGCTGTTCACAGAACATGTCTATAGAGCTGAGTTCTGGCTCTTGCTCTGCTCCTAACAGTGTGGCCTAGGGATGGAGTCATATGATACCTACATTTGAGACACTCCTCAAAGTGGTCTGTGGACACAGTTGGCCATGTCACACCTGCCCTCTGGCTATCCAAGACTGTAGATGCTGCCAATTATAACATGTTAAAGTGCAAAAGGGTATCTTAGAATCAACAATGCAGGTAGTGTCAATTTATAGATGAGGCTCAGGGTCATGCCAGCTGATTTCCTGTGGAAGAGGTGGGAAAATATTAACCATTACTGAGCATCTACTTGTTTGGGTGCTCTACACACTTCCTTTGTGTCATGTCATTCAAATGTTCAGAAAAACTCTTTGAAATGTGTGTTGCTTTACAGATGAGAAAACTCTTAAAAGGTTAAATAACTTGCCCATGATCACAGACCATGAAATGGCAGAGCCAGAATGTCAACCCAGGTCTTTCTTGTACTGAGCTAGGCCAGTTTGTGAAGGTTGGAGTGGGATCAGAAGGTTGGACTAGAAGGACAACTAATATTCGTAGAAAGCACTCTTTAACAGGCCAGCAAACTACCAGCATCAAGAACACACATGAATAAGTAGATGCAGCTCCCTGGTGTCTGAGGTCTGGTGGTTAATGCTGCCTGTTTGGAATAGAAAACCGCCCCAGCTCGATGCCCCTTATACCCGAGACTTGAGTGGAGTCTCATCAGCTCTTGAGGGCCCATCACCTATCACACAGGAAGCTTCCATTATGCTAATTATCTTCTGCATTCATTTCTTACCACTTTGTCCAGCCTGCTACAGATCTGATCATTGCCTGCTAATGAGTCTAAACCCCTTACTTTTCTTTTTGCTGGTTTTTGGTTGTAGTGGTTTGTTTATTTGGTTCTATGGGTCTAAAAGAATTCCATTCTATAGGAAGATCCCAAAGACATGATTTAAGAGTTTTTCCTTTCATTTCATTCAGCAGATAGACAATAATGAACCAGGAAGTTATCTAGTATAAAAAGGACTTGAAATGGGAGCACAGCCATTTCAGAGTTAGATTTGAGATTAAGATTTCCACTTTAGGCAGAGAGAAATGGTTGGATTTCATTATTACAGATTACATTGTTGCTCCTCAAACTCTAAGCAGACAGCTGGGCACCTGTGTATCTAAAAGGAAAAAGCAAAGGGCAAGAAAAAAAAATGAGGCTACAGCTCTCCACAAGCTGGGAGCCTTTGATGCAGCTCACTTTGCTGCTCCCGTTGTTCCTGAGGCACAGCTATAGGAAGCAGGGCCACCTGCCACTCCTACAAAGCCATGGCAGGTAGTCTAATTTCCAGCTCCATGAAATTCCCCTGGCTCAGAGTAACGAGTGTGAACTCAAGGTTGCTCATCCTCTCCTTGAATCCTTTCCAAAGGCAGGAGAAGCAATTCACAGAGAGGTCTCTGCTGGGGTCTGTGAGATGCCATAGATTTCAACAACACCCATAAGAAGCTACCACATATTGAGAACATCACATATTTCAGATGTGTCATTCATCTCATCTCATTTGAGCCTCACAACCATCCTCTGAATACCTATCTTTAAAATAAAGATACTGAGATCTGGAGCAGTTAGTTAAGTGATTGCCAAAGTTCACACAGCAGCAAATGGCTGAATTAGCACTCAAATCTAGGTCTGAATGAGACCCAGACCACCCTTTGCCTGCTAGGCTACACTCTCTCACGATCTGAATACCCAGGGTCTGGCCTGAACACACCTAAGGTGACTAATCAAAGATTCTGACTCCAGGAAAAAAAATAAAATGCTTTCAGGTTGAGGTAAATTCTGCTTTAGTTCATAGACTCATAGATTTTAAAACAAATAAATGAATAAACCGAGACAAGAATTTTGTGTTTTCTCCTGCTTTTAAGGCAGTTTGCCCAAGTTTGACATTGTCTGGGCTTGATGCCAGCCCCCTCCTTTCTCTTCAGCTCTCTTTGACCACCAGCTCTGACATCCCATCTGACTCTAGGTTGTGTGGTGCTTGGCTCTACCATTTTTGACCCCCTGGATTATATCTTAACTCTATCCTGGCTCACCCCAATTTAAAAACCTACTCCTTTGGCACATTTCATACCTGGAGCTGTTACCTGAACACCTCTTTCCTTGATTCAGCAGACCAAGTTCATGAAACAACTCTGGAAGAAGGTTTCTGGGAAATGGGTGGGAGTTGAGAAGATGAGCCTCCTAGACGTCCCCACAAGGCCTTGATCTTCACATAAATCCAGCTGAACGGGATCATCCAGGACACAAAAAGAACTACCTGGCAAACCAAATTTAGGTAGTCAAGTTCTGTTGGAACTCTGTCGTTGATTGTTGGGTCTCTGATGTTAGAGAGATGGCACCAGTGATGTGTATAGGGATTCCGGTCTACTGAGTCTGAGTCCTCGTTCAAGGTTCAGTGATGGGGCTTCCAGGCATAGACTAGAAGCTGGAGAGAGAGAGAGAGAGAGAGAGAGAGAGAGAGTGTGTGTGTGTGTGTGTGTGTGTTATTCTGACTAAGCAGGTGCAGTGCAGGAAGGTTGTGTTGGGAGGAAAGCCAGAAGGTGTGATTCAAGGAAGAAAAGGTAAGCAGCTATGGGGTATTTAGGAACTTTAAGTAATCTTTCCTTCTTATTCTCCATCTTTTACTTTTGCAAACCCTTCCTCTTTTTTCCTCACTGGCAATTTATTCATTTAGCAGATACTTCATTGTATCTGAGTTCCTAGGATTCTGCATTCACTCTATTCAGGGAAAAGATTCTCATCCAATTTCCTTATAAAGAAGAACATTATTCAAAATATCTTCCACATATCCTTTCTGGAGGGCATTATTGATTCTACTGCATCATCTCATCCTGCAAGACATTTCTCCTTACAGAAAGCTTAAGAAATGCTCAGCTGGTTCTCATAAAGGAAGCTAAAGTCAGGATTCAGACCCAGCAACCATCCAGAGATCCGTGTTGTTACCTCAGTGCTATCAATTCCAAATGAGGCTCCTGGCATAACAGTCTGAGAGATTTGCCAGTTCTAAATGAATGATTTGCTCTTCCACTGGCATTCCATTGTCCCTAAAATCAGGGGCAGAATAGAAGAGAAGGAAGGGAATGGAGAAAAAAAGGAGGGAAAAGGAAGGGAAGGGGAGGGCAAGGGGAGGAAAGGAAATGAAGGAAAGAAAATAGCCATTTCACCTTGCTGATCCATGCACGTAGTAGTGCTCAGTAAATGTTTGTGGCAGAACCCATGAGTAGTTGTTATCTGTGAACAAAGGTTCTTCAAGAATGGTTAAGAATTTGCAGGTGCTGGCAAATGGTATTCCCTTTGGTAGAGCAAGTTCCAAGTTTTTTCTTGCTGAGTAGTTTGGAATTTGTTTAATGGTGTCAGCTTGGGCACAACAACATTATTTCCAGCAGCGAGTACCATTTTTAAGTGCTTACTACCTGTCAAGAACTGTGTTTGACACACGATTTTTTTCTAATCAATTCGATAACACTGGATATACATTTTTTTTTCATTTTAAAGATGAAGATGGTGAAGCTTAGAGAGGTTATGTCACCTGCCCACAATTACATAGATAGCAAGGAGTGTTACTGGATTTTTATCCTGGTAGGTCTGAATTCATCTTGTATACATTCACATGTCTTCGACCTCTCATAACTGAATGCTAAGGAAGAAATAGGAACTCCAAACATTACTTGGGATATGTAATTTATGCAGTGGATAGATGTTCTGAAAGCAAAAACTATTTTCCCTTTATATAACATTTTAGAAAGTATTAAGTACCTATGCAGATACCGCTTTATTTGATCTTCATGCAAATCTTAGGAGACATTATCTTTATTTTTATAGCCCAGAGAATGTCTAATTTTATTGGATCAGGAAGATTGGAAAACTGCCCCAGGACACATGGACAGAAGTAGCATAGCCAGAACTAATCACAAGATTTTTGTGGTCCTAACCACATAATTTCACATCCCAAAGATAGCAAGGAATCCTAAAAGACTGAACAAGAGAAGCAGTCAGCAGACGGGCTCTCGTCTAACACTATGGAAACAGAATTGAAAGTCGAATATGTGCTAAAATATAATGCTTCACGCATGTACATTTAAAGAACATATATAGCAACCACTTTTCAGGGGTAATTGTGCATGGTTTCTATAGCGATAGGATTTATTTCTAGCAGAATTTGCCAACTTAAAATAGGTTTCTCCTCATTGAAAGAAACAAATAAGAAGTTCATCGACATTTGTTTTTTCATTATACAAAGATCATAATATTTGGTTGCAGCAAAGAGACAATAATTCTCACCACAGAGCAAACAGAAAATAAGGTCACCATTGTTTGTCTGGAACAAAATGGATTCCCTTTGGTCTTGAGGAGCTGCAGCAAAGTGCCAGACATGCCATGCCCAGACCGCAGGTCAATGCAATGCCAGCAAGTGTACTATAACGCACAGAAGTTGGCCTTCCTTAAGTAGAAAAAAAAATTTTAAGAGAAAGAATGATTTTCTCCAGAAAAGACTGCTTTACCTTGAATGGAGCAGGGAAGCCCAGAACTAAAAGAAAGCAGTAGTAATGAAAGCTAACACGTATAGTGCTTTCTCTGTCAGCACCATTCTGAGATCCCCTGTGCATGTCTCAGTTACTCTCCCAACAACCCACAAGGTCGGTACTATTTCTATCCCCGATATACAGCGGTGAAAACCGATGCCCTGGGTCCTGCCCAAGTGCACACGGTGGGAGAAAGGCAGAGCGAGCATTCCGTTCTGGAAGTCTGGCCTCAGAAGCTGTGGTTTTAACCACTCTTCTATGCAGGCAAGGAAATCAAAACAAAAATGTTTCTTGCCCAAACTCCCACAGGATCTTTTTTTTTTTTAAAGATTTTTTTTTATCATTATTTATCTATTTGACAGAGAGAGTGCAGGCACACAGGCAGGGGGAGCAGCAGGCTCCCCGCTGAGCAGGGAGCCCGATGCGGGGCTCTATCCCAGGACGCTGGGATCATGACCTGAGCCGAAGGCAGACGCTTAACTGACTGAGCCACCCAGGTGCCCCCACAGGGTCTTAAGTGACCAGAGTTAAGATCTAAGACTGCAGGTTCACCGGCATTTCCATCACTCCAGGCTGGCCCTTCATGCACAGGCTCAGGAATCAGGAAAGTGGAAACTCCTGGGAAGCAGAGTGGTGAACACCCTAACACCCGTTTTTCTCACACTTTTTAATAAACACACTCATTCCTCTAGTTTCAAACAGCTCTCTACAGAACTCCCTTGACAGCTCAAACTGTCTCAAACAGCTCAAACAGAAGCTACTTTAAGGGTATGCCTGAGGTTTGGTGGTGCTACAATTTGATTAGCCGATAATTATTGAACCTCAGATTTGAGCTTGAAGTTCCTTTGCCATACAACAATTGTCATGTTCAGAAGAATGGGGTTTGATCTGCATTTTTTTTAGTCGAGGAGTGATGATGTAATAAAATGGCTGCATTCCACACACCAACTATCTTTGCTGACCTTGTGGAAAAAAGTACCTTCATTAAAAACGGGGACTTTGGCAGCTACTTGATGGGACTGAAAACCGAAAGTTTATCTGTGAGCTGAAGCATGAAGATAAACACTGGGGAGGCAGTTTTGTATGGTGATTAGTAATGCCATCTCCAAATTGGGGTCAAATCTCAGCTCTAACATCCACGAAGTCAGTAATCTTGAGCAAGTTATGTAACCAATCTAAGGCTCAGTTTCCTCCTCTATTAAATGGGGCTAAGAACACCATCCCCATAGTGTTGTTAGAATTAGGTAAGATAATCAATATAAAGCAGTTGGAACAGTATCTGGCACACTGGAGGCCTCACTCCCTGGTTCCTTTGCCCTTGGCCTCCAACGATAGTGAACTTCTCTTACTTCTCTTAATTCCATGTTCTCTAAGCCTTCTACTCTGTCTGGAAGGTTCTTGCCCTTTGTGTCTTCTTGAAAACCCTACCTCATCCTTCGAGTTTGACTCACGTGCTTCACGACTCACCCAGGCAGTCTTCAACATCATGTTTCTAGTAACCCACCATTGTGATGCTCATTACACAGTAATGATTGGCCAGCATGTCCTTTTCTTCATCCCACTCCTTGAGTGTGCCCAGCACAGAGCCTGGTACTTGGTGGGCATTCAATAAACAAGTTACCAAATAGATGAACAGGCAAATACTGAGTCTCACCATAAAGTCCAGGCTTATGTTCAATAAAATAAGAAAATCTTCTGGAGGTATTAACAATCTAATGCAATCAATCAGAAAGGATCCAACCAATATAATATAAGGTGCACTCCCATTTCAGTTTTAATTAAACTCCAAAGCTTTAGAAATGATAATCCAAATATAATTAGATCCAGAAGATATTCTAGATCATTTTCACAGAAGGAGACTTGTGAGGCCCGTGGAAGGAGGCTGATACTAATGACCCAACTTGTACTAGAGAAATTCCATGGGATTCAAATTCATGTCCCAAACAGCAAATTATCATAGATTTTTTTCACCACCTAGTAAGATTCTGAATAATAAAGTACTAAGAGGCATGGGTATGTAAAAACATACCATTAAAAAGGTATTGTTTTCACACTAAATTAAGGGTCTATAGAAAGAGTTAGATCCCTTTCATTGTTTCAAGGGGATATGCAGTTCTGGGGCAGTGTCTTTATAATGGAACTAGAGCTAGGAACTAAGTCTAGAAACCAGCCAAAAACCAGCCCAAATCTTCTCTGGCCTACACTGTTCTAGCAGGCAGGATACAAGCAAGTTTATAAGGGCAGAATATTTTCACATTTGCTAAATGAGAACCAAGGGACTATGCACGAAAGAAAACTTTGTAAAGACACACTACAGAATGCCAGCCCTCAGGTAGCATGATGACCAGCCACTGTAAAGCTGTATTAGCTCACAACCAATGGAGAGACTGGAAGTCAGTGGTATCAGGGTAAAGGCCGGGTATCCCAGAGGCCTCTGGGAAAAGGCCCCACAGAGCAGAGGGGAAAGCAAAGCTTACTTTCAGACAGGTCCCATAAGAATTTCTCACCAGATTACACAGGATGTCTCAGGGTTGGAGAAGACCTATAATATAAAAAGCTTGTATAGATTACAATTGCTTTTGTAGACTCCAACTCCAATGTCATAGTCAGAAGAGTGTGTGTGTGTATACATGTGATAAGAACACCACTATATATTCCTCAAGATGAAGGACAATCTGATACTTTTTAAAACCTCGATACTGGGAAGGCAGAGAGTGTCCAGACTGAGACTCACAGAATCCAGTTGATAGGACTTTTTCTGGCTGGGATAAGGGGTAGCTGTGTATGTTGAGGTACATAGGCTGCAGAATCCGTGCCTTCTGCAAGACTGAAATTACGGCAGTTCCAGAAACTGATGCTCAATTCCATTTCACTGGTATTAAAAAAAAAATATTTCAACTTTTATACGCCCACAAGGAGAATGAATTGTGTACTGGCCACATGCAGAGGCATTGCTTTGATAGTTTTATACTTCTAGTTAAGGTCTAAAAAATCTCCAGCTATGAAAGCCGCATATGAACTCTAAACAGTCTGTACATCATCTGTTAAGTTCCCATGCCTGGACAAGCTAATGTCAACTCACCATGTGATACTCAATTTGTACAATAAATGATGAACCTGAAAAAAAAGAATCCAGTATACATTTCTCATCACTTTCCCACTTGGTTGTCTCTAGGTTTTCATAGAACAGTGCTTATTCCCTAATCTGATATCTTCCTCCATGTGGTGGGCACTCAATGCAAGAAATGCTTCTACTGTCTACCTGCTCCCTCCTTGAAACCTCCCCCAGAGAGGAGGGACTACTCTTACTGGTGACTTTGGGAGGGAAACCAGGCAAAGAGAGCTCAGTCCTTTCCTCTATCCTTATTCTAGGGAGTCAGCTGCTCACAGAAAGCAAGGATTCTGTTCTGATTCTCAGTGCTATAAGTTCTTCTGAAGGAGAGCTCCATATGGGAGGCTGGTGGCTTGTGACAGTTGTGTAGGTCTGCCTGATTCTGGAGTACAGTATTAGGAAGCTCATTCTGCTGCACCTAAACCATACTCACCAACCTATATTTGGTTCAGAACGGGGTTGGGGAAAAGGGGTATACTTATGGGCTCCTTAGAACCCCAATCGGTTTGTCGACTCAGTTGATATTACACATGGCATTACCACCTTATCTTTGCCACAGCAGGACAGACAGAAAGCAATATCTAATGAGTGGCCTCTGGTCCTTTGGGGAGAGGCCCAGTCATCAATGGGTCTCTGAGATAGAAGCCTTCACCTGCAGCGTTTGCCGATCTCTGTGGTGCAAATATCCACACAATGGATGGTATCAAGCTACACCTGGCACATCACTGAACAGACTTGGGAGGAGATGTTCACAATCTACTCTCTCCACTCAGTGAAGAGCCAACGCAGCCAACCTGCTGCACCTCATTAGAGCCAGAGAACACATCCTTCCACAAGAGCAGATGCCTCTGGCACATGGCTGGATGCACACCTCTGAGCTGGAATTTCTGTTTGGTGATTGTTTGCTGCCTTGAGAACCAGCTCAACTGCAGGGAAAGGCCAAGCTTTTGTGTCATATTCAGTGGCAAGTCTACTGTCGGCTCAATACATAATTAAAGGAAACAAGATGAGAACAAGGTTACCTTGCAGGTGGCCACACCAGGAGCCAGCCCAGCATGGATTAGGACTTTCTTTCTAAGTTCCTGCAGTTACACATTTCCCTACTCTTATTTTGGAGCTTGGCAATCACTTCTCCGTCACATAAGAAAGGTCATTTTCCCTTAGCCCTCATTTTCTAAGCAACAAAA
Source organism: Eumetopias jubatus (assembly GCF_037043125.1). Lineage (NCBI taxonomy): Eukaryota > Metazoa > Chordata > Mammalia > Carnivora > Otariidae > Eumetopias > Eumetopias jubatus. The sequence goes on from NW_028274807.1 coordinate 93,477,562, forward strand.
CACTAGAGTTTGAATTCTGTGTAATGGTTGAATGATCATAGGCTGGTTGCTTACACCATCTTGATCCTCATTTTCCATATTTGAAAAAAAATGGAGATGGTGATATTTTCCCAGAAGGTTGTTGGAAAAATTATAAATGACGTTTCTAAAATAGTTAAGGTGGTATGTGGCATGTAGCAGGCACACAATACCTAGTAGACATGTAATCACCTCTCTGTTGGTGGCAAGGGAGCACATACAACCCAAGGAGGTGGAGGGGCAAGCAGAGCTCAGCAAATGCAGTTCCTTTTCATTCCATTCCCTCAGTTTGTGCTGTTTATATTAGTTCTGTCCACTTGGCCAGACTGTACATCTGTTCTCATTCTGATTCCACCTTCTTCTGGGCCTTCTTCTCAGAAGTCATCCCTGTGAAGGGGCTACAGGAACTGTAAGCAGAAGGGCCCTTGCTCCTAGCAATGGATAAAGAAATTGTCTTTAGCACGCAGGTCTATATGATTAGCATTTCATGTTTTAAGGCCATGCATAATATTCCATTTAGTAGACACACCATATTTTGTCAAATTATTTAACTAGATCCTCAATTAGGTTGTTTTCTGTATTTCACTATTATAAAAAATATTTCATTGAACATTGATATGAAAAATTCTTGCCTACAGTCAGATTATATCATTAAAAGAGTATATATATATATATATAAAATATATATAGTATTTTTATATATAGTATACATATATACTATATATATTTAAATATTACAATATTTTCACATATAGCCAGCAGGAAATGCATGCCTACAAGAAACACTTTTGAAGCCATTCCAAGCCCTATCCAAGAAAAGTTGGGCAATTTTCTTCATAGTCAACCCACAGTGATCTTCCCTCAATACCCTTCCCATTATTTTTATGTATCACTTCTTTAAAAAATCCAGAATATTCAGAACATGAAGGTACCTCAGGATCTTAGTAAATCTGTTTCTTAGGTTGGGTTGCCCAAGAAGCCCTGTGAAACAAAGATTCAGGTGCAAGTAGTTTTTCTGGAGGTAAAGGACTGGGAAGGTGAGATAAGGAAGAGCAGGAAGCCACTAAAGGGTGCTTACCACTATGGGTAACCGGCACTGGGTACCCTGGGAAAATCACTTGGAGCCGGTGTAGACATCTGCCTCAGAAATATCTGACCCCAGGGACAGGGGACCTGGGATATTTATTCACCAAATCCTGTTAGTCACTGATTGACAGCCCCTGTTGGAGGGCATTTATTCACCAAATCCTGTTAGTCACTGATTGACAGCCCCTGTTGGAGCCCACCTGGCGCTTCCCGTGGCACAGGTGGGCAATGTGGCTTTTGTGGCCGGGGAAAGCCCTCAAGCTTTGCAGGAATGCAAGTATTGGTAGCTGGAAGTCTGCTGGCATGCACTGAGGTTGTAGGAGTGAGGGCAAATGGATGAGATGCCAACAGAATCTGCTAGAATCTGCCCTTAGGGAACACTCGGATGACTTCCTGGAATGTGGTTGTTGCTTTAAGTTGTGACAAGCCAGTCCTTAAAAGAGGACATTCATGATCTAAAGTCTATGCTCTCCACCCTATTATATACCTATTGAATATTGGCTAAGCTATGAAAACAGACCATAACACAACAGGAGAAAGTAGACATAGTTTTACATCTAGGAAGGTGACAATTATTAATTTAATAAGCATCTATAGAGAGCCTTTTAGTCTGCCATACTTTAGGATAAGCACTGGAATACAAAGGTGAATTCAACACAATCCCTGCCAGTAAAGAGCTTACTGTACAGCCAGGTGGAAGAGACAGAACCCTCAGATGAGAAGGTAGGATCTGAGGGCAGAGGAGACCTGTGGCCTGCTATCCAGGTACATGACCTGGGAGGCAGCAATACCTCAGAGAAGAGATGTCTATTTGGTACATCTGGGCAGACAGGGCCGCAGAGAGCCTCACAGAGTCCCCCAGCTGCAGCATGGCCCAGAAGTGGAGACTGGTCCCAGACAATCCCCAAACATGCTGCCCGATGAGACTCATTTGCCCAGAGGGGCACACAAAGCAGCAGAGAACCGTTAGGCATGAAGGGTGTTTGTCATGAAATTGAGGAATGCTGGGCATGACCTGAGGGCAGGATAGATGGCTTAGTGGCCCCAGAGCTAGTGGACAACTAAGAACCAGGTGCCTCCCCCTGCCCCCTGTGCTCCAAAGTTGCCCCAGGACTGGGATGGAGCCAGGGAAGTCAGGAGGGAGGAAATCTGGATTGACTAAGAGTTCTACCTCTGGCAGAATGAAGTCTTGTCAAATAAATTCTATTGAGTTATAGACAAATGAAGCAGGGACATCTGTATACTCCAGTTTGTGAGTTGAAAGCTCTACCCATTGCCCAGTGATTCCCCCAATATCATGTTCTTATCAATGAATCTCCCAGAGTAAAGTAAAGAGAGTATAGTTTTTGCAGTCAGACAGACTTTGATTTGAGTCCTAACTCTCCAGATTCCAGTCCCTATTTGATGTGTGAGGAGGGGCAAATTAACAGTATTTAAACACTTTTGAGCATCAGGTGCCTCACCTGTAAAGTGGTGGTTAGTGGGAGGATTAGAAAACAAGACAGAAGATCATTTTCAGGAGATTCTGAGCAGAGGAGTCTTCCAGCAGGGTGGGGTGTGGTGCTGTGATCCCTGGCTGCCGGTGCTGCAGGGTGATGTCGCCATGTGAAAACAGAGGGGAAGGAACCCTGATGGATGGGTGACCACAGCTCCACCCAGGCTGAGTGACTTTGTGAGGACCTTGTAGAATTCATGAAGATATTCCAGAAGCTCAGGCTGAGAAGGGAGCTTGGCAAGGAAAGGTTTTGTTAGAGTGGAAGCACAGCACCAAGAAACCTCCTAAGAGGAGCTGTCATATCCTCTCAACTTCTGTTCTGCAGATGCAATTATATCAACTCCCAAGGGTGGGAGAATTTGCCACAAATCAACAAGCATTTCCAAAGAATAAAAATTTTATGTATATATGTATATTTGTTTATATGTATATGTGTGTCTGTGTGTATCATACCAGTTTCAAGGTAATGAGTGAGCATTGTGAATTCTGACTTTCATTATGAGAAATACTAAATAGAATGTATCATTTTTGTAGACATACTTACATGTGTAAAGATTTAGGGTTTTAGCAAGATGCTCCTTTTTTCCCTATTTCAGATACATCCAGATGTTTTTAATCTATGCAAAGTAATGTTGGATACGTGCTGCATTCTTCAACTGATTTGCACTCTGTATTTATATGAAATAAAGAAAACACAATGCTTTCAAAAAAAATTTCTTACCACTTCTTATGTCCTGGAAAATTATTTTTCTATTATTTTGCTCTTTGGAGTTAAGATAGTCAAGCTTCAGAAATATTGTTAATATGGGACAAATCAAGTCTCAGAAATTTTGGAAATAATCACTTTCTGCAATATATGTAAAAATATTATACACAGTGTCTGGCATACAGGTAGTGTTTAGCAAAAGTTTTTTCCTCCCTTCTTGCCCCACTGACAGGGGCCAAATGAGAAAGAGCTCCACTTTCTAATCATTCCTGCGTATTGGCTTTCCCATTCCTAGTCTGCCTCAAAACATGAAATAACTTCAGATGTTTCTGCTTCAGCTGCACCAGGTTCTGGAAATGCAGAGAAGACGCAATTCCTGCCCTAAGAGGCTGATAGTTTAGAGAGAGAGAAGGGCATGCAAACCTTGGACAGACTGTCCATCTGACACTCACCAGTCTAGATTTAATTCCACAGTTTCCTGTTACATTATACAATAATCTTCCTACCTGGCTCCCGCTGGCTTTCCTCTTCCTCGGGCCACCTGGTCCGATGAATGGGGTCAGCTCTTGTAAATTAGGCCTGCCTCACACAAGTCCTTCAAACTCTAAACTGCAGAAGACTAATAGCTCCAGGATTAGGCTTGATAGAATCTTTGAAATGGCTTTCTAAATAAAGGAAAATTTGCTTCTGAATTGAAGAGGGGATACTTTTTTAAAAGCAATGACTCTAAATTCAGGGGCATCTGGCTGGCTCAGTCAGTAGAACATGCAATTCTTGATCTCGAGTTGTGAGTTTGAGCCCCATGTTGAGTATAGAGATCACTTTTTAAGAAGTCTTTAAAAAGGAATAAAATAAGATGAAAACAGAAAGGGAGTCAAACCATAAGAGACTCTTAACTCTAGGAAACAAACTGAAGGTTGCTAGAAGGGAGAGTAGTGGGGGGAAGAGGTAAGAGGGTGATGGGCATTAAGGAGGGCACTTGATGTAATAAGCATGGGTGTTATATGCAACTGTTGAATCACTAAATTCTACCCCTGAAACTAATAATACAGTATATGTTAACTAAATTGAATTTAAATTTAAAAAAATTTTAAAAAGCAGCAACAACTCTTAAAAAAAAAGAAAAAAAAAACACAATGACTTTTTATGTGGCAAAGATAGCTGCCAACTCAAAATTTAGACTTTAGAAAACAAATTCTCTTACCTACTTTCATTTTTGCCCATTAAATCTTACATTTAATAAACATGTCTGGGGTGCCTGCCTTGGGCCAGCCACTGTATTGGCACTGGGCTAAGATGGGTTCAACACCTACCTACCCCCAAAGAGTTCATGGCCAAGTGGAGAAGAAAGGCAAGGCAGCAGACATCAGAGGAGAGTGCAGTGAGGGCAATGGCAGAGAACGCTGACTGGGGATTGTCTCAATCTGGTAAAATGCGCTCTCGCAGAGTGTGTTGCAGTGAAGTTTGTCCCCACGACTGTAAGAGCGGTGATCTGGGCACAGGGAATAAGAAATTATTTTTCCTGATCGTGATTTGGCTCTCCAGTGAGGTCGAAGTGGTGTGTTTTAATATTTACATTCTTTCTGTTAATGCTGTAAGCCCATTAAGAAACTGGTCTCCATTTGACAGTCTCCGAGACTCTTTTCTGTGTCCCTGAGGACATCTCAAGAAATGGCAATAGTAGGAATCTCAATGGCATTATCACTCTCCTCACTGAAACTCACTATAGAGTCTGGTTTTAGAACCATTTTTGCCCAAGTTGAATGGAAGTTTATCCCCTTGTATTTTCAGTCTTGGTCCATTGGTATCCCCCTAACAATTGGTGCTCATCCCTGCGTCTTTGCTTGTCATCCCAAACTCGATTAGATCAAGTAGGAAGTCTTCATCTCTTTCTATTTCTTCCTTTCAAAGGTGTGCCCATGGAGCCTGTTTATTCTCATACTGGGAATGGTGAACTGAGGGGCTAAGGAGACTTTCTCAACTGATTCCAACTCAGAGAACTAATTGATGAGGCATGTCCTCTCTTGTGGGCTCCACCACTGCCCTCTCTAAAGTAGGAAGCTGACCTGTGTGTGCTGGGTTGGGAGTGGAGTTGGAAGAAAAGACCCAAGAGAGGACCTATAACCTGTGGAAGAATAGAAAGGTGGGGGAGACCAGCAGCTGGAGGTGGGCCTGTGGGACAAAAATAGAAACTAGAAGGGTGTCTCATCAATCAAACAGAACTCAGCATGCAGAAGCACTACATAAATGGTGAGAGTAAAAGTGATTTTTAAAAAAATATATAAAATTCTTTAAATAACATTTTTAAATAAATAGAAACCAAGTTTAAACTATTTTATGTTTTGAAACTGACAGCTGTTTATTATAAAGTTTTTGCTAAGGATGAAAATTCATTTACAAATTACATAAACATATATTGAGTTGTTGAAAGCATCACCTCAGGTTCTAGGGAAGAGTTGTTTATGAATTTAGGAGAGGAGTGAGAGCTTCTCAGAAAACTTTTTTTTTCCTAATTGAAAAAGGGTTTTATACTGCTGTGTGATTATAATGTGACCACAGTGTTAGTTTTTCTGGTTTCACTCTGTGGAAGGAAAAGAAGCACCCCTCCAAGGAGGAGAGAAGTCATGCTGTACTTTTCTCTCTCTGCTCACAGTTCTTCCTCAATTTAATGAATGGCAATAAGACTAAAATGACAGAGAACAACTATAGATTGCTGTACATACATCTATGTTTCTCCATTGAAGAGTTAAGCTTCATATAAGCTCAGAGACTTCAATAGAAAAATCAAAAAAGGGAGAGAAAAAAAGTCAGGGTTTTTGTCTATAAAAAGATACAGGAAATTTTAGGAAATGTATCAGTGAGGCTTAGGTCAATAAGATGCTAAAATTATACATAGATGTTTATTTCTTTAAATTTTGCTCTATAAAAATAACATTTACAGTGTTCTTTGATGTTCATATATATACACTTAAAGATTTAATTTTTATTTATTTATTTATTTAGAGAGAGCTCACAAGCAGGGGGAGGGACAGAGAGAGAGGGAGAGAGAGAGTCTCAAGTAGACTCTGCACGGAGCCCAGAGCCCAATGCAGGGCTCGATCCCACAACCCTGAGATCATGACCTGAGCCAAAATCAAGAGTTGGACATTTAACAGACTGAGCCACCCAGGCGCTCCCATATGTATTTTTTAATAATATATTTTATAAGATGATGGCTGGGTAAAAGGCAGGGCTTCTTTCTCACTTCACTTGCCTGCTATATACTTTCTGACTAAAATTAAGACACCTCAAGTCAGGATATCTAAATTGCAGGAACAGTCTATAAGGGAGTTGGGATTAGCAGACTCTTAAGTGATAAATATAAAGTGACCAAAGATATTCAGTAAATGCTTATCTGAATAATCTCAGTCTTATAGTGATCAAAACATCTCAACAATTGAACTTAATGCAGGGAAACCATTCCCATTGAGCTCTGAAGGCAGTCAGTATGACTGAGTTAACACGAACTGAGGTCTCTGCAAAAATAATTTTGGAAGTCAAATAGGGCTTCTATGGAGATTAATTTTCAGAATTGGAAAGCCAAACCAGCCTCTGAAAAAAATTCAATCCCCCCGATATGGAGAATGTATTTTTTGTTATTGTTGTTCTGAGATACAGGTGGATAATTCAAAACGATATGCAGAGTTCATTCTTTGGAATACCATATCTTGAAAGAGGCTAGATAACAAGAAAGCCATATCCTCTTCTCTTGCTTTCATGGACACTTGCCTTAGAAATCCATCAACCATGCCATGAGGAAGCCCAAGCCATCCCAGGCAGAGACCACACTGGGAACCACAGATAGGTACTCTGGCCACTGAGCCCAGCTGAGGCCCTAATCAATAGCATCAACTGCCAGACATGTTGGGTGGAGACACCTCAGATGATTCCAGCACCAAATCATTGAGTGTTTCCAACTGAGAAGCTCCAGACGCATGGGGCAGAAAAGAAGCTATCCTTGCCACACACTGTCTGAATTAATTGACTCACAGAATCTACAAGTATAACAAAATGGTTGTTCTATCCCATTCAGGGTTTTTATGAGGGGCAGGGAGGTAATTATGCAGCAACCATAACTGCAATAGTCAGTATCTTTAAGTCCCTCAGGCCAGAGACCCTCCGTTATAGTATCCAGAGAATAAATCTCAAGTTTTCATCCAGCATGGAGGAGAGGCAAATGCCAGTCATTTGAATTTGGGGAAAGGATCTCAGGATCTAACTGCTTTTTGAATGAATCTAGTCTTTAATCACCCACACTCCTATCTCTAGATGTCATGGTGCCATTGAATCCTGAGCTCATTGAGAGATCTGCTCAGGTTTTTTCTTACCTTTTCTTCTGCAGCTCAGAATTCAGATTGTACATTAAAATAAATGCTGTCCTCTAACCTCACAACACTTCTGACATCAAATGTGTGGGGTTTTCCACACTAAGCAATTCTCCAGTTCTCAGCAGAATAGGTGTCCTACAATTTAACTCAATTCTGACACTAACTACCTGGAGTAAGCTCAGACCCCACAGGTTAAGGACTCAATCCCACAAGATTACTTCCCACTTTAGATGCCTTTGCAAGTCCCAGGTTGTCATCTGCATTTCTGAATGACCAGCTATAAGTCAGGGGTTCCCATGACCCCACCTCTCAGGTTCAATAATTTGCTACAGTGGCTCACAGAACCCAGGAAAATGGTTTACTTACTATTACCGATTTATTACAAAGGATATTTCAAAGAATGTAAGTGAAGAGCCCAGTGAAGATATATACTGGTCAAGGTCCAGAAGAGTCCTGAGCACTGGAGTTTCTGTCTCTGTGGACTTTCAGGTCCGCCATCTCCCAGGGCATGTGGATGCCTTCTCGTTCACCAACCCAGAAGCTTTCCAAACCTGATTGTTTAGGATTTTTATGGAGACTTCATTACACAGGTATAACTGATTAAATCACTGGTCATTCATTAGTGATTAACTTCCAGCCCCTCTCCCCGCTCCAGAGGTTGGGGGGTGGGGCTGAAAGCTCCAACCCTCTAATCAAATGGTTGATTTCTCTGGCAACCAATCTCCCCATCATTAGGGGCTTCCCAGCAGTAACCGCTTTAACATAAACTCAGGTGTGATTGAAAGGGGCTTGTTATGAATAACAAAAGACATTCTTCTCACCCTCATAGATCTGAAGCTTATTCAGAACAGGGGACAAAAACCAAATACTATATCAAAAGGTGTTCCTATTGCTCTTATTGATGTGAGAAACAAAGGCAAAGAATTAATTTTAACAAAGTTAAATTTCCTTACTACTTACAGCCCATTCACAAGTCCTTAAAACAGGCAGAGTGACATTCCCCTAGGAACTCAGCTGCCTCAATGTTAATACTTTCCGAAGGGCAAAAGGCAATCTTAGCCCTAACCCCAGGATCCTGTAAGTATACCTTACCATATAAAAATTCCTTTGGAAGCTTCTTTTATCTCTACCCCCCTCCCAAGATATGTGTTGGCGATCATCCCCCAAGCATATGGCCCACCGATATACATGATATACATCTGAAGAGTCTCATGACTAAGGTTTTATTAGACAGTAATAAATGACCTTCTCCTAACAATAGCTACTAGCCCCCTCAAGGTCCTGGAAACTTGCTTCCAAATTCCTTAGAGACTTATGCTATCCCTAACTCCCTCCAACTTGAAAGTATATAATGGGACACTCCTCATGACCCCAATGCAGCTCTTTCTGTCCTGTCCCCATGCTTTAATAAAACCACGTTTTGGCACCAAAGATGTCTCCAGAATTCTTTCTTGGCTGTCCAGCTTCAAACCCTAATGTCTTTCTTACATCGTTATCACTTAGGAAATTAAAAGAGCTTTAGGAACTCTGGCCAGAGGCAGGGAATGAACACCAAAATATATATATATATTTTAAGATTTTATTTATTTATTTGAGAGAGAGAGAGAAAGAGCACAAGTGGGGGAGGGGCAGAGGGAGAAGCAGATTCCCCACTGAGCAGGGAGCCTGATGCGGGGCTCTATCCCAGGACCCTGGGATCATGATCCTAGCCAAAGACAGATGCTTAACGACTGAGCCACCCAGGCATCCCCAAAATATATTTCTTGTTATATCACAGTATCACACACATTGTGTTCAAATGACAAATATAAATAATTAAAATTTGATAATACTTTATTAATATGTTTAAATTTTTTTAAGTAAGGTTTGTTACTCCAAAGTAAATGTGACAATCCTCAGGTAAAATATCACAGTTCTCCCTTATTTCTCTCTCAATTTACATTCCCCTGTTCAGAGGCAACCACTGTTATTTTATTCACTGTATAGTTATATATACCCTTCCAGTCTCTTTCTGGACATTTGCAGACAAAATGTTGTGGGGTTGTTGAGTGTGATGGCCAAGAAAGAATTCTTGAGATGTTTTATGGTTCAACTTATTTTATTTAAGCAGCACAGGGACAGGGCCTGTGGGCAGAAAGAGCTGTACTTTTGCTATATGAAGCTGGTGGTTATATGCTTAGTGCTCAAGGGGGAAGGGAGATGTGGGGAATGTTAGATCATAAATGTCTTCTTAGAATTTTTATTCATAAAACTACTTTAGCAAGATTTCCCTGGTGCTTATCACTCAGCTCAATATTTTAACTATTGGTGAGATATACACGTGGTCATGAGACCTTTTAAGAATGTAGCAACTAGCACTTATTCGATCCTTATTAGAACAATGCAGGCTATAGGTGAGCTTTCCAGGCTAAAGGGGAACATTTTTCTCCTTCTATCCCTCATCAGTATGAGTGTACACATACTTGTGGTAGGCAGACTAAAGGCCTGCCAAAGATGTCCGTATCCTAATCCCTGAAATCTGTAAATAGGTTAGGTTATGTAGCAAAGGGAAACTGAGGTTGCTAATCATCCGACTCTGAAATATATTATCCTTTATCTGGGTGGACCCATGTAATCACAAAGCTCCTTAAATGTGGAAGAGGGAGGCAGAAGAGCTCACAGTAATGAGATGTGAGAAAGACTTGACCTGCCATTGTTGCCTTTGCAGATGGAAGGGGGCCAGGAGCAAGGAATGCAAACAGCCTCTAGAAGCTGGAAATGATGGGAAAACAAATTCTCTCCTGGAGCCTTCAGAAAGGAACACAACCCTGCCAACATCTTCATTTTAGCACAGTGAGACTTATTTAGGACTTCTGGCCTTCAGGACTATGAGATAATAAATTCGTGTTGTTTTAAACAACTAAATTTGTGCTAATTTGTTACAGCAGCAATGGGAAACTAATATAAAGACATTGGGAATTCTTCAATAAATGGCCCATCCAGTTCCCCCAACAGGGAAGTTGAGTCAACAAGCCTTATATGCACACTCAATTTCCAATTAGCTCTTTCTCATACTCACAATTGTTAGCAGATGGACAAGAATCTCCAAACAGCTAATGAAAGCCTCATGATGAAAGATAAGAGAACAATACTTTTTTTTTTAAGATTTTATTTATTTATTTGACAGAGAGAGAGATAGCGAGAGCAGGAACACAAGCAGGGGGAATGGGAGAGGGAAAGCAGGCTTCCCGCCGCGGAGGGAGCCCGATGTGGGACTCAATCCCAGGACCCTGGGATCATGACCTGAGCCAAAGGCAGACGCTTAACGACTGAGCCACCCAGGCACCCCGAGAACAATACTTTTTTAAAAAAAACCTGACATCTTCAAATCTGTTAATCTTCTCCTGTAGGGCTTCTGAATTTTGTGAATTGATAAGCAGCAAAACCTGCCCCCCTTTCCCATCAAGATGCTGAAATTAGTCTTCTATATTCTTCTCTAATTCTTATGATGTTTTAGTTTTAAGTTTTAAATCTTCGATTCTCTCTTTCTTATCTGTATTAAGCCTGAGCTGATGGTTTCAGCCTTTTAGGACATATATAGATTACCAATCCCATTATATTATGGTCTCCCCCTCCCTGAATAGTTCTAGCCCTCAAGGTTTTTAAAGAACAAGTAGGTTGATAATTATGAAAGTAAATTGTAAAAATAAATGTTTAAAAATATAAAAAATACTACTCAAATATAAAGTTTTAGGATAATGGTGATGATGATCAATATTTCCAACAGCCCTGTTCCTTGTCAATAATCGGTAACTAATTCTTTCCAGTCATCCTTATCTCTGAATTCCTGACTTGCCTTTTGTTCCCCTCCTCATCTCTCAAGCCCCCAGAATCCCAGCAAGGAATTCTGCATTGCCTGGGAAGACCATCATCAGAAAAGGCCTGGGTAGCACAAGGATCTTGTTACTCTATTCAGGACTCTAACATACCCTTTGGAACAACTTTGATAACCACAGTGCATCCCCACACAGACACAAGCAGATCCTCCTCTTGCTCCACCCTGCTGGGGTTTATTTACCAGACCAGCATTCCAAACAGAAGCTCCATTCACTTCATCTCCCTTTCAGAGGGAGGCAGAAACACACCCTAGGCCATCACAGAACTGGGTAGGCTTGTTAATCAAAATTTCTTTGGCTTCATCTAACAACAGGGGTGTGTTGAATAAAACTCCCAGAGTCAAGTGTTGGCTCTGCCTCCTTGAAGGGAAAGCAATGAAACAGGAAAGGCATCCAACTGAGATAAAAGCTAAGTTAACAAATGATAGCATTTCCAAAACAAATTTGGGCTTGAATGCCCTGGAATGAAATAGAAGAGGAGGGAGTGTCAGAGAAGAGCACAGGCTGATCTCAGCCCTCTGGTCGACAGAAGGCAGGGGGCTGACAGAAGACCTTGCTATAAGATGTGTGTCTTTCTGACAGTTTTCCCAAGAGCCCATCCTGCCACTATCATTCTGCTCTTCCTGTTTTCCCCATATTTCCTGTCTTCTTCAAGAGGTGCACGCTGAGAGGACATGTTAGGCTATTGTTCCGAGTTTTAAGTTATTTTCACTGTTTTGTCTAAGAAAATAATCTATTGGAGAGAAACACAGAGGTGATTGAGAAGAAATAGCTTCATCATTTTGGCATGGAGAAGGAGCGGTGGGAAATGTGGAACAAATGTGATGACACAAAGCTGTTTGATGGTGGAACAAAATCAAGCTCGTGCCTCGAAGGTCATACACTTGCTCCTAAATCCTGGTCAAACCTCCACTACAAATCACTGGTGATAAGACCCACACGGGTTACCTCTGAATCGGAGTGCTGAAGAAACACAGATGGGTCACTTGGGTATGCTGCAGAGAATCATCTCAATGCATGATTTCTTGCTACTTTCTCTGTGTCAAGCATTGTGCTTAGTTGGAAGGGGCGTAAAGATAAGCAAAATACCACTGTGCTCCATGAGCACATTATCCAGCAGAGGAAATGGAAAAGCAGGAACATGTGACCCAGTCACTGAAGAATTTCAACGGGATCTGGCAACTGTGTTCATTAAAACTCTTTCGGTTTCAAGGACTAACTTGAGCTTACCTGCAAGTGAAGGTGGATTTTATCGGTGCTATAGTATGGAAAACCAAGATTGAAAAGGTCAGTGATACAGTGGAGTCTCAGAGTCAATTGGAATCAAGGACTTGAATGCTGCTATGAACTTTTTTCCATCTCAAGCAACTGCATCTTCCCCCACCCCCTCTTTCTCTGTAGACTACCACTTGCTTCTCTATTTAAGTATTCAATAACATTCGGCTATTTGCATTCTTCTTGATTTTAACTAAGAAAGTGCAGAAAGGGTCTCGTTGATCCATCTTGACTTATGTTCCCACTTCTGACCAATCCATTGAGGCAAGACAGCAGACTCATATAAGAGCACAGAAGCTCCAGTGAAAACTTCACAACTACCCTCTTCACCTGGGTATATGCCTCCAAGTTTTGCCTCTCAGTCACCTCGTTTCTCTTGGTTATCCGGTTTTTCTGTTTTTCTCAGAGTCATATTCAGATTCTCCTTCTCTGCCAAGATCTTTCCAAAATGATCTGTATGTTTTGAACCAGCTTCTCTATAAGATATTGTCTCATGGACCTCCCACCTCAGCCCCATGAACATGAATCATAATAAGCTCATGATGTGTACGTACTCCAGACTCCCAGAAGCCAGGCACCCTTGCCTAGACAATGAGATTATCCATTAAATAAGCACATGGAGCATCCAAAGGCTGTTAGAATGTGGGTTTGGAGCCCAAAGAAGCATTAAGATTGAAGGCATTGACTTTGAAGGATTATCTGCCTGGAAATGATAGTTGAAGTTGTGGAAGTATATGTAATTACTGAAGAAAAAAACTGTGTGTGAGAAGAGGACCAAAAAGAACATGTAGTATCCTACACAAGGAATAGGCAAAGGATGAGAAGACAAGAAGCCTTCAGGTAAGAGAAAGAAGATGAAGAGAAGGATGGGGATTTGATTGACTTAGATGACCAACTTGTGGACAACAGACAATCTTAACTCTCCAACGGTCAACACATGGTAGACTTTCCAGGTCCATGATTTCTCCCTATTTTTCTGTTTCCATTCCTCTATTTCACTTCTTGATAACATTATCCCTTTAGGACTGAGAAAACAATGGATCAATCTCATTTTGCTTCCAAGCACCCGGCCTGATAAAAAGGATTGACTAAGTAGCGGAATGGCTAAGGGGCAAAGTAAAGATTTTTTTATTTTCTCATGTATGGATTTTTGTTCAGCCATCCAATAATGTGTTAAAATTTTATATAATTCCATAGTTGCTAGGATTCTAAACAACAAAGTGACAGACTTCCAAGTTTAGGAGACCAAGGTATGCAAGATTGCTTATTATTCTCTAGAAAGGTCTTTTCACTATAGGATATCCATTTTTATGTCACCCTGTTGTCCTTTTATTTACACACTTTGCATTTAAACCATAGCAGGAAATGCACAATCTACTGAGAAAAAATAAATCTGTGTTTGTAATAGCATTCACCGCTTAACTGCTTTGGCCAATTTCCAAGCTCCTGAGTGTATGTCCGAGATGGCCATGCCTAGCAGCTGTGAAAGGATATAACTGTAAATTAACATCGTTGTTGGAGGTCATCAATGATTTAGATAAGGAGTTCCTCTCTCATTAATGATGTAAAATCTTCCCTAAGGTTTTGAAACTCAAATCCTGTGGGTCAGATCATGGTTCTTTGCCAAGCAAGGTACATGTTACATGATGCCTTTTTAATAAACAGCTCATACCATTTTTTCTGCAAAAGACATTTATCATCAGCTTCTGAAATTAGCAATAAGAGAAAGATTCCGTGCCTTTTAAAGATTCCCTTCTTTTTGTACTTTGGACAATGAGCCAACTGAATGATATCAGAAGGATCTTTCCAAAGAAACAACAATTAAAATAAGTGGAAGTAACAATTGAGAGTGGTAACACCACCTTGGACTATCAATACCAGGCCCACACTCAGAGTATCAATAATACCAGGACCACATTCAGAGTATCAATACTAGCACCACACTCGGTGGGGCACTTCAAATATTTTGTGTCAGGGATCATGGTAACTTCTATCATGTCTGCACTGTACTAACTTTTATATACCCTACTATTTCCTATATATTCCCATTCCTACTTAAACCACAGCTCCTACACTTCTTCTTTATGTTAGACATTCCCTTCCTGATGTACTCAAGGGGATCCTCTTAAATGTGGGATCAAATCTGAAAATTGAAAGACAGGCATTTGGGGGCTGAGATAAATTTGAAGAAATGTGTCTGTCTGAGGACCCATGGCAGAGAGGAATTGGGTAAGATAGCTACTACTTTCAAGGATTAAGGAAAGGCAAAAATGGGTTGCAAAGTAATAAGAACTATGGTAAAGGAATTTGAAATCAGGGTGGGATCCCTAGTGAGATATACGCAGAGAAGAATACAACCAAACTCAAGGCCCTCAAATAGATGGAGTTTCCAAAGCACCCCTTTTTCACAATGGCCTGTGAGTGTTTTAGAAGTAGGAAGAATGATTTATTAGATTAGAATAGACAAGATCTATTTAATTAAAAATGTGGACCAAAATCAAATGAAGCATTTATAAACTTCACCTTCATTGATGGTTTCCAAATGCTAAATAACACATTGATCATAAGTGGGGTAATCATTAGTTCTGTTTACAAATTATTTCTAGCTTTCATTTTCTAAGCATTGCACTTCACTTCCCCTTTGAATTTTGATGTGGTCATGTGATTATCTTCATCCAATAATCTTCGAGTGGAAGCCTTACAAGTCAATGTGCAGTTCACCACATTCCCTTCCCCCTGCTGTCTAGATGGTGTCTAGATGGTGACTCTGCCAGCTTGAGTCTCTGAGGGTTTACAGAGGGCTAAGCCCTTCTGACCTGCTTTGGACATGTAGCATGATCAAGAAGTAGGATTCCAAAGTAAAGGAGACAACAGACATAATTCAAAACTCATGGTCATTTTAGCAAGATCTAAACGGGTGTATAGCCACTGACTTGGGGCTTGTCTTTACTGCAACAAAACCTATCCTATTCTGATTGATTTGTCAAGGCATGTGTAAACAACTAACAATATCCCATTTCATGAATGCCAACAGGTGAACCTCACTAAAACTGTGCAAGTTTGGTAAGGTGAGGTTAGCTATATTGGTACTGAAAAGTGATTAAAATTTCTGGGATCCAGAGCTCTTGGCTTCCAAGTGAACACTTTCCTTCCAGATCTCCAGATATTGTAAGAAAATTCTTGCTGAGGAACTATATATATTAGGGTTGAAAGCAACTAACATTTAGCAAAGATCGAGTATTGACCAGAAAAACAAGCCTCTTGTTTATATGACCCTATATGGCTTTGTGTAAAAGTATGGCACCATGTCCCCCCACCACACCCCACACCTGAGAGCCAATTCAGCTAGAAAATGTTTGATACGGCCAGCAGAATATTGTAAAGAAAAAAATAATAATTTTCATTCCTTTAGTTTAAGCAAGCACTCTCAGTTTTGCTGCCGCCTTCTATTCCTTTCTTTTGTTATATCCAATTCTTCTCCCTTTCTTCACTTCAACTACATTACTTGCGTAGTCCCTGAAGGCACTTGAGTTTGGACCTCTTCAGAGAGGCATGGTGCCTAAGAAGGAAAGAATACATAAAGCCAATGTTCAGGTGTTCGGTGTGACATACAGAAAAGCAGACATGCATGTTACCAACTTCACTAAGATTGTCTCTCACCATTCTTCAACACCAACCACCAGCATGGCCTGTCTCTTTGCCCTCCCCTAGGCTAAGTTGATGCCAAACCCCAGAATCAAGGTTAGCCCAAGCAGGTGTATATGAAGAATTTCTTCCATATGACGTGGGGTAGGAATAGAGGGTGTAGTCACACATTTGGGAAGAACAAGTAACATCTTACACTCTTGCTAGCATATGCAGGATGACTTTATCTCTTCTGCTATGGTTAAATAGGAAAATTGATAAGGGGACATAGGCTCTAAATGTTACCAGAATCAAAGCAGTGAATTCAAACATCCTACTTCACAATTAGGCTCCAGTAGCAATGAGTGTTCCTAGCATCCAGATCTTGGTTTCTAACACCGTTCTTCAATAAAAGGGCTCCTTGGGGAAATGAGTCATTCTAGGTCTAAGGCTGACAAAATATGAGATCAGCCTGAAGCATCTTGTAGTATCAGAAAGGGAGTGTTCAGAAAATGAAGAATGGGAGCAAGTCAAAGATAATTTGGAACCAACTGAAAGAACTCCCAATGGCCAAAACTGGAATAATTTAAGCAACAAAATAAATAACATAGTATTGGATTATAACTAAAGTATAAAATAAATATACATGAGTCCATACTGACCATAAATAAGTGATTGAATAAATAAATGGGAAAAAAAGACAAATCTTTCTTTCAGAAGAGTTCCATTAAATATATATAGGTATATATTTTAATGGAAACATATATATATTTAATAGGACTCTATACCACATTCTCCTAAGAGTAGGCTGAATTTAGTGACATGCTACCAAGGGTAAAGTATGAAGGGGGAAAATGGTAACTTGACAGTGGAGAAATCTGGCAAACACTACTCTGTGAAATGATGAGAAGGGCACTTTACCTCTCCAATATTCTTTCCAGAAACCCATAACCCCAGTCTAATCATGAGAAAAACAGCAGATAGACCCAGATGGAGAGATATTCCACAGGGTACCTGGTTAGTTTGTCTCAAGACTGCCAACATCATTAAAAACAAGGAAAGACTGAGAAACTGTCAAAGATCATAAGAAATGGGCAGACACAATAACTAAATGAAATGTAGTAGATACTGGAACAGAAAGAGGTAGGAGATGGAAAAAATGGTAATATTTGAATAATATCTGTAGTTTAGTTAATAATTATGTACCAATGATGGCTTCTTACTGGTGACAAATGTGCACTGGTAATGTAAGTTAACAATAGGAAAGATTGGGTGACAGGTATACAGGAACTCCCTTTTGCTTACATTTGCAACTGTTTCTTATTTTTCAACTTTTCTATAAATCTAAAATTATTCCAAAATAAAAATTCCATTTTAAAAGATTCTGCTTTATATAGTGATGAAAAAAGATCTCATTTGTACCTTCCAGGAGTTCTTAGCCTAAGGGAGATACGAGTAACCATGGTTATATTGGGAACTGCTGGATAGTCACCAAAATTCCTTCCCTTCCTTGGCACACAGCTCGACCACATTTCCCAGCTTCCTTTGCTGATAAGTGTGGTCATGTTACTGAACCTGACCAATGAAATATGAGTGAAATATGAGCTACTTCAGGTGTAGCTTGCAAACACTTCCTGCTTATGCTTCTTCACATTCTCTCCTCATTTTGGCTAATGAAGACTGAGACAATGACATCAACCTTGGAAGCCACTTACTGAAGACTGAAGACACCAGAGCTGTTGTCAGCCCAGGTTCAAAATTAATGATGTAAGGCAGAGCTATCTCTGACCTAGAATCCCCACCTTGAGTCTTGCATGGCTAAGAAATAAGCTTCTATTGTGTCGAACCATTCAATGTTTGGATGTTTGTAACATTGTCTGCCATTCTAACCCCTTAAGATAATGTAGAAAGGGCCTCAATGGTGGTGGGAATGGAGCACCAGGTCACAGAGAAGAAGGGTCTTTAGTAGACAGGGTTGGGGGTGACAGGCAGAGAGAAAATGGCTCAGAAAAAGCTTTCATGGAAGAGGTAGTATTTGACTTGGACCTTTGGGGACAAGTTAAGTATTCCATGCAGAGAGAATAACATAAAGACAGCCACAAGGGCAGTTTTTTAATTATTTTTGCACCACATGAGGTCTGGCTGACTTCATGAGGTCATAACACCTCCCCTCTTCTAGGAGGCCTAAGGTCACTTACAGCCATCCCAGGGTTTACTACAGACATTTTTGCTGCATTAGTAGGCAGTTCCTCAGCCTCTAGTTCCTCTATTGAGTAACAGGGTAATATTTGAGTTACCATCCTGAGTTATCATACTCATTGATTCAACAAATATTTATTGAATGCCTATTATATGCCAGATTCTGTTATAGAAACAGCAGTTTATGTGATAGATGAGAATCCTGGTCAGGGAGTAGGGAGTAAGGGGCCAATATGGGGCATGAGAAGAAATAAGGTAATGAATAAATAAGAAAAATAATTTTGGACAAAGAAAGTGTTATGAAAATGGTGACTATATAATTTATCGTCTACACTAAGACACTTTAAAAAAATGAAAGGAGATATGCTAGGACAACAGGTATAAACCAGGCTATACTAGGCAAAGCAAGAAATATGGTCACCTTGGCTATGGAGATAATAAAATCAGAGGGTGGTAGGTGAGGCCTGTTTAAGGATGTGGCACTTGAGATTAGACCAGAAGGATGAGAAAGAGCTAGCCATGTGTTGATCTTAAGGAAGTGTGTTCCAGGCAGGGTAACAGAAAATGCAAAGACCCTGAAGCAGTAATGAATTTGGCATATCCAAGGAGCATCAAAAATATTGGTGATTTTATGGGGCACCTGGGTGGCTCAGTTGGTTAAGCAACTGCCTTCGGCTCAGGTCATGATCCTGGAGTCCCGGGATTGAGTCCCGCATTGGGATCCCTGCTCGACAGGAAGTCCGCTTCTCCCTCTGACCCTCCCCCCTCTCATGTGCTCTCTCTCTCTCTCTCTCTCATTTTCTCTCTCTCAAATAAATAAAATCTTTAAAAAAATATTGGTGATTTTAAAAAAACATTTATTTATTTGAGAGAGAGAGTGTGTGTGTGTGTGTGTGTGTGCTCAAGTAGAAGGGCAGAGGGAGAGGGGAAGCAGACTCCCCACTGAGCACAGAGCCCAACACGGGGCTCCTTCTTATGACCCCGACTGAGATCATGACCTGAGCCAAAACCAAGAGTCGGATGCTTAACTGACTGAGCTGCCCAGATGCTTTTGCTGGTGACTTTTTTTAATTGGAGTAAATAATGAGAGTGGTAGAGAGATCAAGTCAGAAAGATACTAGGGGTCACATCATGTATGGCCTTGTAGTCAAGGTAAGGAATTTAGATTCTATTTTAAGGGCAAAGAGAAGCTATGGAGATTTTGAAACTGAGAAATTATATGGTCCCATTTATTCTATAAAATGATCACTCTAACTTCTAACTGGGGACTGGACTTTAGAGGAGAAGGGTAGAAAAGTAGAGCAGTTTGAAGACTCTTGCTGGAGCCCAGGAGAGAAGATGGGGACTTGGGGTAGGTTGGAAGCAGAAATGTTGGTGAGGACTGCACAGATTCAGGACATATTTTGGAGGTGGAGCTATAAGAACTTGCCAATGGAGCTGATATACGGAAGTGGAGAAAAAGCAGGAATCAAAGTTCTAGGCTTTTAGCCTCCATAGCTGAATCAAGTAGCATTACCTGAGATGGGAGTCTTAAGGAAGAGCAAGTTTTAAGAAGAGATAGGTGGTGATCAAGAATCCTGTTTTGGCCATGAATAATTTTGTGAACATATCCCTTCCCATAGCACCAAATACCATCTCCACACTACCTCCAGAGATTTAAGTGTCCAGCCAGGATGTCCTGACTCCAATATCAACTGCCTGATTTCCATTTATTTTTCTGGTAGACATCTCACTCCTTCAACCTTGCCAAAAGCAAGGCCCCTCCCTCACACTAGGGCTACTGGAACTCTCAGAAAACTGGGACCTGGTGGTGACTTCAAGGAGTGACAAGTTCATTTCCTTAGGTTTCGCCTGCCTGCTGCTGCCTTCAGGAACAGACTGCTTCTACCCTGGGCACCAGAGCATCACCCCAGAATAACTGTCTTTCCAACTACACCAAGAAGGAACATTGTCCTTTAGCCCAAGAAACAAACCATAGACCTCCAATGCTCTGAGACCTCCTAGGTTTGTCCTCAATTTTCCCCCATGTGACTCTATGATTCAGTATGTAAAAGTATTACCACAAAAGGATTTAAGAATTCCTCAATTTGGCATAGCTTAGAGGAGTTTTAGGTAAGGAATCTTATAACTGGAAGAAATACAGGAATGACTATGAGATTGTGAGTTTAGGAAATGTGGCAGGAGACATACCAAGAACAGTGAAACTATCCCATTCCCTTCATGAGATTAGTAGTGCTGGGACACAAAGGGAAGAGCCCTCCCCCTCCCCCCCAGGCCCAGGTATAGGTGATCCAGCTTGGGATCTCTTCCAGCCATTTCCCTTCTCACAGGGCCTAGGGAATGGCTCACACAGAGCCCATGTCTTCCCTTCTTTACCACATTCTAGATATTCAAGATCCTGTGGTTTCTTCCCCACATGTTCCCAAGCCTGTGCAGGCCTCTGCTGTGGCTCCATCTTCCGAAGGGTGGATTATGTTAGCATTTAAGCCCACCTAGGCCCTAGTGAGGCTGCCCTCAAGTAATGCTGACAGAGCTTGGGTGGGTAAGTGAGGGTGCTTCCATGCAGGAGGCTCCCTGTGTGGTGGAATAGAGCCAAAGGGTGGGAAAGGAAGGTGGGTGGTCTGTCAGCAAGGATTAGGAGCCAAGGCTAGCTGCCCCATGCCATCATGTTCTAGGGAGAAACTCAGAGGAGTCCAAGGATTCTAATGTTGAGCCTTCCTCTCCCCCACGTCTTTATAAAGACATATTGTGAAAGCATGAGGATAATTCTATCAATTTATGAGTCTCTTATCTCGATATAAAACTGCCAGGTATTAAGACATAAGGTGTGTATGACTCCATAGGTATCTTACCCTCAGCCCTGAGTGTACCTGGTTGGGAAAGTACATGGGTCTTTCACTGTCATGGTCTCCCTGCACCCACCAAAGGTGGTGCTAATGGCTTGCTGCTCTCTCACCTCTGCCCTGCAGTATGTATAACTTAGTAAAGGGGTGGAAGCTCAATTTAATCAGCAGAAGATGGGCTAAGCACAAGCAGTCTCAGGATAGAAATCATTATCACTCTATGCCCACTCCATGTCCTGGGGCAGGGAATGTTCTCTAAGTGGGGGTGAAGGATTTCATGGCTTTCTGTACAGAAAGTCTTCATGTCAAAATATGTGCGGCTGGCTTTAAACATGAGGAGAAAGACACAAAATGGTCGGAGTTGGAGTCTGTATGAGGAAAACGACCAAGACCAATGTTGAAATTTTACAAACGAACAGGCATATCTTTGCTCTGCTGCAACTCAAGTGTGCGTATGTGTGTGTTGAAAGGAGTGGGGAATGGGTGTGTCCACCAATCCATCCAGAAGTCAGACCTACACTCTAAGCCAGGCCACTCAGCCTCACATGTTCAGAATAAGGCATCAGGCCTTACCCCTCTATGTGGGCACCACTCTGAGATCCAGGGAGAAACATCTGGGGTCATTGTTTGGCCTTGCCTTCACCTGCCTATTTGAAACACAGAATGTGCCAGAGATCTCTGTGGCTGACACCTTTTTATATATTAATATTATCTATATTATTATAAATAATATATAAATATAGTAGAATTTTAAATAAATTTATAAAGGGAAAATATATGTAAACACATCCTCATCCTTTTACATATATTTTCTACAAAGGAAGCCAGGAGAAGACACAAGACCTACCTAACACCCATGGAGCCCAGCCTGGAGCTCCCCCGACACACTACCACTAGGGAGAGTGGACACCCGTGCAGCAGTGGGTATTTATTCTCTAAGGGGGTTGAAATCCCCCAGTTCATTCTCTTTTCACTTCTCCCATTCTCCTCCTACCCACTGAGCCCAGAACAAGGGGAACATGGACAAATTCAGAAATGGCTGTCTTTTCTAACACGGTAGTTCCCACCCAGGTCTGACAGCTCACCTTCCCCAACTATCACCTCATCCACTGGGGTTCTGACTCACTCGGTCTAGGTTAAGGGATAGTCTAGGCATGGGGAGTTTGAAAGGTCCCCACATGATTCCAATGTGCAGCCAAGGTCAAGAATCTCTGCTCTAACAGCAACAACACCGCCTCACACAAACACACACACATACACACACACACATACTTTAGTTTTAGGCCAACCTATCCCAAACTGCCCTGTCCCCCAGACCTCACTTAGGGGAAGATAGCCTTGGGCATTGTTTCAGCAGCATTGGGTGAGTCTGTGCTGCTATTATAAACAAAATAATGGTGAACTTGGATACAGTTCACCATAATATGTTCTCTCTTCCCTTGCTTGCTATTATTACCATTTTGGCACAGATAAAAATCAATATAAAAATAGCTTACTATGAGAGCTGGAACTGAAATGCCTAAACCATTTCACTATTTTTAAAAAACACAATGCCTGACAACAATTTGAATCAATACTAAAAATTATTTAGGAAAGATTTTAAATTGTAAAATTATAATACTTAATTAAAGACGATTATCTTTTATTTATATACTTAATAATAACAATAATAATAGTTAATAATAAAAGACGATTGTCTTTTCATTTACTTAGAGGTCTTCCGCCTATGAATCTGAAAATACTCAGCTTCTTTTTTTCAGAAAGGATGAAAGGAAGCTGAAGTGCACACTGAGCTCTCTAGAATTCTCATCCTGATCATTTGCCCTCAGGCCAAAGAAGCCAAAGTCCCAGAGGGCCTTCTAGAACCTCTCAGAGGACCTCCTTCCTGATGCTGACAGTCTTATGTCTCAGACTGGCTGCTGGGCTCATGTCCCCTGCTCTCCCTCACCAGACCATACTTTTTCTATTTGAGGGAAGATGTTGAGAACTAACCCAAAAGAGAATATGAAAAAGAAAACGAATTAGAATGTCACTGATAACAGTCTCTGCCTTTACATGGGGAGCAAAGAAAGTTAATTTGAAGGATTCAAACAGGGGGTGGCATAGTAGATGACAAGCGTGAGATCAGGAGTCATTGCGATCATAATATAAGACCAACCAAAGAGCTGTTTTTCAATTTACAGTGGCATTTGCTCTTTGATTAACTCGAGGCTGAGAAACAAGTCATTTTCCACTTCACTGGTGATAAGTCAATATTTTTACTCCAAAGAATGACTGCTTTCATTTTTTACTTTCGCCTAAATGAAATTCTTAATTGATTAGTATTTAACAATGTAAAACATTCAGACAGAGGTGTCAGAAGAACATCTTTCATTTAGCTCAGAACAATATATTCTCAAGAATGTGCTGGCTCAATCTGGAAGTCTTTCCTTTGGCGTGGACACTTTGCTGCCTCAGTCAGAGCCTGGCATTTGCCTATTATGGACGACCAAAGAGGATTCTCTCAGAAACTTTCTGAAGGGGAGAAGTGATGAGCAGTGCCAAACACTCTAAATACATCCTCAGAACAACTCTGGAAGCTGGAACTATTTCCATTTCACAGATTAGTATGGCCAGCCAATGACCAAAACAGAGAGAAAAACAAAGGACTGTGAACATTTAGTACATCCCTGTCATAGGGAAAGAGATGGGAGAGGTTTTCAGTAGAGCTTTAAGAAATCTGTGTTAGTTTGAATTATACTTCTATGTAGGGTGGCTTGGCACTATCTATCAAAATGTAACTACATATTCTAGGACACGACAATCCCAGGATGTGGGATTCATCCCACAGATGCATGAACGCCTGCAGAATGTGCCCATGCATTGTACTCATTTTAGCCGAGCTGGAATCACAAATGCTTGGCAACAAACTAAATGTCCATTGACAATAAACTGCTTAAATCATTTTATGGTACATCTATCAATAGAATGCTCTACAGTCCCTAAAAGTGAGGCCGCTCTTTCTGAAGCAGAGGATCTTCAAAGTATATTAAGTGAAAAAAGGGAGACATAGAACAGTTAATGTTGATTTGAAAAGCATACACATATTTATTTATAGCCACATGTATTCTATATTTAGAGGCTTCTCTGGGAGGATATACAAAAACCTGGTAGTAGGGGCTGCCTCTGTGAGGGGAGTTAAGTGGCTTCAATGAAGGGTAAGAAAGACTTAATTTTCATTTTTTACCTTTTGAATTTTGTACCATATGCATGAAGTAGTTATGAAAACAATTGTTTTTAATTATCTGAAGGGAATCTGTAATCTTCTGTTGAGGCTCAAGGAGGTAAAGCCATGAACCCAAGGTCAAAAGCAATGAAGCCAGGTGTGAACCTGGGTTGGTGTCATTCTAAATCCACAGGTTTTCCTGCCACCAGTGTGCTGTTTGTCCTGTTCTCCCCTTTTCACGTAATGAGATCTTAGGGCTGACCCAGAGCCCTCATCATCTGAAAAGGCACATGTCCCATCTTCAGCATGGCTGTCTTTAACCTCACCTGGAAGAGACCTACCTATAATAAATTGCTAAAGAAACGTAAGAAATTACCTTAACTTTCTTGGTCCAATATCTTAAAGGAAATTTTATTCAACAAAGCTTCTTTTTAATGTTTTATAGCAAACCAATCTCCTGAATAATTTATGTGAGAAAATATTATAAATTTATGTTGTGACTTTAAGTTGGAAACTTGACTACTCATTCATTTATTTCAAGAACATTTACAGAGGGCCTATTATGTACCAGCGACTGTACAGGCTCTCAGATTATAAAAATCAATAACACATGCATCAGCCCTCCAAGAGCTTGGATGGAGTCTATTGGGAGGCAATCAGGCATACAAGAATCTGCAATATGAAGCAGAATGTGATGCCAACTAGAAGCCAGATATGGAAGGGTGTGGAACAGAGAGGTAGGAGGTACTTGCTGAGTTGTTCCTTCAGAGTCCTGGTCATTAGTCATAGGACTCAAGGGGCACCATGAGTGAGAAGTGAGCCCAAGGCACCGGAAAGTTCAGGCCCCGTTTCAAGGGGCAGCCACTGCTTCCCTCCCTGCTACCGATGCCTCACAGGAATGAGGGCCAGTGTTGCCAGATCTTCCTATTTTATGAAAAATCTCTTGACTTTTATGTAGTGGCTTATATTTTTTAAAAAACCACCAAGCTTCTCAAACAAAATGTGTCTGTGGGCAAATTCTGCCCACAGAGCACCAATTTGAGAACCCCTTTCTTGTGTTTTCATGTGCTTCCTGCAGTTCTCCCATGGACAAATAGGCAGTTCAATCTCTTGCTCAAAAACAAAGGCCCTCACCTTTCTTTTCTCAGGGGGAACTTCTGGTCCAATAACCTGTCCTCTCAGCCTCCTGAACATTTACCAGTGACCTGCCCCTTACACCATCATGACTTTATTAGACTGTCCTTGAAGACAACTTTTTAATTCTGAATCTCCAGGGCAAATTTTCCCAAAGGGTTTCTGCAGCCCACCCTGAACACATTATCATTAAGAGCTGCACAGAGAGTTACTATGCCCATAATACCAGTACTGCTCTTCTATGATTATTCCCACCACATCCTCACTATTAACTTTGATGTAGGGCTTTGCTCACAGACTGATTGCCTCAGCATTGGAGACATATGGGAGAAGGAACCAAGCTCTAGAGTTTTGGGAAATTTTCCAGAGTTACTTGAATATGGCAGCAGTCTGGGCTTGAAGCCAGAAAACTTGGATTTGAGTCCTAGTTCTGTCACTTATTCACTGTGCGGCCTTGGGCAAGTCATTGCCAGTTAAATATCCATTTGCTCATCTTGACAAGCAGAATCTGATGAGAATATTCCTAATGGACCTCTGGCCCTTATTATTGAGATTCTCTTATCCTGATCTGAATGGACTTAGAGAAGGTCTCCGTGAGAATGCTATGAGTCGACACATGGCAGATTTAAATGACAACTGCAGGGCAGGGGAGCATCCTCCAAAGGCATCATCATCTTTATGAGGTCACCAGAGAATGAAGCACATATTTTGTCAGAGTAAGTTCTTGTCCTCAAATGCTTGAGTCAGAGTGAGGCCATGCAGCATGAGGCCCAGAAACATGAATGTCTGGGTTCTTCGCTTTCTCCACATCTGAGCCAAGTTAGCAATCCCAGGTAATGGATGCTCTGATGTGGAAGAAGAGGCCATGGGAGCACAGAGGGCAGGCTCCAACCCAGGGTTAAGGGGAGTCTTGGAAGTCTTTCCGGTTGAAATTTCTTTCAAGTAGAGGACTAAAATGTGAATAGGAATTAGCGTTAACCTTAAAAATAAAAGTCAGTTATTTTGCCAGCAAAAGTGGGTTTATTATTTGGGGCATGCAAGCCATTGACAAAACCATAGACAGGTCTAACAAACAAAGGAGATAAATTGTTATTTTTATGCCATATCATCACAACCATATTAAGCCATGAACTTCTATGATCAGTTCCTTAGTTCATTCATTTATTCATCCATCATTCATCCATGCATCCAGTCAGGCACCCATTGATCTATTTATTTATTCACCTGTCTCCCATCCAAGAAATAATGCTGTGGTTTCAACCTTGGCAGCTGACTAGAATTACATGAAGAAACTAAATATCCCAGTGCTTCAGCTGCATCCCAGACCAGCTAAATCAGAATCTGTAGGCGTAGGACCTGAGCATCAGTATTTTTTAAATCTACCCCCAAAATTTCAATGTGTAGCCAAGTTCAAGAACCACTGAAATGATGTGTTAATTTACATACCCATCAACTTAACCAAGGTTCTGCAATCAATTGCTCCACTTTCCCCTTATTGCTCTGCATTCTGGTCTGTCTATCCCAGGCCTGTGACTTGTGGGGGACTGGATATTCAGTCCAGACCACCTGCAGTCTATAGGACATCATTGTGCAAATTAGAACAGGTACCCCTCTCTCAGAATACATTGCTTCATTCTGTTTAAAAATGTCATAATATTGGGGCGCCTGGGTGGCTCAGTCGGTTGAGCGACTGCCTTCGGCTCAGGTCATGATCCTGGAGTCCTGGGATCGAGTCCCGCATCGGGCTCCCTGCTCAGCGGGGAGTCTGCTTCTCCCTCTGACCCTCCCCCCTCTCATGCTCTCTCTCTCTCTCTCTCTCTCTCTCTCTCTCATTCTCTCTCTCAAATAAATAAATAAAATCTTTAAAAAAAATGTCATAATATTATATACTGATTATACTAGAATAAAATCTGTCCATCTGCCATTTAATGAGATGTTGTAATAAATATATGAATCAATGACATTTACAATGTGAATAGAGAATCCTTATATGTGGTAGCCTTGTACAGTGTATAACTTATACAGCCACATAGGATGATCATTGGTCAGGGCAGGTGTCTGATTCTGACTCTCTGAGTTTCTGATTGGAGCCTAGTCAAGATGATCCATAAATAAGGGGAATATATTTCCAAAGCCTAAATATGTATCCTTGGCACTGAAAAAATCTTTTGTTTTTCTGATTAGTGGATTCATTTAAATGAAGAGTCTTGTTAAAGGCATAGAAATTAAATAACATCTACTTACTTATTCAAGTAAGAATCCAAGAGGATTCTTACTGGGAAACGAGAGACACACAGAGCACCATCTTTGCTGTGCTCTTCCTCCAAGGCATCTCATGCTCAGAGATGGCTGTTTGAGAAGGAACAACTAATCCCTGCAATCTCTCTCTTTACTAACCCATGGTAGGCACACTGCCATGTGGGAACTTGGGCTCCCTGATGGCCAAGAAAAAGAGAGACAAAAACTGACAAGAGTGATGATGGTCTCAGACACCCACATTTGTCCCACAAAAGTTCTGGAGGAAGGAGATGCACCTTCAGATGAGGAGGAGCTGTGCTGGACTGGAAAATACCATTTGTGAATGTGAGCATCTTCTACCCACCAGTGGAGGACAGAACAAGGACTACTGGTCAGTAGATAATACAGAAAAAAATAGTAGTGAAGCTAATCTTTCAAAGAACTATCATTTAAGTGGGGGTGGGGAAATGAGGTTATAGCTAAGTCCCCATCCTTCACAGAATTCTTTGTCCAATGAATCTAGGGTTACAGTGAAAACAGTCATATTCTAGAAGAGAGGATTGCAGTCCTGGTCCTGATATTAATCAACTATTTGATCTTAGGGGAGTCAACTCATCACCTGGTACCTGTGAGTGCACATTTGTGGATTAAGGGGATGAACTAACTGACTTCCAAGATCCCTTCCAGATCTAGAGGCAGCAAAGCATGGAGCAGAGACTCTGGAGCCGGAACACTTAGAAACACATTGTGGCTCTACCTCCTGCTAGCTGTGTGACCTTGGGCACATTACTCATCCTTTCTGTGCCAGAATAAAATAGGATAAAAATGGTACTTATTTCATAGTCTAGCTGTGAGGACTAAATGAGATAGCATATGCAAAAAGTACTTAGAGTTAGCCTGGCACACAGAACATGCTTAAGAACTCACATGAGAGCAGGGATCTATGTCTGTTTTGATCACTGATGCGATGTGAGTACTGATAACAGTATCTTTTTTTTTTACTGATAATATTATCTGGCACATAGTAGACGCTCAGTAAATATTTGTTGAAAGAATGAATGAATCACTGCACACCTATTAAAAAGCCCAAAATCTGTTGAAGCCAGTGTCTACTATAGAACAGTTACTGTGTGGATGAGTTCAGACAGCCTCATATCATATAACATTTAGCAAATATCAAAATAAATATACTAAGACACACACATACACATAAACCTGTATCAGTTTTGTTCCTTATGACTTGAAAAGTGAGGGATAAATTTGTTGAAAATTATCTGGGGATTCAAAAAAAATTTTTTTGGATAATATATACTGACTAGCACTGGAATCCTTAATTATGAAACTTTGTAGCTATTGTTGGAAAATGACATGCCTCCTACATAAAAACATTGACAAAGCAAGGTGGTTTCCAACAGATATGTGACCACTTACCTTTTATAAAGCACACTTTTGCACCAGGATTACCTCATGCCCAATCAGAAGCAAACAGCAAAATTTAAAGATGGGCAAATAATTCCCATGCCCGGTCTTTAAAGGTAATTCTGTACACAAAATTCTCACTTTATAGGTATTGGCTGGAGCAATTCAGTTTGAACAGATTTAGTAAGTATTTTGAATTTTTAATTTGTAAGAGGGCTTTCCCCTCTTTATGGTAAAGAATGAATAAGATTTCCATATCCTTTTATGTAGAACAGAATTCTGCAGCTTAAGGTTTTAATCCTTTCAAAAATCATATTAAGCAAAATGTACCTGTCATTGGATCCGAATACAATTAAACATAGTAATTGCACTGTTGTCATTTCATGACCTTTGGGATTGTGAAAATGCTAATTTGTGCTGCTTACCTTCAGTGCGCTTGTTGCTGGGGATTGACGGCATTAACAGGATGGACCCCCAGTTGGATTAGATGATTCATATGGTTACATTTTTAAAACTTTTGCATGTTTAAAATACATCTGACTTGTTCTGAGGAGTCTGGCTGCCTGCTGACAAAGTGAATAGTAATATATAACTGAGGTCAGTCAATCGATGTATGTAGGTAGTTGGGCCAGAGAATGTGATGACATTATGTAAACACACCTCAGTATGCACACATTTTTCTAGTATAATTCTTGGATACTTACTTTGAAGAGTAAAGAATATTGATTCTAAAATTCATGTAACTTCTTATCTGGCAGTAGGACTCTAGGGAAGTAGTTTTCCAGGTTATAACTCTAGAATCAGTTCATCTGCATTCTTTTATTTGCCTGTGTTAACATGTTCCCCAAATTTAAAAGCCTGGATTCCAAAAAGAATGTGGAAGTGTTAAAATGTGTATAATATGCAAACATTTTAATGCTGCTTTCTGCACTGTTGTTTTTGTTTTAAATATTTTATTTAAAAATTTTTATTAACATTATTTTGCTTGCTCAATGCTTTGTGATGAATCAATTAAAATTCCTTTCAATGTTAAAAAAAAAAAGCCCCAAATCTGGAACATTAACAACATCAAATATGGTTGAAGATGTGGAGCAACAGGAACTCTCATTCACTGCTGCTGGGAATGCAAAATGGTACAGCCACATTGAAGACAGTTTGGTGTTTGGTAGAAGACACTTTGGTATTTACCCAAAAGAGTTGAAAACTTATGTCCACACAAAAACCTGCACATTGATGTTTATAGCAGCTTTATTCATAATTGAAAAAACTTGGAAACTCCCAAGATGTCCTTCACTGGTGAATGGATAAACAGACTGTGGTACATCCAAACGATAGGGATATTTTTTAGCACTAGGAAAAAAAATGGACTACTGAGCCATGAAAAGACATGGAATAGCCTTAAATGTATATTATTAAGTGATAAAAAGCCCATCTGAAAGAAGCTACATACCGTATAATTCCAACTAAACAACATTCTGAAAAAGGCAAAACTTTGGGGGTAGTTAAAAAAAATCAGTGGTTGCCAGGGAGGATGGCAGAGAGCACAGAGAAATTCGAGATCAGTGAAACCATTCTGTATGATACTATAAAGGTGGGTACATATCATTATACATTTGTTTAAAGCCATAGAATGAATGTACATCAAGAGTGAACTCTAATGTAAACTACGGACTTTGGGTGATAATGATGTGT
This sequence comes from Eumetopias jubatus, assembly GCF_037043125.1. NCBI lineage: Eukaryota > Metazoa > Chordata > Mammalia > Carnivora > Otariidae > Eumetopias > Eumetopias jubatus. The sequence continues at coordinate 93,508,738 of NW_028274807.1, forward strand.
CAGTGTAGAGTCACTGATTGTAACAAACGTACCACTTTGGTGGGAGATCTTGATGTGGGAAGGTTATGCATGTGTGGAGGCAAGGCGTATATGACAACTCTCTGTCCTCCCTGCTCAGTTTTGCTGTGAATCTAAAACTGCTCTAAAAATTTAGTTTATTCAAAAAAAAATAATGAAAAAAGAACATAATGTATCATATAACTGTCAGAAGGAAAAATTATATTTTATATATACATTATATATATAATACACACATATGTTCTACTATGTATTACTGAACTTCTAATTAAGTTCTTCTAATGAAGAATTAATTGAATATGGGAAAAATGAGCTATAGCAGTTGATACAGTATTGCCAAGAGTAGCTAATTTGGGGCAAGTTATCATTTTAAAAAACAATACTGAAAATGGTAAGCAATAGTCACTGCAATTAAGGAAAGCATGTTATCTGTTTCTTTCCTACCATCCTTAATTTAAGTTATAGGAAAAAAATAGCAGTTAGCTAAGTAAGATTTCCTCTGCAACACTCATTTTCTGCCTACAGTAATATGTAGGCAGACAAACAAACAAAAACAGTGCTTTTCTTTTGTGAGTGCTTAGTACTTGGTGATTATGAAAAACTCAGGGCTTCTCAGAGGCAGCATCTTAAACAATTTACAGTATAATAAAATTAAATTCTTTCTTATCAAAATATGATTGGGAGAGGGACACAAAGAAATGAAAGCATCTAGAGGGTGTTCTTGGAGGGGGTCAGGAGTGTGGTGAATGTGATGCTATGTGACCTTCCAAGGCTAGGTCATAGAAAGTGATACAGCTTCCACCAGGTTTCCTCTCTCTCTTAAAATACTCAGTTTGGGACCCTGAGCTACCATGTAGGAAGTCTAAGGCTGCCATGCAGTGGGAAAGCACAAACCAGTCCACATGGTGTGATCCCATAGAAAAGCCTTGAGACCACCTGATGAAAAAGATACTGGCCAGGCCACAGCTGCTCCAGCACCCTACCTCCCACTCCAGTTCCAATGGGAGCTGACTGACCATTCCTGCATGACAGACCCTGAGCCAGAACCACTTACTGAGTTGTCCCCCAGTTCTTGACCCACAGAAACTAGGAGAAATAATCAGTGTTCTCATTTTAAGCCACTGTTTTGGGATTTTTTTTTTTCTGTAGCAATATTGTAACTGAACAAACTCTGTAGCAGACAACAACCAAGTCTGACTTATTCTGGTCCACACCCTCTCAAGCCTTAAATGGCTACTTGGTTCTTGAGAATATTGGAATTTTTCTGGCAGGGATTGAAACACAACTTCCCTCAATCTACCTGGGAACGTCCCTCCTGGAGATATACCAAAACCCCAAGCTCCTGTTCCTGCAGTTAAGACTGAAGCATCATGGATGACTCCAGCCTTGGCCCCCAACTTTGCTGGCCCTTGTCAGATTACAAGGGAACTCTCACTTTTCAGCAGGGACCCTGTTTTCTCTCTTTGCTTCCAATAAATGTTAGGCCCCTCAAAAATCCTTTCTCATTGGCTCTTTCTTGAGAGGTTTCACATTTCCTTCCTTTTCCCATCATTTCCCATCATTTTCCTCAAGTCTCAACATGACAGTAACTCCAGTGTCTTCTTTTGTCATTAATGTTTGACTGATTATGAAAGTGAACATCTATAAATCCTACATCCACACTGACAAGCATAATGAAGAGCTGGTTCCAGGAGGATAAGTTACATCTATCATGATGAGGGAAGAACTCTATCATAATAGCAATTCAGGGTGTTTATTTACACATTTTAAAAGAATAGCTATACTTCCGGTAATCCTTTCTAATAACGTGTCCAAGGAGCTGTTTACACAAATCTCCCTTGATAAATTCAAGGCCTGGCTGCTCTTCTGGGATGGAGACATCAAAGAGAGAACAAGTACACATCAGACATAACGTGTCTCAGGTGCCTGAAAAGGAGTTCTTCAAAGTTGACGGCCGGGAGTAAGGAAGTGTAATTCCAAGGTGACCACAGGGGACCACAGGTCTGACTTCTTAGGAGCAGCTCACATGCAGTAGAGCAAGCCCAGAATCTGGAGACAGAAACCAGCATTTATATTCCACCTCTGTGGCTTACTGGATACATGACTGGAAAAAGTAAGGTTTCTAAGGCCTAATTTCTTCATCTGTAAAACAAGATATTAATAAATCTACCTTAAAAGGTATGTAAAAAAGAGTTGAAAAAGGCATGTCAACAAAAACTTGTGAACAAACCTTTGTAACTATTTACAGTAGCCCAAAGGTGGAAACAACCTGAAAGTTTATCAACCGCTGAATGGACAAACAAAATACAGTATTTCCATACAATGGAATATTACTCAGCCATAACAAGGAATGAAGCACTGATGCAGGCTATCATTTGGATGAACAATGAAATCATGTTAAGCAAAAGACATCAAACAAAAAAGGCCACATACTGTATGATTCCATTTATACAAAGTGACCCAGATAGGTGAATCCAGGGACCAAAAGCAGATCAATGGTTGCCAGGGCCTGGGAATAGGGAGGAATGAGGAGTGACTTCTTAATGAGTACTGGGTTTCCCTTTGGAATGATGAAAATGTTCTGGAACTAGATAGTGGCAATGGTTGCACAATATTGAATGTTTTAAATGCCACTGAATTATACACTATAAAATGGTGAATTTTATGTCATGGGTATTTTAACACAACAACAAAGTAAAGTATGTAAAGCACACATGCCCCCCACCCATGTCATTAGACTGAAAGTAAACCAGCTGCAGCCTGGAACAGGTTGTCCCAACCACTCCATCACAAACCGAGATTCCCATTAAAAAGTCAGTATAAGAGAAAGGACGATAGGGATTCTGAATTATTTGCTTTGGGTGGGATTGGGGCACATGTATTTTGCAAAATCTCCCTGGTGATTCTTCATGTATGCTCCTAGTTAGGAACTTCTTTACTTCCTACAAATAGGCTCTGGCCCAAAACTTTGCTTCACACTGAGAGTCCTGTTTATCACCTGAGTTCATCCACAGTGAAGTTCTCTGCACCAAACACATGTAACTCACAAGACATTCTCTTCAGGGACACTTTCAGAAAGACAGATAAACCCCCTTGGTGGCCCAATTAAATGGAGCTACCTATTTTGAGTGGACTGAATTGCAATCAAAACTCGATCCTTGGCTTTTATCACTGTGAGAAACCACCATTAAAACAAAACAAAACAAAACAAAAACCTTCTAATTATTTTGCAAAATTGCTGTTGAGTGCTTTGTATAGTGAATTGAAGAGTTTCCCCCAAAAATGGTATATCCAAGTCCTATCCCTGGCACCTGTGAATGTGACTTCACTTGGAAATAGGGTCTTTGCAGATGTAATTAAGGTAAGGGTTTCGAGATGAGATCATCCTGGATGAGTACTGTCCTTACAATAGAAAGGAGAGGGAGTCTGGAGGCACAGGGAGAAGCCCATGGAAGACAGAAGCAGAGATTGGAGTGGTGCATCCAAGGAACGCCAAGGATTGGCAGTAGCCACCAGTTGCTAGAAGAGAGGATTCTCCTGCAGACCCTCCAGAAGGCGCCAACCCTGTCAACACCCTGATTTTGGACTTCTAGCCTCCAGAACTGTGAGAAAATAAATTTCTGTTGTTTTAAGCCACAAATTTGCATGAATTTGTTACAGCAGTCCCAGAACACTAAGACACTTGGTATCTTATATCACACTTTATGTCAGAGATTAGACAACAAATTTCCTTCTCGAATTCCGTCCAAGGAAGCAGTGTGTCTCTCCAGATGAATATAGATGCTCACCCTCACCCAGCAAGGAGATAGAGAGTTGCGTCCTGCCGTGTTTTGCATTCCTCTCTTCAGAGAGCTCAGATGGAGGTTAGGGCTCAAGCTGCGTGGTTACCCAGCTTGACTCTTGTAAACACGTCCTTGCTTTTCGATATCTGTTTTCTCTTTCATTTTCAATCTCATTGTGAATTTGCTTATTCTGTATAGGTGTAGTTTTATTATAAATCCCCTAAAATCCCTTTTGAAAAGAAATGACCGTAAGATAAGTAATAACAGTGCGGCTAAGAGAGTGGGCTCAAGAACCAAACTTCCTAGGTTTGAATCCCAGCTCTATAATTTAGGAGCCATGTGACTGTGTGGGCACTCCATACCTCTACTTCCTCGGTGTGAAGAGGGAATAACATTAGTATGTGCCCTAGAGGGCTGCTATAAGATTAAACGAGTTAATACATATATGAGAAGTACTTAGGACAACACTTGACAAGATGAAAAGTATTCATTCAGTAAATGTTAGCTATTACTCTTATTTGTCCATATTATTGCCTTAGTTAAAATGCTCTACTGATGCTTCATTTCTAGCAGGATGGAGTTCAAGCAGCCGAGCAACCAGCTTCATAGGGGTGCAGCTTATCTCCTGCCAAGGGGGTCCTGCCGGACCCTCCAGCAACACTGACCACATCCACACACTTGGCTGTCTGCTTTGCTAGGGATGCCTTGACTAATACCTACTCATCCTTCCAGACTCAGTCTGGGTCACCTTCTCCATGAGCCCAGTCCTGGCTTCCCCACCTGTGGTAGGTGGTCCTCACCCAACCCCCTCAGCAGGCCTGCCTCCATCTCCAGCCCACCACAACCTGTTAGAGGGACTTGCGCTTTGTCTCTCTCGTCTGGGATGTGTCTGAGTCTCCTGATTTCTGTTATCTCTGTGGGGGGACGATGAAAGCTCTGAAGCCCTGTGAAAGATTGAACTGTGAGGCTGTGGTGAGGGAGGGACTTGTGTGAAGTCTGTATACTGATCAGATCAACCAGGATGTCCCCAGAAGGGCTGGTAGCACCTGGCAAGCCAAAGCTCTCCACGTCCCACAAACCACGGAACTGCTAATGCTTGGGATAAAAGTTCCATTAAGGCCTTTGACCCCCAGGGTTGTTGTTATTCAGTTAGCTAAATATCATTCTGCATTTAGCACCACTAACCCCTGCTTTTGAGGAAGTTAAAGAATAACAACCTTTGAGAGATATAGATTTTCCAGATGGCTTTGTTTAATCACGTTTGGAATTGTGATATTAAATTCGCTGAGAGGTTTTTCCTTGTGCCCTTTATTTTTTCCAGCTTATTGAGGTATCGTTGACAAATAAAATTGTAAGATATTTAAAGTGTATGTTGTAGAAATTTATTTATTTGTTTTTTAAAGATTTTATTTATTTATTTGACAGAGAGAGACACAGCGAGAGCAGGAACACAAGCAGGGGGTGAGGGAGAGGGAGAAGCAGGCTTCCTGTGGATCAGGGAGCCCAATGCGGGGCTCGATCCCAGAACCCTGGGCTCATGACCTGAGCCAAAGGCAGACGCTTAATGACTGAGCCACCCAGGTGCCCCTGTTGTGGAGATTTAATGTACATATATATAGTGAAAAGATTCCCACCATTTGGTTAATTAACATATCAGCACTTTATTTATTTATTTATTTAGAGAACATTTATGTTCTACTCTCTTAACAAATTTGTTATGTAATACAGCATTATCAACTATAGTCACCCTGTTTTATACTGGATCCTCAGAACTTATTCATCTGAAAGTTGAAAGTTTGTACCTTTTAAAGAACCTCTCCCTAACTTCCTACTCCCCAGCCCCTGGCAACCATTTTTCCACTCCCGGTTTCTATGAGTTTGATTTTTTTTTGTTAGATTCCCCATATAAGTGATTCCATACAGTATTTGTCTTTCTTTGTTTGACTTTACTCGGCATAATGCCCTCAAGATCCATCTGCATTGTTGCACATGGCAGGATTTCCTTCTTTCTCATGGCTGAATAATATTCCTCATGTTCTTTTTGAAGACCTCAGATCTGGGGCTTGATGTGATGCGTGTGTATGTGTATGTGTGTGTGTAAGAGAGATACAGAGTGACAGAGAGGGAAAATTGGCCAAACATTCTCCTGTGGTGTCATGGAAACATCCCCATTTGAGAATCCAAAGACATCAAACTTCAGGGGAAAAAACCTATACATGGACCCATGTTTAGCTGGCCCTGCGTCCCTTCCTTACACACAGCCCAGCTCTCTGGCTTCTTCCCACAAAGTCCAAGGCCTTCTCTCTCGGGTCTCCTCATTCCTACCAAGAGCAGGATACATGAGCTTGAGGCCTCCAGACCTGGAGTGCACCTGCTGGAACAGGAGCCTCAACCTGCATGGGGAGAGATACAGAGCAACCAGGCTACAGTTTTCCAAACAACAAGGGACTTCCTGCATTCCCTCCCAAGGCTGCACCATTTTTTTAAAAGATTTATTTTTTTTAATTGTTATTTTTTTAAAACTTTTTATTTATTTATTCATGAGAGACAGAGAGAGAGAGAGAGAGAAGCAGAGGGAGAAGCAGGCTCCCAAGGAGCAGGGAGCCCAATGCGGGACTCAATCCCAGGACCCTGGGATCATGACCTGAGCTGAAGGCAGATGCTTAACCATCTGAGCCACCCAAGCACCCTAAAAGATTTATTTATTTATTTGATAGAGAGAGTGCGTGTAGGCACATGAGCACAATTGGGGGGGCAGAGGGAGATAATCTCAAGCAGACTGTCCGTTGAGTGGGGAACCTGAAGTGGGGCTCAATCCCACAACTCATGAGATCATGCCCTGAACCAAAACCAAGAGTCAGACACTCAACCAATTGAGCCACTCAGGTGCCCTAAGGCTGCACCTTTTAACACCTTCCTCCATTCAAGGAAGCCCTTGGTGCTCACTATGCCCAGCATTCATATGCAGAAAATTAAGTGTTCGTGAGTGAATGGAAAGGGAACACAAGATGATTTCTCTCAAGATAGCCTGTAGCCATCAGCCAGGATGTAAACAAAATGGACAGAATAGATCCTGGAGTTAGGCAGACCTGTATTAGGTCTGGGGTGAGAAAAGGAAGGAAAATGGGAACCTGCTACTTCCAGGCTTGATTTTAAAGGCCTGTGGATGGGTAGCTCATGCTTGGCTCTCCTCCCTGCATTGAAGGCTGACACAGTGCACTTTCCTGCACACAGAAATCCTGGCATTATAGGTATCAGCCTATACCCTATCTCCACTCGGCCTTTCAATTGCAACCTGCCAGGAGGGAAGGGGTGGAAAGCTTAGTACTCCTTTGAGATCCTCTGGCATTGTCTCATCATTCAGCAGGTAGGAAAATGGGACTCAATGGTGCTTACACCAAGATTAGGCTTATCTTGAACCTGAGTTGCAAGTGAATGCATCCCTGGCTTTTTAAAGCAGGACTCAGATCATTTACAGAGAGACCACAGATAAGTCAAGTGCAACCCAGGAGGCAAGGCATGAAGTCAAATTCAGTTCAAGTGCAGGATAAGGGGTGCCAAGTGAAGCAACCATTGGCCTGAATTGTGTTCTAGAGCTAAGGTGAGACATTACCAGCAGCAAATAGGTGACAGTCAGTCAATCAACGGACAATTATTGAGCACCTAGTAAGTGTCCTGCACCCTTCTAGTTACTGAGGACAGAGAAGGAGCCTCTATTCCCTGAAAACGCTGGTGGGCCAACCCAAGTTAAAAGGTGCACTGTGGTGAGGTGAGGAGCTTGGGCTCAGACTGAGTTTGACTCCTTTCAGCCTCTTACATTTGTGACCTTGGGCAAGCCATGCAGTCTCTGTGCCTCAGTTTCCTCATCTGCAAAGTGGAGGTAATAAAAGTAACAGCCCCAGAGAGCCCCTGTGAAGGTGAAATCAGTTAAGTAAGGCACCAAGCATGGTGAGAATTTAGTTATCATCTTCCTGGATGCTAATCTTATTAAAACGCTGGGAATAAGCAATGCTTGCACTGCAGAGCATTTTAGAGGCCACCCATGGGGTCTGACAGCTTGTGTCCCTTCAGTGGTGACAAATTGCTGCCTGGCTTCAAACAGGTCACTCATTGTTCTCAGCCTCCATTCCATTCCCCAGTCCGGGGATGGCAGAGGAGGGAGGATGCCAGTTTGCTCAAGAGGCATTGGCAGGTGATATGAGGTCATCTCCAGCAGAGTCATGGCAGGCGGCTCTGTGTTTGCCATGGAAAGAGATGGCAAGGCAGCCTGATCACAGAAGGGCACTCAAGGCTTCATCTGTGTGGGAGCTTGGGGCTCCCAGAGGTTGTGTGTGCCCTCATGAGCTGCCAGGAGGGTAGCATCTGGAATGTTATGGCATGATTTATTGAAAGCCATACTCAAGTTAAATCAAGAGTGAAAAGATTAATTACTGAACTCACAGTTTTTAAAAATATATAATTGGCTTATTTTGATGAAGTTAGGATAGGAGCAAGCAAGGAGATGATTGAGTGTCCTGCAAGTAAAATTCAGGAAGTCTTTCACTACTCTGGTTTGCCATCACCAGGACACAGTCTGAAATAATAGGAGTATCCAGCAAAAAAAAAAAAAGCCCTTGGCTGTGTTTAGAACACCTATACTGGGCGCCTGGGTGGCTCAGTTGGTTAAGCGACTGCCTTCAGCTCAGGTCATGATCCTGGAGTCCCGGGATCGAGTCCCACATTGGGCTCCCTGCTCCGCAGGGAGTCTGCTTCTCCCTCTGACCCTCTTCCCTCTCGTGCTCTCTCTCATTCTCTCTCTCTCAAATAAATAAATAAAATCTTAAAAAAAAAAAACTAAGGTTAGAACACCTATACTGTCCCAATATGGTAGACACAAATCAGTTGTGGATATGGAGCACTTGAAATGTGGCTAGTCCATGTGCTGTATGGGTACACCCTGGACTTCTCAGACTTAGCAGGGAAAAAAAGTGTAAATATATCATTAATAATTTTTATTGGTTACATATTGAAATATAATATTTTGGATATACTGGACTAAATAAAATATATTACCAAAATTAGTTCTGTTTCTTTTTGCTTTTTAAAATATGATTACTAGAAAATCTGCTGCTTCTGTCACTTGCCTGATATTTCTATTAGATGGTGATGTTTAGATAAGGGATGGTGGTCAGGGGTTCTGCTTTTTCCAGCAATGCTGGTTGATCCATAATTGATTCTTCTTATTCAAATAGCAAGAAGACTTTGAGATAGAGAAAACACTGGATAAAGAGACTACAGATCCAAATTATCATTTTACATCAGTCATCAATTTGCTGCATGGCCTTGATAATTACAATAATAGTAGCAAACCTTTCTACAATAGTTTTTATAGTTCAGGCAACATTCTAAGTATTTGACACATGTCAGTGTCTCACAACAATTCTATAAGATGGGAACTATTATTTGCTCTGATTTCTACATAGAGCCACTAAGGTGTGATGAGGTTAAGAAACAAACCCATATCTACAATAGTAATAGCCAAGATACGGAAGCAACCCAAGTGTCCGTCAAGAGACGAATGGGTAAAGAAGATGTCACACACACACACACACACACACACACACACACACACACTGGACTTTTACAGCCATAAAGAAGAATGAGGTGTCGCCATTTCTGACAATGTGGGTGGACCTAGAGGGTATTATGTCAAATGAAATAAGCCAGACAGAGAAAGAGAAATACTATATGATTTCCTTTATATGTGAATCTAAAAAACAGAACAAAGAAATAAACAATAAAAACATTAAAGATAGAAACAGATTTATAAATACGGAGAACAAACTAGTGGTTGCCAAAGGGAAGAGGGGTGAAGGAATGAGCAGAATGGGTGAAGGGGTGAAGATTAAGAGCTATGAACTTCCAATTAAAAATTAAATAAGTCACAGGGATGAAAAATAAAACATACAGAATATAGTCAATAATATTGTAATATACTTATCATGATGAATATTTCATAATTATTCAATCATTATATTGTACACCTGAAACTAATTTAATATTACATGTCAACAATAATAGAGAATTTTTTTTTAGAGAGAGAAAGTGCATGCACACACACAAGTGCAAGCATGAGCAGGGAGAGGCAGAGGAAGAGGGAGAGAGAGGCTCTTAAGTAGGCTCCATGCCCAGCACAGAGCCTGACATGGGGCTCAACCTGACCATACTGAAACCATAACCTGAGTTGAAGTCAAGACTTGGTCACTTAACCGACTTAGCCACCCAAGCTCCCCAAGAACAATATTTTTTAGTAAAAAAGAAACAAGTCCAGAGATCACAGATGAGAAGTGTGGAGCTGGGATTCAAACCTAGGAAGCTGTTTCCAAGGTCAGTGCTGTGAACCACCTCATTGCCTCTCAACTTATGCAGACTAGCTTGGGTTCAGTTTTGTTATCTACAAAATAGAGTTAATGACTCTGTTCTGTCTACCTTCCAGGACTGTGATGAGGACCAAAAAAAGACGTGGCTGACCATAGACTGATGGTACACATGTCAGATGGCAGAAGCTTTGGAAAGGCAATCACACTGAAAGAGCTCCCCATCTGTAAAGCTATTAAAATCCAGAGCCCGTTATTTCATACAGTGCCTTCCCAAATGCCCCCAAATGGAATTAATATTTTCCTCTTCTTGTGATCCATAGCATTCTGTGATACATCACAGTCCTTACAAATCTTGTCTTTCATTGCATGTATGCATCTATTTCCTTCCTCACAGTTCAGGCATCTTAAAGGCAGACTGTTTTGAAGATCAGTGTTTCTCAACTGAAGGTGATTTTGCCTCCAGGGACATTTGGCAACATCTGGAAACATCTTTGGTTGTCACAACTTGGCAGGGTGGGAGTGTTACTGACTTCTAGTGGGCAAAGGTCAAGGATGATGTTAAACATCCTACAATGCACAGGACAGCCCCCATGACAAAGGATTATCTAGTCAAAATGTCAATAGTGTCCATTGTGCCTCAGACATGCTTGAAACAATAGGTGCTCAATAAGTGATGAAATATTGATTGAGTAAATGAATAAGAAATATTATAATTACCTATTTGCCTTGGATATAATTTTCATTTAGTTACATTCAACAAACACATATTAAATACCCACAAGACATGCCAAGCACATACTATAGCTGGAAAAGGGGGATGCAAAAATCTGAAAGACAGAGGCTCCTGCCCTCAGGGTCTGGCCATCTCCTATGCAAGTCAGGGTCACAACAAGGAGCCTGTCAAAAATGTGGCAAAATGATGAGTGCCATAGTCTTCACTGGCTCTAGGCAGAAGCGCCACTCAGGAGCTTTGTAAAAGGACAGATGGCCTGACCAGTCTGGATGGAACTAATATTTTTTTTCTCAATTTTTTATTTTGAAAAATTTCAAACCCCAAAAAGGTAAGATAACAGTACAAGAAAGGCTTAATTATACACATTTTGATAGATAGAGATAGATGATGATTATAGATAGAAGACAGATAGATGATAGATAGATAGATAGATAGATAGATAGATAGATAGATAGATAGATAGATGAGAGATAGATGATAGACGATAGAGAAATATAAACACACACACACACACACACACACACACACCCCATTTCTGAACCATTGGGAAATAAGATGCAGACATTATGACCTCAGCTAAAAGTATCAGCATGCATTGGACAGACCTAGTAATTTAATAGGTCTGGAGTGGGGCCCTGGCCTTGGACATACAGCCCAAGTTTTTCCAAAGTTCTCAGAGAAGCCATGAAATAGAGGGGTTATGGGGACCAGGCCACTCTTGGGAAAGAGGAAATGTTTCTAGAGGAGGCAAACTGAGTTTTGAAAGTAAGAGTCATCCAAGTAAATAAGACAGAGAGGGAAGTTCTAAGCAAAGGAAATAATGTGAACACAACTTCAGGGGCTAGACATACTATGGCATGTTTTAATATTCCTAGAACACAAACACACAAGGTGAGGCTGAAAAGGAGGGAAAGACCAGTCACTAAGGCTCATATGCCACTATGAGGTGCCATGAGGAGCCACTGAGCATTTGGGGCAGAGGAGGGATGTGGTCAGATCTGGCTGCCAGGTGAAGAGGTTGAAGGAGGCAATGATGGAGGAGGGGACAGCAGCTGAGCTATTGCATTAGTCCTAGAGAGAGACATGGGAGTCTGAGCAAGGGCAGTGGTAGATTTGCAGAGGGAGGAGGGAAGAATTCAAGGGGGATTTGTTTAGGAGGTAATCAGAACCACTTGGTTCCTGATTCCCTTCTCCCCACTCTGGGATGGAGTAGTCCCATCTGCAAGCTTACTTCTCTAAGTCTTTAGAGCTCATCATGAACCAAGACAGGGTGATACGAGAAGCTTCTGCTCAAAATCAAATCACTCTTGGTACGGTCTTAATTCTGACAGATGAACTCTATCCTGTCTCCATGAGAGTCCTCAGTCTTAGAATCTGTGTTCTTGCCTTGTTCCTGTGCTCATGCCTACATCTGTGTCTCAACAACCTGCCCAAGCCTTCCAAGATGGGAGTCCTCACAGTCCTCCTCCCTTTATCAAAGATCCCCAAAGACTTTGCCTGGATCTCTGAGTTCCACTTGCTCCCCAACTAACCACTGCACTTTCTATGCACTGCTGGGCCCCTCACACGTGTCAGCTGTGCTACTGTTGCTATGCCTTTCAGATACCTTGCTGTACCCACCATGATGGACATTCCACGGCCCCATCCACTCACCACCCTATCTAGTGTCTGGGTCTGCTTCCAGGACCCCTTCCATCTCAGTTACCACAGTCCTGGTATATTTACCCATTTCTATTTTCCATTTCCTCATCTGCACATGGCCAGGAGGCTTGCTTGAGTGATCCTAGGGCATCTCGGGGGTCAAATGTCTTGTCAGTATCTTGTCTGATTCTCAAATGTGATTGATGATAACAGCACCAGAGCACATGCAGAAAGCCCATACCTTGGCTGTGGCTATCTTCAGACTTAGCCTAGCAGCCACATAATTTCAATATTCAGTGAGGGCAAAGCCATCAGAAAGGCTTGTTTTTAGTCATTATACCAACAAAATATGCATTGCTTGGTTGATTGCACTGTTAAATCATCTTATGCTAAATATCTCATTAATATCCTTCTACCGCCCTAGTATTCTAGTGATACTTCACTCTGTTCATCTTAAGTATATTTATCCCTTTCGTTTCCCTCAATCTAGTAAGTCAAGGCAAAATGCCTCCATGTCCCCTCTGATTTCAAGAGAGTCTACCAAAGCAGCTACCTTTAAAGAGGCCAAAAGAGAAGAGAGACTTGAGGACAAATGACATCAGTCTTGGGCCTTGGACTTGTCTCTTCAAGTTCTGCTCTGCTGGCTGTGCACAGAATGAATTTTGGCTCCCAGGTGGTGGTGGCCTAGACCCAGGGACACTATTTCTGTGGGCAGATCGCAAGAGTCTTTCTTGCCAAATTCCTCCCAGGTGGGAGGTGCTGAATGCCGGGAGCTCCCAAGGTGGAAAGGATCTGCAAGTCACTGAGGCCAACCCTCCTATTTTACACATTAAAAAAAAATGAAGCCCAGAAATAGCAAGTGCCTTCCCTGAGTTCACACATCTAATTAGTATGTGTTTGTCTGCTGTCTCTACTTGTTGTCTGGCCCTGAAATTCCACTTCATGTACTGCCAACCACAGCTGTGCTCACACACAGGTACGGTGGTGTATAAGCAGGTACAGTGGTGTATTCACTGCAGCCTGCAACACAGAAAAGATGGGGAACAGCCTCCGTGTCCACCATGGAGAACTAAATGTCCAGTGAAATACTAAGCCCCCGAAAGAAAGAAGGAGGCAGTTGTCTATGTGCTCATGTGGAAAGGCGCCTGAAATATGTCAGAGGAACACACGAGGTGCTGAACTGTATGTATGTTGTGTTACTACTTGCATGAAAATGGAAGAAGAGTATTAATTTAGATGCACAAGTGCTTATCTGTCTGGGAGATAACACCATGACCTTGTTTGCCTATAAAGAGGGAAACTGCATGGCTGGGGATGGGAGACACTGTAAAAATTTAAAAATGTTGAACTATATTATTATATATTCAAAACCTTAAATGAACATATTGGCCACATATCAGACTGGAGGCCAGTAACTTGCCCAAGGTGATACACCGGCTAAATGGCAGAGCTGCTGCTGGGACTTAGGCCTCCTTATTCTTGACCTGCACACACAAAAGTTTCCCAAAACACTTCTTAAAGTCTAGAAAGAGAAAAGTGGTCAATTCAGAAGAGGAGGGGGAAAAAGTTTAATGAGGGGAGGGGTTCTAATGGGATGAGATGGAGGGAGAAGACAAAGGAGGCAGGCCGGAAGGAGAGCAGAAGTGGAGGATGGGGGGTGGGAGTCCCGCGAGAGCTGAGGGTGGATGTGGAGCCAGCACCCCTCCTAGACTGGAGATGACTGGGGTTCAACAGCTGCTGTAGCCAAGGCTCAGGGGCAACAGCAAGGGTGTTAGAAAGGGACAGACTCGGGGAGCTGCTGCCATGACCTCTGTAGAAGGGTCATCAAACACACCAGACCACGTCCAGGCCCAAAAACCAACTCCACACACCACCTATGCTCCTTGAGCACAGACTCACCCCAACTCCAACCCCACAGCATAAACCCTTCCAGGACAACCCCACCTCACCATGCTGTGTGAGCTCCCCCAGCACCACAGCCTCACCCAAGACGGCTGTGCACCAATCTCTCCAGCCTCCGGACAGAACAGCACCCTCCATGTGGCACTTGTTTCTCCACTGGAGGCCTGACAGAACCTGCTGAAGGTGCTGATGGGGGCCAACCTGGGGCTGCGGCCAATTTGGCCCTGGGCAGGGGTTACAGCCAACTCCACGATTCACTCTTACATTTTCTAAATGTGCCCCTTCCAGGAAGAGGACAGCTCTATCAGAGCCCCATTTTAAATACTCTCCCTCCTCAGCTCTGCCCTTCCCAGGGGCAGGGGAGAAGAGGTGTGGGTGAGTCAGGCCTCGTGCCGTTTTCACTGTCTCATAATGGGGAATAAAGGTATGGTTCAGGAAAATCTAAAGTCTTCACTCTACAACCTTTGGGGTCATGGCTCCTTTGTTCAGTCTTTTCTTTTTTTCACATGTAAAGCACAAAAGCAACTTTCTGATACTGTTTAGATAAGCTGATGCAAACGCAACAAGAAACTTAGAGAAGACCTCTGCAGCCCCCATGGCCCAGTTCCTATCTTGTGCTCAGTTGAGACTAGGGGTTGCAGGGGAACCCTGGTGGTCGGCTGTGTGGCTGCCTTGAAGTCTCACCGCAGCCTGGCTCTTATAGGCCTGGGTGCTCCACCTCCAGCCAAAACTGCATCGGAGGTGCTGAGGCATTGCTCTTGTTGTTGGCAACAAGGCCCCTCACCCTGGAGGGGAAACAAATCCTAGAGATTTCAAATGGCTTGCCTTAGTCAATATATTGTTAGGTAGGTGGGGGAAAGGCATCAAAAATGGTGCCCATCTGACATAGGAAATCCCTATGTTCAGAGAGATGACACAGTGAAACTTGAATGAATAAGTCCTCGGGAGCAAAGAGCCTTTTACTACATCAGCTGAGCACAAAATGGAGTTCGGTCTTCCAGCCCCTTCCACTCCAAGTTGGCGTGCAGCTGCTGAAAGGGGGTAGGGGCGCGGTCTCAGCCCAGGTGTGGGCCTCTAGAAGGTGGACCAGTTATGTCTGAGATGGGGAGCTCACACAACCATCACCAATAGTGTCTCACAGGTCTTGGGAAGTGCATTCCCTCAGTCACAGCAGGGTGGGAAGGAGAGAAGGGGACCCATCACAAGGCTGTGGGCAGGGGATGCATATCTGGGTCTCATCACTGTACCTTTTCTATCTTCTTCTGATTGAAACACTTTTTCCTAATAGAGATGGTCACTGGGCTTTCCGAAAATTTTATTCATGAATAAATGTGGAAAAGAGCAGGAAGCATTGGCTGGTAATCAGATGCAGAGTAATTGTGAAATAGAGAAAATGACACCTAGCAATTTGCAAGCATGGCACAGGATGGTCTTACCTGTAATACTAACCCCATCCCCCACAACATCTCCACATTCTGCTTTTTACCCCATCCTATAACAAAGGCCATTCTTGCTCCACCATTTTTCGAGCCTTGATTGAGCCCTAAATTGTCAGTACCTGGTCCAATACTGGTCCTGGGAGAGTGGACTGGTATTATTGGGTTCTTCACACTATAGTTCAAGCCCAAAGGCCAGACTAGTTCCAGGAAAACTCTCTAAGGGTCGGCTTCTCTGCCTCCATCAACCACCCATGTGCTCCAAGCTCAGCCACTTCCCCCAGGAAAATCTTCGAAATCGTCTCCAATTCAGACCCACTGCTTGGATGTGGCCCACTGTATATCTGGCTTGGGCCATCATGGCACCTCAAGTGGCACTTATTTTCCATAGATTTTGGTGTCCAGATGATAGCCAGGCATTTCCACACCTCACTCAATGAAGCTAAAGGCTTTTTTTGTGAAAACATAAGAGCAACTAGATTCACTAAACTAAGATCAGATGACAGACTGACCCCTCTCTATGCCAGCTTGCTGATAGTCATCTTTTCTGAAACCAAGCCAAGACTTAAGCTCTTTAGGAGGAGTAAGCCTAAATCTAATTTAGCAGGGAGATAAGATGCCAGCTCTTCAACACCACATCTCCAAGTCCCTTATTTCCCTCTGCAGACATCTGTTGCTTTTGGCTTCCACATCATAATGGCATCCGTCAATAATAGCAGTGAAGTTACGCCTGGGACTCCAACATTGGACAGACTTGTGTTTATTCATTTCTTTTCCCTTCATTAGGAATGGGTTTGATTATAATTAGTGCACTCCATGGAGTGCTTTTGGGTTTCAGAATCTTTATATATCTTCAGTAAAAACATTTCCTTTTCATACCAAGATACTTGATAAATCAGTGTTTAGTGAACGTTGTACATTCAATCTCATAAATAAATAAATACAATGTGCACATAGATGTCTCGCCAAGTTCCTGACGCCTTCTCAGAGTGGGAACCTGCGGCTGGTGGATGGAGGGTAAGTGATGCCCTGGCCACTGCCCTTACTGCTGTTGGCTTGAGTCAGGCCCTGTGCCGTTTGGTTATGGTTTAGTAAAGCACCTCTGACCTTGGACTCATGTTCTCCCAGAGCAGCAGGAAAGCATTGCCAGCCTTCAGTTAAGGAGCTTTTCCCTGATGTGCGCAGTTAATCAACAGGCCATGCAAATTAGATGGTAATTAATTTCTGGCAGCAAGAATGTGTCCATCGAAACTGCTGCTATAGCTGCATATGCTATGTGGTGACCATTTTTGTCTCCAGAGAAGCCCTTCATCTTTCTCCAAAGTTTGAGGGTGTTGGACTTGTATAAAGAAGGCAGGGTTTAGAGCCTTTGGAAATCCCAATCTTTTTATTCAGTCCCACAGGTGACCTAGCCCCAGAACAGAGGGTCAGTCTGGGACCGTATACTTTGGAGCCCCCTCAAGCCTGTGCACCTCCTGCCCTATCTAATGAGTCATCTCCCAACCCACCTGCAGTCAAGTTACATGTGGTTGCAAGATCAGTCTTCCTGAAGAACAGCTCAAATCATGTCACTTGCCTGCCAAAAACCCATGATGGCTTCCTGTTTGAACTTCAAAATGATGTCTAAACTCCTTTGTGATGAACTTACTTGAAACTCTGTGTGGTAAGAGAAATTTCTCATTTTCTGATGGTTGTAAAGCTGAAATTTACGCCTCAGATGGTGGCTGAGAGGTTTCCTCATTCCTGGCAGACCACTCTCCCAACATGTGTCCCACTACAGGCTGCTTTTTAAGGCAGGACGTGGCACCTTTAAGCCAGGATTGCTTCTTGTCTGTCAATTATCGCAGGCTGCTAGGACAGTCATTATTGTCAATTATGAAAATTTCATCTGACTTGGGTGTGAGAAAGGAAACTGATTGATGGTACCTATTCCTAGACTTTGCCATTCATAGTTATAGCCAAGAGAAATAAATGTGTGAGTGTGTGTTATACATGATCATAGACTGTACAGAGTCTTTTACATGTCTTCATTGCTAACAGTTTGCTAACCAGGGAACCCAAAAAAAGACATTAATTGCCCTCTAATTGCAAAAAAGGCTTATGGACTCAGGGTTAGAAACTAGAACCAGAAGGTCTCAGTACAGGCTGGGAATGCCTACTGGGAAGGGGCTGCAGGCAGGAGAGTTTAAAGGACCCGAGGTTAAGAAGGAGCAGAGCATCAAAGTCAGCCCCCTATCAGGAAGCTGAAGTCAGGGAAAAAAACAGGGACAAGGGGGGAGGTAAGTGCAAGCTGAGCAATTAAACGAACAGAGGCAGACAGAGGGAAGTCTGAAACTGAAGAAAGCCCAGACAGAAACCTCTTCTAGCCTCCTGCTGCAGAGGCCAGGCTTGCCAGGGTGAGCGCAGCCCCAGTCCAGACTCTGCAGTGCTGCTGTGTCTGGTCCCCACACCTGGTCTGGCCTGGGAGGGCCACCCAGCCCCTCATCAGTGGCAACCTTTCGCCCTCCACCATGCCCAGTTCTGTATGTTCAAAACCTCCCCACCTAGCTCACATGCACCTGCTTTCTCCATACAGGAAGAAACCTGCATTCCTCCTAATCTCATTTCTGTAAAGATTTCAGGCTCTGTCACTGAGTTCACCTTAACCAGAGGCTCTCAACTCCAGCAATACATTAGCATTACCCAATGAGTTTTTATAAATTACTGATGACTTCACCCCCAAAGATTCTGATTTTATGTGGTCTTGGGTGAAACCTTGCATGGATATTTTTTAGAAAGAAGCAGTCCAGGCGACTCTGATGTGCAGCCAGGGCTAAAGATGACTGACTTCCTCAGCCAGCAGAATCTTAGCCATAGAAGACACTCCTTGCACATTTAGAACAAGCAGAGTTTATGACACCCCCTCTCCCTGGCTGTTTGAAGGACATCAAGCACACCCCTGCCACAGGGCCTTTGCCCTCACTCTTCCCTCTGCTTGGAATGCCCTTCCACCACAATTTCATGGCTTGCTCCCTCACTTCATTCAGGACTGCTGAAGTGTCACTTCTTCAGAATGGCCCTACCTGATGCTCTTGGCTAAAAGAACAGCTCTATTACTCTCCACCCCTTTACCTTGCTTATTCATAGCATTTCTCTCTGCTGATATATATTAAATTTCTATTTATTTATGTATTTATTTAGAGAGAGAGAGAAATAGACGGGAGAGGAGCAGAGGGAGAGGGAGAAAGAGAATCCCAAACAGGTTCCCAGCACAGAGCCCAATGGGGGGGGGCTCAATCCCACATCCCTGATATCTTGACCTGAGCCAAAATCAAGAGTCAGACGCTTAACGGACTGACCCACCCAGGTGCTTCAATATACTAAATTTCTATTTAACTCTGTTTTTATTGTCTAATTCCCCCAGCAGAATAAGGGGCAGGAACATTTTCTCATCCACCATGGGTATCCCCAAAGCCTATGACAGCTTCTAGAATATAATAGAGTTTCCATAGATATTTGTTGTCTGAATAAGGAACTGATTTAACAGAGGAGGAATCTGGGGCTCAAAAAGAGGGAGTGACTTACAGCCATCAGGAAAGCTGCTAAATACCCCACAACACACAGGACACCCCCCCCACACACACACACAGCAAAGCCATGTCAGCAGAGCCGAGCTGAGGATGGCTGGGCTAGCGGCCAGGTGGGGAGGTTGGTAGTGAGGAAGAGACATCAGAGCTGGACCTAGAAAAGGTGGCAGATAGGGAGATGTGCAGGAGCTGGTGAGGCAGGACATTAAATGCCTGCTTCTGTCACTTCCCAGGGTGTGACCTCTGTAAGTCACGCCCTTGTTTTGAGACTAGAGCCTCCTATTGTGCCAACCAAAAATGTCTCCAGATATTGGCAAATGTTCTTCCCTGGAGGACAAGATTGTCCTGGTTGAGAACCACTGCAAATCTACCCTCTCCTCCCTCAGAACTTCAGCCTCACTTTGTGGGAACGCTTCTTAAAGATCTTGTTCCATTTTGGGGTCAAGAGCACTCTTTGAACTGGTGCATCTTCTCTCCTGCTGGACTGTGTGGCTTTTTTTTTTTTTTTTTTTTTGAGAGAAAGAGAGCATAAGTGAGCAGGGAGGGGTAGAGGGAAAGGGAGACGCTGACTCCCCGCTGAGCAGGGAGTGGGATGCGATGCCATGCTGGTCTCAATCCCAGGACCCTGAGATCAGGACCTGAGCTGAAGGCAGATGCTTAACCACCTGAGCCACCCAGGTGCCCCTGGACCCCTGGACCATGGGCTTTCCATTCACCGTCTCCCTGACTCCCCTGCACACACTCTCGCCTCTGCACTTCACAACAGGAACAAGGGGCATCCAGGGGAATCGGTTTCTAGAGCATCTGGCAACTTTGAAGACAAACTGACCTAACTTAGGGCCAAACAGAGATAAATCCAAAATCTGGAGATTCCAGCTATCACTGGCTGCCTTGTGGGTGTGATGATTATTAAGCCATTATGCTAAACTGGTTTGTAAATAGCTAATATAGCTCTGATACTATAGGGAAAGCTTGTGAAATAAAAGACCAACAACTCTCTATTAGTCACTGAGAGCATTTGATGAAAGCTGGGAAAGAAGCGCGGAGAGCAGAAAACCAAGTGACTTGATTGGCGGTTCAGACAACGATCTCTGAGGGGCACCAGGGAGGGCTCAGGACTGACTCATTTAGCATTTAAAGATGTTGCACTCTGTTCATTCAAAGGGAAAAAAAAAAAAAAACAACCTTTTTTTTGTTCAGTTTGGCTTTCTTTCTTCCTGGTTTAAGATTCAGCACATCACCCGGGTTGGTGGATTTCACTAAAATATTTTCCCCAAATGACCTACAGTTCCATTTTCTAATACACTACCACCCTCCCCCAGCCCAGAAGTCAGAGACTGATATTCTGTCATTTTCAACCACCAGCTGAAGCTTTCCTGTTCACTTTTGTAACACCACTGCTCATTACAGGTAAAAATAAAGGAAGTGATCACTGCACCGGTGGAAAATCAGCTGCAGCTCAAAGACAATATAACTCTAAGCTATAGAAGGGTTGGGAATCCACGGCTCGACTGAGCAAGTATAGGTCAGCAATTTCATGTTAAATTGCCTATTGCAAGGTGGGGCTGGAAGATACTGCAAAGCAAATTCAATTTACCTTGAAAATAGTGAGATGCAAAGCCTTGGAGATGGAAAATTTCTTTGAAATTAATTATCGCTGTTCAAATCCAGCCAATCTCTTTCAGCAGTAAGGACAGTCTGCGCCTAGAGATTTCATCTCTTTGAGTGCTGCTGGAAGCTTCTATTGGATCTTGATCTAAAATCAGCTTGAGTCTAGCATTAGAGAGGATAGCCCGTGCTGTATAAGGAGCTGCATAGTCAAAGGGTCAGAGCTTCAAATGCAGAGGGAAGAGAACAGTAGGAAGCAATAGCTGAACCAAGCAATCAAGTCTGATTTAGAGGCCTTAGTCTGGTCTAGTAACCTAGGTAACTGTCAATTCTTTGTGTGGAAGAGGAGAGATGAATGTCTCCTTCACTCACCATACCCAGCACACCCTCAGTCGTGGAACACATAAAAATCTAGCAGAGTGACACATCCTTTTTCTAAGGTGCAGTTCACAGCACCCTTACTTGGAGCATCCAGGCACAGAGGCAGAAGTTGTGAAGTGAATTAAAATCATCAGCAACAATTGGCAAGGAAACTTGAACAATAAAGGGGGTGGTAGGAGTGTACGCACACACCAAGGACTGGGGCTCGCATCCCACAAAGGAGAGGGTAGCTCATTTCCTTGCACGGATGGCTCCTTTAGATCTGATGTCATCATCCACTACAGATGGGAATGGTGAGCCCAGGTCTGCCAACTGTGCTGTTGGCCCTGCATCACGCAGGCCTCCAGTGAGCTGGGGGAGGGTGTCTGCGTGAAAACACAGCTGAAGGAACAGGTGAAAACAGCCACAAACACTAAACAACAGAGGAACGGTCATTGTTGGTTTGTGGTCTTTCTGTTGCTATGGGAACAGCCAAAGTAGTCAACATTTGGAAAGCACTTGGAGCCCCTCTTGTTACTGCTTTTGTGGCTGCAGCTGTAGGTACAGATGACTCATGGGGCTGCAGGCAAAGCTGTAACTCACATGATGGAGGGGACAAGAAAAAATGGATCTATCAGCAGATTTTCTTTTTTAGAAAGTGGAAGCTCGTATCCATACATTCAGCCTGAGGTGGCACCCGCCCACACTCTCCAGTATGAGCATTAAAAAGGGGCATCTCCAGGTGCCTGGCGGGCTCAGTAGGAAGAGCATGTGACTCTTGATCTCAGGGTCGTGAGTTCAAGACCCACGTTGGGTGTAGAGATTTTTTTTTTTTTAAGATTTTTATTTATTTATTTGACAGAGAAAGAGACAGCGAGAGAGGGAACACAAGCAGGGGGAGCGGGAGAGGGAGAAGCAGGCTTCCCTTGGAGCAGGGAGCCAGATGTGGGGCTCAATCCCAGGACCCTGGGATCATGACCTGAGCCGAAGGCAGACGCTTAGCGACTGAGCCACCCAGGTGTCCCAGGTGTAGAGATCACTTTAAAAAAAAAAAATCAATAAATAAACTGGAACACAGTTTCAGTTTCAGAACTCCCCGGCTGAAGGGATGAGAGTCACAGCGTCCTGAGACCCCTGGAAAGAAAGAGTTGGGTGGAGAAATTCACCTTCCAGGTGCTGTGACCTCGGGAAAGCAGCTAGTAGAAAGCATTCTCACAGGGAGGAAGTCAAGAGAATAAATACCCCAACCTCACTCGGCTCCCTCCAAACTTCTTCTGGGATTCACTGGCTGACCTGGAAAGCCAGAGGTGAAGAGAGTTCTTTGATGTGGCCTGTGCAGGTCAGCCAGCTGGGCAGAGAAGCCGGCAGAGGGTGGAGAGGACCTGGGAGCATACACAGGAGGTATCCACCCTCCAAGGCAGCACCACTGCAATCATTTATTTCCCATTCAAACATGTTCAGAGCTGTCTTCTAGGCACTGCACGGCATTCTGGGGACACCCACCATTTGACATGTCCATTCTGGGTCCCTAAACTCAAGCAGGTTTTTCCAGCAAGGGAGATAGCTTGCTTGCTTGTTTCCTTCCTTCCTTCCTTTCTTCTTTCTTTCTTTTGCCTGTGAATCAGAATAGATCTAACAATCTTGGGAAATTGGAATTCTTTTCTCTTTATTTCCAGCCATGTGGCTTAAGCTTCCAGTTTGGGTGACTAGAGGGAGCTGATGTTATCTTGAAGGCCCCTGACACCTTGCATTTTATGAGTTTGTCTGCTCTCTAAAATATCAACCAGAAAAATATTAAAGTTTACCAATGTGGCAACAGACCCAGAGGGACAATGTGTTGAGATCATTTTTGATATGTGTTTAAAAACATGAAAAGCATAGCTGACCACAAAAGGGGGGAAAGGCAGTGTGAGTTTTTTTTCTCCTTTCAATGTAAGCAGGGTGGTATAGGTTTGTTTTCTATGGACAGTGCTGATTCACCAGGATTTAAGGATTACTAATGAGTATTTTCCCTTCTCGTTAACAAGTGGAATATATTAAGAAACTACTCAGCCACTCTGTGTGGCTTTTAATAGAAACCTACTTCTCTGTGTGGATGAGTAGAATTTGTTTTTCATTGCATATGGGGGCTGCTTGCCCTTTTCAGCTTCACAGGGCCTGAAATGTAGTCGACATATTTCCGCTTTTCACATTGAACAATCCATGCAATCTGTTTAAACAGAATAACCAAATTGTCTGACGTTTCTTAGAATCCAGAATTCCTTGCCTTAGAATTCTCTTCTCTACCTCCCCTCACTCCATTCCTCCTGCCCCACCTTCTGAGCACCTTTTAGATAAGATGCAGCAGGAGATGACATATTTATGAACCCAACATCTAGTATCTATTTCAAAATATGCAATATACCATAGACTGGAAGGAATTATTAGCCCAAATGTGACGGGCAAAGACCTGTTATCTTCTCATATTCAAACACTGATAAAAATCAATAACAACCTAACACCAATAAGTAAATGGACAAAGGACATAACTAGACAAGGCATTCAGAAATCACATATACTGAAATGAGGAATTTAGCAAATATTTTTAATGATAATGCTTGACATCATAAAGCAATAGTTAATTGGGCTAACCCTGTGTCTATTTGGCTTTCTATTTCTGGAGTTTCATGTTAAGGGAATAATCTATCAAAAAAGCTATCTGCCATAAGATGTTTATATATCATATAATACTGTTACATACTGTAGCAAAAAATGGAATTATTCTAAATGCCCAACATCCACAAAACATTCAGTTAATTGTAGTATATCCATTTGCCTGAATATTCTGTGTCCATTAGAAATGCTAATGATATAACAACCAAAAAAAAGAAAACTATGTATATACTAAATAATAATTTTAAAATATGCACAGTGGGGAAAAAAAAAACCTGGGAAGGAATACATTAAAATGCTAAGAGTGATCACATGCATGATATTTTTTCTTTTTCTTAAGTTCCAAAAACTTTTTAATAGAATAAAATTCAAATATGCATAAAATGCATAATTTACAAGGAAAATAAAATCCTACCCATGTCACATCAGGAGCAGTTTTCCATCAGCTTGAGTTCAAACAGCAGGAAAAATGGTGTCCTCTGTTGTGAGTCCTGGAGAGTGGGCCCATCTCCAATCACTGGGTAATTTTGGTCAAGCCCCTTATCGTTCTAATTTTGTTTTCAGAAACTAAGAGAGATGCACTGAATTATCTCTAAAGCCCCTTCTGGCCCCCAAATCTATCAATCTTGACATTCTAGAAGGAAGAGTATGTGCCTGAATTCACTGAAATCACAAACAGGCCTTGAGACACTTCCTCACATAAATCAGGTACAAAACGTCAGGCAGAGAAGGGATAGAATCAGAAAACAACGTGTGTTTGTTTCATCAGACACTTCTCAGAAAAGATTAAACAGTGTCTTTCCCACTGAATTCATCACAGTCTCTCCTTCTTGTTTTTAAATCCAGTCTTTATGGAAGAACAAGCTTTATCAATTATTCAGCACATGTCCATCTATTGTTATTCAGCCATGTGGAGATGGCACCTTTTATGTAGGATTTGGGTTTCCATATGCCAATACAAAGCCTATGTCTCTAATTTATAGGTCCTTCTGCCCTTTTTTATATGGTTGTACACAATAGAGCATACTCGGAGCTTCTACAGAGTGTCTCAAGCTGAAGGTGACCCTGGATCACAGAATCTACCAATTCTTCAGAGGCGCAAGTGCGGCATTAGTAGGGGATTTCTTAGTGTGCATCAGGACCTGGAAAACTCTCCATTTTTTCCCCAATGATAGAGGTTTTAAACATTGGATTGGTCTTTTCTTAGGGGCCAAAGGAAGCCAGTCATCTCTTGGACTGAATGAATATCATCAGGCTGCTGACTACTCCCAAATTGATCTCAGAATCATGCCCAGCTGGACAACTCCACTTGGATGCCTCATAAGGCATTTCCCACTTAAATATCCAAAGAGAATTCTTGATTCCTGCTTTCCACTTCTATATTTGGTGCTCCCACAAACCCTGGAGTCATTATTGGCGTCTTCCTTCTCCCTCGTCCTTTGCAATCATTTCAGCTGAGGTTCCAGCCATTGTTACCTCTCATGGGGGTGACACCAATAACTTCTTAATTCCTCTCTCTACTTCCACTTCTGACTCCCTTCCAAACTAGTTTCCACATAGCAGCCAAAAGTTCTTTTCAAAACATGGTCTGAATTATGCCATCCACCTACTTAAGACTTAATCCCTGTCTTCCCATTGTTCTTAGAATGAAATCTAGGCTCATGCCACTGGGTCCTGGGGGCTTCAGGACAGTGCACTGCAGTCCCACTGGCCAAGTTAGCTTGCCAAGTGTGTGATCATGCCTTAGAGCCTTTGCCCCCTCTGTTCCCTCTTTCCCCTGCTCTTTGTGTGGCTGACTCTTCTTCTTCAGGTTTCAGTGTCAATGTGACTTCTGCAGAGAGGTCTTCTCTGATCACCCATCCAAAGGATGCCCCACCTTCATTTTTGTCTGTGACAGTGCCCTGTTTGTTCTCTCTGAGCACTTTCTAAAACTTGTAATTATTTTATCATGTCCTTGGTTACTGTTCTTTATCTGATCTAGATCATCAACTTTAGAGAATTAGAGGTTCTCTTCTTTTCTATGTATCCCACATCCAGCATATAACCGGTACTCAATAAATATCTGTTGATTAAGTTAACTAATAAAGAAGGCCATTAAGTATTCATATTTTATGGCTAGTTGCTAGGAAATCATTCTGATTAACCTAAGCTGATTGAGTCATGCTACGTCGCTCCCTCCACCTCAGCGCAAGTAGAGGTCCTGCTGCACAAAGGGAAAAAAGAATTTGCAGCCTTATTTCCTGAAACCAACTCTTAAAAGAATAGAAAGATCTATTCCTTTTTTAGGAGGGCATCTGAACAGTTTCCTTTTCTAGAGCCTCTCCCCTAGAAAGTTTTAGTTTCACAGGGTAAAGAGAATATTAATTCTAATTTATGTGAGCTGTTCTCCATTTTATAGTCAATTGCCTTGTAGCTCAATAACATTTATGTTTATCATTAATATGTGTCAGATTGATGTTCTTTTAAGTTTTATTTAATTACAGCTCCAGATAATACAGTTTTCCCTTTTCTTTAAATTAGAGGAAACAATACATCAACCGGATGGACTATTATGCAACCATATAAAATTATTATTATGTAAACATAGTAATAAGCAGCAGTATTTATGATTCATTTTAAAAGGTAAAGGCAGAATACATAATTGCTCTGATCTGTAATTAAAGCAATCAGAGTATGTATACAAATGAACAAGTGCTAATAGGAAACAGGAAAAAACACTTTGGTTTTCTAGTGTGCTGGATTTATGTATGTTCTTTTAAAAATTATTATTATTCCTTGATGCAATATTAATTGCACACTAGTCATAGGGAACATGGGTTATAAATACATTGCTGGTATATACCTGAAGTTATTGTACTGACTAGAAACACCTGGGGCTAGTCTGAGAAAGTCCCACTGTTACTATTCCTGCTTATTTGGACTGCCTAAAAAGTGTGCCCTTCTGTTTAATGTCTATGACTTTAGTGCCTGATTAAACCCTTCACTTAAATATTCCTATGAGAAAATGACACCAAGATGAGTCTCCTTAAAGTAATATTTCCTGTGTGTGCTCCATGAGGATATCTGTGTGAAAGTGTGTTGGTTAGGGTGGAGGAAGCAGGGAGGACAATGTATTTAAAATAAATGCAGTAAAATAAGTAACAAGGAATGAGACAGATTTGTATGTCCTATATGCAACAATTCCCAAGATTTATTACTAAGTTAATTTTCTTTAAAAAGTAGAAACATGTTGGGGTGCGTGGGGGACTCCATCAGTTAGGCATCAGACTCTTGGTTTTTACTCAAGTCATAATCTCAGGGTTGTGAGATTGAGCTCCCATCATGGTCCAGCTGAAGATTCTCTCTGTCCCTCTGCCCTTCCCCCACCCCCTCTCTCTCTCAAATAAATAAATAAATCTTAAAAAAAAATAAGATATGTCATGCTCACTTCAGCAGCACATATGCTAAAATTGGAACGATACAGAGAAGATTAGCATGGGCCCTGAGCAAGAATGACCCACAAATTCGTGAAGCGTTCCATATTTTTACTTTTAAATAAACATCTGACTATAAAAATACAGTAGAAACGTGTGCATTATACCATCGTTTGATAAAAACAAAATAAAACAAAAAAAATCAGAGGAGAATATATATTTATACTTGTATATTTATACCTATATCTGTATATAGAGATTTTCTTAAAGCATGTCTTTGCATAAATACATATGCCATATATCTATAATATAGATGTGTATATTCTATACACACACGTGCACACATGCTGTTAAGCAAAGATTTTTTTTTTTTTTTTTTTTTTTTTGTTAAGCAAAGATTTATCTGGAAAGACAGACAACACACTCATGGTAATAGCTGCCTCTAGGGAAGAGAACTGAGAGACCAAGGTGTGAGGGAGGTTCACCTTTCACCATATAAACTTTCATACTGTTTAAATACTTATCTTGGGCATCTATTAGCTATTCAAACAAACGATTAAGTCTTTGTTAATGAAGATAGAAAGCCATTTGCTGACAAACCAAAATAACCACCTGTGAAGCAAATTATGTTAAATATGTTTCATGGATGGATTTTTTAAAAATACATGAAGGATAAAAAGTAAAACAAATACAACTAGCATTATTAAGTGCTGCCTAAATTGTGTGCTGAGCATTGTGTGTGGCACAATGGCACAGATATGTCAGAGAAATGTAAGAGGTCACTATCTGTATTAGTTTGCTAGGGCCTCCATAAAAAAATACCACCAGCCAGGTGGCTCAAGCAATAGAAATTTATTTTCCCTGCAGTTCTGGAAGTCTGGAAGACCAAGGTGTTGGCAGGTTTGGTTTCCTCTGAGGCCTCTCTCTTAGTCTTGCAGAGAGCCGCCTTTTAGTTGTGTCCTCACATGGTCTTTTTTCCATATTGTTCATCCCTGGTGTCTCTTTGTGTGTCCTAATCTCCTCTTCTTATAAGGACACAGATTGGATGAGAGCCCAGCCTAACAGCCTCATTTTAACTGTAACACCTCTTTTAAAGGCCTTCCCTCCAAATACAGTCCCATTTTAAAGGTTTAAACATATGCATTTTGAGGGACACAATTTAGCCCACAATACTTGCCTTGAGAAGTTTTCACTTGAGTCGGTGAGCTTAGCCAGATATGCTTGAAGAAAAGAAAAGAAACAATGTTAAAGGCAGAACACAATTAAATGTCAAAATTAATACAGAAGCAAATGGGTGAGATTTTCTAGAGATTGCCAAGAACAATCTCCTATCTAAAAAAAAAAAAAAAGAGAGAGAGAGAGAGAGAAAAGAAAATCAGGAATCTATGAAGAAGAAAACAAGTTAATCCTTGCCACAGGTTACTGTGCCAGGCAGTGAGTCTGTCTGCACTGTTTGGGAAAACTATTAGTTCACTAAATTATAATGTGATACGCATATTTCCACACCATACCAAGGCAACTCATGAATTCAATCAGTCTAGTGGAAAAATATTATCCCTAATGCTATTTGAAGTTGTCTAGGCAAGAGAAAATTAGATTGTTGGAAAATTTTGTTACCAGTTAGTTTATGACAAGAACGGGTGAATGGGATTCATACATGTAAAAATACAAGAATTCCTCCATCCAAGAGAAGGCATTATAAATCATCCTTCTTAATCACTTCAGGCAGCAAATATTGAAGTGAGGGCCTCTATGAGAAGCCCAGGCCTTTTTAGGGCTTGTCATAGGTCAGAAAAGAAAACCACCACATCTGCCTGTTGGAGCATGTAATCTAGTCAACAGAAGCTTCCAGGTTGGTTAGGTGCTCTACCTGTTATTTTAACACCCTGATACATCTTCCTTACTTGCTTCTTCTTACCCAATTTCTCTCTCTTCTTTCTTTCCTCATTTTTTTTCTCATTCTCTTTACCTTGTCAATAGACAGAGCACATGATCCAGAATCACACCAAAGTTATGTACTCCCTAACCTCCCCGCTGCACACAATACAATGGTGAAAGTTGTATATGACCCACTATGTACAGGAGCTCCTAATCATATTCTGTTCAACTCACCCCTCAGGAACTGGGAGGGCTTGATCAGGCAATGTGGATGAAAGCATGCAGGAGCAGTGAAGCCCTTTTCAAAAGCTGGTATTACTACCATGGAGAAGTAGAATGAAGAACTGGAATAAAAGTCGGGCTATTGGAGCTGGTCAAGCGGCCCAGCCCGCTATAACCATCACTGATCTGGAAGGCTCCGGAGCTAAGAAGATGTCCTTGCTCCCCCCACTGTGAAATGAGGAGCCATGCAATGAGGGCAAGCCCCACCAGTAAATATATCAGGAGCAAATATACATATTGTGGGACAAAGGGAATTTTGGTATCTTCTTGCATTTTGAAAATCATTTATAAATCAGTATTGACTATTCGGTTTCCTTCAAAATGCCTGTCTTATGGGTATCTCAAGGGAATACATTGTAAAACAGAACAAATGATATTTTTGGTGCTCTGAATTCCAGGAGAAGGAAGAGACCCAATAAACTCAAGTGCCCATCAGCAACTCTATATGATTAATCATTTGGGGAAGATGATGTAGTGGCTCAAAGACAGCTTAAAAGCAGAACAACAGATGAAGTTGGTGGGCTGTAGCTTGACCACACAGATCTCCTTTTCCCTCCAAAATGGAAGCCATGGTCACCGCGTAACAGTGGACTCAGCCTGCACCACTCTCTGCCCCAGGCAGCCATGGCTATTCCCTGATTGCCTGGTTCCTGTGACAGATGTCAGAGGAGGTAACTCTTGGGACAATTCTCCAGGCCATTGACCTGGGCAACATAGAATCCTCGGGGGAATCCAAACTAAGAAAGTTGTCAACTATCATTTCCTCAGTTTAAAATTCTGGAGGAAAAACACCACGGATGTTTGGGGTTGGGGGAAAGCATCAGACCACTTTTTTGGATTAGCTGAGCTCCGTACACTGGCTTGTTTGTTTGTTTATCTGTTTGTTTCTCCCCACTAACCTGATATAAACAGTCAGTCTAAATAACAAAATTTCATTTTGCTTCAAGGCCAAGCCTGGTTTTCATTAGAACACCTATTTGTTTTGAATGAGAGGCCCTTGGATCTTCCCCTTTCCTACAGAAAAGTGTCCACATCCAATCTGGGATGAAGGACTTTCCAGTTATCTCAAGGGTGGGGAGGAAGCTGGGAGCAGAAACCTGTTACATCATACCAGTCAGTGCCTGTCTGTCCACCAGATCATACCAGTTCCTGCTAAGCTGAGCCAGAGAGCATCTGGAAGGGCAGCGTGGAACTCCTCGCTATCATCATTTGTCCTTTCCTCCCCCGCGTTAGTGCTTCCAAGAAGGGGGAGGCCAATATGAAACTGGGGAATCAGATCTGCTCTGTGCTTACAAATTATATTCATGCCTAGGTGGGCCTCTCCTGGGGATGGCTGTGCCTTCCTGAAACTTTGCCAAGCTTCCAATGGGAATTTGTAGAAGGAGGTTAAGGAGGGATGAGGAGGTGCTGCATTTGCACAGATGTGGAGCTTAAACCCCTGTGTCCTTCCTGCTGGGAGGTGGTGTGCTATGAGAGAAAAAGCATGGGCTTTGAAGTCAGACAAGTCTGGGTTCAAATCCTGTTTCAGTCACTGTGTTAATCAGCTCAGGCTAAGTTATGGTGAAGTAACAAACAAATCCAGACTGTTGGTGGCTTGCACTAACAAAAGTTTATTTCTCACTCATTCTACTTATCATTTGTAGGTCAGCTGCAGTTCTGTTTCTTGTTCTTCATCTCAAGACCCAGGCTGAGGAAGCAGCCTCTATCTGGGAAACTGACCTTGTGGAAGAAGGAGAGGATACAATGAAATCATATGCTGGCTTCTCAGGTTTCTGCTTTCATCCTTTCCATTCATATTTTACTGACCAAATTAGTCATACAGAGCAGGGATAGTTAGCCCATGCCCAACGAAGGATAGCAAATATATTGAATAATAATACAACTTTCCACAGCCACCTACTAACTGTGCGTCCTTTGGCAAATTTTTGTGAGGTGAAAACTTCAGATCGTTGTTAGAGGGTGAACCTGAAGATGATGACAGGAAGGTTAAATAAAATATGGATTTTAAAATTGAGTATAATATGGTAGGAACTAGACAAGTTAGTTCCCTCTCACAATTCATATACCAGACTTATCAAAGAAACTCTCATCCTTTCAGAATTAGCTTTTCTGATACTCTTCTATGCAGCTGTGCCAATGTTAATTAGTTCTCTTGATAAATACTTGCATTTTAATGATGGCCTTACATGCTATTTTAACTTCTTAACTCTAACGGCGGGAATTTCAGACACCAGAAGGTGTTGATATGCTTGACCACTTGCTTCCTTGCATCTCTGACCCTCTAAACTTTCCAGTTTGGACCACTTATCAGAATGCGAAGGAACTATAATGCATCATGCCATGTAAGAACATGAGAGTCGGGACAGCCTCATTTCAGTCCCCCAGGACTCTCAGAGGCTAAGATGGTTTCAATGACACCATGCAAAGAAGTATAGACATTGGAGGAGGAGTTACAGGGTTGCCAGGAAAGTCACTGGGCCAGGTGAAGTGATACCCTATTGGGAGAGGAGGGTGGAGATACAGACCACTGGCCAGGCCAAAGACACACAACTATCTCTCTCTGAGGGATCCTCAGTACCAACGGTGGGGCGGGGAGAGAATCAGACAAAGTTTGAGACCACCCTCAAAGAAATCTTGAATAGTTATCTATATAACACCACCCCATCAGCAAAGGCAACCAGCACCAAACAGAACCGGATCCAAACAGAGCTTGGCCAGGGACATTGTCCTGCCACATATATATGGTCAGACATATAATATGACCCCTGCCTACACCATCTCTCCTTCCAGCCCTCTACTACCCCAGAGGATGGAGCTCTAGAAAAGGAGGCAACAGGGTGTGTGCATCTCACCTCCTCTGCTTCCCCCATCCAGAGGTCATGCTCAGGCCTGTGCTGCAGGGAGGGGAGAGAGTGAGCTTTAACAGACTTTGAAATTGAACTGGACTCTTAATTAGCAAAAGTGACAAGAAAGTTATGGAATCGGCTGAAGATGCTGCAGCAGGAAACAGGAAATAGAGGACTTATCAGAGCGTAGTTTAATTGAAATTGGAAAAAATAAAGCTGTTATACTCCACTGAGTTAAATCTCCTCAATAAATTGTGAAACCTATTTCTGAATCATTACCTGATTGTATTTCCCTGATTAAAGACTAACTTTCTAATTCCAGAGGTGGAGTTAAAAGTGGGTTCTTCTTCCTTTAAATAGTAGCCATTAATTCAGGGAACATAGACTGGTAAGCCCAGATAAAACCTAACCAAGCTTTAATTCTGCCTTTCAGTCTGCCGTGTCCCAAAGGGATCCCAAAAGGAAGTGGGGCTCCCAACCAGAAAAGAGTGAAATTTTTTTTCTCATTTCAAGAGG
Source organism: Eumetopias jubatus (assembly GCF_037043125.1). Classification (NCBI taxonomy): domain Eukaryota; kingdom Metazoa; phylum Chordata; class Mammalia; order Carnivora; family Otariidae; genus Eumetopias; species Eumetopias jubatus. The sequence goes on from NW_028274807.1 coordinate 93,541,730, forward strand.
AATTTCACACTTACAGATGGTGAAGAAGGGATGGAGTGGTTCCAACTGCCTGTGGGTTCCTAAGAAAACTAGGTCTGCTTCCTCCAGTCAGGAGAAAGGACAGCATGGTAGTAGTTCTCAGAAGGTATACCATGGAAGCATGGACTGTGTGTCCCATTACCTGAGACCATCCTGGAGAGACTGGGTAAGCCCTGATTCTTAACAAGAGGGGTAATGCCATTTCTTCACTAATTAAGCTGGTGCATTCATACAGCAGATACATACTCAGCACCACGATAAGTCAGGCATTCATCTGCTTCGCTGTTAGGATACGTCAGTGAACACACAAAAATATCCTTACCCCTATAGGGATCAGATTGCAATTTGGGGGAGAGAGATAATAAACAATGATCATATAATATATATTTTTGAATCAAGTGAGGAAGTGGGTTGTGCAGTTATCTGCATTCCTGCATTCAAACAACCAATTGACTCAGCATTGAAAGATTACCCTTTCCTCTGCTATTCTTTTCCAACAGGCCATATACCACATAAGCAACTTCGTAGAGTAGTGTCAAAAGGTTAGCCATCATTGCCTTGACCTTTGATGTCAAGAAGACTTAGAGTGAGCAGGTGCCCCTCCTTGTAAAGACTATCTGTGATACGAATGATGTACTCTTAGGCCAAGCAAAACAATTAGAAAACATCATTACTTTCATGCCATGCTCAGAGTACCTGCACTCTTTTTTATATCTGCAGATTATATTAACATTCAAGTTAGAAAAGAGCCTTTCAAAAAACATCCAGAGCCTGGCAATTTCTCACCAAATCTATCACTCTCACACTGATGTGACCATCATTTTTTAATCTAGTATATAACCAAAGTTACAAACCAAAACAATAATGAAAGAATATATTATTTAGAAAATGATATTGGGAAAAAATATCAATATGTCAAAAAAATTAAGGGAATCCCCATCTCTTACTATATATTTTAAAAAAACAGCCCTTCTTGTGATTAAATATCTAAATGTGAAAGTAAATATAAATGAATAAGGACAGATTTCAAATCCTGAGTTTGGAAATAGCACAAAGATATGTGCTACCATCCCTTCAATAGAATGTTGTACTAGAAGTCATAGCAATATGAGGTGGGAGGGAGTATGAGTTTAGAAAAGAAGAATGAAACTGTCATTATTTGCACATGACATGTAGTGTAGACAGTTAGTTCACAGACTATAAATACAAACTTTTATAAATAGTCATTTAATTTAGCAAAGTTACTGGATACCAAGTCAATATTTAAAAATCAATAGTATTTCCATATATAAACAAAAAAATAGAAAATAGTATCTTCATAACAGTATTAAAAATATCAATTCCTTGGGAATAGACTTAACAAAAGATGCACAAAATCTCTACCAGAAAACTCTAAAAAATTGCTGAGATAGATAAAAGAAACCTAAGTAAGTGAAAACCTCTAGCATTTTATAGATTAGAATATTTCACAAATAAGTTGATCCTCCCCAAAATTGACCTAAATATTCAACACAATCCAAGTTGAAATCTTAAGTAGGTTTTTCTATGGAAATGGACAAGATGATTCCAAAATTAATAAAGAAATGCAAAGGATCATGAATAGACAAAAATCTTAAATAATAAGGAAAAATGGAAGTACTTGAATAAATCCAAGACATATGAAGATATAATTTTAATAGAGAGCAGTGTTTATGTGGGGTTAGACAAATAGATCAATGAAATGAACAGTCTAGAAATAGAGCAACAACCACACGGATTTGTGAAGTGTTACCCAGGTGGTATTGCAGAGTAGTGGGAAAAGGCCATCTTTCAGTGCTGACTCAATTGGTTATTTGAGTGTTTTAAAAAAATTAAATGACCTCTCCTTCACTTTTCACAACGAATGCCAAATAGATTGAGGATCTATCTGTAGAAGATAAAACATTACAACTTTATGGTGATAATATAGACTCATGTCTTCATATTAGAGATAAAGATTAAACATATAAAAAACACTAAGAACAAAGGAAAAGACTGATAAATTGAAGTGTACAGTAAAGTCAAAAACTTCTGCTCATCAAAAGATACCATTAAGAGAATGAAAAAAGCAAGATATAAGTAGGAAAAGATATTTGTAATTCATGAAATGAAAATTTATAAAGAATTCCCATAAATCAATAAGAAGTAAGACAACTCAACAGAAAAATGAGCAAAATAGTTGAAGAGACAATTTACAAGAAAAGTTATCCAAACGGTCAATGAAATGAAAAGGAGTTCAATCTCATTAGAAATCAGGAAAATACAAATTAAAACTAAAATGAGATGTTGCTATACATTTCCTAGAATAGCTAAAATAAAAAAGACTGATAATACCTAGTGCTAACAAAAATGTAGAGTAACTGGAACTCTCATACACTGCTGGTGACAATGTAAATTGATACAACCACTTTAGAAAACTCTCTGGCATCATGTACCAAAGTTACATATATGCATCCTCTATGACCCAGCAGTTCACTCCAAAGTACATATCCATCAGAAATGCATACACATGTGTACCAAAAGTTATGTCCAAGAATATTTATGCAATATTATTTGTAACAGTCCCAAACTGAAATCAACACTGTCTATGAATATATCAACTGTGAGATATTGGGCCACTATCCAGAAATTAAAATGAATAACATACTGCTATGCTCAAAAATGAATCCCACAAATGCAATTCTAAGTGGAAGAAGCTAGATACTAAAGGATATATTCTATTTCTTTAAAGTTCACAGAGAAGAAAAATGCAAAGATGTTAGAAGTAGAAGTAATTTTAGTGTTGATTTAAAAAATATGTCCACAAATTTTTTTATGTTGCTCCCTTCAAGAAGTGGAGTTTAGTTACCTTTCCCTTAAGGGTGGGCTGGACTTAGAATACAGCTTCCAACAAATAGAATAAAGTGAAAATGACAGTGTGTGACTTCAGAGACTAGGTCAGAATAAAGCACTACAGATCTTCCACCCTCCCTCTCTTCTCCCCTTTACCACCTCCACTCTGGGAAAGCTAGCTAACACATTCTGAAGAGCTCCAGGGAAAGACCCACATGGTGAGAGAATGAGGCCTCTTACAATAGCCAAGAGGACTAAGGACCCCCGTAAAGTCAATGAATGAGACTTCTTGGAAGAAGATCCTCCAGTCTTAATAAAGCCTTTAGAAGACCATGGCCCTTGACCACATCTTGACTGCAATCTCATGAAAGTCTGAGCTCAAATCACCAAGCTAAGTGGCCTCTAGAGTTCTGACATTCAAAAAGTGTGGGATAATAAATGTTTATTATTTTAACTCACTAGATTTGGGATAATTTGTTATGCAGAAATAGATGACTAAGGCAGAAAAAAAGGTTAGTAAAGAGAAGAGAGCAAAAAGGAGACTTATATTCTTAATGTTCTATTTCTTGTCCTGAAAGTGAACACATAAGAGTGTTCACTTAGTAATAAACCATTACGCTGTACACTTAGATTTGTGCAAAATTTTACATCTATTATATTCCAGATATAGCCCAACCTGAAAATTTTGCTAAATTCAACCACATCATCTAAAAGGTTTTTGTTCTTTAAAGAGATACTAAAGACAAAATTAACAGATACCTGACTATCTAGGAAAAGAGGTTTATAATGTCCATGACTGACAAGATCTAAAATATATAAAGAATTCTGCCATGCAAAGAAAGGTAAGAAAACACTAAAGTGGTCAAATAATAAAAACAATTCATAGGAAACACAATTACTTAATAACCATGTAAAGAAATGTTCAACTTCACCAGTAAACAGAGAAATTCAAATAAAAAAATAGAAACATACCACTTTACATGCATCATATTGGCAAAAAATAGATAATTTCAAGTGCTGATGAGAATGTGTGAAAACAGAATCTCTCTTACACTGCTGGTGGAAAGACAAATTAGAATAGCCATTAAAGCAATCAATCCTACAAAGCATGCTTGTACTTGACAGCTCTGTCATTCTACTCCTGGACATATAACCTCAGAAACAAATGTACAGGGAAACATATAAATTAATATTAATTGGAGTGTGGTTTGAAACAGCAAAGAATAAGATTCAACACCACGGGATTTCATAAGTAAAATACGGTTGATATATTAAGAAGGAAACCTAGGCAGGTATCTGATAGAATGAACTAGGCCTGCGTATTGCAATAAGAACAAAGCTCAAAACATAGTTCTGAACTTTAAATTAAAGAACAAAATGATATTTCTGACAAAATGCCATTTCTGTACACTTAAAACACACAACAATACTACATATTTTATTTACATACATATGTGTAAATAGGCATATGAATAGTAAAATAGGCATTCATAAAATAAGCAAGAGTAGGTCCTTTGAGTGAAGGAGGAAAGACAGATTGGGTTTAAAGGGATATGGGAGAAAATATTGAAATAAAGTATAAATAAAGGAAGGATTTTCTATGAACCAATGATGATAATGAGGCATGAATTTAGGAGATAGTGAGGCATGAACTTAGGAGTACGTATGATGAACTAATTCTGTACTCCAGAATGAAGAAAAGGAAAGGAAATTCGTGAACAGTGGATAACCCATTAAACTACCCTGGATAGGAAATTTAGCTTCAAAGCTGTCAAGGCCTCATTCTTAACCGCACCAGCCTCTGCCATACACTTTACCATACAGCTCCTTTCTCAGCAAGAATAAAGGAGAAATGAAGGTACTCTGGGCCTACCTATAGTGAGACTGTATTGGCTCCTACAAAAAGATAATATCTTCTGCTTCTCTGCCCACACACCCACCTCCAAGAGAAAAAAAGAAAAGCCCTTACTGCAAATAGTAATATTTAAGTTTAATAACTACCATTTATGAGGCATCTACTGTTTATCAGGAACTTTGCTGGCACTTTACATGTGTTATGCCTATAAAGCCTTACTACAATTCAGTAAGTTAAGTTTCTTACCCCGTTTTATAGATTAGCAAGCCAATGCTTACTGAATTAACTTCTCCAAAGTCATATATCTGGCAAATAAATTAACTGAGCTTCCAGGCCTCTCTGGTTTCTACCACACTGTGCTGCATCCACACTCGTCTTTCAAAGAAAGATACAAGCCCTTTGGGACAGAAAAATCTAGACATCATATGACTAATGTATAGAAAAAAGCCCTATGTTTAAACATGTTTTAAGTGTGTCCCTGGAGGTGGTGCATTTGTAAATACAGTCTTGGCCACAACCCTGACAATAACTGCTGGGAAAGGTGGTCCAGGAACAGCTGCTGTACTATGTGTCCAGACACCCACACCCTGGCTGCCTACACATATGCATGGCATTTGTTGCATCAGAACATGGGGGCAGAGAGCATCTACACTCACTGTGCTTCCCCCACACTTGTGTGCTGAGCCTTTCTTGGAGCCAATGAATCACATAAGGAATTCAACAATACAGGACCGTGTTGTCTCTCAGTGATGACTGCTCATAAACACTTCCTCCTCTATTAGTCCAAATGGAATCCACCCACCCTTTGTCTAGCCTGTCCTCTAGATAAATATCTTCATTTCTACCCCTCTCCCCAATTTTAGAAACCAGTGCTGTTTTTACATACCCACACAGAAATATCTGTTCCAGCACCAAGGACTGCGACCCTTGGCTTCTTGGGTTTGTGGGTGGGAGACACTGCCATTCTAAGAACCACACCAAGTTTAAGGCAAAGGTCTTCTTCAGCAGGTGAAAGGGACTTATAAATATTGTCTGATCATTCCTGCCTAGCTGATCAACCCCTACTTTATTTCCAGGCCAGCTCATGAAATGAAAGCCATAAACACTAATGACTGTTTTAGGCAATCACTGATTCTCTTAGGGCTTTCCAATAGCACCCACCAGACTGTACTGTAATTTTCAGTGTACTCTCTGCCTCCTCAATTGGTAAGCTCCTGAAAGGCAGAGATTTTATCCGTTTATTCCTAAAAATTAGCATGCCATTGAGTACATAGAGGCTTTATAAATGATTGCTTAAATAAATGAGATCCAGAGCCTGATGATGTGTCTAAATAAAAACCTAAAGGGTGTACAATGTTTTAAAACTAAAACCAAGAGCTAAATTCTACTATCACTTTCTCAGTCCTCCTTTGGTTTCCTCCCCAGCCCCAAGCTTTCCCCACCCCATTTACTCAGGCCACCATCTTAGATCAAAAGAAGAATCATTAAACAATTTATTTATCCATTCAAAAATATGGCCTAAGAATTAACTGAGTGTGGCTGGAAGGATGGTGAAAGGAAAACTCAATGGAGCTAAAGGATGATGATTTCACTTAAGGTCATGTCAACTCCCAAAATCAAAAGAGAAATTATAAAAAGAAAAAGAAGCATACAAGAGTGCTCAGCGAAAAATGAGAAGAGCTTGTCCAAAGCCAAAGGAACTACAAGGAAGTATTGACATCATAGTACAGAGTACAGATTAAAAGTTGGAAGCAAAAGCAAGCATAAGTGAATGCCATTATCTCTAAACATGGAGATATGAAGGAAAGTTTAAGTCATACTCCATCGGGATACCATCTATTTAGATGTTTAAGAGAAACTGAATGCAAATATCTCTTAATGTAATTTTTCCAGAAAAAAAAGTTTCACAAATAACCCCTGGCATAAACACAGGCAACTTCCAATCAAAGCATTTAGTCATTTCTGCCATCACTGAGTAGTTCCAGACATACTTTAACAGCAGTTCAGATTTAACATGACAAGATATTTTAAGAACTGTTCACTTAGTTTTACAACAGCACAGAAGTACTCCTCTCCAAAATGATGCAATTTTCCATGAAAAATTGGTGCTGAAGTATAAATCATGAATTCTGATGCAGATTGTTGCAGAGGGAAGCAATATGGAAAAGAAATTCTACTCATTTTTTTCTATAAATTCACAGTCTTTTGTGCATGCTCTGATTTTTCAACTACTCATCTGTGACATGAATAAAAAGCATAATTTAATTTGATTATAAGTTTATTCCATTGGAAGAGAACAATTTTTTTTGCACAGACATATGGAAGATTTGGCAGGTCATCCATCTGAGTGACCATGACTTACCATAGTGATCCCTACAAAAATTATTACACACTGATGATTGGAGATGATCATTTGAGTAATGTGTTCTACCACTAGTAACACATTCAAATAAGAGTAGCTTTAAAAACTTATAAGTGAATTTTTCTCACACATAAAAGAAGATTCTAGGTAGGAAGTCCAGGGCTGACCTGGCAATTCTACAGTCATAAAGGACCCAGCATTCTTCTATCTTTCTGCTCCACCACCCCAACACATGGTCTCCATTCTCAAATCCCCTCCTGATCCAAAATGGCTGCCTGGGCTCTAATGATTACAACCTGATTCAAGGTAGGGAGCAAGATAAAACAGAGAAAGTCAAGAAAGTCACACATCACTTGTCAGTTCACTTTTAAGATTTCCCAAAAGCCTTAGAGATAGAGTAGACCAAAAATTTTAGACTTTAGCTAGCAATTTTCCAATCAGAACAGAAAGGCAGTATTATTGGATATCAAGTAGGTGAGTAGCCCCTGTTATTCAGATAAGGAAAATAAAGTTTGAAGTGGCTAGCTGGCTTGCCTAATCTCATACAGCTAGTAAAGACAGATCCTAGACTAGTGTCCGGGCATTCATTCTTCTCTTTCTGCTGCTCTCCTAATAGAACCCTGATTTTATTCAGATATCCACTCCTCACACACATGGTGCCCTTGTATTGGCAGAAGCTGTCCACGCATCTAGCCCCAAAGGTGGACTTGATTCACTTAAGGTCATCCCACCTTCCTTGCTATAATTGGCTCCAGATATCAATTAGATCAATTAGATGGGGGGGGGGGAAAGGTTTTCTCATGGCTTCTGAATAAGTTACTCCTTGATCTTCTAGAAGGAAATCCCTGGAAGCAATACTTTATCTATCTGCCTTTATATTCCCTCACTGGTAGATAGGAGGTTTAATTCTACGGCAACACCTCAATACCAGCATGAAGCTACCATGCAGAGGGGAGAGAAGAACCAAGAAAACAGCAGAAAAATAAAGATGGCATAAATGGATTAAGTTGGCATAGATAGTACCTACCTCTGGATTACTGGTAAATCTCCTTATTCTTTACGATGATTTGAGTTTGGTAGTTCTTGTTATTGTCAGGTTGTCAGATAGTCAGACACACCTGGTTTAACACTGGTCCCTACTTATTTGCCTGCACCATCCTGAAAGACTCTTTTTCTTTCTGTAATGAGAGCCATAGTATTAACATGTTAGTGCCTAACAGCGCTTTGAAATTAACATACAAAAGGCCATGTGAGTAATAAGTGCTATCTTGAATTTAGACTAACCCTAAGGATATTTCTATATTTAGCTATTCACCACAGTAAGTATAATTAAAGTTTCCCTTTTTTTCTGCTTTCACAGAAATCCACATTTTGTTTCTTCAACAAAGCCTCATGTCATAGTATGGGTCACAGCATGTCTTCTTTATCTCAACAATCATGTCAGTTTTGTGGCTTGACATAGATTGAGCATCATTTGACTTCCCATTGCTTAAGTCTGAATACATTCTTCATTGTGTCTGATCTCTAGCTCCTGTTGCATGTCAGCTGTCTCCTTAAATTGTTACTTGCTGGTGCATATTTAAGGCAGCAATCTAATCAGCTGAAATTGATGCTGCTACATTTGCTCCTGGGGGAGTTTCCATCACAAATACTACCGTAGCATGAGTGAACATGCCATGACCAAAGTCCACCAACAGGTTAACCTCTATCAACACTGACTTTTTAGAATTGTACACAAGCTGTCTTTACTGACAGCTGTTTACACATCCAACACTGTTGATCCCAGTGCTTATCATAATTGGACATTTTAAATATTTTTTGTTGTGCTAAGTATTTTTATGATTAATAGTTAAATAAGGAACAGGTCATTAGAGGATGTAAGCAGATTGTCAACAAATACACAAATACTCATTAGAGGATTATTAATGAATTTTAGCCAGTTGATGGACATTTGCTTTAATAGCATATAAAATAAATAGATGACAGTGTTTATAACTGAAGTTATTCACTTATATCAAGATTGAAAAAAGCATTTGATGTAATATGTATTAATAATGGAAGATTATTAGTAAATTAGCTCAAAATTGGCCTGTTTACATATCAATTGTCAATTTAGTTTGTTATAGTCCTAATGGTCTATACACAATAATGTACTTCAATCTGAGAAATAATAATGAATTATGTACTTGGAGTTTACTCCCTGAGATCTGTCCTTAATCATTTTTTTTAATTTTTATATTTTATTTATTCTTTAAAGAAAGCTCTATGCCAGGGTGCCTGGGTGGCTCAGTCATTAAGCGTCTGCCTTCGGCTCAGGTCATGATCCCAAGGTCCTGGGATAAAGCCCCACGTCGCCCTCCCTACTCCGCGGGAAGCCTGCTTCTCCCTCTCCCACTACCCCTGCTTGTGTTCCCTCTCTCACTGTGTCTCTCTGTCAAATAAATAAAGAAAAGAAAAGAAAAGAAAAAGAAAGAAAGCTCTAGGCCCAACATAGGGCTTGAACTCATGACCCTGAGATCAAGAGTTACACACTCACCCAGCTGCCCCAAGCACTGGCTTTATACCCAAATAATGAATCATGGAACACTACATCAAAAACTAATGTTGTAATGTATGGTGATTAACATAACATAATAATAAAAAAAAAAGAATTACATACTCTACCAACTGAGCCAGCCAGGTGCCCCAGTCCTTAAAACTCAAGTTTTAAACAGTGATTTTTTTTACAATGTCTTACTTAAGATTAAAAGATTAAGATTAATGGCTTTTGGGCAGTAACTGTTAATAAATTTGCCACAAGCTACCCCCAGTTTTCCAAATTTGGTTTTTTACTAAAAACACACAGTACAGGGGCCTGGGTGGTGCAGTTGTTTAAGTGTCTGACTCTTGGCTTCAGCTCAGGTCATGATCTCAGGGTCATGAGGTCAAGCCCTGCACATGGAGTCTTCTTGAGATTCTCTCTCCCTCCCGCTCATGCTTTCTCACCCTCTCTCTCTAAAATAAATAAACCTTTGAAAAAAAAACACAGTACATATTACATATTAGAAGAGAAATATAAAATGTTAAGAGCTAAAGGCATCTCAGCAATCATCTGCTACACCTACCTTATTTTACAGATAACGAAGTTGAAGGCAGGGAGGTTAAGTTATTTCCCCAAAGTTGTGATGATACATAGTGTTTAGAACTTACACCTTCTAATTCTTAGTCTGTGATCATTCTACTAGCCCACAGTATTCGATAATTATTACTGTTGATAAATGTTTAATCATTCTTAAACACAAACTTCTATTCATTTGCACAATAACTACAGCTTTTATTAGAGTACGAAGTCTACTTAGAATTCCCAATTAGATTGATATTTCTATATTATTTCCAGTCCAGAAACAAAGTTCTCAAATTCAACCTATACATACGTCTAGTGATAAGATAGAATTTGTGCCATAAATACAGATTTCAAAGAGTTTAAATGGAACAAAATGCATTTAATCTTAAGGTTGATTTGAATGTTACTCTGCCTATGTTTGATGATTCAGAGGTACTAACAATATCCTGAGAGTCATTATTACAAATATTAACCAACACTGAACTATTAATTCACAGATATACTGGCCAGCAGGAATTCCCAGTATATAAGATAAAAATTGATTTTCCAAACTTCAAAAGGTAAGAAGTAGATCTATAAACTGACATATTGATAATGAATGGATGGCTGTCTGTTTGTATTTTATACTCAAATCCCTCTGGTAATAGAAATCAACTTGGAAACATTGAGCCAAGCATGCTAAGACACTTTAAGAAATTTGGAAATCACCATTTATAAATATCTTAATGTCATCTCCAAATCATTTTTTAGGATTAAGAATATAAGGAATTCTATTCAAAATATTTACGGACTTCTGAGGTTTAGAGAAGAAAGTTTCAGAGATAAGGTCCTCTTATTATTATCCACTTGTAAATTTACCAATTACAGGCAGCCTGAGGAGTTACCACTTAGTAAGCAGCTACTATGTGCCAGGCACCATTTGGCACTATATAGTCACCAACTTACATAACATCTCTCAAATATTATGAGCTCAGTGTCATTATCTCCTTTGTCATATAAGAAACCTGAGGATCGAAGAGGTTAATGATTGCTCATGGTTATGCCACAATTTGGTGTCTGTTCCAAAACCCATGTTTTTTACCTCTGGATATTCCAAGGAGAATAACTAGTACAGTACTTTGTACTGCAGAGCATAATTTCTCCCCACATGACACTGTCCTAGGATACTGAACATGTTTCTAAAAATAACTCATTTTATCATAGAGGCATCCATCTGGTCTTTCTCCAGCTATTCCAAAGTCATTGTTTCCTGTGCTCAGCACCATATATCTAAAAGCCACTGCTGCTGCTTTTTTCGGCAACGGGAAGTTTAGGATAGAACATTTTCCAAAGCAAATCTGCTGCTCTGAGTGATTGCTCTGAAATCTCTATTCCTCATTAAATGATGACAGCCATAAAAAAAAAGCAACAACTTACATTTGCATTATAAACTAGAAAATGCTACTAAATTAGTGATCTTTTCTTTGATCACAACAACGTTGTCAGGTAAGTAGGGTGAATATTATTCTAATTTATCCAATGAGAGAGACTGAATTTCAGATATAAGGTATGGGACTTGCCCAAGGTCACAGAGATGGGATGTGGCATCAGTGAATTCCAAATCCAGTACTCTCTCTGTTATTCTCAACCCCTTCCTATAGATGGCCCGTGTTTATAGATGTCCGCCTGAAATGCTTTATAGAATGAGGATAGATAGACAATATCTCAAAGGTAAGAGAGATTGGGTTGGGGGAAGAGTATACAATAATATAATCCTACTCTAATGGGCTTTGTTTGAAGTTTCTTCCCCTATATCTGACTCCCATTCCTTGATAACAACCCAGTTCGCTCAGCCCACATATGATTCAGGGTAAGTCAACCCCATGTCTGACTGCAGGGACAGCATATCAATTGGCATAATCCAAATATCTGGTTAGAGCTTTTGATCAGGAAGGGGTATATGACCTAATCCAGGCCAACGAAACTGGAGAGGATGTTTGCTAGGATTTCGTGTGATAAAAAGGCATGCTCTCCCCTTCTGGATGGCACATGGGGCAGATGTAAAGCCTTTTTGATGCCACGCTAAGTTCTTTTTGATGACTGTGGTAAGCCACTGAATCAAAAAAAATGCTGAACTCTACCCTACATATAATATCTATCATCTATCTATCTATCTATCATGTATCATCTATCCATTCTTGTCCTAAGAAGACTCTAAGGCAGGCATAGGGTTATATGAGCCAATAAATTCCCTTTATTTTTAAGTCAATTTGAGTTGGACTTTCCTTTCCTTACAACCAAATACAATCCTCACTGATTCATATATACATACATTATATGTTCTTGGTTAAAAATGAATTGCCTAGTTTTCAGTGGCAACTCCAACTAAGCCATTTCAATGCCACTGCTCTTAAACATAAATAACTTGGGGCCTGGGCCATTGCCTTCTGTTACTTTTCAGATCAATAGCTGGGTGTAATTTGCCAGTCTTCTCCTTCCAAGCAGCCCTTTCTTCTGCTAATTTCTTATGGCACTAAAATGAAAGGTATTTTCAGTAAGGCAAAGTTAATTAACATACTTAACATCTTCATTAAGAGTTTTTGAGTCCAGCTAGGTGACAGGTAGAGTTCAAGGGAGCTGGGAATTAGGTATGATATTTTGACAACTAATGACAAGAAGACTGATGTCTGGTAGCTGTGGTCATTGAGTAATTAACTACATTTAATAGCATCTAAGAGCCAATGAGATGGTATGTGGGCGGGGGACTTGATAAAGTGTACAGTACTGAACAAATGCAGACTGGTTCTTTTAAGAAGAAATTTAATCACAGTTATCACTGTCAATATGGCAGGTCCTAGGGGTATAAAAACCAGGCAATGCATTTGTCACTTTTATTTACCAACAACTTTAATGGGGTCAGATAAGAATTTCTAGGCATAAGACCATGATTATTATGAGACATTTTTTAAGGATCATATCACTTAAGACTGCATTTACCCAAGTGTGTTCTACTGAATAGTAATCTCAAGGAAAAAGGATTCTATAGGCAGCAAAGTGTGGAAAAGCTCTATTGTTTTCACCTACCTATAATCTATTTCTTTCTCCTGATAACAGTGTCTTTTTTTTAAAGATTTTTTTATTTATTTATTCATGAGAGACAGAGGAGGAGAGAGAGAAGCAGAGGGAGAAGCAGGCTCCCAAGGAGCAGGGAGCCCGATGCGGGACTTGATCCCAGGACCCTGGGATCATGACCTGAGCCAAAGGCAGACGCTTAACCATCTGAGCCACCCAGGCACCCGTGATAACAGTGTCTTATCCCCAGTCCAAGCCCATGTAGTTTATGCGGTTCTAACCTCTTATCCTAGAACTATCATGGGTACCGGGCATAAACCAGCCAATTAGCACATTCAATTTCCCTGAACTTAATGATTAGTAAAAGAATGGGCAAACAACATCAGTCAGTCCAAGCCATGGGACTTGTGCTGGAACTATTGAAAAAGAGATACTTTCCTTCCACTGGGGTCATTAACCTGTTTAAAAAAAAAAAAAAAAAGTGAGCCTGGAGCCAGTGGTGGCCATTTGCCACCTTTGAAGAGAGCTTGGCTGAGGCAGAAGCTAACTCAGAAACAAGCAAAACCAAAAGATCATGACAAACACCTTGTGAAGGTCTTTCAGCACCTGAATCCAGCTGTGTCTTAAGTCCCTAACTTTTCAGTTACATGAGCCTTCCATTTAGAAAATCATTCACAAGAAAAACTGCAGAGATCAAGTCACAGCCACATTCTCCTTACTGCTCACACTATTTCAGATCACAGCAAGGCTAGCCAAACTGCTGGATACCAACTGCCCCTCACTCATACCTACTCTTCATTCACACATGCCATCTTAGGGTCTATATAAAAAAAAATTCTCAGTTCTACAAAGCAATTCAACTTTAGGCATTCTGTTCTTCCTCTTTTTCTTTTATCACAAAGTCCCATGTTGGCCCCAAATGACATCTGTGTTTCTCAAATCCCATCAAGTCAGCACCCAATATGTGTTAGCCGTTATAACTTTTTTTAAGATTTTCATTTAATTATTTGAGAGAGAGAGACAGAGAGCATGAGTGGGCTGGGGCAAGAATAGATGAAGAAGCAGACTCCATGCTGAGCAGGGAGGCTGACTTAGGCGCTCAATCCCAGGAACCTGGGATCATGACCTGAGCCAAAGATAGACACAACCAACTGAGCCACCCAGGTGCCCCTAACTTTTATTTAAAAATCTTCTGGTTTTTTCAACCAGGTCGAAATCACCCAAAAAGATGCTTTTTTACTTGTATCCTCCCATAAACATCTCCTCCAATAACTGTACTAAACCAGCCCAAGTCTCATCAGGGAAGGCTTCAGGGCATAGCAGTCATTTCCATATCTCATATCAGTGAAGATTATTTTACCCCCAACATAAACACAATACATACAATTTAGGATTTCTTTACCTTGTAATTCACTTACCCAACATGGGGAAAAGATATGATTCTCAAAATCCCTAGTGCTATTCCCTTAACTAGACATATACTCCTCTCATATCCAAAAGTCATGTGGCTTTCTTGACCTATCTTTCATGTTGACGATTTTTCTCTTGTTTTACGAGGATTTCAAACCAACCAAAAGCACTGGCATGTGTGAAATTGGCCCAAGTTTAATGCAGAGATCATAGCAAAGAATTAGGGATATTAAAGCTACTTACAGAATTCAGAAGAGATGGGCACTTGCTTGTTAAATCAGCCATTGTCAGCATCTGTTCTGGACAAAACAATTACAGTCTTTAAGCTATTGTGAGATGAGATTAATTTTGCCTCATTTCCCACTATAGCTTAAAGTACTTCTTCTGATGATACATTAATTGGTACAAATGTTTCCAAGACTAAACATAGTGAAAAGAGCAGCAGCTGGTTCAGCCTGGGTAGAGGGCTTAAGATGCTGGGGAGTGGGAGGAAAGGCATCAACACTATTACTGCACGGTCATCATCATCATCTTAATCACCATATCTTCATATCAGAAGGTGGAGATTCCAGGGAACAAGAAGAAAAGATCAAGACTGGAAACAAATCTCATGGATGAAGCAAACCTTTGCAATTACTTATCAGGGCAGGGTAGGGATAAAGGGAGCGATCCTTATTTTTCATAACATTATACGTTAGATTAGGTGTGCCTCCTATTTGATCACCATTTTAATAGATACTCAAGCCTCTATTGAACATGGATATATAAACATAGATCAAAACAAGAAATAATTCAGTGTATCTCCTATGCAATAATACAAGTCTTGGCTAGATAATTAAAAGGGAGGCCTGTAGAGTCAGAACCTAGAAAGCAGTGAACTTGTATTCTTCAACACTTGGTTCAAGACTTGGTCCAAGATGCTAAGTCATGTTTTAGGATCTGAAAGTTCATTAGTAGTTGCCCCAAGCCACATGGAGAAGGTGTCCCAAGCCAATTTGAACACAGAATGAAGGGCCAGTGCCTAGGGTGATCACCCAATCTGAAGACAGAGGGCTGCAGTTAGTGGGGTGACTGAGTCCTCCAAGCACTTGAACATAGCGACTCTTGCTTGAATCATCTTATAGGCACTCCTGGTACCTGATACGATGGACATAGAAAACCTCAATGCAAGGATAACCAAACACTGTAACATTTTGTTGAAGGAGGGGGAGTGGGGCAGCCAGGCTGTAAACTCTCCCTCCCTGGGGATTCTGAAAACAGGTATTTGTGGTCATTGACTTAGGCCTTCCTCTACTAGGACCTGGAGGAGAGGAACTGGAACTTCACTGCCTTTTCTAAATTATCTCATAGCTTTCATCTAATGTGTTTGAATGCTTTACAGAGTCTTTGGTCTTCTTAAGAGCTTTAAGGAATGAATAAATGGAATAAAATATTCTCATTTTCTAAAAGTCATTGAATTAAACAGGAGAAAGCTTATACACAGCAGGTGAATACATATCTTTAAAAGGCTGACAATAAAATAATCACTGTTTTACAGGATGGATGTTTACTCAGTGTAGTGATTTGCCTGCCCGTCTCATGAAGGGAATGTGCTGTGAACATACTTGACCCACTACCAATAAAATCCATCCTTCACTTGGTGGCAATAGCAGGGGTTGCAGAGACTGGAGCAAACTTACAATCCCATTAATGTGAGCTTCATTCCTCTTCCCGTATTTCTCTCTGGTGCTTATTGATTGTTTTGTATTCAAATCTGCTGCTGAGGCTGTCGCCTCTGTTAATGTGACCTTTCTTACATGCAAAGGTGGGTAAAAAGACCACCCCTTGACCCATAATCATCCTTACATTGCCTATTGTTATAATGGGTCATTGGTTGGTGGCAATGGCAATAAAATCAGCAATTTGCTGCTGTCTGGGGCTCAGGAATTCTGATGATGGGCCCAGGAACTCCTTCATTCAGCACAAACTATTCCCCTTCTCATTGCTGCATTAGGTGTGAATGGTCACCAGGACTATTCCCTAGCTTTCCCCGGGGGGAATTCCATGACTTCCGGTTCACTGACTTTAGTCTATGGAAGAACTTTTAGAAGGAGAAATCTGCTCCCATTCCATCATTTTTCCCAAGAACAAATGAAGGCTCAGAACAGGAAACTGCCATAGTTAACCCTACTCAAATAATTGGAGGTTGAGCCTCTTCAGTTTCTTTCACATACATCTTCTTTTTACTAATAACATTAACAATAGCCATTGATGAGCAACTATATGTGCTGGGCACATTATGTATATTATTTTCAATTTTCATCATAACTCTGCAATTAAGCCTTATCATCCCCTTTCACAAACTGGAATACTGAACCTCAGAGAACTTGAATGATTTGCCACATGCCAAATGCCACGTCAGTAACAGGTAGTTGAATTTGGATACAAATCCTGCTCTGACTCCCGTGTCCCTGCTCCTTCTCATGATGACCTCAGCAGCACATGGGACAGTTCTAGACCCCATCATTCTCAGTCTCCAGAGGAAGACTCCCCCGTATCCATGCTAGCCTTAACTATTCCATCCTCTCCTTAGTAGCCTCCCTCAGAAGAAGCTTGGCCTCCCAGGAGGACTGTATAATCCCACATAGTAGCCACTATGAAATCGGATGTTTCAGCTGTATGTCTGCAAATGCCTACTACAGCAGTGCCAAGTCTCAAGAATTCGAATGTCACTGTGAACAAGTAATCTCTTCTCCAGGACCAATCCTGCTTTGCTCTCTAAGAGTGACTTTCTTAGACTCCCTGGGAGACGCCCTAGGTTTACAGTCTGGCATTGATTCTGATTTACTCTCTGTGTTGACCTTGACAAGTTATATAAGCCGTCTGAGCCTCTGTTTCTTTGGGTGTAAAACAAGCTAATAACACCAGAGAGGAATTTTATGAGGACAAAATCCGTAAATGTCCTAATAAAGGGTCTAAATTTTCTAAGCCATAAAAAAATGATCATTTCCTTTCCTTACCTTTCTCTTTTTCTCTGCCCCTCCCCTCTCACAGTCACCATAACCTCTCTCCCTGACTGGGCTCTTTCTTTTGATGCCCCTGCTATTACTGAAGTGTCCTGGCATCCTATAGTCTCTGCAATTAAACTTCCTTTTCTTTCTATATGACACAGAAGGACCCAGGAGAGAAATAGACTAATGGTAACCTTGTTAGCCTGGAAAACTCAGATATGGGAGATCATGACAAGAAGGAAAAGATTGATATGATGGAATCATGGAATTTTAGTGATAGAGAAACTATATTATTTGGTAGAGACTTTTAATGTTAACTGTATCTGATTCTATTCTCATTCCAGGCAGATGGAAGTATTATTCTTCTCCACCCCTCCTTGTAATTGCAGTTGAGTTCTAGCCAGTGGGTTATGGATAATAGTGATGTGCATCACTTCTAAGCCAGAGCATTTAGTTGTTGGTACAAGGTCCTCCAGCCTTGGTCCTGCCTGCCAAAATGAACTCTGAAGTATCATGTTGGTTGGAATGGAGCAACATAAAATGGCATAGAGTGACTACATGGAACAGAGCCCATAATGACCCACAGTGGAAACATGATGTCAATAATAAGTATACTAATTTTAGGTTACTGCCAGTTTGCGCATGTTTGTTACTATAGCATAACCTATAGAATACAGCAATCCAAACTTTGACTTTCCTGTCACTGCCCCTTGAAAAAGGTTTTTTTGTCCCTAGTAGCAAGTCAGTGACTTTACAGATCTTTTGGGAAAGAGCACTAGACTGAAAGACAGGAAGCCCATGAAATGAGTTTTAGCCCTGGCTTTTCTACCAACTATAGGACCTTAGGTTATTCATAACCTCCAAGTCCTCACTTTTCTCATCTATAAAATAAGAGTTAGCATATTGCCAAATATGAGACACACAACACCACTGGTACTTTAGATTCTTGCTACTCAAACAGTGATCCAAGAACCAACAACACCAGCATTCCTGAAATTGTATTAGAAATGCAAGTCTTGGGACACCTGGGTGGTTCAGTTGGTTAAGCGTCTGCCTTTTGCTCAGGTCATGATCCCAGAGTCCTGGGATCAAGTCCCGCATGGGGCTCCCTGCTCAGTGGGGAGCCTGCTTCTCCCTCTGCTTGTCACTCCCCTTGCTTATGTGCTCGCTCGCTCTCTCTCTCTCTCTCTCTCTGACATAAATAAATAAATATTTAAAAAAAAGAAAAAAAAATGCAAGTCCTTGGGTCCCCCACCCACAGACTCCTGAGTCCAATTCTACATTTTTAACAAAATCCCCACATAATTCCTATGCACATTAAAGTTAGGAGAAATATAAGGTCTCCTGGGTGGCTCAGTCAGTTAAGCCTCTGACTCTTATTTCGGCTGAGGCCATGATCTCTGATGGAGAGATCAAACACGTCCCCCAACCCCAGGGACTCTCAGACCAGCCGCAGCCGGGTATAGAGCCTGCTTAAGGTTCTCTCCCTCTCCCTCTGCCCCTCCCCACTTTGAGCACCTATGTGCTCCCCGCTCTCTAAATAAATAAATACATACATAAATAAAGTTAGGAGAAATGCTCATTTTGATGCTACTAGGGCTGAACACTAAATGCCATATAATCATAGAGTGAGAAGTTATTCATTTTCCACTTGTCTTTCAATCTTTCTGATTACTTCATGGAGAAAGTCTCAGTTTGATGCCAATATGTCTTTAATACTTCTTTATAGTTGCCAATTTTCTTTTTTAATAAGGAGAAAACAAGCCTCAGGTTCCTAGGCAGGGAATAGTATTTAGCTTGACTATAATGACATTGTTTTATTTTCATTGTGTTTATTTAAATGGTTATCTTGTATTTATGGCAACTGATACCAGTTTTTTATTTAAATTAGTAATAGAAACCTCTTCAAAATATATTAATTTAAGTAGAAAAGTGAATGAATTTAAAGAAAACATCATAAATGGGAAGAAGTGTTTGCTCTAATGTTTCCCCGCATGTCAGGGAACTCCATTGGTTTGACATTCCTAACTCCTCTCCACAGCTTCATCATTAAGGGATTTTATTCACTCCACATGGGGTGGGTGTGGGAAAAGTGCTATATGTCACTGTAAATTTGGGAAGAATGAAACGAACATGCTAGGACAGAATCTCCCTTCTTCCTCTTAGAATTTAGATACCCAGAGTATAATTACTTGTAGATAATTGACTTACAAACTTCCAATCTAATTTGTAGAATCCTAGCAGCAGGTTATTTATTCAATATACCTTTATTGTGTGCCTATGACATACCAGGCTCTTCTCTTCTCTTCTGGCTACACAGAAGCACCTCCCCCTTTGGAGGGTTTTGGACCAGCCTCTGGCCAGGCTGTTGTGGTGCTTTTGATTTCTCAGCTTCCTAATACACTCAGAGGAAAATGTCAGTAGCATTGATGAGCTTGGAATCCTTCTAGAAGAAAGCATCAGGTACTCATCATCATAAGTCATGAGACCAAAAAACAGGTAATTGTTCTTAAGGCATCTGGCCAATTTTCTCATAGCCTAACCATAATCCACCCAAGCAGGTCTATCATGAAGGATTTTAGAGATTACCCTGCTAATGACACAGAATTTTAGCAAAAAGCCCTTACGTAAGAGGGCACTGCCCCTTTCTTGCAGAGTAATCACTTTTATTTCTCGGCCCCTGCATTTGCCTTTGTCAGTTCTCCACCATTCAATACAGTAGTGCCCCTTCACTCCTTACTATAACACTACATTTTGTTTTCATCATGGTACTTATCTGTACTTCTTTGTTTTCTTAGAGTCTGACTCCCTCCACTATATTGTAAGCTAAAGGAGAGCAGGAATCATCTCTGTATTGCTTGTGGCTGTATCTCAAGTGTCTAGAACATGTTGAATAAATGATTCAACCCTCCCATATTCCAGTTAGAACAAAAAAACAAAGATGTGTACTTTCAAGGTCTAATTAGCAGTCACTCTGTAGTAACATTGCTTAACCCTGGAACTGATATATGCATCAATTTTTCCTGCTATGTGTGACTCTAAATGCTCAACTACATTTTTATCTACTGCTTTTCTATTTGTTGGCTCATATATGCTCTGCCAACAGCTGAAAAGTGTCTGCACTGGCTTATAAGGGCAACAATCAACAGGCAAGAGATAAGAGCTTATAAGTAAAGGAGTAAGACCCAAGGGAAACCTTATCAAGAAATCTTTGTTAAGGTGTAACTTTCTATGGGTCTAAAAGAAATCATTGTTAGGGTATAACTTTCTATTGCAATCAATCCAAGATCTGTCCCCCAAGCTCCCTTTCCTGCCCCTAGCTAGGTAAAGTTGACTTGGGCATTCAAAACTGGTTCAAAAAAATTATTCAGAGTCCCAGAGCAATTTCTGGAGAAACTATCCAAAATTCCCTAAAATTTATACTCATCTAAGTAGCTGTTTATAAAGGCACCATTTTTGAGGCAAATTATTTCATGCTTATTCTTCCATTTCTTGTGTTTTGCATGACAACACAAAAGTGGGTAGGAGTCAGAGGCAGCATTTTACTTAGTCTTGACAATATTTTTAAATGATATGTTTAGAAGCATGAGTTGGCACCTTCTGGTCTTTTGATCTCTCTAAATATAAAGAGGTCAGATTGATACTTTCTAAGGAATATTAAAAGGAAATAAACCAGAAAACTGGACTGGACTCTACTTAAAGATAGGGGAGCTTCCTTGGAAGTTTCTGGTTTGTGTGAGGATTTTATTGGATTTATTGGCAGTGGATTGGAGATTCATATCATCATTTAGGTCTGATTAATAACCAGAAATTGCTCCTGGATGCTGAATATTTTTTACTTTGAAATGAAATCCATTTTGAATTTTTAACCCAAATCAATTTTACCTAGCAAAGGCAGAGAAATCTAAATTCTCCTGTCCTGAAATACAGGCACAAACTTATCTCAGATATTAAATACTCATAACCCCTGTGATTGTGGCTGGTGTTGTTCTAAAAATGAAAGGCCGGGGGGAAAATGAGATTTAATCCAGCAGTCCGTCACAGAAGAGTGAAAATGAAAAAACACAATGCTCAAAACACCACACCCCTTGAGTTACATGCACACACACAGACTTACAGAAATACATTGACCCTTTTAGTAGCTGCCCATCTTATGACAAATCCTATCTTCCCGTCATGCCCATAATGCATCTAGAACAAATTCAGGGTTTTATTCAGTCCATAATATTAACAGTTTGCATTTGTTTACTTTTTATCTTTCACAGTGTGTCTTCTCACACATTATCTCATTTTAGCATTACAACTATCTCATGGAGAAGGCAGATAAACATTCTACTCCCATTTTTTGGAAAGATTTTATTTATTTATTTATTTGAGAGAGAGAAAGAATGAGCAATAGGGAGGGGCAGAAGGAGAGAGAGAGAGAGAAGCAGACTCCCTGCTCAACAGGAAGCCCTATGTGGGACTCAATCCCAGGACCTGAAGATCATGACCTGAGCCAAAGGCAGAAGTTTAGCCAGCTGAGCTACCCAGGCACCCCTCTATTCCCATTTTAAAGGTGAGACTCTGAAAACGTAATTGATTTGCCAAAGATCATACAATAAGTAATGGGCAGAACCTGCACTAAGACTCCAAACTTCTGATTCTTTAACTCTATGCCTTTCCTGCAATATTTCAGAGCTTCTTGGGTATCCCAGGAGGTCTGACATACCCTGCAGGACTCTCATAACCTTAAATTATGGGGATTTCTCAAGACTTCAGACCTGGATGCTATTCCAAAATAGTAATGAGCTTGAGCTACGTGTACTTACCAAGACTGTCCTGGCACCAATCAGTGAGTTTTCTGGGGAGAACCAGAGCCTCTGAGCTAGAATCCACAACCTAAAGGTAGATTTGGACTGCTCCATCATAGAGAGACGGTATCAGTCAGCCAGTATTCTTCTCAAACATAAGCCCAGTGAATTTGTTTCCAAGGGTAGAGAGTTACATTTCATTAGTTCCCATGTATTCTGAGGGCTTGGACCAAAGATGCAAAAATTCATGTAGGCACTTTCCATCTATATCAGTCTACTCAATGCATGTTAAGTAATTCTTTCTCTGATGAGACCAAACATGCCTGGGTTGGTACAATCTAGTCCTCATCTTTTTGAGTTGTAACACAGTTCTGGGATACTTACTATAATGGAACCAGTGAAAAATGTAAGTCTTGTGTCTCTTCTGTCCCCTTTCAGACTGGTTATCTCTCTAACTTAACCTCACAGATGCCCCTCCCAATTTTATAGAAGATATGTGCGTTCTGCTGGCACAAATCACAGTCCTCTTGTTTTCTGAAATTTATTTCAATAAAGGCAGGAGAACTCTTATTTATTGATTTACAAATATGTGCTCACCATGCAATTTCAAGAACATTATCATTTAGAATTCTCAAAACAGTCCTGTGAGGTGGTCATTCACAGATGAGAGAAGAAAGGATAGGAGTTAAATAACCCAAGGTCACACAGACTAGAATTCCTGGTGGGTCTTCAAATCTCAAACCCACAGTCTTTCCACTCATAAGATGTTGAGAACCCAAAGATAAATTTGACCTACTTGAGCTTTGGAGAAGGAGGAGGGTCTTGTCTTTTTTAGGAAGAGAGAAGAAATCAATCTCTCCCATCCTTTCTTTCCAGTAATGCTGGGGAAGTGGAAGAAATTTAAGAGCAGCAAGGCTCAGCAAAGGAAGAGGGAAGCTTTCAGAGGGTAGGAAGCAGGTCTGGAGAGCCTGCGTTGTTCAGCGCCAAGTCCAGCAAAGGTGGAGCTGCTGGAGGATGCCTTCTCAACACACCGACACTGCAGACATCTGCCTGGTCCTGCTTTCTCAGGGCAGGGAACAGGCAAGGGACCCCCTAAGCCTTAGGACAGCCTGAGATACTGGAAGAGGCACCCGGAGGCTCAGTAGGCCATAGAGGAGTTAAGAGTGGCATATAGCTGGGTGTGTGTGTGTGTGTGTGTGTGTGTGTGTGTGTGTGTGTGTGTGTGTCTTGTGTGTGCGTGTGTGCGCGCTGGGAGGCGGGGGCGTCTGGAGAGAGGCCTCGGCTCAATAATGTAAGGAGTTGGGCCGCCCACGTGATTCCAGGAAGGCGGAGACAGGCGAGCTGGAGAGAGGACTGACAGGCGGTCTGGAGGGAGGTGAGGAGGGGGGCGAACTGAATAATTGAGGAGCTGTTCAGCAGCAGCGGCTGCCTCCTGCCTTCCTTTGCCACCACCACTCTGCATCAGAGTGGGAGAGACAGACTCTGGCGCTGTAAGTGCAGACGGCTAGCCACCAGTCCCTGCAGCCAGTTAATCGCCTCCAGCCCTCCGGTGAGTGAACGTCCCCCTTCGCCGCAGTCTGTCCCCCTCCGAGCTCCCTGCACCCAAACTGGACCCCCGCGAATAGGATGGTCGCCTCTTGTTGAATGAACCAGGGAGCCGGAGCCACAGGGAGGGGGGAAACAGGAACATGGCGCGGAGGCTGAGGGCGCCCTCCGGGAAGGGGTCCCTTGGAAGAAGGAGGGAACTGGGTTGGGATCTCTTCGTATCTGGCCCAGAATGGGGCCTGGACAGTGTCCGGGGTCGGGGGACGCCGGGTTCCGACTCACGGGAGCGGCCAGGTGGGGTTGGGGCAAAAGCAGCCCTGGCGCGGCCGGAGTGAGAGGCAGAGGAGGGAGCCTCGAGCAGTGTCCGGGTCGCCTGGGTCTCCACAGATGCCGGGCCTGTCCTTTCCTCCCTGCCTTGTCACACACCCGGCTCCCGCAGCTAGGTTCTCGGCCTCGGACTGAGCCCACGGAAAGAAAGGGACGTTTTTTTCCGGCCGTAGCCGGAGGGGAGGGCGGAGACAACGTCTGTCCTTTTACCTGGGAGCAAACTCTTCAAAAGGACTCCAGCTCAGCCCGATACCCAGACCAGGCTGGTGCGCTACGAGGGGCATCTGTCCCCAGAGAGTGGTGATACGCGGCGGGGCAGCGAGAAGGACGTGATGGGAGAAATGTCCTGGGAAGCTCTCTGGCCAGAGCGGGCAGCCCGGGGGAGAGGATTCTCGCCTACACTTCACCGTGTCTGAGCCTCCTCTCTTCCCCCATCCCAAATACATCAGTTTCTTACAAATCCAGAGCACCAGAGTAGGGCAGTGTGGCCTCGCGTGATACAGTCCCAAACCTCCTTCTCCCACCAGAGTCATCCCCCAAGTGTATTTTATATTGTGATGGAAAAGTAAGATAGAAGTCACCACATGACTAGAAGCAAAGGGAAAGCAGGGGAAAGATGGAAGGAAAACTAGAACAGCAGGGCTCTCTCGCCTGCTCCTGGCACTCCTCACCCCACTACCTGTGCGAGGCTCCATTCAGAGTTCTGCCTGAACTGAGAGTCTCGAACTGGATGCAAATTTAAAGGAAAAACTTGGGAGGGGGAGCAGGTGGGATCTCGTCGGAGTGGCGGGGCCAGTCACTGGAATGAGTTGGCCAAGGACCACAGAGTGTAAACCCGCCTGTCCCCCAGGGTAAGGGGTTCTGAAGAACATCTTAGGCAGCAGAGCAGCTCCAGGGAGGAGCCTGGGCCGCAGAGCCTACGGCTGGGAAGGGCGCTGTCCGCGGTGCTGAAAGTTCGGCGAGGCTGGGCGGTAATATTGCGGGGCAACTGGCGGCTCGCTGCTTGCCAGCGTTTCCCGCAAGCAGAAACTGCCTTAGAACCATGTAAAGGAGGATCATGTGGAATAAGCGAGCTGGAGAGACAGGTATAGGTGCTCTGTGTTCCCCGGTTCTCTGCCTTCCCCCGGACTCCTCTTGGAAGGAGGTTTTCTGGACTCCTGGGTAGAGGAGCAAGGAATGTGTGTCACTCCAGAATCCAGCTTTGCTAACTTCAGGTGGGAATAAGACGTGTGGCTCCACTTTCTATGTCCCTCTGTCAGTGCGGTGAATCTTCCTACTGGTAAACTGTTGGAAAAGCAGTAAACACTTCTGTGACTTTCAGGAACCAGAGAACTGTGAGGCTACCAAAAGAAGAGGCTTCGTTAATGGAGTGGCTGGGCTGTCTATTTATGGCTATGGTTTTTCTCTCTTCAGCACCCTTCCCTCCCCACCACAGATTGTTTACATCCTCTAGATATAGATCTCTAAGCAGCCCTGCATGGTTGTTTCCTTGACTAGTCTTTTATATTATGGGTAAAATGGGAAAGAATTGAGCCAACTTGGGGAGACCAAGTTAAGAAAATATTTACTGAACACCTACTATCTGCTGGGTAATATTATCTCATTTAATCTTCATAATGGTTGCTAACTATAAATATCACAAAGGTTAGAAAACTGAAGTTAGATGTCTTGAATTCAGAGCTTGGATTCAAATTCAGATCTGCTTAACTACAAACTCCAAGCAATTTTCATACCCTCATTTTGGCATTTGGCCTTGGAGAGCTGTTATTGGAGAATATAGCAAAAGAATGTCAAAAGAGGAAGGTCTACGTTCTTTTTCACACACACTACTCTCTTCCAACCCTTTCCTCTTTAATCTGTTCACCCACCCACTGTCACTCACTCCCACCATACCAACTGCTTTTGTGCATGTTGATTGAGATACCCCTGTTCACACAACTTGAGCTTTAGGATTACAAAAACAAGTTAGAGGACTAAAACAACAAGCTTTCCTGATAGAGCAGCAGGGCTTCATGGGATCTGGAGGACTAGAGCCTACACGTGCTTTGATATTTAGAATTATACTCCTGACTTTTAGGGCTGGAATAACCTTAAAAGTCATTCAGCACCATGCAGATCACTGTTTTACAAGAAGAAGAATTTGGGGACCAAAAGACCATTATTAGTCTAAATCTCATGATTGAAAAGTTAGGATTGGAACCCCATTAACTCTATTCTAAGGTCAGTGTCCTTTCCACTACCCTCATGGTGACTCAAATATTCTTCCCTGCTTCTTTCTTTGGTTATCTTTGACAAGAACATCAGCATCAGTAAACTACATTCAGTAAAAAACCACAAATACAAATACCTAAAATACAAACACTCATGTTACCTTCCTATTCTTTTCCCCTCTGGTCTCACTGTTTCAGTGCTGTCTGGCCCAACATACCGGACCCACCTTCCTCACCATCAGTTCTCACTATGGTAGCAATTTGCAAATGGGGATGGGGCTATGGCATTTCTCTACTTGCCTTTGTGTTGCCTGTATTTCCTCTTCTATGGTCTATTCCCAACAAAATAACTTTTCCAAAAGAAATTATCCTAAGCACCTTCCTATGTTCTCACAGGTACTTGGAAGAGGCCTTAAAAAGATCTAGGCAGAATTATATGATCGTTGTAAGTGCTAATATCAATCAACTGTGGGGCACTATCCTAGGTCCTTTCATAAATAATTTCTTCGAATCTTCACAATTCTGTCAAGTAGATCATTTCATTAGAGGTGGTCCTAGAGTTCTAGTCCACTCTAACATGCAGCAGATCTGATGTTCTATGTATTTCTTCTTGCTTCTCTTTCAGCCCCTAATAAAATCCCAACTTTATTAATTGGATTCTTATAACCCTAATAATTACATTGGCAAGGAGGAAATTTTTATACTGAATTGAATTGTTCTATCCTGCTCCAATATGTAAAGTTTAGAAATTCAAATTCAGTTCAAATGGTAATGTTCTGTTCTTTTATCTCAATATTTACCACAAAATATTCTCCCTTCATGTGTTATCTTTTACTTAAAGATCCCTATATACTTTCTTAATTCTAATGTTAACATTCTGCTTCAAACCCCATCTATTACCAAGACACAACTCATAACTAAATACATAACTTCTATTGTACCCTCACAGAGTGATCCTGCAAGGATGTTGTTGCTGGGATGCTCTGGGCCTGTAAACCATAATCTCAAACTGTCTAGAACCACTCTGCCCAATATGGTATCACTAGACACGTGTACATTAAGATTTAAATTTTAATTAATTAACATTAAAATCTTCAATTTTTAAATCACACTAGCCATATTTCAAGTGCCCAATAACCATATGTGGCTAATGGCTACTTAAATGAACAGTGCAGATATAGAACATTTTCAGCATTGCAGAAAGTTCTTTTGGACAATGCTGCTTTGGAAAGTGCTAAAAACATCCTCACGGCAACTGAGAACTTGGAACCGGGAAGAAGAACTGGACACTTTGCTTTGAAACTTCTGCCAAGAAAGGAGGAAAAGCCACTTGTGGCCTAGGACACCCCCAAAAGCCCAAATAGCCTCAAGACAATAAGGCTAGCAAGGAGAATATATGTCTCACTAAAGGAGCTGGCGACTATGGGATTTGCTTCATATGGATTCCATTTTACCATGGAGTAAAACCATGAATGGGTCTTGCTGGTTTCCTGGATTCCAGCTTAGAAATAACCTGGAAGTTCTTATTCAAAATTCGAGTTTTATACATATATATACATATATATATACATCACATATACATGTAACAACATGTATATATATGTGTGTGTTTATGTGTTTATGTACGTGCATTTTGTCTTAGTAAGTATAGTATGATAAATATAGAAAGAATACAGGACTTGGAGATAGTAGTAAGTGTGCCACATACTATTTGGTGACATTATAAGGCCCTCTAGAGCTCCATTCCTTCATTTGTAAAATGGTGATGAGAATTGCAACACCCATCTCAAAAGGTTATTGTGAGACTCAAAGTATAGGTAAATGAAAGTACTTTGCAGAGCGCATGATTGATATTTACTTATATACTATATTTTATTATATAGTATACAAATATATAGTATATATTTGTATACTATACTGTATCTACAAGAGATCTTGATAATCTCATGTAGATATAGTATAGTATATAAAAATCTCATGTAGATACAGTATATAATCTCATGTAGATATAGTATAGTATATTTAAAAAAAGGGTAGTTTAAACTGAATGCATTTCTGAATGTTTTTAATCCCAGATAAATAAATTTTGCTTTTGTTGTCATTTTTCCCTGAAAAGTAGAATGCTGAAGAAAAATCTTTTTGGTTGTTGAGATTTCTTATTGGTTAATTTCTATGAACTGAAATACTGTTTATTGCTCATGGTTTACTTTATTTCGCCCTGAAAATTTTCCCTTTTCCAGGAAAAAAAAATACCTAGGAAGTCTCAGTGGTTCTGAAACAGCATTTACCCTTTAACTAAAAGGTTTTTTTTAAAGAGCACATGCGTGAGCGAGTGCAGGAGCAGGGGGAGGGGCAGAGGGAGAGGGAGAAAAGCAAACACCCTGCTAAGCAGGAAACCTGATGCAGGCTCAATCCCAAGACGCTGAGATCACGACCTGAGCCAAAAATCAAGAGTCAGACACTCAACCAACTGAGCCACCCAGGTACCCCTCTTTAACTAATAGCTTTAAGTCAATTGTCAGTAATTAGCCTGTCATGACAATAGTGGTTCAGATAATAGAAAAAGTATTATTGATATTCTTCAGCATGGGTGGGTGAAGGAGATGATTTATTGAGCCTCTACCCATCTCATGAGTTGATAAAAACAAAAATAATTCTATTTCATGCATTGATTAACCTAAAATAAAAGTAAAGACTATCAGTTTGACTGAATTCTTAAAGTTATATTAAGAATGCTGACCTTAAATAAAGGATCTTCACACTATCCCTTCTCTAAGGTAAAATCTGTTGGGGGTCATAAGTGGAAACTTAACTTACTGACAGAGGATAGGGAGGCCAGAAGATCCAGGGCACTATGCAGCTATTCTCCACCACCTCTGAACCTTAATCCATGCCTTTTATAGAACAAGGGGCATTGTGGTGAGGTCAAAGGGTAGTTATCTAAAGTGACACCACCTGTGTGCCAGTCATCTCTATTCATCATCTAAAGTGGAGACTTCTGTGTGCCACTTTAGGGACAATCAGAACAAGCCTTCCCATATTCTGACCAAGGCACATATTAACCTCCAAGGGGCCTGAACACTTAGCCCCAAGGAAGGTCACTGCATAGGCATGAACAAGATGAAAGGCCAAAGATGGAGTCAATGTTGACAGCACTCCTACAACTTAGCTAACATTTACTCCCAAACCTGGCATCTATTGCCTATACCTGAACCCTGATCTACAGTTTTTATAACTCAAGTAGGAGTGTTTTTTTTTATATCCCTGACTGAGTCAGGAAATCACAAACGCTGTCATGCCTTCTTTAATAGATCACTATTTTGATGCTTAAATATTTTTGTCTTACAACACAAAAGTTAACACAATTCAGGCATTATAGAAAATAAGCCTGCAAAGGAAGCTATTCCATTAGATGAGTCTTAACTGTATTATGTTTGCTATTAATCCTGAAAACTCAATGAATAATAATTTTATTTATTGGGGGGAGGGGCAGAAGCACCTGAGAAATCAAGCTGAGTATAGCTCAGGGCTCTAGATTCTATCTCTGGTTCCAGGAGCTCTGGCAAGTTATTTTCTTTTCTGGAACCTAGTTTACCTTTGTTCAGACTTTGTTAAGGCATGAATGGCAATTTATAAGATGCTCTGCCAGAGAAATAGCTGAAACATACTCTCAGCCCCAAATGCTGGTCAAGCATGCCATTCTCAGGCCTTTGTTGCATATGAAATTATATTACTAAAGGGAAAATTAATGAGATTGTCAACTCTGGTCTCTAGTAGCTCATACTGGCTTTACTAATAGACACCTTTGTTGGGAATCATGGTTTATTCATTTCATTGGAATTGTTTGTCTCTTGGAAGGAGGAAAATACACTACCTTGGAGCTGAAAAGTGTTTACTTTTCAGTGTCTTTAAGCTTGGAGGATTTCAATAATTTTGTATCCCAGGAAAGAAGGAGAATTAACAATGTAGCTTTGAAACTTGTGCTGGTAGCAAGCAATCATTCGCTTAATAAAGTAACCGAGGCTTGCCCTATATTGGTAGTCATGGGTGTTTGGAACTCCTATAGCCTGGCACATGAATTCTCGATAAATATTTGTTGAATCCAGGCCACTGTTTCGGGTCAGTTCGTGCCATACACTCATCTAGCCAAGAAGTGAGTATACTCTGTGGCATCTTCCTTTAGCAACTAAAACAGGAGAAAAGCCCAGAACATCAAATCTTACCCTGACAACCACGCTTATAACCCTTCTGGGAGCATAGGTAGTTGTGGGCTAAGACAGACTTCTCCTGAGAATTGGGTCTTGCTGCCCGAGGGTCTCACATCTCACTGTGATGAGGCAACTCCATAAAGCCAAAGCTTAAATAGAGTTGTATGCTATTTTCCACTTATACTTTAAAGAGATATTTATTATTTCCTGGAGAAAGTATTTGACTGGCCTTGATGATTGTTGCAGGCAATTACTATTGTTCCTAAATTCAGAAGGAGCTTAGCTTAGAGTTAAAGCACATACATTAATTAGAGAGCTGTGACATCACAGTCTGGAAGATCACAGCATATCCTTTTCCAGGAATAATTGGGCCTTCCTTTAAGAGTTTTAACTGGTCGGGCACCTGGGTGGCTCAGTTGGTTAAGCGACTGCTTTCGGCTCAGGTCATGATCCTGGAGTCCCGGGATCGAGTCCCACATTGGGCTCCCTGCTGAGCAGGGAGTCTGCTTCTCCCTCTGACCCTCTTCCCTCTCATGCTTTCTATCTCTCATTCTCTCTCTCTCTCAAATAAATAAATAAAGTCTTTAAAAAAAGAGTTTTAACTGGTTGTTACTGACAAAAATGAAAGAAAAATAGATCATTCTGTTCCAGCAAATCAATAAACAAATGTCTAGAATTAACTGATTCTCATTTGCTAAAGGCAAAATATTCCAACCCAATAAACTTTCCTACAAATGAGCAAGTTGGCTTCCATGGCCTGTTCATGTATTAAATTGTTATTTTTCTTTGCTTTTTAAATAATTAGCAAATTTTAAAAAATTGCATCCAGGTGTTTGAACATTCTGATGATGAAATGGTCTTCATAATTATAAAGACTTAATTGTTCATTACAGTTATATTTATACAATATATTATTGTGCCAATGTTTTGTAATGATCATATAACCCAACTCTCTCATTTGACAGAGAAATTGAGACTGAGAACAATCACTCTAGTTAACAGCAAAGGCAGAAGTAAGATTTGAGCCTCCTCTCTCTCAATCCACTGTTCTTCGCATCTTTCAATCTCAGGCATTTTTCATTAGTCATGAAAATCTATTTAGTCAATGAGTTTAGCCACCAAAATTTACCAGGGCTACCAGGAGGAGGAAAGTATATGTATTTGGATTTCATAGTATTTCCATTTGCACCTCCAGGTGAAAGAACTTCTAAGTCAAGGATAGTCAACAAGTAGAAATTTCATGGGTAGAACTATGAGCCAGAAGAAAAGCATCAAAACCCCAGAATCCTTATGAAAACCTGGGCAAGGATTTAAGGGACACATTAGCCCTTAAATTAGCCATTATCTTTATCATCTTCATCTCTAAAACAAGAGATTTGAATTAAATAATTTCAGATCCTGCAAGATCTAACATTCTATGGTTCTATGAAATGAGACCAAGGATTTGAATTATTCAAATTCTGCCTCATTCAGCCCACATAATAAAAAACAAATCAAGATTCTTATTTTTACACCATTACTTATTTGAGGTTCACATTTCATGCTAGTACTTCACTTAATAACAACAATAATAATAACAGCATTAATAACCATAGCTAACAATTATTGACTTATTTACATTTACTATGACCCTATAATGTTGGTAATGCTAGTATACCCATTTTACAGATAAGAAACCTGAGTCCCAAAGTAATTAAATAATCTGCCCAAATTGATATAGCTTTGTGCTCTTGACCACCATGCACACTGCCTCTTTGAAAAGCACTGGTCTCTCAAACAACTGATGGGCATCATTTATAGGCTACTTAACACACAAGCCCCTTTCTGGGGGAATTTCCATTTTACCTATATTTTCTGGCTAGAAGAGCAATCAAAAGATTAAATAGAACTTCAAGTCTCTGAATCTGATGAAGCTGTATAGTGATCTGCATTGTCTTTCTGCAAGTTGTCTCTTGCCCTTTTGCGATTGATACCATTGATCAATTGTTTCAATGGTTTAGTAATGAATGTTGGTGCTTTACAAGCTGCTACATGCACTGAGGACCATTCTGCTGTGTTTTTCTCAGAATGTGTGGACAGCTTGCATTGCCATAAATGGATGGATGCTAGTACAGGATTCAGCACCTTCTAAGGCCACAGAAGTCACCCTACCACATCTTCATTATTCAATGGCATCTTCTGGCTTTTGTCTCCAACTTTTTGACTCAGAGTAACAATCTAGACAGTTTTTAAGGTAGAGGAAGAGAGAGAGTTTCCAGAATGTCATTTCCTGGTGGTGGGATTCAGTCAAAAGAAAGACTAAAACATTCAAAATCATGTGTGAAACTCATTTTCTTCTCATTAAACCTACCTTATCAAATTAGCCATAAATACAATATACCACAGTACCCATCAGATTTCAACATGTACTAAATCAGTTCATGGGCATCCTGCACTTAATGTCATGTCTAATAAGCTGAGAATGCTCTGACAGCAGCCTAGTATGTACATATATTTTACTACATAAATATATGATTATATAACTTATATAATATAATAAATACATAAATATTTTATGTATTTTATATACATAATTTTATTCTTTTTTAATTTTTTAAAGTTTTTATTTAAATTCCAGTTAGTTAACATACAGTGTAATATTAGTTTCAGTTGTACAATATAGTGATTCAGCACTTCCATAAAATACCCAGTGTTTATCACAACAACTGCACTCCTTAAACCTCATCACCTATTTTACCCATCCCCCTACCCACCTCCCCTCTGGTAACCATCCGTTGGTTCCCTACAGGTAACAGTCTGTTTCTTGGTTTGCCTCTCTCTCTCTCCCTCCCTCCCTCATCTCTCTCTCTCTCTTCCCTTTGCACATCTGTTTTGTTTCTTGAATTCCACATATGAGTGAAATCATATGGTATTTGTCTTTCTCTGACTGACATTTCACTTAGCATAATACTCTAACTTCACCCATATTGTTGCAAATGGCAAGATTTCATTCCTTTTTATGGTTGAGTAATATTCCATATACATATATATATATATGTATACACACACACACACCCCACCTCTTCTTTACCCACTCATCAGTCGATGGACACTTGAGCTATTTCCATAATTTGGCTACTATAGATAATTCTGCTATAAACATTGGGGTGCGTGTGTCCCTTTGAATTAGTATTTTTGTATTCTTTGGGTAAATACCTGGTAGTGTGATTGCTGGATTTTAGGGGAGTTCTCTTTTTAACTTTTTGAGGAACCTCTGTACTGTTTTCTAGAGTGGCTGTACCAGTTTGCATTCCCACCAACAGTGCAAGGGGGGGGTCCCCTTTCTCCACATCCTTGCCAACACCTGTTGTTTCTTGTGTTGTTGACTTTAGCCATTCTGACAGGTGTGTGATTATATAATAATAACATATAATACAGTAAATATATACATATATTATATACTTAATATATGTATTATTTTACATATTTTATATACATTCTTTTATTCTTTAGTTCTAGTTTCTGACTTGCTAAACTAGCCACATATCCCACCAATACCAAAACCAGTTGTAGAATGCATAAGTCTACTTCTACCTCTGTGGTTTTCTAGATATTTTGTAGAGAGTAGGATGGTTTAGAAGTCAGCTGAGACCTGGTTTCCAGTCTCAGCTTTAAAATGGCTGTGAAACCTGAGACAGCACCATTCAACTTCTTTAAAACTCAGTTTCCAACCTTTAAAATTGAAGTAAAAGAATATGCCCCTCATATCACAAGAAGGGCCAATGAGATAGCATTTGTTAAAACTCCTTATAAACTATAAAGTCTATACAAAAAAAAATGGGTTTTCCATCCTTTCAGTCCTTCTCAATCAAAAATAACTCTCAAACAAAACAAAACTCTCAAGTTGCTGATACCCAGTCCTAAACCAAAGTTCACAGCTAGATCAAAGTCTTATGGGTTAAGAAGATCTTGGATTGAAATATGCATGTTGAGAAAATGATATTTATAATGTGGGAGGCCTTCTTCTAAATCAATGGTTCTCAACCTGGGGCAGTGCTACCTCATTAAGGGGTATTTTTTATCATCACAAACACTGGGGAAAAAAGGAAAGCTAAATATCCTGCACTAGGCAGGACAATCTTGCACAATAAAAATAGTATCATACCCAAAACGTCAACAGCTTCTCCTGCACTGAGGAAGAGTGCTCAAAGTAATGTGCTGTTCATAGTCCCTAAATCCCTAATTGATATGGAGAGAATTTACTCTTGATATACTCCCCCAGGTGAAATCCAGCCAGCCACACTCATGTGAAGTCTGCAGCAGCTCAGAAGCAGTACTGGGCTTCCTATAATTTTATTAAGAAGGAAAATATGAGGCCGGAGATCAATAGCTTTCAAACTGGCCCTCAGAAGCTTCTACAAGAATCCCCCCTCTAACATCAGCAGGGGCAAGGTGTCCCAATAGTTAACGTGCCATATTGCAAAGCCCAGACTAAAGGTTGACATATGGGGACCCAAAATGAATGAGTCATGATTCTGAAAATCTTTGCAGTTTATTGGTGAAACATTGGGTTATGCCCTTACTTTGTGACAAGCGTGGGTCTAGCTGAGCCCTGGACACAATCCTTCACTTCAACACAATCTGACAGTCAGACAGATGTAAACTCCACTAATCAGGTATGCAACATATCAACATATGCTATAACATGTTATGAGGAAGCCTCAAGGACAGACCAGGGAATGATTTACATCCATAGAGGAAGTACAATGGAATTGTACTTTGAATGATATGCAATGTTTTCTCATTTGAGTAAATAAGAAAGAAGGCCATTGTAGAAATGGGAACAGCATAAGCAAATGCTGGAAATGTGAATGTAAATAACATAATTGCAGGCTGACGTGGTTAGTTAGAGACCTGGCTGGGAATGGTGGAAGGTCATATCAGAAAGACTCTGGAAACTTGAGTGCAGCTAGGTGGATATATTTATTCAGCCTGAAGTTTACCCTTTGAACAGAGTTTTTATGAATATTTTAGAAATACCACTGAATTCAGGGTTGGTTCATGGCCAACACCAGAATCATTAAAGTTTAATTTCAGGGCTAGAAGGAACCTCAGAAATCACCCCAGCCTTCCCCCTTTTCTGTATTTTACAGTTGAAGTAATTAAAACCCAGAGATATCAAGTGACTTGCCCAAGGTCAGCAGCAAATTAGTGACAGGACAAAGACTAGAGCCTAGTCCATCCTCTTAGCTAATAGCATTTTGTCTTGCTCTGTGCTGCCTTCGGGAATTTTATTCATCATCTGAAAATAATCCAATGTAACACACAATGTGATTATTAAGTATTTATGAAGTTCCAAGTTTCCCATTGCTCACTATTAAGAT
Source organism: Eumetopias jubatus (assembly GCF_037043125.1). Classification (NCBI taxonomy): domain Eukaryota; kingdom Metazoa; phylum Chordata; class Mammalia; order Carnivora; family Otariidae; genus Eumetopias; species Eumetopias jubatus. The sequence continues at coordinate 93,577,815 of NW_028274807.1, forward strand.
GTAGTTCCTTCATTACAACCAGATGATAAATCACATCCTGGGCTGCTTCTACATGAGAGCATTCTCTCAGAAACACAGACAAACATCATACCAAACACATGGGCATGACATTCTTCCCCCGCCTCACATGCCCTCCCCTGCCTCCTCATTTCAAACTGCCAGAGATTATAGAGGCACAGCCTGAACAGAAGGCATCTTAATCTCTGGTGGTTCTGTAAATAATATGCTGTTCATGCTTGCATATAAATGATCACAGCCTCTCTATTTTCTAGATGAGGAATCCTTCAGAAAAATGAATTTGCTTGCCCACATAGCACATCAGATAGGATTTCAGATCCCAGAGCACCAGACCTCTTTGTAACAGGTTTGAATTTTTTACCTATCTGCACACTCCTAATAATTTATCCAGGCTTGTGGTCTTAAATTTTATTTCATAGTCTATTTTGTCTTAAATTTTATTTCATAGTCTACTTAGTATGTGAATATTTAGGTTCTGAGATTGGTTATTCCCCACTTATTTTTCTCTGGCCACCTTTCCTCCACTTCTTATTCAATATACATCCAATAGAAATTATCTAAATTAACATACTCATTTTACAGAGTGGAAACTGAGAACCAAAGAGGTAAAGCCACTTGCTCAAGTTTGCACAGTCAAAAGCAACATTGTGGCTAGATTCCCTGACTCCCAGTCTCATGCTATTCCCTCCACACCAAGCTGATGCTTTCTATGGGTTTCTTTCTAATGCTTTCTAACACAGCATTTTCCCACTCTCCACCATCCCTGCCCCCCCATTCATTACATAACTCCCTAAGGATGGATGGAAATGACTACTTGCACTGCCCAGAAGTTCATTCCAAAGCCTTATTTAGAATACCCACAACTTATCATCTCCCACACTATACTGGTCCATCTATCTTATTAAGACCTGTTTATGGAGGAGATTGACATACTTCCTAGTCTAGAAGATATATATACAATCATTGCCATTGCTCAAGTAGAAATTATCACAGAGAACAGTGTGCCCAAGAGGAAAGAGGACAGGGTCCATGGCTCTCATCATTTAATAATAGAGCAAAGTCATTCCAAATTCATTGTAAGTGGCAGGTTATTAGATTCATAATTCCAGAGACTAGACAATTGGGTAATTAGATGGAGTTAGGCAATATAGGTAGTAGCCAAGAAAGTGAAAAAAGACAACTCCCACACAATTTCTTCTTTAGGGGTGAAGTGTTTTGCCTGAATTGATCAGCGTGGTGTGCTTAGTATAGTGTACATAAAATTTACAATGATAGGTTTTTTGTTTTTAGAAAATCAATGGAATTCACACTTCCTGTTTAAATTCCTTCTGGTGAGTCATTTTAAGACAAAAAAACAGGTGGTGTTTGAGTAAAGAGCATATTGAAAATAGAAGCAGAGAAGAGGGCAAAGAAATCCAAGAACTGGCTTCTCAGGGAGGGCTTCATAGGCTCATAATTGTCTCACAGTCTGACCAGGCATATTGAGAAACTCAATTTTATCAGTTCTCTCAAAAGTCATCTAGCTCTGCAGAATCAAGCTATGCCTGGTTTGTAAACTAATGCAATATAGTCACATGCAATGGGGGGAAGTTGTAGAGTGTTGCCCAGGTCATTCCCTTCCTGGTATTAGGATAGCAGGAAAACCAAATGAGTGATCAAAGATAAGCTGTATGCACAAGATAAGGATCAATGGCATTAGACAGACAATCTCATGAAATGTGCCCTCCAGGCTGCAACAGAGGCAGAATTCTTTCAGATTCCACCCAAGAACACCTTTCAGATTACTGGAACAGTTGTGCCCTTCAAGTTGACCTTCACAAAAGGGTCTTGTTTCCACTTTCCCTAGTGTTGGAGAAACTTCGGCAAATACTTTCAGTAGAAGACAGAGATTTATCTAGTCTCTGTGCAGTTCTCCTCTTCTGTCAGACATGTTATAGCTTGTTAATTCATAGCCCATCTCCTATTAGTTACATGCGAGTTTCCTTTAGGGAGTTCTGGTAGATGTCCCAGTTTAACCACCAGTCATGAATAAACTGCCCTAGGTTTTTTCTATAAGGTTAGGTTAGGTTATTTCTGTAAGGGGCAAATCTCTTGTACTCTGTGCTGGTTCTGTTTATTCTGCTTCAGAAGGTACCATCATCTGACCTTGTTCTGAGAGCACTGGGGTCCGGTTTATCCTTCTCAGTAATTTCCTTGTATGGACCCTGACATTTGAAACTTTATCTGTTCATCACTCAATACAGAAAACATTCATGGGTGACTATGACTCATCCACAAAATGTCAAAGGAGTCAACTCTCAAAAGGTTTTTTTTTTTTTAATCATACAATTACCTCTGAAAGAGGCCAAATAACCATTTTAACTATTTTTATTCTCCCCTTGACCTGACTGGTTACCCTGGTTCCAAGCAGGCACAAACTACACAGACAGTTTGGGATTCATTTTAAATTCGTTCCTAGTCACACAGACTTTTGACACACTTTCTATTCCAGCATCAGAATACAGAGGAAAAAAAATATCTGAATGAGTATAGACTGTTGTGCCAGAAATAAATTCCTAATATAGACAACTAAAATATGCCTCTATAGAATTTAGCTGTCAAAATAGAAACAAAACTTCTCTGTTTCAATACTATCTTAATGACTAGTCCATGTTCTTCCTCCTCTCTGCGCCCAAGTTATAGTTATAAATAAATACTATAGTGCCATTGCAGTACATTAAGAATCTGGGGAGAACTTGTCTATTGAGCATAGTGATGTTATCTTTTTGCATATATGATTCCAATATGGCCAATTATTGAGTGTTCTTAAAGTCAAGGATAACAAGATAGCTACATCATAATAACTTCTGAACAGAAGAGCTCACATTTACTCATTTAATCTTATGAAGTAGGTATGATTATCCCAATTCTACATATAATGATTATCAAATTTAAATGACTTGCCCAAGGCTTTACAGCCAAAGAGGGTTAGGGTGAGATTCAAATGCTATGCCACCTGACACCAAAATCCTCACCACTCAAACTGCCCAACCACAGTTTTAAAATTCTCTCTGAAAAAGACCAATCTTAATGTGTCTCATATGAGCAGATAGATAATAAGAATGATTTTGCAGGTCTACCTTCCTATGGTCTTTCAGAGGATTAGACTCAGGGGTCCAAAGATTTGGTATGGGACTTTGGGTAACTCATATCTTTTCTAGGCCTCAGTCATTCCATCTAAGAAAGAGAAAAATAGTGGTTCTTTAGTTAGTTAGTTATTCACTTATTCAACAAGTTTGCTAAACACTGAAGCTACAATGGGAAAAAACACAGACCAGGAGCTGTTAGTAAAAATAGGAACCACTGTTTAGAATATTGTTACTAAAATAAAAACAATACCAAGTCCCCATTGCCTATGGTATGGGGATCCTAGGGTTGCATCCAAGATTGATTGTTTAAAAAAAAAAAAAAGGATTGGTTTGTTTGGTTTTTTAAGATTTTATTTATTTATTTGACAGCGAGAAAGAGAACACAAGCAGGGGACATGGCAGAGGGAGAGGGAGAAACAAGCTCCCCATTGAGCAGGGAGCCTGATGTGGTGCTCAATCCCAGGACCTTGGCATCAAGACCTGAGCTGAAGGCAGACGCTTAACCAACTGAGCCACCCAGGCACCCCAAGGATTGGTTGTTTTGCTTTCATTTTCATAATCAGTGAAGTGATTTGAATTCTCATGTAATTGTCAAGTAAACAATATTTTGGGCGGAACTACCAATTAAAGCAAGTTATTACTTATAGAAACAGAAACCTAGATCTTCAAGTTTCCTGTGTATGGTTTTTGGAAGATAGATTTGCCTTAAACTCTCAGTGATATACACTGCATCTATAGATTTAATAAATTCGTATTCTAGAAATTCAAAGTATATTTCCATTGCCTACAGGAACTCATTCCTTTCAACAAAAGCTGAGATTATTTGACTGCCCCAAAGCAAGAACATAGTATAAGAAGACTAATAAGCTGTAATGGGAGACTGACAGCAGAAGGAATATTTATTAAGCAAAACAGCACGGGGGATTTGAAAGGAAGAAAAGTAATTTGAAAGGCAATTTTCAGTTTAAGAGAATTCTAAAGTTTAATATTGTTGATGGACTAGAGCATATTAAGGAAATGTTGAATGAGAGAGTAAAAAAGAAAATTAAGTCAACAAAAAAAAAAAGAGACGGAAAGAAATTACATTCATTCTAAGGCACTTTTCCTTAAAATTACATTCTTTCTAAGTACTTCCTCTTTAAAAGTCATGTGGGGGCATTTCCTGGGCAGTGAGAAGGGAAGAGACACTTCATCCCCCCTAATCAAAACCTTTACCAGTATCTCGGACCTGAAAGTAAAAGGTACATCTCACACATAAACAGACAGTTGGCTCTTTCTCAGTTCTGCATTATTCAATTTGTCACCAATTTTCAGAAGCCACTTGTGAAAGGCATCATCACAAAGCCATTATCTAATGACTCCGAATGTACCAAGCCAAGAGGCCTAACTTATACACAAGAAACTATTTGGACTTTCAAGGTGATTTTTTCCCTTAAAACATGGAACATCAAGTCTTTCCTAGCGTAAGACCAAAGGAAGGAAGGAAGGAAGGAAGGAAGGAAGGAAGGAAGGAAGGAAGGAAGGAAGGAAGGAAGGAAGGAAGAAAGAAAGAAAGAAAGAAAGAAAGAAAGAAAGAAAGAAAGAAAGAAAGAAAGAAAGAAAGAAAGAAAGAAAGAAAGAAAGAAAGGAAGGAAGGAAGGAAGGAAGGAAGGAAGGAAGGAAGGAAGGAAGGAAGGAAGGAAGGAAGGAAGGAAGGAAAGAAGGAAGGAAGAAGAAAGAAAGAGAAAAATACGAAAGGGAAACCACTGTCATTAGAAAATGAAGTAAATTTGCCAGCCTAATCTTACAGCTCAGCTTGCATGCAGGTCCAGTTTCCAGGCAAAAAGTAGGATAATATCCACTGTAAATGTGTAACTCGGGATATGACTGCAACACATCACTCTGGGTGGTCCATTTTAACTTAACTTTTAATATTAAAGCAAAGGTTTCAGTGCTGGCTTTTTTGCATTTTTAAAAATAAACTATAAAGTGATCCTCACTAAAATTTGTTTGGGGCTCAGCCACAAATTCTGTGGCTCTAAGATGAGTAAAACTCATCTCTCCTGGATCTTGAATGCAGCACTAAAGAAATTAGGCTTTAAGCCATCAGTGGGAGCCACCAAAGGTTTCAGGGCAGAGGCATTGTGACCAGAGGAGTGACAGAAGGTTCTGACAACAGTGAGTGGGATAAATCAGGGAAACACAGAGAGAGGGTGGAAACAGAAAAGCAAGTCAGAAAAAATGTGCAAGAGAAAATAAAAAACATTTCATAGCTATAGAATCAGGGACCATTGTTGCTATTTCTTGGCTGGTTTTGAACCATATAACCCAAATCTTGTTTGAGATGAGCATAGCTCTATCGGGACTGGGGCGAGAGCGCCCCTCGCTCCTTGGCTTCACACCTGACATTGGCAGTCCCGTTCTCTCGGCAGACAGGAGCCGCTCTCCACTGGCGGTGAAAGAGCTGGCAGGGCTGGGCAGCAGTGCACAGAAGAGAGAAACCAGATGAGTTTTGCCCGCCTGGAACCAAAACAAAGCCAAGTGGAGGAGTGGAGCCGGGTAGTGGTTTCACACCCTCTCCAGCTGTGTGTGCCTCCGCTCACACAGGTCCTTTTGCTTTGGGGGGTCTGAGATGCCTCATCTACAAGACAGAAAGGCTGCCACAGATGATTGCCGTGGTTCTTACCAGCTGGAAAATTTATAACTTCAGCAGGATATTATTAATTTAAAGATGCATTTCATGGATCATATTCAACTCAGTTCAACTCCAGGGTGGATAACTGCACAAAATGCTGAAGCTCCTAAGGGCTTGATTTTCTCACTTTATTTTTCTGCCCTCCATTTCTTGTTTTTTTCCATTACTTCTCTAAGGCAGTACTTTTCCCCTCTTCCATTTTTTTTTCCTTCATTTTCTGGTGACAGCAGGGAAGGGGCTGTTTCAATAAGACAAGAAGCTGAGGTCATCTGTTTATCCACAGGACAAGGAGGACCCAGGGCCTAGGCAGCCAGCTCTTTTCCACACCATTCTGCTGCTAAACCTCAGTCCTCACCAGCAAGAAGAGAAAGTCTTACTCAGCCTCCCTTCTGACTTATTTTTTTTTATCACTGCTTTCTCTGCCAAACTGCAGGCTCACAGATGTTCTAGGCAACTCTCTCCCTCACTGCCAGCAGGCCAAGCCAGGTGATTGCTGTCACCCCCTTCTCCTAGGAAAAGTATTTGCACAAGTCTTGGTGTAGTTTTAGCTTGGTGATAAACGTGTGAGATGCCATGCACACATACACACCCAATGCCAGTGTCCCATCCACTACTGCCTCTATTTAAATTTGGCCTCCACAAATCCTCAGCAGAGCCATGGATGTCACACTTCCCAAGAAAGAACTGGACCTTGAATTAGTCATCTTCTAGTCCCCCAGACTACATGTGCATTTCAGAACCATCACCTCCTTGCCTTGCTCAGTGGAGGCTGAGCTCAGATAGGGTCTCCCCTACCTTGTTACCCTCCTTCACCCCCACCTCCAGCCCAGAGCTTCTGCTTGAGTGACTCACTTCCTGTACTAGCCCCGTTCTTTCTCTTTCTAGACAACTGAATTTGCCCTTGAAATAATGGTGAAGAACACAGAACCTCTTTCTGCTGGTCCTCAGAGTCAGCAGAGGCTGGAGATTTCCTCCTAATACCACAAGAACCAGATTATTGGTTACCAGAATCCTTTAAAAAATAAAACACTTGATTCACAAGAGAGGCAATAATCCTGCAAAGTGGACATTATCATCCCCATTTTTTAGATGAAGAAACCAAGGCTCAGAAAGACTATGAAAGTGTAATAGGCGGGGCAGAGACTCTAACACAGATCCATTTGACTTCAGAGGCTAGAGCCCTATTACTTCTGTGAAATGGTAAACCACTAAAACTTAATAAAATAAAACCAAACCCAGAGAACCAAAGGCAGACCTCTGGAGTCTTGGAACTACTGCCTCTCACAAGCAGCGTGACCCTGGGCACATCTTTTGGGTTTCACTTTCTTTGTCCATGAACTGAGAGTGCTGGATCCAATTATTTCTTCCAGCTCCAGCACCTGGGAGCATGCTTTCTAGTCCCTGTGTCTCTTCCACAGGGGCCACCAGCTAAAATCGTACCTCAGCATAATAGACTTCTAACAACAGGAAGTGCCACTTCAGAGGCTCTGGAAATGATTCAGATAATCATTCTGTTCTCCAGAGAGAGCCTATCATTTCTATGACTTCAATTACCCGCCGGTCAGGCTGAGGTAACATTCACAACTGTTTATTCTGTGGCAAGCAGACTCCATGGCATTCTGTGCTGACAGTGGAGAGAGAATCTGGGCTCAATATGTGTTATCCCCAGTTTAAAGAGGTAATGATTCAAAAGTGAAACAGGGAGAAAAAAATATTACACACCCACTCATACATTTTTGTAAAGATGTATTTATTTATTTTGAGAGAGAGAGAAAGCACGTGCAAGCACGGGGAGGAGGCGATGGGCAGAGGGAGGGAGAGAATACCTAGCAGACTCCCCACTGAGCAGGGGGTCTGATGTGGGGCTCAATCCCAGCACCCCAAGATCATGACCTGAGCCAAAACCAGGAGTCCGATGCTCAACCACCTGAGCCGCCCATGCATCCCCACTCCTACTTCTTGTATGAAAACCCATTACAAGAACCTGCTACAGATAGATAGAATTATTTACCAGCAAAGATTCTTCATTGAATAAAAGGAATCACCAGGACTCCTCAGTAGTGTATATTTAGTCTAGTAGAGACAAGATTTGATGGAGAAAGAGATATTAAATCAATGCTGATTGAATGCAGATCATAATCAAAGGGGGGAAATGTGTTGTTTAAAGTGAGAAAATGATATCCTATTTGCAACAGTTTGCTTTACACACAACCCTTAGGAACCAGTATTTGTTAAACTGATGTAAATGTATCTTTTGTGTGGCAGGAGGCCCACTGTAAATCTATACAGGGGATCTGGGTGTACACTGGTAAGGGAGAAGAAAAGGAGGTAGAGACCAGATGTGAGTGAGCCTCATTTCTGCCTAGAAAAGCATCATGGTGGCAAATATTGTATCAGCTTAAAAAAAAAAAAAAACTGGAAGGATGTTGTTAAAAAGGATGATGACATTTGATGCAATTCTTTGCATTAAACAACCAAAAATGATGCTTTTTCTAAGCCATCTAAAATAACAATAAGACTCCTTTGGTCAGCATATTAACCATTAAAGAAATTTTGACAAGTGAAAATAATATGTCTGCAGCACAGCCAGAAATAAGATAATGCTAGAATAAGCAATATTTCCTGGGAGGAATCAGGAAATCTTATCACTGCCTCTGTGGTTTACCATGTCCTGACCTACAAACAACAACACAATATCAATAACACCCATGGATAGATTTTTAAAGTTTATACCAATTTTGCATATGGCATTTCTCACTTAATCCACATCTCAATCCTGTGGGGCTCTTAAGCAGAGCAGATATACTATCTTCATTTCATAGACAAAAAACATGAAGTCCAGAAAGATAGAATTATTTGTCTGAAGACACACAATTTTTCTATAATAGATTCATCTAAAACCCTGGCCTTCTAACTCCTTGTCCAGTGATCTCTCCACAACACTGCAATAGGATCTGAGGTTTAGGACACCCCCAACTTTATCAGTTTAATGGAAAACAACTTATACACTTTATATGAAGATACACACAGAACAATTGCCCAGACTGGTGAGTTTGTGGATCAGTGAACAAGTATTTGTTGCAGGAAGCTTAGTAGGTTTTATATTAACCCCAAAAAAGACTAAAACATGGGTAATGTGCTCAGCAGGCTAACAGTTGTGAGGTCTAGACTGTGAAGGGACTTGAGACCATAAGATGTATAATCAAAAGAAGTATTAGTACAAATTAAGGCTCAGAGCATGAAGAGACAAAAAAGTCAGAAGAAAGAAATAGGAGCACGTTTTTGCAGGTAAGGATGAGAGGAGGAAGAGTTATAATACCCAGTAAAGGTACTAATGCTTAAGGGCTGGGATTTGAAGGCCCATGCAGGAAAGACAGCAGATTTATGCTCCCTGGAAGAAGGGAGTTGGAACTGAGACCCCTCCATGCAGCTAGGACCCTCAAAGGACCTCATTATCAGTGAAAAAGGGGGACTAGAGAAATACCCACTGCATCACTGACCATCAAGGAAACGTGTCCCTGCCCAAAGTTCTGAGTAGAGGAGAAAAAAATGTCTTGCATGAGAAATCAAAACTTTAAGCCTTTCCGTGTAAGGATTTAGAGTCCAGGTTCACACTACTCACGTGATACGAGAATCCCAAGGCTGAGAACTTAACATGAAAATCAGGCATGGATACCTGTGAAGCACCTGGCAGAAGAAAAACACAGAACAACCCTGGAGGGATGTGCTTCCACAACCCAGGCTAGACAGGATACCCCAGAGAAAACAAACCCTGCTAAAGTTAGCTCACACACAAAAATCAAAAAACATATAAAGAATACTCCCCCATGAATCAGAATGATTAAAAACAAAGAACTGGAGTTTCACATTCCAAGAAGCTGATATAACAGAAAATCTAAAGGAGACTATGAAATAAATGAGTTTGAAATAATTAAAGAGCTAAAAGAAAGGGGGCAGGGAACCACAAAGAAAAAATAAGATATAATGAGAAAAAAGTAAACTGGTTTGAAAAAGAACCAACTGAATATTTAGAAATAAAAAATATGGTCTTGAAATTTAAAGCTTAAGCAGATTACACCTAATTAGAAAGAGACTTGGTGAACTGATAGATTTTAAGGCAATTGCACAAGATGGATTAGAGAAAGATTAAAAAGCTAAATATACAAAAATACCATTAAGAGACAAGAAGAATGAAATGAGAAGGCCAAGCATTTATCAAATAGGCATTTCAGAAAGAGAGATCAGGGAAATGTATAGGCAGCAATGTTTGCAAGCATAATGTCCGAGAATTTTCCAGACTTTCCCAGAACCCTTAATGAAAGTACAATTAAAGAATGTTCTCTCTTTTTTTAAGTTTTCATTTATTTATTTGACAGAGAGAGACACAGTGAGAGAGGGAACATAAGCAGGGGGAGTGGGAGAGGGAGAAGCAGGCTTCCTGCTGAGCAGGGAGCCCGATGATCTGAGCCAAAGGCAGATGCTTAAAGATTGAGCCACCAGGGGCCCTGAATTAGAGAATATTCTTAGGGAAGAAGGAGATTGAACCCAAAGGAATAATGAGCAAAGAAAGAAATTGGGAAACTTGTGCATAAACCTAAGGAAGCATCTACCTGTTAAAAATAAATAAATGAGTGAATGAAAAATAAAGGATGATTATCAAAGCAGTGGAGTCTTAAAAACAAGGTGAGAGTAAAATAGTAAGCAATAATAATATTGAAGGATAGGGGAAATTAATAAGAGTAAAAGAAGTTAAAGCATTTGTTTTAGGCAGAAAGTAGGCAAAGATACTGACTGGCTTCAGATTTTTAGTTAATATTTAGTCAATATTTAGTCAATATATTTACAAATATTTAAGTTAATATCTGTAACTTACAAAAATAATATATTCTATAACAATAAAATGAGTAGAAGGGAAAACTTATTCAGTCTATAGAAAAATAAAAGGAAGGGGGCAGAGGATGCAGCAAAGAAAAGGCACAGTAAATATACAACACAGTACAATGGATATAAATCTAACTATTCCAGCAATCCAATAAATATAAACAGGTTAAATGAGCAATTTTAAGGTTCTAAGAGATTTTTAATAATTTTATTATGAGATATACTCAAAAAACACGAAGACACACAAGTTTTAACTTAAAGGGGTAGAAAAATATAATCAACATTTTTCAAATACTGATTAAAAGAGGCTATTGTGAGCCAAACTGTGGAAAGAGCCAAGATGTCCATCGACAGATGAATGGATAAAGAAGATGTGGCATACACACACACACACACACACACACACACACACACACACACACACACACACACACTGGAATATTATGCAGCCATCAAAAGGAATGAGATCTTGCTATTTGCAACGACGTGAAATCAGAGGGGGAGACGAACCATGAGAGATGATGGACTCTGAAAAACAAACTGAGGGTTCTAAAGGTGGGAGGGTGGGGAGATGGGTTGGCCTGTTGATGGGTATTAAGGAGGGCATGCTCTGCATGGAGCACTGGGTGTTATGCACAAACAATGAATCGTGGAACACTACATCAAAAACTAATGATGTAATGTATGGTTAACATAACAATAAAAATTATTTTTAAAAAAGAGGCTATTGTGGGGCGCCTGGATGGCTCAGTCGGTTAAGCGTCTGCCTTCGGCTCAGGTCATGATCTCAGAGTCCTGGGATCGAGCCCCGCATCAGGCTCCCAGCTCAGCAGGCAGTCTGCTTCCCCTCTCCCTCTGCCTGCCACTCCCCCTGCCTGTGCTTTCTCTTTCTGTGTATCAGAGAAATAAATAAAATCTTTTAAAAAAAGAGGCTATTGTAGCTCCATTAATATCAGACAAAATAATTATAGGATAAAAACATGATTATTATAAATAAAAATGGTAATGACATAATAATAAAAGGAAAAACTTACCAGGAATATGTCATAATTCTGAGCCTCTGTACCACTAATGACATAGCCTCAAAATATATTAAGCAAAAATTGCCAAATGGATAAAATTCCCAAATGCGAAAAAATAAATTTTAAAACTTCTAGATCAAAGATAATATAAAATCTTTGACATCAGAAAAAAAGAATCTCTTAAACAAATCACAGACACACACAAAAAACAGCAAATCATAAGGTAAAATATTTAATGACTACACTAAATTCAAAGACTTCTACATAAGACACTATTTTTTTTAAAAAAGAGGTAAGCCACAGATTCATTATAGCAGTGCATTGTGAACAACACATAAAATATTAGAATGCAGAGTAAATGTTAAAATAGAAAACAAGACTAGCTCCCACAGTTCATTTCTTCCTTATATATGTAAGAATTTAAAAAAAAATGGGGGCAACCGGCTGTCACTGTTTTTTACCGGTCAACACTGGAGTTAAATGTGCTTGTGTATGTGTGTGTGTGAGTGTGTGTGTGTGTGTGTGTTTACTGCTATGTATTGCTCCCAACACATGGTGATGGTGGCTATATATGTGACTGAGGCAATTTCAATGTATAGTATAAAATAAAATAAGTCAAACATTAATTGAATATAATTTTTATTGAGAATTAAAACAATGTCCAACTATGCTCAGGATTTTCTTGAAAAACACTTATTGCCATTTTTGAGAAAAATTATTGTTATTGAGAAGAGCTGCAAATGCTGAGCCACTTTCTGATTATGCTATTATTTTCCATGAACCAAAACCTTGGTCCATTTTGTGCAGATTATGCGGGGCTCTGTAGAGAAGAAATGCTTGCTTTGTCTCTCGGGGAAGAGGCTTATCTTCCAGTTAAATGATTTTTTTCTGGCTTTAGAACATAGGTGTCTTTTTAAACAAAAAAATTTTTGCAGGACTCAGGCTGTTTTGGATAAAGAAAATCCAATCCCCATTCCCATAACTCCTTTTTTTTTTTTTTTGGTAAAATTTCTCTCCTCAATGACTTGAAGAAGTGGGTGACTAAAGCATTATCCCAAGTAAATTCTCTTTTAAAACAAACTTTACATTAGCTATCAGAAGTGGTAGGAAACAGCACAGGAGGTCTACAAGTCTTATATAATTTTAGCATCTTTCATTTTAGGTTCTGAAAGCCAAGCTTCATCAGAAAGAAAAATCTCTTTAATTTTTAGGATTATGTCAGCAAAATAAGTGCACTTTTTTTTCTGATCTCCTTGATACCATAATAAAAATAAACTTAAAAAAAAAAGAAAAGAAAGAAAAGCCACAGACCTAGGGAAGATACATTTGATGACTATAACAAAGAAAAGATTAGTAGAAATCATATGCATTTTAAAATTCCTACAGATATACAAGAAACAATGTAGACGAAAATGAACAATAATGTGAACAAGCAGTTCACAGAAAAAGAAACTCAGATGGTCAAAAGCTCATGAAAAGACCCACTTGACTAAAGGAATATTTAGAGAAATACAAATGAGACCATGGAAGCCATTTCAAACCTATCATATAAGCAACAGTTTGAAAGTCTAGTAATACTCGGTGTTGGTGAGGTTACACATTGCTGGTGGAAGTACAATTTCTACCTCCACTTTATTTTTTTTTAAGATTTTATTTATTTATTTATTTGTCAGAGAAAGAGAGAGAGAGCACAAGCAGGGGGAGTGGCAGGCAGAGGGAGAAGCAGACTCCCCGCAGAGCAGGGAGCCCAATGTGGGGCTCGATCCCAGGACCCTTGGATCATGACCTGAGCCGAAGACAGACACTTAACCAACTGAGCCACCCAGGTGTCCCTCTGCCCCCAATTTAAAGAACAATTTGGCAAAATCTAGTCAAGTTAAAGGTCTCCCCACCTTAAAGCCCAGCAACTCCAACCACACATGTGTCAGGAGACACATACCACAAGGATATTCACCACAGCTTTGTGTGTATTCACGGTGAAAAGAGAAGCAACCAAACTCCCAGCACTAAGAGAATGAGTCAATAAACTAGTATATTCATACAGTGAGATATTGTACCTGAATTAAAATAGATTATCTAGACCAAGAGACAAGTAAATCTCAAAAATAAAAATTTGACTGAAAAAGCTAGTATATACTAGCTAGTATAAACATCCTGGACATTTACAACACAATAATCTATATGGATACAACGTATGTGATTTTAAAAAAAAAAAAAGTGTTAAACATCCATAGAAATGATGCACAGGGTCTCTAAGATAGTGGCTCCCTGCATGGAGAGAAGAGATGAAATAGGGGGTCCTTAGCTATTTACTGCTACCTTGTATTTCTTTTTAAAAAGAGAGATCTAAAGCAAGAATATTAAATAGGACTGGCTATGATATTGCTGTCTATACTTTTATATATGTGTGAAATATTCATAATTCGTAATAATTTTATTTTCATGTGTTCGTTTTCAAAATTTCATTTTTCAAGGAGACACACCATGCTTGGCCCCACCTCAGAGCAGGATGGTGTCGGTGAGCTTGGGGGGATTACAGAAAAGTCTTCCTCACAATTCATGAGAGAGTGGAGTTTTGGAGGACACAGTCCCATGCAGAGAGATGGGGATGGTAAGATCCTCAGGCACGGCAGGCAGGGCTCTTGCACACTTCAACCAGCCCAGTCCTACTCGTACTTGCTTCTTTGGAGACAGGATCCTGGCAGCATTGGCCACAGGTGCTTCATAATGGAAGGAAGTTCTTCTTCCTGGTTACTACTGATCCAGATAGATGACTCAGCCAGGCCAAAGGGGTAGCAAAAACTGACCAGTCCTTCTTGCCTCTGAAATACCAGTGCACCAAAAGGGTGCAGTTCTATTTGGTTGTTAATTACATACTGTGTGAGACTGGAATCCTACGTAATAATAAAGTCAACCCCAGTGTGGCCTCCCAAATTCAAGAAAGAGAGAGCTAGAGAGGGAGGGAGAGAGAGAGATGTATAATGCCAGTTTAATCCATTTGCTTGTTTTTTAACTCAGGTATTAGAATTTGTAATTTTTTTCAAAATCTGTGGCATTTATTTAGAACATGAAGTAATCAGTGTTAATGAATGGATTAATCCCTTTCTTGAATAATGCAGATTAGTGAATATTCAGGGATTTTTTTAAAAAAAAGATTTGCCAGAGAAAATGAAAGTGACAAAAAATTACTCTGTGAATGCTACGTGTCTTACATAAAAATAATTTAAAAACTGTTAACAGTAGGCATGTTGAAGTGATAGAGTATAAGACTTTTTCCTTTCTAAATTTTCTACAGTGATAGTTTATTATTACTTTTATAGTAACAAATGTTTTAAGAAAAGGGTAGCATTGCATTTCTGACACCAATTACTTCTACTGATTAAAAGAAAGGATCTTTTCTGCTATCCAGAAGACAATTTTGTAATTGCTTAAGGAATTGGTTTTAATTTAGTAACAATCTACCTTTCCAAAAGAGAAAAGAATCGCATTCTATATTCTCCCGCTGAACAAATTCAAAATTCGAAACAACTCTTTGAAACTACTAATGTGCTGTTTAAATAGGTCCTTTAGCAGTATTAATATACCTGGTAAGAACATATTAATTAGTAATTTTGTGAGGTACAAGTTTAGAAAGCCCTTTCTGTCATTTGTGGGTTTTGTGAACAGACTTGCATGCAGCTGAACTCTCCTATATAAGCCTCCCAAGACAGTCACTTGGCCTGGCAGCTACTAACATGAAAATCAACAGCTCACATCCTTCAGCTCAGCAGGGACACACACAGGGAAAACTATTTATAACAGGAAGGAATTGCCACCCCTCTGTTTAAGGTGTAAGGAGAAGCTGAAACCAGCCATTCTCGTACTATAACCTTATACTTACAGCCAATGAAAAAAGCCCCATCATTGAAATCCAACTTTGTAATTCTCCATTCAGAATGACATTGTAGGAAAAACATCATGTTTAACTCTGTTATTTGACATTTTTCATATGAAATGGGTGTGTTTCCTATTTGAATTTCAGCCACACAGCCTTATTACTGAGCTACTCACATCTACCATGGTGATCTGAAAATAAAACTGGCTATTTGCCCAGATACCTCCGTGTACAAAACACAGCAAGTTAGAAGTAGAATGGGGATTTATTTTTTTTTTATTTTATTATGTTATGTTAGTCACCATACATTACATCATTAGTTTTTGATGTAGTGTTCCATGATTCATTGTTTTCTTATAACACCCAGTGCTCCATGCAGTACGTGCCCTCCTTAATACCCATCACCGGGCTAGCCCATCCCCCCACCCCCTCCCCTCTAGAACCCTCAGTTTGTTTCTCAGAGTCCACAGTCTCTCAAGGTTCATCTCTCCCTCCAATTCACCCCCTTCATTTTTCCCTTCCTTCTCCTAATGTCCTCCATGCCATTCCTTATGTTCCACAAATAAGTGAAACCATATGATAATTGACTTTCTCTGCTTGACTTATTTCACTTAGCATAATCTCCTCCAGTCCCATCCATGTTGATGTAAAAGTTGGGTATTCATCCTGTCTGATGGCTGAGTAATATTCCATTGTATGTATGGACCACATCTTCTTTATCCATTCATCTGTTGAAAGGCATCTCGGCTCTTTCCACAGTTTGGCTATTGAGGACATTGCTGCTATGAACATTGGGGTGCATATGGCCCTTCTTTTCACTACATCTGTGTTTTTGGGGTAAATACCCAGGAGTGCAATTGCTGGGTCATAGGGTAGCTCTATTTTTAATTTTTTGAGGCACCTCCACACAGTTTTCCAAAGTGGCTGTACCAATTTGCATTCCCAATAGTGTAAGAGGGTTCCCCTTTCTCCACAACCTCTCCAACATTTGTTGTTTCTTGCCTTGTCAATTTTTGCCATTCTAACTAGTGTAAGGTGGTATCTCACTGTGGTTTTGATTTGAATTTCCCTGATGGCTAATGATGATGAACATTTTTTTATTTGTGTGTTAGCCATTTGTATGTCTTCTTTGGAGAAGTGTCTGTTCATGTCTTCTGCCCATTTTTTGACTTATTTGTTTTTTGGGTGTTGAGTTTGAGAAGTTTGAGAATTCTTTATAGATTCATATAGGTCTTGGATACCAGCCCTTTATCTGTAGTGTCATTGGCAAATATCTTCTCCCATTCTATGGGTTGCCTCTTTGTTTTGTTGACTGTTTCCTTTGCTGTGCAGAAGTTTTTATCTTGATGAAGTCCCAAAAGTTCATTTTTGCTTTTGTTTCACTAGCTTTTGGAGATGTCTATGAGGCCAGCATTACCTTGATCCCCAAACCAGGCAAAGAATGGGGATTTAGAACTTAAGAATTGCAAATCTGAAAGGGAATTTAAGTAGTTAATCCCTCCCACCAACCTTTTTCCTAAATTGAGACTACCAAAGCTCAGAGAACTCCTGCCTGAATTGGGCTGTTGTGGTTTACCATTGGCATTGACCAAGGGACAAGGGGACACTCGGGGAGCTCCTGTATTCCCAATATATCCTTCTTACCCGCAGTGTGTTGTAAACCCAATTTCTCCGTGACAGTCAGGACCAATCAGCCCAACCAAGATAGTAACCCCCTTCTTTCCCTTTTGATTCAGAGGCATGAGTCTTGCCTGAGATTATAAAACTATTCAGTGGGAAAAAGAGGACTTGCCTCTCAATAGTTGGTAATAAACAATATTTCCTGATGCTCTGCATTTCCTAAGCAAGTTCCATGGAGCATCTCATTTGATCCTTACAATAATACTTTTGGGGAAGATGCTATTATTACCCCCATTTTACAAAAGGAAGGTATCAAACTGAGATGTGACAAGTTCAGGTTACAAGCTCACACAGCTGGTCAGTGACAGAGCCAGGATTTGAATGGAGGTAGTTGGAGCCAGATCTCTGCTCTTATCCACTAGGTCACATACTCTCTTTCGGTCTACGTCTCCCAGTCCAATGACATTTCTACGACACAGGCTAGAAGCTACTAAATATGAGAAGCCTGAGGACAGTCCCCTTCATCTCCTGCCCCAGCACCAGCTGACACAGAATCAGTGCTTGTTAAGAGTTTGGTAAATGGATTTCCCTGATGAAATCTTGCCATTTGCAACAACGTGGATGGAACTGGAGAGTGTTATGCTGAGCGAAATAAGTCAATCAGAGAAAGACGTGTATCATATGACCTCACTGATACGAGGAATTCTTAATCTCAGGAAACAAACTGAGGGTGGCTGGAGTGGTGGGGGGTGGGAGGGATGGGGTGTCTGGGTGATAGACATTGGGGGGGTATGTGCTATGGTGAGCGCTGTGAATTGTTCAAGACTGTTGAATCACGGATCTGTACCTCTGAAACAAATAATACATTATATGTTAAAAAAAAAAAAAGAAGAAGAAGAAGAAGATAGCAGGAGGGGAAGAATGAAGGGGGGAATCAGAGGGGGAGACGAACCATGAGAGACTATGGACTCTGAGAAACAAACTGAGGGTTCTAGAGGGGAGGGGGTGGGAGGATGGGTTAGCCTGGTGATGGGTATTAAAGAGGGCACATTCTGCGTGGAGCACTGGGTGTTATGCACAAACAATGAATCATGGAACACTACATCAAAAACTAATGATGTAATGTATGGTGATTAACATAACATAATAATTAAAAAATTTTTTAAAAAAGAGTTTGGTAAATGGGATTGAACTCTAGGTAACAAAGTTGGGCAACTCCAGAAACCTGTTCTTAAAATCAATATGGAATGACATAACTCAGAGAGAGTTACAAATGAAGGCTGGGTGCAAACTTCCTGACCTGAAGCCATGAGATTTTAAACAATAAAACAGTTGGTTTGTGGGTTTGTTTGGGTTTGTTTCTTCAGCACTTCCAATGCCCTGAGATTGTGCTAAACACTTCAGGTAACTTGTTCCATATTAATTGCTCACAACAACCCTGCAAGATGGATGCTATCATCCCCTCAATTTACACATGAGAAAACTCAAGCTTGGGGGGCTGGAGTAACTTGCCCAAGACCATACAGCTAGTAAACGGCAAAGACAGGCTTTTAACACAGGAATGTCTTATTCCAATGTGTGCACTTTACTACTATAAATATAAGATCTGTGTAAATACAGCCATTTTGACTTTTTCACAAAAATCTCTTTATCAGCTTGTGAATATAAAGATTCATGTTGGGCACTCCCACCCCTACTCCAGTTATTCAGAGTGGTCTTTGGGGCCCAGTGGCTAGAAAGAGGAAACCATAAGGACAGTGACAAGTTCCCTCTCCCAAGCATGGTTGGGCCCTTTCCTCTGAGGTACAAACAGTAAGGATGTACACAATGCCCAGGCTGCAAGCATTGAAATTACTTATAACCTGGCCCCAGCCCTCCTTAACCACACTTCCTCCTTTACTAAGCCCAGCTCAGCCTATCTGCCTCTGTTGATAGGATGTCTACATCTCCCCACCCTGTTCCCTGTGGACTCGGGCTCAGCTGCATAGTAGAACTGCCCACCATTGCATGGCTTCTGCAAAAGTGGGCTCCATGTTCCAGAGGATAAGCTTAACAGTGAACTCCCACAATGCATCACATTAGAAAGTGATGCACACTCAGGAAGGGGAAAAAACCAATTCATCCCTGAAAAAGCAGGAAGTTAGCACAGAAATACACTTAATAAAATTGTGCTCCATAATCTACCTGGAAGCCACTGGAAAGAACAGGCAGTGAGAACTCACAGGAAGCCTGACCCATCTCCCCAGCTGATTAAGATGGAGAGATAGGTGAAAAGACAGGATTCCTTGAGGGACCAGAAAGGCCTCATGAGCACTAAGTTTTTAAATGAGACTCCCACTTATTCATGTATTCCTCTGGGCTCTTATAGGACCTTCTTGTTTTTCTCCTCAGTGCCTCAGTGGTTTTAATTTTACTTTTGTTACAAATACGTGATAGGATTGTGGGAGAGCCTGGTAAACTATATTTCAGCAAGAATAATGTAGTTCTTAAAATTATTTACCTGAAATATCAATGAATTGGCTTCCTTTGGTGTGTCTGTGTCTGTCTATGGTGGGACAAAATCAAAACCTAGTTCCTCTGCATTTTCTGGGGAGTGCCCAAATAGGCCCTGTGTCCAGACTCTGCTATTAAAAATACACATGCAGAAAACAGGTTTAAATGGTAACTCACCACTTAGTGTGCTGTTATTGAAAAAGAGGGTTAATGCCTTCCTTGAAGAATAACCCTGGTATATCAAACTTTTGTGTCACCATCCAGAGCACATGATCCCTACATGATTTATTAAAATGTATATTATAATAATAGCTACGACAATTAAAACTCACTATTACAAGGAGCCTTACATACATTATCACATTTAGTTTTCCCATCAACCCTGCAAAGTAGGCATGATTAATAGCATTTATAGAAGAAGACCTAAAAGCCAGAGAGGCTAAGGTACTTTGCCCAAGGTCACACAGAGGAGAAACTGAAGCCAGCACTGATGGAATACAAACCCCATGGACTTCCCAACTTGTCATTTTGCCTGTCAACAGCTAGACCCACTCCTCATACAGGCTGTAGGCCATCCTGAGCCCCATGGGAAATTAGCTAGCCATACCAAAAAAAAAAAGAGAGAGAGAGAGAGAAAGCTGTGATCACAACTATTTGTGAATAAAGTATCTTAGATAAATATTATTAGCTCAAGTCAGAAGGTACAAAAACCATAGGAAGTCATTGCTAAAAGGTAACATAATTCAGTGCTTCCTTTTACAAACAAAAGAAACTCCTGAGGAAAACTGAGACCCAGGAGGTGAACTGCCTTTTACTTCAACCAACATATGTAGTACACCCACTCCGGACAGAACTTTGTGCCACTTTACACAGGATAGGCAACACATTTTGTAGGAGAGAGAAAACAAATATGCCAATTATTAAAATAATAGGTAAAAGAGATGTAAGCTGTCATCTTTTAGGAATCTCTTCTAAGCAAACAGCAAAAATGTAATCAAAGATTTATAGGCAAGCAAATTCACTGTAGCATTATTTATAATAATGATGATAAAAATTGATAGAAACCTAAACAACTAACAACACCCAACAATAGATGGATGATTGAGTAAATTATGGCACAACTATATAATGGAATATTGAACAATGATTCAAATCACATTTTATAAGAATGTTTGAATAATCTGAGCAAATATCCAAGACATAATAATAAGTAAAAACACAAGACTATGATGTTGTATGTACAGTTTGAGCATAATTTTGGACCATTTTGCACTAAAATGTTAACGAAATGTGGCTAATTTGAGGCATGGGATATGGGTGATTGTTTGCTTCTTTATACTCCTTGCATTTTGCAAATTGTCTACAATGAACACTATGAAAGCATAACTTTCATAATTAGCTTAAAAAGCAATATATTTTTCAAGTGCTTGGCAGACATTACTTTCCAACTGGAGATATCTGAGGGTAACGGAATAAAAGACTGGGAAGGCACACTGGGGCAAATGCCCTGCTAAGGACATGAAGTTCATTCTTTTTGCATTAAAGGAACTGTTGAAGGTTTCTGAGCAAAGAGCTGATAACCAGGGCTGGACTTTGGGAGTTGTGTCTGTGCTGGGCCAGGAGATGGAGAGGGGTGAACTGAAAGCAGTAGCTGATCCAACTTCCTGTTAGAAGTGGTGAGAGTAGCTGTGGCTCACGAAGGCTGACATGAGTGAGGGCTGTGGCAAGAAAGGAGGGGGCCATACCAGGGACACTGCACAAGCCTAGTGGAGCTGAAAGAAAAGCCCCCCAGTGAGGAGAAGGAAATGCTGAATATCAGTTAAGGTGCATTTTCAACATGGAACCTTGGATTTCGTACTGAACAAATGAAACATAGACACAGAGGAGAATATGTTGAATTAATAACCCTTACAAAAATCATTTCTCCTCAGTTTAAGAAGCCAGGAGCTGCCAACTGACTCAGTTAATTTTGTTCTGGTCATTCTGAATTGCATTACTGATGTCAAGCCTGGGCAATGCAAGATGTAATAGAAGAATATTCTAATCACTCCTAGCCATTCCCAGCACAGTCCCAGATGGGGAAGAGCTGACAAACTCTGCAACATTTTTTGTTTATACTTTTCTTGATCTTGCTTTTTTTTCTTTTTCAGCTTTGAAATTCACAGTTTTCCCCAATGACTATCAGAGTCACACCAAAGAGGGGTTAAAAAAAAGAGAGAGAGAGAGAAAAGTTATTGAAAGCATGTACACCAGAATATTCACAGTGCCATCTGTAGGCAGTGGAATTCATGATGGATATTGCTTCGTTTTATTTAGCCATATTTTCAGATTTTTCCAATTAATGTGTGTTAAGTTTGGAAAGAAAAAAATAATTTTAAAGTGTAAAGTCATGCGAAAAAAAAGGTGTTTAACAGTGGCTTAGGCTTCAGAGCCAGCACAGGAGGATTGGTGTCCAAGGTTGACTCCAGGGCCAATGTTGGCACACAAGTCACTTAAACACAGCAGCCGCCACTTCAGACAAACTTAGTCTTCCAACTGTTTCTTTGTAGGGACCTCTGCACTCTGGCTCCTTTTAGATGCCCAGGGCCTTCTCATCTCTCCATAGCCTCTCCTCATCTTCCAACAGACATTTCCACTGTACTTGAATATCTTACATGAGGCATTTGGGTTTTAAACTGCCTCTTTCCTTTATAAAACAAAAAGGCTTTGACTTGTTAGAGAATTTCTAGTATTTAAAAGACTTTCTGTTGTTGGTGATGATAATGAAGGGGGGGCAGAGAATGTTAATGTTTTGAACCAGGTGCTTTCTTCCCTACTCCGTGAAATTATACATAAAGACCCCTGTCTATCTTCTCAAATAAAGGCAAGTACATGATATAAATAAATGACCATAAATCTTTATGAGCTGCAAGGCTAATCAATGTTTCAGGAGACCTAGAGCAGTAAGAATTTATGGTAATACTGCGGATTCATTCTTTCAATCAAAATTCACTGACCCCAACAGTATGCCAGGCATTGAGGTGGAGCCAGGGTTGCCAAGATGAACAATGTAGGGCATTTACAGCCAGCAGCAGAAAAGAATCCAGCTCTTGCATTTCAGAATGATAAATGCCGGAATGGAAGTTTCCCAAAGGTGTTTTGGGAGCTCAAGGCAGGGAAGCACCAGCTGGAGTGAAGACCCACAAGTCTTCCAAAGGAGCTGATGAAGCTGGTCCCAAAAGATAAATGTGATTTCCAAAGAGCTGTCGCTGTGCCCAAAAGAGGGGCAGTGTCTAGTGGCAAGGCCAGTTCCAGAGGCCAGATGGTGTACAGGATGAGGATCTGAAGGGTAACGGAGTCGATGGGGCATGTTGAAAAACTTGAACTTCACCTCACAGGACATAAGGAGTCATTGAAACTTTCAGGGAAGGAATAACCTGGAAAGACTCATATTTTAGCCATGTAGGAGATGGGCTAAAGAGGCAGAGAAAGAAAGATACCGAAGAGTGCAGAAAGTAACTTTAAAGAAGTGGCTCTCAAAGGTGGCATTACCTTTTGAGGGTTGTTCTAGATATTTACAAGACCTTTTAATTGTCAAAATGATTGGGGGCACACTGACATTTTGCTAGACGCTAGATTATTGCAATGGGCAGCATAGTCCCACACAAGGAAGAATCGCCTTGCCTCCCACGTGACTTTCAAATGTTCCACAAGACAATCATACAGGTAAAAATCTGTTAATAATTGTCTGAATTCAGAACTATAATTCCATTATACATGTAAATGTTGTGTGCAAATTTTATATATGCTAGGTAGATGTATAGATCTATAGAATAGAATTGAGAGTTCAGATATAAACCCTTACATTTAAGGGTAATTGATTTTATCAAGGGCACCAAGGCAATCCAATGGGGTAAAAATAGTCTTTTCAACAAAAGGCAACTAAATATCCACATGCAAAAGAATGAAGCTGGACTCATCTCAGATCATATGCAATAATTAATGCAGGATGTATCAAAGACCGAACTGTAAGAGTTAAAACTACAAAACTCTTAGAAGAAAACATAAGCATAAGTCTTTATAACCTTGGATTAGGCAA
Source organism: Eumetopias jubatus (assembly GCF_037043125.1). NCBI lineage: Eukaryota > Metazoa > Chordata > Mammalia > Carnivora > Otariidae > Eumetopias > Eumetopias jubatus. The sequence continues at coordinate 93,601,603 of NW_028274807.1, forward strand.
TAGTTTCTTGGATATGACACCAAAAGTATAAGCAATAAAAGGAGAAAAGAGGTAAATTAGACTACATTAAAATCAAAAACTTTTGCAATGCAAATGACACCATAAACAAAGTGAAAAGACAGCCATGAAATGGGGAAAAATATTTGCAAATCACATATCTGGTAAGGGTCTAGTATCCAGAATATATAAAGAACTCTTGTGATTCAATAACAAAAAGACAAATGACACAATTTAAAAATGAGCAAAAGATTTGAATAGACATTTCTTTAAAGGAGATATACAAATGGCCAACAAGCATATGAAAAGATGCTCATTAATTATTAGGGAAATGAAAATCAAAACCACAATGAGATATCACTTCACACTCACTAGGACAGTTATAGTAAAAAAGATGGACAATAACAAGCGTTGATGAAGATGGAAAGAAATTGAAAACTTCAAATATTGCTGATGGGAACATAAAATACTGTTGTTGCCTTGGAACGCAGTCTGGCAGTTCCTCAAAATGTTAAACATAGAGTTGCCATATGACCTAGAAATCCCACTCCTAGTATATAGCCAACAGACTTGAAACAATATGTCCTTACAAAAATCTGTGCACAAATTCTCATTGCAACATTATTTATAATAGCCAAAAAATGTAGATTACCCAAATGGCATCAACTAATGAATGGATAAACAAAATGTGGTATATCAATGCCATGGAATTTTATACAGCCACAAAAAGAACTGAATTTCTGATACATGTTACAATATGGATGAACTTTGAAAACATTATAATGAAAGAAGATGGACACAAAAGTCCACATATTATAATATTGCATTTATATGAAATGTTCAAAATAAGCAAATCCAATGAGACAGAAAGTAGACTAGTGTTCCCCAGGAGTTGGGGGAGGGGGCAATAGGGAGTAACTGCTAATGGATATGGGTTTCTTTTGGGGGAGAGGTGATAAAAATGTTCTGAAATTAGGTCACTGTGATAGTCATACAACTCTGTGAAGATGCTAAAAATTGCTGAATTACACCCTTTAAAAGGATGAATTTTGTGGCATGTGCATTATATGTGCTGAATTTTAAAAACTGATACATGCTGAATTTTTCAGAAAAGCAACTAACATACAAATCAAGGAAAGATGATATTAGGTTTACTTTGGAATTTTACATGAGTTGTTCACCATTTCACAAAATCACTTCACACCTAAGTGCTCATTAGTAGCATTTGAATCACCAACACTCCACCACTTGATCATTGTGGCTGTTGAAATCACAGGGACTCTAATGCATGGATGCAAGTTTGACTACTTCATTATATGGTGCTTGAGCATTTACAGTTTGAAGGGCATCTTTCTTATAAGTCAATTGCCCTCCAGTTCTTCTTCATATTATGAGTGCACTGTATTGATTTTTCTTAAGTAATATCTGTGGATTGATTATATTGTCTATGAATCTCATGTCAGGATAGGCATAGTTGTAATGCTCCATCATGTTCGTGGTGCGATGTGTGCTGTAGTAAAGGGGGCAATGGAGCTTAACAAATTGAGATCCATTGACCTATTTTCAGATCAACCCCTCATTAAACACACTGGTAGCAAATATCATTTAATTATAGCCCTATGTCTTCCTCTTTTCCCCTCTGCACATAAAATCACCAAAAAATAAAACCACAGCAAGCCCAGCTTTGGCATTTCCCTAGACTGAAGCTTTCACCCACCAGGGCTCTGCCCCCGAAATTATAAAGATTTCCTTGTAAAAAGCTTAAATTGCTTTCCTGTCTTCACTCTCATTCAGACTCCCCCTGCCTCTGTGGGTTTGGGAGGAAGCTGATTTTTGCTGATTTGTCTACATATGTTTTATCCCCCCCCACCCCTTGCTCACATTTAAAACGTGGAAGTGACCAGGGTAACCACTGTTTATTCTCAAAGGATGCAATCTTCATGTCACTGTTCAAACTAAGTGAGTCTCTCTAGGATGTCAGGTGGGGATAACTGTTAACATTTTTAATTTCGGAGATCATAACAAGTGTCACGCTGGGGCACTTAAACAAATGTCCTTCACATGGGCTGAGTATAAAAGCTGTAGAGGAGCAGCCTGGATAGGCAGAGAGGGGCTGGCCTGGTGTGCAGAAGGCCAGTGGCCAGGTCTACCTCAAGCTGTGTCAACACCGAATGAGTCACTTTCTCTCTCCAAACTTGTGTCTTTTCATTTGCAAGATGAGGACATGCCTGCACTTCCTGCCTTACAGACTTAGGACAATTGACTATGAAAATATTTACAAAGTGTCTTATAAGGTATGTCTACTCATTTATTCTTACCTGTGTCCTGAGTGCCACCTACTTTCCAGCAGGCCCTGAGCACCCAAGAGAGACACAGGTCTGCCTTCATGGAACTCAGAGACTAAAAGGGACACAGAGTCTAATGAATAAGGACACAATTCATATATTACATGGAGTACTTGCTCCAAAGGAGAAGTGCAGAGTGATACAGAAGTTTATAGTGGGGGGATAGAGTCCAAACTCACTCAGGGATCAGAAGTGACATGCAGGGTGAGGCCTGGGGATCAATAGGAACAACCTAACCAGCAGGTCCAATAGTCTGGTTTATTTTTTGTTTGAAATACTGATTGTTGGTCCCCACTCCCAGAGATAGGGATTCGGTAACTCCATAGAAAAGGCTGAGGAGCTGTGTTTGTGCAGATGCTAGATTATTTTGCCTTTTTAAGTTTCCTAAGTGATTCTCATGTGCAGCCCGCATGGGAATGACTGAGCGAAGCAAAGAAGGGGAAGAGCAAAACAGGCAAAGGGAACAGCTATTGCAAAGGCCCGGAGGTAGGATGGAGCCTTGCTGCTACATGCAGATCAACTGTACAGGCACAGGCATTTTCTGGAAGCTTCTTAGAAATGCAGAATCGCATGGTGTGGCTCAGTCAGTTAAGCTCCTAACTCTTGGTTTCAGCTCAGGTCGTGATCTCCTCTGTCATGAGATGGAGCCCTCTGTCAGGCTCCCCACTCAGTGGGGAGTCAGCTTGGGGATTCTATCCCTCTGCCCCTCCCCCCAAAAAATAAATAAAACCTTAAAAAAAGAAAAAGAAAAAAGAAATGCAGAATCGCAGGCCCCATCTCAGACTTACAGAAGCAGAAACTGCATTTTAACAAGATGCTCAGATGATATTTACATACATTAATGTACCCAGGATCACTAGGTAGAGCCACAGGCATATTATCCTGGGGAGCCTGTCAAGTAGTACAATCTTTTGAGAGGACAGTTTGGCAAAGATGCGTACCTATTGGTAACTCCACTTCTAGGAACTTAGAGTAAGGGGTTATACAAAAATGTCTGCAAAATATATGTCCACTGAAGCATTGTTTATAAGAGCAACATAATGAGAAGAGCTCCAATTTCCATTTAAAAAGGATTAAACTAATTATTGAACATACCTGAAATGAGCAACTCTGACAGCTCTATAAAGTGGCATTTATCTACATTTACTGTCATGGAATGATACCTCTGATACACTAATGAAAAAAAGAAAGATCATAAAATAATGTCTTAATTTTGTAAAAGTGTGTGTGTGTTAAAAAAAATACTTATGTCTAGAAAACACTCTAGAAAGTCAAATACCAAAATAGTTCTTCTCTCTAGTGGAAGGTAATGAAGTGGTTTGTGACTTTCTTTTTTAGACCTCTCCAAATTGTCTGAAATTATTTACAATAGGTATAGATTGTTTTGTTTATAAAGGATGGAAAATATTTTTATGTTCATAAAAGAAAACACCCCCCCCCCTTCAAAAAGTAGAAGCTACTCTATTTGGCTCATTAGTCACTGCAGGAGACAGCAAGGAGGAGGGGGAAGAGGAGGGAAGGGGGCTCCTGACAACCTGAGGCTGCTGGTTGCTCTATATGGTGGTCTCAGCTCTGGCTGCGCACTGCGATCATCTGGGGAGCTCTCCAACATCACCAATGCCTAGTTCCCACCTCAGACCAATTAAATGTAAATCTCTTGGAAATGAGACTGGACATTGTTATTTTTGAGGCTCCCCAGGTGATTCAAATGCTTCTAAATGATTCTAAAGAGTTGAGAACCCCTGGGAGTCTAGCTTGAAAGACTCATCCACCGGCATGTGATATTATTCATGGTGTTACGGCTCTCACCAACAATATTAGTTCAAGTCCAACCTTTAGGGTGAAAAGAAAAATGATTGGACTAGTGAAAAGCTGGTCCAAATTACCTTCTAAGGTCAGCTGTCCATCTGTGTGAGGGGCCTCCCCTCTGATTGCTTTCTAGGTGGATGCACAAGGGAACAGCACAGTTTGACAGTGGGATTGCTCGAAGAAGTGGCTTGCAGGTCTGATTGGGAGTAGAAAGAGCCTCTGTTTAAAAGTACAGTGCTGGATGTCATATCTTAAGAAATTATAAAATGCCTTCTTATTTTTCTCTTCTGTTGTACTACCATATAAACTCGTTCCCTCTAAATGAGTCAGTGAAAATAAGAACATTAATTTACATTAATGTTCTAGATTTCTAAGTACCATCAGGTTGGCTGTACTGGCATAGCTCAGTCATCATTTAAGATCCCCTAAGTCCAGGGTGTATCACAGGGAAATTAGAAGCATCAAGGAGACCCAAATACGTTGCCCTTTCTCCCCATTTTTATAATGTCCTAAGAGAGTCCTGCCTGTGTCTCTTCTCAAGCTGCTTTCCAATGGACTCCGACTTTCCAGGTCATTGGAAATACTGGTGTGCTCCTCCCCACCAGGAAACATTAGATTCTGCCTCCTTCTGTCTGGGAACTGTATGAGTCTTCATCTCCAGATAAGACAGCAATCACATCTTGTGATCAGATGGGCAGACTGCTGTCTGACAAGTGACAGCATTTCTTCTCTTCTGAAGCCAAAAAGGATTGCCTAGGTGCTTTAAGCCTGGGTGCACCAGTATTTAAGTTTGGTTTTTCTTTGTTAAACAGAGTTGTTTTCTCTGTTCATGCCCAATGGTTAAAGTGAGGTTTCCTATTCAGATAATTCCTAAGTCACTAATGGAAGGTAGAAAAAGGCAAATCAATGTAATGTTAAATGTTGTTGAGAGATTACTGGGTACAAGACACTATGCTTGGCTCACCACGAGTTAACATAAGGTTGGTTTATTCAAAACCATGCTTAAAAGAAAGTGACAGTCTTCTAAACCATAAATGATTGTATTTTTTTTTCTTTAATGATAATAGTAGCCAACATGAACCTAATTGGAAGAAGTTTGTTTGGGGAATAGGGGAATAAATAGCAAAGCTTGAAGTAGATAAAACTGTAGTACTTTTAGCCAAAGGCTGTTTGATTCTGCAGCATATATTTTGTTACCAATCATGGAAGAATTGGGGTGGGTTGAAGAGAAGAATAACAGAGAAGAAAAAGACAACAAAAGAATAGTTTGGGATAAGCCTTCAAGAATGTTAAGAATGAGTACACGGCTTACTACCAAATTAAGCTATTCCAGTTTGGCCAATGAGACTCTGTGGGGCCACGTCACCTCCCCCACGCATGTTGCATGATGTTCTGCCACTACGTGGTACTCTTCTACTGTTACTGCATTCATAATAGAGGAAGGGAAAAAGACTTTGATAAAGGTGAAGGAAGAAAGATATGCTTTCGGATCCTATTTGGAAAGAGATGCAGAGCAAGAGGGCAGGGTGTGCATCTCTAGTGACCAGAGCATGAGGCATTAGAGGCTGGCATCCTGGCTTTTCCACATTCTGGCTTCCAAGACTTGGATAAATCCCCTAACTTTTCTGACACTCAGTGTCCTCTTCTGTAAAGGATACCACTACCTCTCTGATGTTATTTTGGAAGTTATTAAGTGCAGACTTTATAGCTTCTAGCCACATGTGGCCATTTAAAGTTAAAGTAATTAAAACTAAATACAACTTAAAATTCATTCCTTCAGTTGCACTAGCCACATTTCAAGTGCCTAATAGACATGTGTGGTTAGTGGCAACCAGACAGCATCCATAGCAGACAGCACAAAGAACATTTCCATCATCACAGAGCTCTACTGAACAGGGCTGCTCTAGGTGGTCTGGAGCTACACAGCCTGCCCTGAAAGCTCAGCTCTGCCATTTAGTAGCTGCATTCATTGCTCTGTGCCTCAGTTTCCCCATCTTTAATGTGGAGGTTGTTAAAAATATTAGTGCGACTAGTGTTGTTGTAAAAGTAATATAGGGACACCTAGGAGACTCAGTCAGTTAAGTGTTGGACTCTTGATTTCTGCTCAGGTCATGATCTCAAGGTCTATGGGATCGAGCCCTGTGTTGGGATCTGTGCTGGGCGTGGAGTCTGCTTGAGATTCTCTCCCTCTTCCTCTGCCCCTCCCCCACTCACACTTGCTTACACTCACATGTTCGTTCTCTCTCAAATAAACAAATAAATCTTTTTAAAAAATATATATTATATATATATATACACATTATATATATATAAACTCATGGCTGGTACATAGTAAACATCATATAAGCGATGCTATTATTTAGGTGAGGGTTACCCAAGACAAGGCATGGGCAATATTTGGCACATAGGAGGGGATAGGGAAATATTTCTACCTCAGGTGTGCAAACATAGAAGGCAGAGAGGGAAGACACTCTTATTTAAGTACTATGATTTATATTTTAGATATATGACCACTTAACCTCTCAGTTTTTAGCATCACAATAAGAAACTCTCTTTTTGTCTTTTAACCCTTTATCTACTGGAAACAAAATGAGACTCAGAATCCAAAATAATAAGGGAAACTCTTTCAAACCTTTGAAGTGCCCAAGGGTAGTTCACCCCTTTCTACTTGGAGTTTCCTCACAACTGAATGGAATGGGGATTCTGGTCAGACCCAAACCACAGGCAGGAAGAACTTATATACTCAGCCGTTGCTTATGGCAGGTGGAACCAATTAAGCATTCTCTATACCAGGCTCTGAATGCAGAGACTCATTTGTTGGCATACTCTTCAGTTGTCAAAATATAAAAAGTAATTTAGCATATCTCTTTTCCCACCCCCTTGGTTCTAGAGAGATTGTGCTTCATACAGATAGAGGAACCATGGGTTCGTGGACCTCACTGATGCAGAACATAGGGCAATGGGCTTTTCTTGGGCTGATTCTAAACAGCAGGCATCATGGCCTTCTCTTGTAGAGAAGGCATAAAAGAATAGGTCAGATCTGGGCAGGTGTCTTCTGGGGGAAGCAAAGAGGTCAAAGACACCAGGGCAGCAGGTCCACCAGCCTAGCGTGGCAAGGGGCCTTTACATTTTCAACCTGAGCTTCAAGCTCAGAGAGGGCAACAGCTTCAGACAGGTCAGCTCCAAGCAGGGGTCAGATGCAGAGATGGCCAAGCAGTCCAGGTAGACCTGAAAGTCTGTAAACCATTGGATGCTCTACCTCAAGGAATATTTGTATTCTTGTTCATATTTGTCAAACAAATTGTCACATTCCTTTTTCATGTCTCTTTACGCTTTGAGACCACTCTTCCAGCAAAGACATTCCCGGCATCAAGGCACAATGGTTTCTTGATATTGACTCACACTGACCAATACATGGTCACACCAGAATCTCATTCTGTGATTCCATGTAATAGTAGACACTGTATTGAGAACTAAAAAAGTACCAGCAGTAAGGGTATTCTAGGGGATGCGTTCTTTCTTTTAAAATCCTATTACACTGAAGAAGAAAAAAAATCACAAGAGCTTATTCCTAAAAGAATGATAGGAGGTCACCGTCCAGCTTGCATGTGACATTCACCCCCCGCCACACACACACACACACACACACACACACACACAAAACCCATAGCTCTCACTGCTATAAGATGAAATCCAAATCTCTTCGTGTTGAAATGAGAGTGTTTTCAGAAGGGGAACTTAAACAACTGTGTTGAATACCTCTGACAGCTCAGGTGAGAGAATTGAGGGCTAAAATATGTTCATTGGATTTAGCACCATGGAAGCCAGTGATGACCTCAGCAAAAGCAGTTTTGGTGGCAAGAAAGATATGGAAGACAGAATGGAAAGCCTCAATGACTGACAAGATATAAAGAAGTGGAGATAGCCCCTAGGGCAGGAGCTTTAGTGTGGCAATATATAAAGAGGGCAGGGTGTTTTGGGTGAAGAAGAATGTTTTTACTTGTTTGTTTTATAAGATGAACATACTAGAAATAATTAGAATTCTTACAATAGTCCATGAAATTATCTGAATTAGTTGCCTCTAGGGGATGATCAACATAGAAAAAAGGAAACCACGCTATGAGAAAGCAAAGTCAGAGGATGGAGTTGTTTGCTTTAGGGGCAGATTCTATCTTCCCAGCAGGGAGGTTGGCTTGAGCTTTGTGTAGCAACTGGGAGGATCCCAACTCCAGGTTTCTGGTGATCCGAACCTGCTGTGTGAAGCTGATACTGTAACCAAGTCCTAGCTTCCCCTGGGCCTGAAAATTCTATCTCCAAAGTGAAAAGAACTGTAATGATAATGGCTAATCTAATTTTATGGGAGGAACAGATCCTAAAAAAGTTTTCCATAATAAAGATACATAGACACGAAACGTAACTACGGAAATCAAGGATATCTCTTCATGGCCAGAAATAGGAGCATGCTCCTTGTTCTGGGATCTTCTGTGTTCTGTTTTGGTTTTTAATTAAATATTTCTTTTCTGATTTTAAAGGAATACATACCGCCCACAGGGGAATAAAATGAAATAGAAATCATTCCCATCACCACGCTTAGGTCCATATTTTTAACATTTTGGCACACTGCCTTCAGAAGGAGAGAATGAAATTGGATCACACTCGATACTCAGTTCTATATCCTTTATTTATAGTAGCTTTAATTTAATATATCCAGAGTACTTTTTGTGTCATTAAATATTATTTTAGAATCATATTTTAATGTTAGCTTAGTATTTTATTCTTTGAATAGCTCATAATTGATTGAACTCCATCCTTAGTTTTGGGCATTTAGATTGTCTCCAGTTTTTACTACTATAAATAATATTTTAATAGATACCCTTGAAAAAAAATTTGCACCTGATCATTTCCACATGATAAATTTACTTTCCAAAAATATTTATGGCAGTTTATACTCCCATCATCAGTGTATGGAAGTATCACCACCATCAGCAATGAGTGGGTTTTTTTAAACTTTGCCATGTTAATAAGTGAAAATATTTCCTTTTTTGGCATTTCTTTGAATACTTGTAAAAATGGACATATTGTCTCATATTATTAAACATTTGTATTTGTATTAACAGTTGCTCTTTGCTGTGCTCTATGAGGAATACATTCAAACTCAAGAACTTGCAGCCTGGAAAAATTTGAACTCGTTTGGTAGCAAACACTTTTCAGCTAAATAGCTTGTAGTTTGGAAATTCTTTTCAAAGTCCCCAGGTGAAACCTGGCATTTTTCCGTGAATTGGTGCTGTTGGAATTGAAAGATGCGCTCCCAGCTTTCAGATTTCCTAAGGAAATGACTGATAACAGTCAGGAAAAGAATCTGCCCCAAAGAAGAATTCTCTGGGCTGTGGATCCAGAATGTACCCTGAGGGCCTGCAGACTAAACAACCCTGCGCAGGCACTGTTCTCAAAAGAGGCTCAGAAGTTAGACGTGAATACTGCACCCACAGGGCAAAGCACATCTCTATTTTTCAAAAACATGTTAAATTCCCAGGCTATCAAAAGTCTCAAATATTTTCCTCCCAGAAAAAAAAAAAAGCAGTGAAGCAAACTAAAAAATATACTTCTCTTCTATGGTGCATCCTCTATGATTTAAGAGGTTTTTGCTGCTCTGGATGGGCAAAAGACAGAGGTCTAACAGTTGCTGCATGGAACAGCTATATCAAAAAGTACAACTCCAACCTTAAGTGGATTTTAATATTTTAATAGTGTGTACTTTTCATTCAGTCTTCTCTTGACTTAATGAATATAAAAGAATCAAAAACTTAGAGAGATAATTTATTTATAATTAGACATACTTACTTATAATTTAGTTTCCCAAAGGGATTTGTGAAGGCATTCAACAAAAAGGATTTTCTCGTTTGTAAAATCTGAGAGTTGGACCAGTTGATTTCTCTAATTTTGTGTTCTTGATTTTATGCACAAAGACTAATTAACAAAGAAAATCATCTTATATTGCAATAGATATCTCAAGATGGCAAGGATTATTACAAATTGCTATTATAAATTATATCTTTAATAAAGAAATACTTTGTGCCCAACTGTCTTCTAAGCACTGTGGAGGAATCTTTATTCTACAAATATTTCTTGATTACCTGCTATGTGCCAGTCCCGGCTGTGGTCACTAGGGACTCACCAAAGAACAAGATGGACAAAATCCCTACCTTCAAGGAGTTTATGTCTAGAGGGAGAACACAATGAAAACAGAAACAAATAAATATCAAATAGGGATAAATTACTCAAAAATAAGTAGATAAAAGGACAGGTGGATGGATAGATAGACAGAAATAACATGAGGGAAAGAGTACAAAAGACGGAGCTGCTTTTAGCATAGGTAGTTCAGGAGGGCCTCTGCCTGCAGGCCGACAACCCAGCTGAGACTGGAATCACGAGAAGGACAGAGCCATGCAAAGACTTGGGGTAAGAGATCCCAGGTAGAGGAAGAAGTGCAACCCTTGAAATAACGGGCAGTTTGGGGTGTTTCAAGAAGAGAAAGGAGGACAGCATGGCTGCACCAAGGAGAAGGCTGGCAGAGATGAATTCAGGGGTGAGGTAGACACCAGACTGTGTAGGGCCCTGGAGGCCATTGTAAGTAGTTTAGATTTCATTTTCTTTCAAAACTTGGAGGGTTTTTTTTTAAAGATTTTATTTATTTATTTGAGAGAGAGAATGAGATAGAGAGAGAGCACGAGAGGGAAGAGGCTCAGAGGGAGAAGCAGACCCCCCGCTGAGCAGGGAGCCCGATGCGGGACTCGATCCCAGGACTCCAGGATCATGACCTGAGCCGAAGGCAGTCGCTTAACCAACTGAGCCACCCAGGTGCCCTCAAAACTTGGAGGGTTTTAAGGAGACCCTAGTCCTTAAGTATATAACAATCTATGCAAGGCATTGAAAAATACATGCTGACTTGGGGGCTCCATAGGAAATCAGAGAAGAGGAGTCCCAAGTGGTTAACACACATTTAATGGCAGATGGAGTATGAGCTGTGTTCCAAAAGAACATGAAAATGTGGATGGCTACGGGGAGAAAGGTGAGAAAAACAGCAAAAAGAAAGGCTAAGAAGGGGTGCCTGGGTGGTTCAGTCGTTAAGCGTCTGCCTTCGGCTCAGGTCATGATTCCAGGTCCTGGGATTGAGGCCCACATCGGGCTCCCTGCTCAGTGAGGAGCCTGCGTCTCCCTCTCCCACTCCCCCTGCTTGTGATCCCTTTCTAGCTGTGTCTCTCTCTGTGAAATAAATAAATAAAATCTTAAAATAAAAAAAAAGAAAGGCTAAGAAGTAAAATCATTGTAATTAGTGGGGAGACATACTCTATCACACTAGATGGTCACTTCCTTGGCAGGCCCACCTTCCTGGCCAACTCAGGAGCTCTTGGAGGAACAGGGACATCTTCTTCCTCCTTCTGTCCCTGCATCTTGCATACATGGCGCCAGACATTTACTACATGCTCCGAGCCCATTAAAGCAGATGGTGTGTATTGAGAACAGTACAAATGAAGAGTAGAGTGGGGCTGGGTGTGCAGAGTCAGGCTTTGTTAAGAGCTGGAAGTTCATGGAGCATGGAAAATGACATACATTGATTAAAATTAAGATTCTGTCCACTTGTCTGTTTATGGCTGTATCACATAAAAATGTCCCTTATCAAAACTTGAAGGATCCACTTGAAATTATCTGACTTAAAATGCAGATTCTTTAGAAGAGTAGAAATTTCCTTTGGGGGCAGTGGAGGGAATCTCAAAGAGAGAGGTGACTGGCATCCGGAATAATGAATCCACAGTACAAAAGAGTCCTGGGTATCAGTTTAGACAAAGTGAATAGAGAAAACGAAACAGTTTCAAATATGAGCTCCACCCCCAAAGGCACAAAGTCAGTTTTATCCAGTTATTGATTTGTGTTTAGCTTCTCTGGTGAGAGTAACTAAAAGGATGTACCTATTGAACGACTTTTCTGAGCAACGCTGGGGAAGCGAGCTGGTTAATCATGTGAAGAATAGCATTTGGAAGACTCCTACAAGAGCCATGCTTCTCCAAACTGGGGTGAGGAAATGCCCACTGAGGCCAAGCCACCAGGAAGAGTTCTGAGGTACATTAAACACCCCTGTCCATTCCTTTAGCTCCTAGGAAAGACAAATATATTTTAAAGGAATATTACCACTTAAAAAAAATTGGGCAAATGCCTTATTTTCCTTTGGGGATCATTCCAAGCCTGGCATGGGAGTGATATCATACAAAGAAAATGTAGGTAGCTCCATTCACTTTTTTTTTTAATTTAAACTTAATTTTACTTAAATTCAATTAATTAACATATAGTGTATTATTAGTTTCTTAAATACGGAGCAGTAGGGAGGGCCAAGGGTGGAGGAAGGGAGACCCACATTACCATATTACCCGGTGTGTGGGCTTGGATATGTCTCTTCAGTGCTCAGGCCCCAGAGCTGCTCATCTGAAAGTAGCTGAGTGAACTACTCTACCAAGGGTATTTTTGAAGAACAGTGGGCAAATGTAGTTCTGGTTAAGTTTTTTTTTTTTTTGGTAATTAGGGATGGAACTTTGGAGAGAGGGTATGGAGAAAGGCTGAGCCAAGTATTTTCAGAAAAAGAAAGAAAGAGGTGGAAGTACGCCATAGTGTGGGACTATGAAGAGATATGTCTAAAGAGTATGAAAAAGGTTTGTGGGCTGAAGAATAACCCCTCCAAGGGTGCCCACATCCTAATCTCTAAAACCTGTGACTAGGTTCCTTTACATTATAAAGGGGATCCTGTAGAGGTGATCAAATTAAGGATCTTGAGATGGATATTACTCCTGGATTAAATGAATGGGCTGATGTAATCGCATGGGTCCTTATTAGAAGGGGCCAGGAGGACAGAGAGGAGAGATGATGCTATGCTGCTGGCTTGGGAGATGGAAGCCAGGTGCCCAGTTCCTGGTATTCTGTGCCTTGTAGTAATTTCTCTTGTGGCCACAACAGCTACCATTGAGTTAAGCACATAGTAGAAACTCATTAAATACTTTTGGCAATGATTAATTTAATGCAATTTCTTAAACATTTTCTAATCGCATGGAAAAATTAACTGATTTTCTTGTGTGATTTGTCCCTTCAGAAAGAATTGTTCCCCCAATAAAATCTGATTAGTGGAGAGTTTTGTATTTCCCTGGGCTCTGGTTTTGTTCATATTGCCATATGTACAATGAGTAACACAGGACCCCGCACAGAGACTGGAGCCCCTGGACCTGGGATCAGTGGGAGGAAAGAGTGGAAGGTGACATCAGGCTGTGATATTGTCTCTGACTGGGGTGTTGGAGGAGAGAGGTGGTGTCTCAGCGCTGAATAATCAGATCTCCGAACAAGCTTCTCCTCAATTCTCCCAATAAGTAGATGCCAGGCATTCCCCTGAGAGTGTTTTCACAACAGTTTCTGCCAAATATGTGCACAGATAATATTCGCAACCCCTGAAGTGTTGACAAACAGAGAAGCAGAGTGGGAAAATTTTTTAAGCAGAAACGTCCCAGACCAGGTAAAAAAAATCAATTATCTTCATAACGTTAATATATATATATATATTTGTTTATTTCTAGCAAATGAGGTTAGAATGACTTTTTATTGTTTTGTTGTGCTTGGTGTCAAAAGCAGATGAATTTTGGATTTATACTAGTCATTAAAGGAAATCAATATTCATAACTTTACAGAATTAATTGTGGAAGTACAGGAATGAGCACATCAGAGTCTCAGAGTCTCTAAGTTTATATATCAGATGCACAGACTTCTGCCCATTCCAGAAAAACCAGCCTCAAAAAAAATTATAATACAATTGTTTTGTCTAGTACATAGTAGTACATAGTGAGAGAAGTTATACTATTGTCACAGCTTTTCATATCCTCCTTTATATGCAACCTCACCCTTTGCCATGTGACTTACCTGTCTTCAATGAAAGGAATATACATCCCACTCCATTAACTTTGAGCTTGGTCATGTGTCTCACCTTAACCAATAGAAAATCCGTGGAATTCCAGTTCCAACCAGAAGCAGAAGAAGCATCGTATATTTCCACCAGCCCCCTATTCCTAGCCTGTGCCACAAAAGAACAGCCTGTGTCAGGTAGGGATTGCTCCTTTAGCCTGAATCTCATGTCTGAGAAGACATGTGGAGACTCACCGTCCACAGTGAAGAAAAACCTTGAAGCCAATCCACAGCCTGGAGTAGAGTCATAGCAGGAGATTAAATGTCATTGTTATCCTGAAACTTGATGTCATTTGTTACTGCAGCAAGAGCTGATTAATGCACTCAATAACATTTTAGAGACAGAAAAAGAAACAAGATTTGAAAAGGAAGCTGAATTGGAACAACCTTTTTGCTTAGCTACTCAATTGTCATAGATCCAGACTCCCCTTTAGAAACATTCCAAGCAAAACAAAACCAGCTGTGCCTCAGATTCTGCATACAATATAAATGGGGTAGCGTTGTTAAGTAATATGGTAGGTGATCACAAGATACTTGAAGTGGGTTCGATCAATCTGACATTGCACAAAGACTAGCTAGAAAGATTAGCAATCTAAAAGTCAGGAGCCCTACTTTTGAGGTCAACAGTATCTCTGAGTCAATTTGTCAGGAACCAGCATTATATAATTTAGGACACACACACACAGAGCCTAGACTGATCAAAAACATCTTCCTTACTGCTTTGTCATGGTCCCAAAATGTCAACAATGATAAACTGCAGCCTGCCTAAGAAGTATAAATCAAAATGTGATTGATCTAGAAGCTGTACCATGTGAGACACTGCTGATCACTGAAGAAACTGAAGATGTATTGTCTGGGGATGCTAAAACTCCCAAGTTATGTCAATTGTCTTCGAAAGCCTAAAGACTTTTCCTGTAGGCAGATTAACCCTAATCTGTATAGATACAGAAAACAGAACTGGGGACGACAGGAGAAAGCTACCAGGACATAGATCTCAATTCCACTTACTAGGATGTTCTGTTAGGGTGGGGCAGGCCCTGGGACTCAGACACCCAGCATACAGTTATAGTGACTGACAGGCAAGCCTATCCACAGTCAGCACACAAACATAAAGCCGTATCTGGCAAGCTTGGACGGAAAAGAAGAGCAACAGAAGCAAGGACCTCAGCAGAAATTCCACCATCAAAGACTCTGGCTGAGTGAGCCTCAGTAAAGCGACGGGTGTAAAGGTCAGAAGTGGAGCATGTTTTCAGGGATAGGGTGATGACTTCAGGTGAACGCACCATGCCCTAGCCACCTCATGGTGTGTGTGCATCTTGTGGAGAAAAGTCAATGGCATAAAAGAATGAGAAGAGGTGAAACACCCAAAGGCCCAAGCAAATCTGTTAAGAAGCCTGTTTAGATAATGAAACATAGGAAAGGAGGAAGCCATTCTCTACAAGCATGAGAAAGGTAAGCACAAATCCTTGGAAGGAAAGTACCAGGACATACAGTTGGCAGCCAGAAGAAACCCAAGGGAGTTTCAGCAGAGGAAAGCTATGGGTAAGGACTGGGCAGTAGGCCAAGGGTCCTCTGAAAACTGCCTAGGGAGGTAGAAGTGGTGGGAGGGGGTGTCAGCAGTAGGGGACAAAAAGACCTGGTCAGGGAGCAGGGTGGTGCCAGCTAGCGTTCCCATGGCCCTCACACTGTGCCAGGCACTGTGCTAAAAGCTTCACACTTGTTAACTCCTCTGCTCCTCGCCACAACCCTATGAGCTAGTACCAGTATTATTCCATTTTATAGATGGCAAAACTGAAACACAGAAAGGCTCCACCCAATGTCACTTAGCTAGTAAGGGCAGAGCCAGAACCCAGAGAACTCGACTCCTGAATTATGTTCTTAACCAGGAGCCAGAAGCTCAGCCCAGAGGAGAAGTAGGAGGCTAGTGGGGAGGAGGGTTGGCACTGGACCCCAGGATACGGGAGTGGGGCAGGCCTCAGAAGGCTCCTCCAGATCCTGCAGTCACCAGGTGGGGCTCATCAAGCCAGGAACCTCTTAGTCGAACTGTAACCTCATTTTGCCAGGGGACGTTGATTAGAAGAATCTTGTAGCAGTCCTAACTGTCCACCTCTGTGAAGGGGCTGCTTCTATCAGCCCATGTTCCCTTCTGCTCCAGATGTTCCAGCTATTCTCAGGGGATGTCACGGAGGGATTTTTGTAATCCCTTGGTGTATTTGCAAAATCAAGCCGGAATGATTTTTGCTGTTTACTGTTTTGTTAGCCTTCATTTCCTTCCTCTCCTCACCTCCAAAGGCAGGCTCCAACCTAATTCGATAATCCTACCTATTCAGTGAACTTCTAAGCCATGATTATTTTCATCCTGACACAAACCTGCTTTTACCATCATACTTGGAGTCTGCTGAACCCTCAAGCACACTGGCAACCACTACAATGATGACTGTCCCCTCCCAGAGGCCCTGTAAGCCTTTCTTAGTTATAGCTGTGAAGTATTTTGAGAAACTTGAATTAAAGTGCTAGAGAAAGCACAACACACATTTATTGCTCCTCTTGGAAAGACAACAGCAAAGAGCTTCCAAAACTATCTTTGATTAACATAATCCGAGGGTAATGAATATGGATATTGTCAATAGTCACTTAGAAGCATGTTTTCTCGTACATTTTGTTCTCTCCGGTAAATTTCCAACCAAGAAAGAAAATGCCCCAAGTCCCTGTTTGCATCAATAAAGCAAACACTCAGAGGAATTACACAGAGGGAATAGAGCCAGGAAGGAACACTCACCACCCTCAACCTGTGTTCCAGTTGGTTCACTATGTTTTCACCACGCTTCTGATTACCTATCAAATAAAAGCCATCACCTCCCTAACAAGCCTGGTTCATTTCTCAGCATCCTTGTGACAGTTGCTGATGAAAGCTGATCAGACAAGTATCCCAGAGGGTGTTTCCAGACCACACAGCATCTGTAGTCACTGCTTGCAAGAGACAGCTGCCTAGAGGCCCAGCTACCTGTCCAAAAAGAGAAATAGGAGGTACCTGTCAAACTTGTGGCCCCATGTGGGAAATGACAATGTATTAGGGTTCTCCAGAGAAACAGAACTAATAGGACATCTACAGATATATATGAAGATCTGGATTGATTATAGGAATTGGCTCCCATGTTCTGGAGGCCAAGAAGTCCCATAGTCTGCTGTCTTCTAGCTGGAGACCCAGAAAAACCAGTGGTGTAATGAAATCTGAGTCTGAAGGCCCAAGAGTCAGGGTGGAGGGGCCAATCGTATAAATCCCAGTCTGCGTCCAAAAGCTCAAGAACCAGGAGCACCAATTTGCGAGAATCGAAGATGGGTGTCATCTCTGGCAAAGACAGTGAATTAACCCTTCCTCTGCCTATCTGTTCTATTCGGGCCCTCCAGGGATCAGAAGACACCCGCCCACATAAGGGAGGACTATCTTCTTTCCTCTACAGATTCAAATGCTAATCTCCTACAGAAGCACCCTCACAGACACACCCAGAAATAATGTCTCACCAGCTCTCTGGGCATCCCTCAGCCCAGTCAAGTTAACACCTAAAATTAATCACAGGAAACAACGTGTTTTTCCACACGCAGCGCTTTGGTCTTCCCTGGTGGCATGTGGACCCAACTGCACCTTGCTAGAACCACCCCTGAAGAATCCCTATCTCTAGGCCACACCTCAAGCCAATTAAACTGGAATCTCTGGGGTGGGAGCCAGGCAGCAGTGTTTCTGGAAGAACCCTGGGCAATTTTAGTGCGCGGTCAAGATGGAGAACCACTGCAAAGGGGTCAGGAGATCGGAAAACACTGTGACCTTCCCTCAGAAAGCCGACATTAAGGCCGCCTGCATTTACCACTGCCCTGCCCTGACACAGGCCCACTCTCCTCATTTCTGACACAGGTGACCTGTGCGGCTCTCCATGGCCCTCCTGACGGTTGTTCCCCTCCCCATGTCCCCTGTCCTCGTGCACAGGCTGCTGTGTAACTGCTCTGGTGATGGTTCTCTGTTGGCTTGTCTGTCTCCTCAGCGGCGGGGCCACGCCTCATGCACCTTTCTGCTCCATCCTGGAACTAATTTATCATTAGGACATGATTCTTTGGTTGACTGCACGGCAGCTAAAATGAGCTTTTTAAAACGTAAATCATACCATGTCAGTCACTGCAGTAAAACACTGTAGTAAAACCCGCAGCTTCTCACCGCGCTCAGAGAGACTCAAGCCCTGTCTTGGCTTGCAAGCCTCTCAGGCTGACCCTGAGCACCTCAGGCAGGAGGCTCAGGAGGAAGGACATGAGCTCACAAGCAGGTGTCCCAGGGCCAAGTGCTGGCGCTGTGGGCTCCTTGACTCTGGAACAGTTACTGGACCTCTCCCAGCCTCGTCTCTAAAGGCTGATTTGTTGTGAGGATTAAATTAGCTGGCACAGTAAAGCTCTGACAGGGCACTGGAGTCCTCCTCCTCACCCCGTCCCAGCTTCGTTCAGTCCCGCTCTCCCATTGGGACCTCTGTGCAGGAACGCTCTCTCCTGACACCTGGCATGGCCGACTCCCGCTCACTCAGGGGCCAATGCCAATGCCATGGCCTCATATACCCTCTCTCACCCCTTCAGCACCCCATTCTGTAGCCTTCATGACCGGGGTTAGTTTGCTAGGGCTGCTATGACAAAGCAGTATTGTCTCCCAGTTCCGGAGGCTGGAAGTCTATGATGAAGTTGCAGCATGGTTGGTTCTGTCTGTGAGGAAGATATGTGCTTCATGGCTCTCTCCCGGTTTCTGGTGGTTTGCCGGCAATCCTTGGTGTTCCTTGGCTTTTAGATGCATCACCCTGGCCTCTGCTTTCATCTTCACACTTCATTCTCTCTGTGTCCAAATGTCCTCTTTTTACAAGGACACCAGTCATATTAGATTAAGTGCCCACCCAATTCCAGAAGACCTCATCTTAACTAATTACATCTGTAACAACTATTTCCAAATGAGGGCACATTCTGAGACACTGGGGGTTAAGGCTTCAACGTACAAATTTGCGGGGGGGGGGGGGGACACAATTCAACATCTAACATACCCCTCATCCCTCCCTGGAATGATCAGGTTTTATTTATCATCCTGTGTACTGTATTATATTCTTTCTTCACTGAACATCATCGTTTATGTTGTCTGATTTTTCTGCAGTAGACACGCTATGGCTTTATAATAAGAAAAACAATAAAAGATAGGCTTTTTTTAAAGATTTTATTTATTTATTTGACAGAGAGAGAGAGAGAGCACAAGCAGGGGGAGCGGCAGGCAGAGGGAGAGGGAGAAGGAGACTCCCCGCTGAGTAGGGAGCCTGATGTGGGGCTCAATCCTAGGGCCCTGGAATCATGACCTGAGCCAAAGGCAGACATTTAACTGACTGAGCCACCCAGTCAGTGGTGGCTTTTAAGGAAAAAGCAAAAACAAACCTTATTCCTTGCATTGTGATTTAGGTGTTCATCACCTCCCATTCTAGACTGAAACCTCCATGTGAGCAGGTAACATGTCTTTGCACCCCCAAGCCTAACACCATGCCGGGCACATAACAGATGCTCAGTATATGCTGGCTGAGTTGAAATTAAGTAGATATGTACATTAATTTCTCACAAGAGCTCAAGAGCTCAAGCGAAGCAATTGTTCTTGCAGCCTCCCTGGTATATATGTGACACATTTTCTCAATCTAGAGATCTTTTTAAAAAAAAAGAAAAGAAAAAAGACTGCTGACACTCTAGGCTTTTCAATAACTCTGCCATATACAATGGCACTATCCACCTGTACTGATATTTAAGGTGTTGTCAAGAATTAAAACACAGCATGAAGCAACACTATCAAATCTAGGAGGAAGTTAAACCAGTAGGTCCATCACCCAACCCCTGTGAACCAAACTGCCTCATTTCGCCTGATTCTTCTAATTAGGTTGTGTTTGCAAAGCCTTTAGAAGCACACAAGTGTTACATTAAGTGCTAAGTAGTATTAATTAATAATATTTGTAGATTACATGGGCTGGTACTTCTTGTAAATGTAAACGTCCTAAGCTTGTCAGCACAGTAGTTTGAATCAATGTTCAGCTGTACTTTAGAAGGTCTTTAAAGAATTGTATAAAGCTTCTGATTTCCAAAGAAAGTAGCTTCATATAATCTTCGCATTCTCTAACTTGTCAAAACTTTGGAAATCATCTAATATAAGTTCTCAGCTCTATCAAGCCCAGCACCTCTTTTCTGTAATAAAGGTTTTGTTAGACCCTGAAGCAAAATGCATGAATAACCTACCTGTATATAACATACTTGAGTAGGTAAACACTCAGGTGAGCACACAGGGAGCTGTCAGATGCTTTCACTGTATAAAGAATCACCGTCAGTGTGCTGGTTCCAAACAGCAGGTGGTCACAGGTATGCTGCATGGGAGATGCTGTACCATGGGTGGCGTTGAAAGGGGACCTTGAGTTTCTGAAGCAGTGAAGAATTCCTTTTTGGTTCCAAACTAAAGAATTTACAATCATCCTTCCATTTACTCTATAGTTGCATTCCTGGAAAAGTCGACGTACTTGTATATTAAAACCATCCCTGAAAATTCCATGTGTTTATACATAAAACAATTAGGTTTTAGGTTTAGATCATCATAAGAAGAATTTTTATCCACAGGAATGCCTGTGAGGTCATTGAAAAATGGATGACACCATCCCACCCAGTTAGCATCTCTGGGGCTCACCCACCAAATGCCAGGAACACTTCCTCTTAATCTTTGAGAGCAAAAAATCACTCAAGACCCTTTTCATTTTATTCAAGAGCAAAGTTCCAAAACAACCCCATGGGGTGGGATTGTTCCTCTTAAAAGTCATAAATCTAATTTTGCATCTTTGTATTTAAAAAATGAGGATGTTGTGTCCCCAAAGAATATGCCCAAAAACCACAAAGTCTTCCAAGAAGAAGAAGAAACCAGGTAAGTCTTGGCAGACCCAGGCCAGGTGAGCATTTTCCACGTGCCAGGCATTGTCTTAAGCTCTTTTTAGACACTAATCTAATCTTCACATCAACACCAGGCAAAAGACTTTATTAACCCCATTATACAGTGGAAACTGTAGCACAGAGAAGTGGAATAACTTACCCAGGGTCCCACAGCAGTAAGTGGCAGAGCCCTGACTCAGACCATCTTCTTCAGAACGACTCAGGGACACAGCGCAAACAACAGATTGTTATTTAGGACTGGAGGTGACACAAAGGGCAAAATGCAACCCTCCTGCATTGTGAGTACACAAGATAGACCTGTTCAACCAGTTCATTATGTTGACCTCCAACCATGCCTCCAAGTGATCGTTTGTTCCTGCTTGGTCTCATCGTCTTCTTTCTTGTGTTTTTCCTGCAGACATTCATGCCCAGGAGAAGGCTGCTTTGGGTCCCTTTGGACCTTTCCTAAAAAAGGAGATCCCTATTCACCAGATGAGTTCCAGAAGCATCCACTAAGGCTCCCATAGAACCTCTTCCATCAGTTGACCTTCACCGTAACCCTTATCACGCAGGATGAGTGGCTTTCTTGCCTCCCTGGACCCCCGGCGGGTGCAGTGGGGGGCCGCCTGGTATGCCATGCACTCCAGGATCTTGCGCACCAAACCAGTGGAGTCCATGCTGGAGGGAACTGGGGCCACCACAGCCCATGGCACCAAGCTAGCTCAGGTGCTCACCACCATGGACCTCATCTCACTTGGCGTTGGCAGCTGTGTGGGCACAGGGATGTACGTGGTGTCTGGTCTGGTGGCCAAGGAAATGGCAGGACCTGGTGTCATTGTGTCCTTCATCATTGCAGCCGTTGCGTCCATATTATCAGGTAAGTGTCTCAGTACAGTGGAAGGCCTGTGGAAAATCTGTTACTGCTCACCCACTCCTCTAGAATATTCAGTGATGAAATGTATGAAGTGTCAACAAAGGAGTCATCAGACTCCTTTCTTGCCTTGACTGCCAGGGAGTTCAAGACTCAACTGTAGTAGCTTCCTTTTTCTTGGTTTTTCGATACAAATAATTATTCTGGTGTCTGACCACCTCCCAACTTCTCATTCCTTGTCATGACCTAATGGCTCCATTTTTATCATAACTTTCCCTTTCAATGGAAGATAGGTTAATCCCTTTGTCAGAATACATATAATACATATGTATAATATATAATATTATATTATATATATAATATAATACATAAAGGCTAGGCAGAATAGCAAAATGACAAGTCACTAAATCTGACATAATTGGGATTTGATGAGCCAAAAACTGGCATTGTGACCCCCAAGCAGGAGGAAACCAAGCTAGGAAATGTAAAGCCATTGTGAGAATCACAAAGCACCATCTGCCACAAGCACTTCAATAGACTGTATTCTACAGGGATAGTTCAACCAGTGCCGTCTCTCTCCTTGGGAAAGAAGCATAAACTCATTTTTTAAATAAGGTATCATGAATTATATATTGATAATTTGTGAAATGACTCTCCTATTTTCCTTTTCCTTTTCCCTCGTTTTCTCTTGAGATGTGACCCACAGTATCTTCCCAGGAATAGGTCAATAGATAATTACTTGAAAAAGAAGTAAAAAGAACACATCCCGCTTCATGAGCACTGTATTGCAAAAGGATGACATTTTGCTGGGTTTTTGGTGGCAGATCATGTGGGTCAGCTCATGTCTTGACAGGGAACGTGATGGCCTCATCCAGTGCCTCAGAAGCAAGAATCCTAGCATATATCATAAATCAAGATTCCTGTGTACGAATGCACACTATCACAAGAAGAGTTCTACATGAATATTGTCTATCCAGACTAGCCTTCATCCACGGGGGATGCACAGCCCAGGAACACACAACCAGAAAGTGCACCAGTTTATATTTGACATCTTTTTAACTTAATGAGGGAAGTAATTTCAGGCTGATTTTATTTATCTCTTGTCAAAGCTTACTTCCCTGTTGGTTGTACAACTATCCATTTTCCTGAAGTCATCTCTAAGATGCATGAATAGCCTAATAATTGAGGTTCCTTCAGAAAAGAGGACTCTTTTCTTACAGATGAAAATAAATTATTCACATGGATGATTTCTGTGGATACTTCAAAAGCTGTTAACCTGATTGCAATCATTTTCAAGCTTATTGGCAAAGAAACTATTTGGAGGGAAGTGCCAGATTCTTACTCACTATAAATTTATAGATCGAGAAGTGTTAGCATATAGAACAAATTAGCGATAGTAGGACAAAAGACAGACATATAACAAGGGGTCCCACCAAAGGTACAGGGCAGATGGCTGAGTCCTGCACAGTTAATGCAGATGGACCACTCTCCTCTGGATCCATTCTGTTATGACCCTGTCCCCCAAGCCACAGTGAGTACTGCAAACAAATCACCCACATCTTATCCTTCACATTGCTACATTATATTTAGAAATCAGAACAAGGCTCAGTTGCATTCTGGGAGGCTGTCCCCCTGCCAAGTTGCTCATGGCACTATATAACCCAGACTTTTCTGCTGCTTATATGGAAGACCCAAGACTGACCCAGCCAGTGCTGTGCTGGGACCAGCTTGCACCAGCTGCCAAGAGCCCTAATTGTGCACACCTCTCCCCAACTTTCCTTTGTTACCTTGAAATTGGCTATAGTAGGAGTATTTACACCACAAAAAAATGGCAAATGCTCCAAACAGAGTTTGGTGTGTTGGTTGGTTGGTTTCAGAGAGTCCATTGTTAAGCATTTACCAGGACACCACTGGCCCAGCTCTACTTGAAGGTCCTGGAACTGCCCAGTAACTGGTGCCTTCACCACTGCACCAGGCACCAAAAGAAAACCCTACCTCTCTCTCAGTCAGGGATGCCCCCCTTCCACATGTGGCTTCATCCATACCCTTCTCTACCCTCTGTGACTGAGGCCAGCCAGAATTCTCTGATAGCCCCCAGCCAGAGCCCAGCTAGAGTATTTATAACAGAAGACTCCAACCAGGCCTCTCATTCTATGATGCTTTGTCACTGAACAAAGGGAAGGCCCCCTCTGCTGTCTTTTTGCCACTCCCATATCATCATCCCTGTAATTGCATCTCCTCTGACCAAATTCCCACCACTTCTCCACTTTTCCATATCACGATAATCGAACTCTCTTGTATCTTCAGACTTTTTAATACATGTTCCTTTCTCCTTCTGGCCTTACCAAAACTGGATCAACCCTGAAGACACCGTTGAAAATACTAAGAAAGTGCACTAGGGGGATAGACGTGAAGCCAAAAAGCGGGATGTTTGAAATTAATTGAGATTTCAGAAGGGGTACTGTAATCAGCGATGTTAAGATTAGACTTGGAAACTGGCTCTGCCACTGAGTGGCTGTGAGACCGTGAGCAAATTCCATAACTTCTCTAAGCCTCAGTTTCTCCACCTTGAAAATGATCATAATGATATCTCCTTCACAGTGTTGCTGTGAAGATCAGAGATGCCTGGGAGTGCTGCTGCAATGCCTGGCACATAGCACTACATAAGCGGTTATGATTATTGTGCTCCAAACCCTGTAGCTGGAGCTTGTACATTATCACATTTAAGACTCATAACATCTCTGCACCGCGCCTGGGTGGTGCAGTTGGTTGAGCATCAGACTCTTGGTCTTGGCTCAGGTCATGACCTCAGGGTTGTGAGATCCAGCCCCACATCGCGTTGGGCTCCACCCTCAGTGCGGAGTCTGCCTGAGATTCTCTCCCTCTCCCTCTGCCCTTCCCACTGGTCCTCTCTCTAAAATAAATAAATAAATCTTTAAAACAAAAAAAAAAAGATTCATAATATCTCTTCAAGGTAGGTTTTATTATCTCCAGTTGTACATAAAAGAAAACTGAAATTTTAATACCAGAACCTAGATTCAAATTTGTTATACCAACAACATCTGTCAACACTGACTATGAATTTAAATCATTTGGGGAATTTTTTTTTTTCTAAAGAATGGTTTGGGGGAGAGAATTCAGCTTTACTGAGTAATGATTACATACAGTAAAATGTATTCTTTTAAATATACAACTCTATGAGCCTGACCAACACATACAATTATGTAACCTCCACCGTAATCAAGATACAGAAGAGTTCCATCAACCCCAAATAATTCCTTCATGATACCTTTTGCAAGTCTCCTCTCCTCCACCCCCACCCCCTGGCAACCACTAATCTGTGTTCTGTCCCTCTACTTTCGCCCTTTCCAGAATGTTATATACATGGAATCATTCAATATATAATCTTTTGAGTTTGGTTTCTTTCACTTAGTATGATGTATTTAAGATTCATTCATATTGTATATATCAGTGGGTCGTGCCATTTTATTTTTGAGTAGTATCCCATTGCATGGATATACTACAGTTTATTTATCCATTTAGTAGTTGAATGTTGAATTGAGTAGGTTCCAGTTTGGGGTCATTATAAATAAAGCCATTACAAATATTTATATACAGGTTTTTGTGTGAACACAAGTTGTCAGTTCTCTTGAGCAAATACCTAGGAGTGGAATTGTCAGACTGTGTGGTAAGCGTAGGTTTAACTTTATAATAAACTGCTAAACTCTTTTCCAAAGTGACTGTATTATATTTCATTCCCACCAGCCATACCTGAGAATTCCAGTTGTTCTGTTCCTTGCTAGCCCTCAGAATTGTCAGGTGTTGCTTTTTGTTGTTGTTTTATTTGTTTGCCATTTTAAAGGTGTATAATGATATTTCAGTGTGGTTTTCACTGTCATTTCCCTAACTGCTAATATTTTGAGCATCTTTTTATGTGTTTATTTGCCATCCATCTTCTTCGGTGAAGTGTTCAAATCTTTTGCTCATTCTTTAATTGGGTTCTTCATTTTCTTATTATTAACTTTTAAGATTTTCTTATATATTCTGGATATAGTTCCTTTATTACATATGTGATTTTGTAAATATTTTCTCCCACTTTGTGGCTCATCTTTTAGTTTTCTTTTAATTCCTGTATATTTCCTTTTAAATACATTGATGCCCAGGCTCTACCCCCAGAGATTCTATCTCAGTTGGACTGGGGTCAAACCCAGGGAATGATATTTTTTTAAGAGCCTCAGAGGATTTGAATGTGCAGCCAGGGTTAAGAACTACTCTATCATTGGGACCAAAACTTAACTCCTGCTTCAACTATGACCTACAAAAAGAGAAAACATATGTTAGGATATAAATTATTTGGCCAGCAGATTCTTAAGAGATTTTCTTGGCCCTGTGGCATCATACCCTGTGCCATGCAAACTAGCTTATACAATGAAACAAATCTAAGACAGAGAGCCACTTCCTCTACAAATTGACAAGAGCCAAATTTACAGAAACCTCCCAAGCTCCTCCTACCAGTCATGTCCCAACACCATATCGCCCACAGCCCTATTGCAGGTGGAGGGAAACTTATCAGAGGAAGCAGCTTGTGCTGTAACCTTTACCCTCTGTCCATAAGGTCTTATCTACTCTTTAATAGTTCAGCAGGCCACAGCCAGACCCCATGCCCACACCAAACATAAAAAAACTCTTTGAATACACCAGATTAAATAAACGAGATAGGGGAAATAGTTTTCCTTCCTGTTCCCACCTACAACCATGTTGAAAGACTGAGGAACAGAAGCAGGATGGCTTCCAGAGCTTGTCTAATTCTGTTGACTCAGGAAGAAACACGAGCAAAGCCACCATGCCAGTGACATCTGGCCACTCAAAGCCCTAAGAGCCTCCTAGGAACTTGAGTGAGGATGCCTGCTTTGACTTTTTTCCCTAAGTTTATTTCCAGTTCTCTGTTAATATTACCAAATTTGAACCTTAAATAGAATGTAGGTCTGAATGACTCCTAAGCTCATGCACATCCTACAATAACCCTTTAGGCCTGTATCTCAAATGGTTTTGGTAGGGATGAAGTGACAGTGTGCTTACAGGGCATCAGTCCCCAATCTGATGCACAATACCAGTGAGTTTTATTATCTACTCATAAAAAAATAGTTGACAAAATCTAATAAGATGTGGTTCAGTAAAGATGTATTGTGTACCCACCATCTGCCAGTTCTGGGGCAGTACCAAAAACAAACAAGAAATTCTACTCTAAAGGACCCATTGCTTATGGATGGAGATGAACATCCAATCTGATGGGTACCTAGGGCAACAATAGTAGTAATAATAGTAATAATAGCAGCAGCAGCTACCATTTATTGAGCACTTACTGTGTACCAAAAGTGTTCTAAGTGCTTAACACACTATGTTACTTAATCCTCACATCAACTCTATGCCATAAGTGGTGTCATTATCCTCACATTACAGATGAGACAACAGAGATTTGTGAAAAGTTTGGTAACTTGCTTAAGGTCCCTGATTAAGAGGTGACAGAGCAGGGAATGGAGTGAAAGCAGTCTGACTCCAGAGCTCACATGGTAATCCCTTTGCTCATCTGCTACTGTGTTAGCAGATTATGGTCAGATTCAATCCCACACAACAGAAAACCAAAAACAAGAGACAATTTCACTTCTTTCTTGTGTAGAAAGAATCTGGAGGGGGCTGCTATTGTGGCTCTGCAGTTATGGGGATTCAGCCCTTAGTCTTTGTGCTCGACCATGGAGGATGCTCGGCTTCCCTCCTTAAGGTGACTTCAAGATCCAAGATGGCTGCTGGAGCTCCAGTCAGTGCATCTGAGTTCCAGAAGGCAAGAAAGAGAACAGAAAGTTGAGACAGGTCATTTCCCCTATTTCTGTCCCCTTTTTAAGAAACTTTTTCATAAGTCCTTCTCTATAACTTACATGTAAGTTATCTCTATAGGTCCTTCTCTATAACTTACATTGGTTGAAACTGGAACACGTGGCCACAGCAAGTGAGGCTATGAAGTGTGGTCTTCTGACTGGGTACATTGTCAACCCCAGTATTACAGAAGCTCTGCTAATGGAAAAGAAAAGGAAAACTGCCTGTCACTGCTACATCTATAGTGGGTGTACAACCCCTAAGCCCTCCAGCTTGCTGAGATCAAGTTCTTCTGACATATTTAAATAAAATTGGTTCTGATTCCCCATAATGTATAACTGGAAAATCTAGAGTCCCCCTCAATAACTCAATAGGGAATTGTGAGGCTTACCTTTTCCTAGTTCTGCCAACTCTGAGTCTCTGCTCCCATGGAGTCTCTGTCTCTATCTCTCTACAATGTCATCCCAGGCATTCTCCAAAGACTATTGTCCCCTAACTAAAATGGTCCATCAGGATCATTCACTAAACAAAGTGGGTTCTTAGAGGAGGGACTTGGGGACCAAGCGGGAAGCCCTGCCCAAGAGGACAGGCCAAGAGATCAAGAGACACAATCAGATCCGTATTGTAGTAACACGGTGGGAATAAAGTAGAGGTGGAGATACTGGTGTTGCACGTACTTACAGAACAGGCAAGAGAGTATGAGCGGAGATCAGAAGGAAGCTTAGGATGGAGAGGGTGTGGGCAAGGGTGGGCGAGGGAGGATGTAGCAGAGGGATAAATGCCCTCTCTAAATGAGAAAAGAGAACAAATGAAAGTGTTTTTGAAATAATGTCATTAGAATAACAGATTTACAACAGTTCTGGTGACAGAAAGTGAAAGTAGAAGCAGAAAACCCTAGGAAAGTGGACCGCCACAGAACACCACCATGGACGATAAACAAATCCACGTGTGCAGAACACCGCAGGGGGGCTCCCACATAGCCCTTCCTTCCTATCCTCACCCACACGGTGGAGAGAAGAGTGACTTGATTTCTTCCCTCAAAAGATAGTCAGTGGTTAAAGTAACTTCCTGGGAGGGAGGCAGATAGTGGCAGGGCCAGAACCCTCACCTCAAAATGCAGGACTCCAAAGCTCATGCTTTTCCATTTAAGCAAGCTGAGATCTTTGAAGCCAAGCATCTAAAAGGCAATATGGGCCACCAGGCCGAGTAGCATTTTTCTTGGCATTCTTAATTTACGGTTTGGCACTAAGGTTTCTAATTTGTATTTCCTGCCATCCTCATTTGCCCTTTGGCATCTTCTAATCCATCATCAGGTGAGACCATGGGAGCTGAAACCCTGGGGATGTGGTGAGGGGAGCAGCGCTCTGTCAAGCAGATGCCTTTCCCACAGGCAGGGCTCCCAAACCTCCTCCCTGGGCTGGATCTTTGCAAAGCCTAAGCAGAATCTCCCCATTGCAGTATTCATCTCAGGTTGGATTTTCATGACCAAGGAAGATTTCTAAAGGTTCTGTCTATTTAGAGAATCTGCTGAGTTCCCTTGTTTTGTTTTTCAGAACAGACCATTTTCCCCTCCTCAAACTGAAGCCAGACTAGAGAGATGAACACAGGAGGGTTGGACTTTTTGCATCGCTGGTCGTTCTCAGTGATCTAGGATCACTCATTCATTCCACAAGCTTGCATCTCTTTGTTCACCCAAAGGTATCTGAGTGCTGCTCTTAACCATACTGGTGGTGGGAGAGGCAAAAACACTGAAAGAGTATAGAGGAAAGGCAAAGATGAACAGATGAATGCCAGTCTTCAAGCCTCTGGAAAACCAGCTCTCCAAAATATTGTCCAAGCTCACAGCTCTTTGTCGAAATATTAATAATGATAGCAGCTACCCTCGATGTTTGTAAAGTCTCTAAGACATAACTTATTAAGCACTTGGTAAATGTTAGTCATTATTATTGTTGTTGTTTTTATTATTATTAATCCAATACCATGCCCCGGGCACTGTGCATTTAATGCTCTCAACCTCCCGACTATTAGTGTCCGCATTTTATTAATCATAACAGCTAAACCACTGGGGACTTCTGATATGCCTGCACTAGCTGCACACAGCTGCATAATCCTCCCAGCAAATCCTACAATATAAGTGCCATTGTATATTTATTTTGCAGATGACAAAACTGAGGGTCAGAGAAATAAGGTGACTTATCCAGGCCCTTAAGGCAAGCAGTGGCCAAGGTTGAATCTAACTTTGATTCTGCCTGGCTCCAGAGGCTATTACCCCCAAACTGCCTCATGCAGATGCATGCCTCCAAACTTAAGAACTCACCAAAGAGAATCATGCGTATCAAGAAACCCTTCACTCTTGTTGGGGTTTCAAAAGAGCAGGTAGCTCACCCTATTCTATTGATGAGTTGAGGACTTTTCTAGATCATAACTTCTGTAACCCAGGTCATGAAAATGCTTTCTAAGCTCAGCGCCTTTCTGTCACCTGTCAGCAGTGAGAAGGGTGTTGTGAAGTTCATGTAAGTCTTCTATATAGAGCTTCATTGACAGCCCTGTAGGAAGGATGTCAGTTACCAGTTCAGAGAAGGTGAGCTCATTTTAATAAAACTCTACAAGTCACTTAAATTGCTGATTCTGAAATGAGCTTCCTCCAGCAAACCAAGAAGAACCTGGGCTCCTTTGACATCTTCTACGTCTCCTGGTAGAGTGGACAGTGCATGCCAAGAGCAGCTAGTGTGGTGTGGGAGGGACCAGCTACCTGCTCTGGGCTCAGCGTCATGGCAGATGTGCTGCAGAATGCAGGAAAGAACTCTGAACATCCATGCAAAGAAACCAGACAGGCACACGTTGAAATCATCTTGAGCACTGCAAGAGACCACAGGGCCCGGGACAGAAGTCAGGACACCTGAGCCCTTATTCCAGCTCTGTTCTTCAGCAGCTCAGGACACTTAGGCAAGTCACTCACCTCTTGACTTCAGTTTCCTTCTCTGCAAAATGAACAGTTCAGATTCTATTGCCTGTAGGAGGGTAAGAAAAGAACCCAGGGAGGGGAAAGATTTGTATAGAAAGGTCCAATATCTCAACATTATGCACATGCGCACACACACACACATGCACACACACACACACACACACACACACACACTTTCCAACACCAGGTAGCATCTGGCGCCAGGTGGGGTTAGCCCTCTTGGAACAGATCCACCTCACTGCAAGCCCTGCTCTGCCATTTACAATGGTTATTGAGGGTATTGAGCCCTTGGCACAGCTGGGAGGTGGCAGAGGCCCCGGGCTATCACCGCCACCTGTGAGCAGCCTCGCCCCTGTGCATATTGCCCTCCTTCTCACAGCCATACAAACGTGACCATTCTCTGGGTGTGTTCTGTCAAGTGGGAAAGATTGGGAAGTCCCAATAGCCTGTCTAGATCTTGGATTCATCATCTGTAAATGGAAATAGTAACAGTTTTGCGTCATAAGCGCCTCATGAAGAGTGTGTATGTAAAGTGCTTAGGATAGCCGGTGTACATGGCAAATGCTCAGTATCTTTTCCTCATGTTCTTATCACCACTGCCATACAATTGTCCAGGTCTCCAACCTAAGGAGGCTCCATTTGTTCTTAATGCGAATGAGCTTCCGTGTCTCAGAATCTGAAGCCCCTTGGTGCATACCTAGCAGAAGACCCAGCAGGCCTGCCTCCTATCCACCCTTTTGCCAGATGAACTTTGCACAAAGAACATTCTTTTAGATCTGAAGGTATTTTCCCCAAGAGGAATTCTCATCTCTACCAGGATAGCCCCCTTCAAAACAATTGTGCTTCAAAACGTGCAAGGAGGCTACGCCTCAGAAAACAAGTAAATGAATACATATAACTACACATTGTGGTAAGTGCTGTAAGGAACTTAAACAGGCTCCCATGACAAAGTACTCCTTCTGAAGAGGTGATATTTAAGCAGCCTCAACTCTGTGCACTGAAAAAAGTGCTCAAAATGAGTAAGGCATGACCGCCATGAGATAAAAGCCCGTGAAGAGGAGTGATGCCAGGCATCAACCCTCACCCTGGAGGAGCCTGGTACAAAGCTGACTTTGTGTACGGAGGCTCAGGAGCTTTGCACGTGCCCAGCATCTGCTCCGAACACTCGGCGCCCCTCCTCATGGTGTCCTCCCTGCACATTAGCCCTGTTTGGGAAAAAGTTGCGATGGCACCCCTCTTTTATGAGGGGTGTCTCATGTCTCTAGGAACGTCCTCCACCGAGAACAGATCCAGGCCCATGAGAGATTCGCTGTGTCTCACGCTCCTGGGCATCTGCTGGGAAGGCAGCCCATCCCAGTGGAACCCGGACCCACCTGCTCGTCAGATGGTCTGAGGAGCCACATAAGGGCTGGAACGGGCTCTCTTAGCACTCACCTTTAACCCCAGCCACAAAACCGTCAGGGCAGGGAGGGA
The DNA here is from genome assembly GCF_037043125.1 of Eumetopias jubatus. Classification (NCBI taxonomy): domain Eukaryota; kingdom Metazoa; phylum Chordata; class Mammalia; order Carnivora; family Otariidae; genus Eumetopias; species Eumetopias jubatus. Next base: position 93,633,887 of record NW_028274807.1, read on the forward strand.
TGGCTTGGACCCCTCACAGAAGCTTCTTAGGTCTGTTGGCCCCCCTTTCATCGGCTTTAGAAATGGGGGCACTGCGTACTCATAGAGAGTGGTGAGCTGAAAAATATCTGGGTGCACGAGAATGGCCAGCTGTCACTTTACTCCTGTTCTGTCCTCTCTGCACAAAGCCTTCCTAACCCAGTTGTCAGAGTCATCTGAACGAGGGGCTGGAGGCCTCCTGAAGAAAGGTTGAGCAAGAAAACGGGAAATTTCTCTCCATCCTCACAATTTCTGACTGGACCTGCAGAAGAGAACATATGTTTCCAGATTAAAGATGTAAAACCTAAGAAGGAACTTTTCCAGGTTCTGATTTAGAAGTGAATTGGGCACACATAGGGTTTGGTCTAGACTCCAGATGATTTCTGATATCCCTGCCAATGCTAAGCATCTAAAACCATCTGCCAACAATTCGTGCTTCCAACCCCTTTGATCCCACCCGCAAGGCAGAGGCTCCTGCATAAACACTCAGGAGGCTACTGCTAAGAAAGTCTGTGGGATTCCCCTTCTTCCTCTGTACTAATCCCCATGGCTCCCACTGGAGGAGTGCCCACTGCATGTCAGAACAGTGCACACGTTCCTTTACAGACCCATTGCACCCCCCCAGTAGGGACCACTATCGCCACTTCCCAGATGGGGAAACTAACACTCAGTGAATTGGATGCCTTACTCAAGGCCATAGTTAGTACTAATTGTAGTTGTCATTTAGTAAACACTTGCTGTGTGCCAGGCACTGGGCAAAGTGATCTGTGTGCAATATCTCATTTAGTTGTCACGACCACACTCTAGACCTCTCTCCAGAGGCTGGGTGGCTCCTACAACGCTCACTGCTTCTCCTAAAGCAGAGACGGGCTGCTGATGGTGGCCTCGGCATTTGCAAACAGCTGACCTGAGCATGAGATGAGAAAGCACGTACAATAGGCCTAGCATAGGTGGATGCCAAAAAAAAAGGCGCGTTTCTCTTCTGTAACATCTTTGTCCTTCCAAGACTGTCTTTGACATTGACCTGAGGTCGTCTACATACAAATGTTAGGAGCAGAGAAAAGGGCAGCCCCAGCCCACCTGCCACCACAGCAATGAAGAGGGACCAATCCAGGTCAAATAGGCTCCAAGAACAGCTAACCCTGTGGGTCATTTAGTTGAAAGCAACCACATGAGCATTACTATTATTACCATCTTCATCATTTGATAAAGCAATAAAATAAACTAGCATATGCTATTGATGACATTAACGATAGCATGACCAAACGATATAATACTCTAATTCATCATGCTATGGAAATTGTATCTCTGACAAGCTCTAAAATATTTTCACAGAAGGAGATCTAGAGAAGAAAGTAAACAGATAGTTTGGTCACATTTAATCAGTAAATTATTAAACTTCCTTGACCTGTCTCAGGGGTCACTTCTCTGACTATGAGAACATCTTCCTTCCTTCCCATGTATGTGTTGATAAATTGGTGTTCTGGTTTGGGGACCTTGCAAGCTCTCTGTTCCCTACCCAAATTTAATTGGAGTCCTGTCAGGTTTAGTAATGAATAGTGTCACACACACACCCTGATTGTTGATGCTGCCCATCCCCTAAACACAGGCTCTTACTGTCCACCTGGGGCCTGCTTTGTCAGAAAAATTATAAGTCTCTTCTTAGATGCAAAGAAACGGGCATTGCCAGACAAATTGCTTTTCTTCCAGACGCGTTTGTTAAAATTGCCTGGGCTTCACTGACAGGTGATGGAGTGACCAAGGTTGCTCAGGTCGATGAGACAGGAGCAGGGAAGAGAGAGAGAGAGAGCCTGATGGATTCCTCCTGGGGAAAGAAATGCACAATTTTCTTGGCTAATCAAGAACATTGGGAAGAGGACATGGGTGCAAAATGGCAGGTTCCCACATGCCAGGGAGCTGAAGAGAGGTTTCTGAGAACTCAGCAACCTGCTTCTCAAGGGGGACAGCAGTGATGGGGATACTTCATTATTCACCATTTGGAATTCAGTGTCACAAACAAAACAAATGTTTCCAAGAGAATTCACACTCTATTTCTCTCTGAGGTCCTGTGATTTCTCCTTACAGCCCACTCCCAATCCACATTTAAGCAGTAGTACCAACCACAGCAATATAGACAACACATCTTAGCCCTGCTGTGAATTTATAAACAGAAAAAAAGATGTTTTGAGAAAACTAACAAAATGAGAAGGAAATGAGTAACAACCATCTCAGCAAAATGCTGTTTGGTGAGGACTTTCTTAGAGACTTGTTTGGTGGGATGCACTGGTTCAGTCCGATGGCTGATTCCATCCTGTGTCTGGGAGATGGCAGATAATTGGCTCTCAGGAGTAACTGACTTCATGACTGAGAATCACTGATAGATACAGTATGTTCAAAATAACTGCTCAGGCTTGCTATCTGTGACCTATGGCCAGTCACCCAAGAAAGCCCTACTGACCCTCTGAGCAACACTCCCGATGTTATTGATCCCAGAGGCCTGAATGGAGCTGCAGTGTTGGCAAATTATTTTCTTGGAGACCCCTCCCCACCCCTTCCCATATCCTCTTTCCCTAGGGAGAGTCCTTCTGGCTGTCCAAAGACCTTACTTCAGAATTCAACTTTGCAGCTTTTTAAAGCAACTCCTGCATTTTCCCCCAGCCCCTACAACTAATATCTCCTTTGTTATTTTATAATAATTGTTGGTTTTCTTGTCTGTCTTCTCCACTGGACTATAAGACCCACAACAAAGGAACTGTGTTCTTCCTCTTCACCTTTAAATCTCTGAAAGCTAACATAGATGCATAGAGATGGAATCTTATAAGTGTTTTGGATGGATGGATGGATGAATGAATGAATGAATGAAAGCTCCTAGAACCACATATCAGTAGCTTTGATTCTAGCCATTAATCTCTGTCCTTAATCAAAGGGGCAGCTTCAGGTCTGGGGCTCAGGCACATAAACCATCAAGAGAACAACCCCAGTGAGCAGTTGACACCCATTCCGCACCATGCTCAGTGCAGCCCCGTGAGTCCACAGAGGAAGGTCAGAGCTTTGGGGAGATATGGGATGAGGGGGATCCTGAGCAGACCAGCCTCAGGTCTCCCAACCCCCTCCTCAAACAGAGCCACCCAACTGTTACTTATTTTTGTATGAGACTATCAAATGCACACTACGTGTGCAAAGAGGGTTTTACAACCAAGACAAAGCTTTAAAACTCTAGAAGTAGATGGACTGGGTGGTTTTTTTCAGCTAGATTCCCCCAATTTATTAAAAAGATCTCACTCCCTCAGTCACTTGATCCCAGTTCACCTCTGCAGACTCATCCTCCTCAATCTCCAAAGCAGCCCACAGGTGTCATTCCAGCTACCCCTTCCATCTGCCTAAGATCACCCTTTCCCATTTTATTTTGCTTGGAAAAGCCCAGCTCACCCTTCAATATGTGATCAGAAACTTACCCTTTCATCCTGACTTCCCCAGCAATGAAGGACCGTGCTGTCTAAAAACCACTCACCCCACTGGGCTCCCATAACACCTCATAAATACTGTATAGTATTAAATACTGGCTAGGCAGAATCACCTGTTTATTAAACTCTTTCCTGATTGGAATACAGATGCTTCAAGGTCAAGAGATCTCTGTCTCTGGCATTCACTTCAGTGCCTCACATAGTAGGCACTTAACAATGTGTGTCACTTAGGGGTGTCTGAGTGGCATTGCTGGTTAAGCATCTGACTCTTGATTTTGGCTCAGGTCATGATCTCAGGGTCATAAGATTGAGCCCCGCATCAGGCTCTGTGCTCAGCGTGATGTCTACTTGAGATTCTCTCTCCTTCTCCCTCTGCCCCTCACCACACTTGCATTCTCTCTCTCTTTAAAATAAAATAAAATCTTTAAAAAAAAAAAAAACGGTGTCACTTAAAAGATATTAGGAAGTCAGACGTTATCGTAGGAAATTGGTATGTTAGTTGATGGATAGGTTAGGAAATTAGTCAACAGGTTAAACTATATGTTAATGGAAAAACCTCTATTTAAGTAGAGTAATTGGCATTCAAGTGTGAATAACCTCTAGATTTACTCTTTCCAGGTGAAAGTACACTTTTAAAAAGTACTTGTATATCTAATGGCTTTCTTTAGTGGAATGTGAAGGAAAATATTTTTCTTTTTTTTTTAAGATTTTATTTATTTATTTGACAGAGAGAGACACAGCGAGAGAGGGAACACAAGCAGGGGGAGTGGGAGAGGGAGAAGTAGGCTTCCTGCGGAGCAGGGAGCCCGATGCAGGGCTCAATCCGAAGACCCTGGGATCATGACCTGAGCTGAAGGCAGACACTTAACGCCTGAGCCGCCCAGGTGCCCGGGAAATATATTTCTTGAGTGGAGAAATCCTTCTCTTTCACCTACTTGCAGGTGGATCTTTCTCTTTTACACCCTCTTAGGAAGGAGGAGATGGTTCTAAGAGAGTAAAAGAGAACCAGAGCAGGCTGTGCGTGGTGGGACGCACAAATAGTGATTATTTTGATTATTGGAGGCACCATACTGGGCACAGTTTGGAAAGTTCAACATCGTCCACGGGCTCTCTGCGAGTAGTTAATGTAAGGCTGGCTGATTATACCTATTTGTGATAGAACCACAGACTCTCTGAGTTCAGGAAAGAAATTCACAGTGAAAAGGACCAAATTTCTCTGAACTCCAAATCATACACCATTTAGGGTACGCAAGAGGAGATCATTAGAGAATATTTCAAATACGGAATCCCCTTGGCATCTTATCCCAACCCGCTTTTCAATGCGTAAATCCTAAGTTTGCTCCTTAGGCTGGCAGTTTGTCGATTTAACCAAAAACAGTCCTGGGTATAGAAAAAAAACAAAACACTAGGGATGTGACAAAATGAAAAGAAGGGTATGTTTACAATATACTTAAAGAGTGGATAATTTGAAAAGGATATCTGACTTGCAGGCTATGAGAAATCGCTCTATTCCCTCTTGTTCTGCTCAAATGAATCCTCTGTATTTGTCGAGGACCTGGACTTGCCATCTCTGAACAACTACATTGGGAAACTTCACCCGATGGTCTGCAGCAGGCAGTCACTCATGATGGCTATCTTTACCCCGACATTGCACTTCATATTGATTTTCTCCAGCTATGCTGTTATACTTTTGGAATCAATATATCTCTCCCTCTCCAATCACTTGATGGTTAGCCAAGGAATGCAGAATCACTTTGATAATAGCATAAGGCAAATATGACTAGGAAGACAACCCCAGGGGAAGAAATTTTTTAATGCATTACTAACTTGAATAGAGAATATTTATAAATTTTTCTCTCACTTAGAATAGTGATTCTCCACCCTAGTACACCGAATCAACTTTAGGTAATAAATACTTTGAAATTCTTCTTTTGCTACCCTAAAATGCAAACTAGAGATAATGCTACCTTCCTGCACACTTAATTTTCTTTTTTTATAGTTATTGAAATTATATTTTATTTTTTTAAGTTTTTATTTAAATTCCAGTTAGTTAACATTCAGGGTAGGGGTGCCTGGGTGGCTCAGTCAGTTAAGCATCTGCCTTAGGCTCAGGTCATGATCCTGGGGTCCTGGGATCGAGTCCCACATCAGGCTCCCTGCTCAGTAGGGAGTCTGCTTCTCCCTCTCCCACTTGCCTGCCTCTCCCCCTGCTTGTTCATTCTCTCTCTCTCTCCCTCTGTCAAATAAATTAATAAAATCTTTAAAAAAAAAACATACAGTGTAATATTAGTTTCACGTATACAACATAGTAATTCAACACTTCCATAAAACACCCAGTGCTCATCACAGCAAGTGTACTCCTTAATACCCATCACCTATTTAACCCATCCTTCCATCCAACTCCCCTCTACTAACCCTCAGTTTATTTTCTATAGAAAGGGGTCTGTTTCTTGGTTTGCCTCTCTTTCTTTTTTTTCCCCTTTGCTCATTTGTTTTGTTTCTTGAATTCCACATATGAGTGAAATCATATGGTATTTGTCTTTCTCTGACTTATTTTGCTTAGCATCATACTCTCTAGCTCCATCTATGTCATTGCAAATGGTAGATTTCATTCTTTTTTATGACTGAAAAATATTCTTCTTTGTCCATTCATCAATCAGTGGACTCTTGGACTATTTCCACAATGTGGCTCTTGTAGATAATGCTGCTATAAACATTAGGGTGCATGTATCCCTTTGAATTAGTACTCTTGCATTCTTTGGGTAAATACCTAGTAATGCAATTGCTGGATCATAGGGTACTTCTATTTTTAACTTTTTGAGGAAACCTCTACTGTCTTCCAGAGCTACACACTTAATTTTTTAAAAAGTCAATATGCCCTGAGTATGGAAGATAAATTAAAGAAAAGTCACTTTTAGTAAAAATAATATTTCAGTGTGTGGAAGCCGGGGCATAAGTACAATAAGAGAGATAATGATGTCGTCAGAAGTCTGCTGTCATTTACAGAACCACTATAAATGCACACTCACACAGGTGTGCTGTTTGATGTTTGAAGACCATGACTCATGTTACTCTTGATGATATGATTTTCCAAAATAATGGCCAACTCTTGGTAAATTCCAAACAAAACAAATTACAACTGTCCCTCAATTTACCCAGTTGTTGCAGCCCTAGAAAATTCAATGTATATGAAATCATGAAAAAAATGTGTTAATATATAAAATGGAGATAGACTCAGGATCAGAAATTATAAACAGGTTTTTATAATTTATAAACCTGTTTTTATAAACATGTCCATTTTGACCCATAGGAGTTATGGAACACACAGGACAATGCCTCATTCTGTGGGACAGTCCCACACTGTAGAATGTCTAACAGCACAGGCTCCTACCCACTTAATGCTTCAGGTGCCCACAATCCTCATGAGAACAATGGACACCCTCACAGATTTCCAAAATTCCCCCTAGGCAGCAGTACTACTTTTGCTGAGAACTACTGGTTTCCTGTATTGTCTCCAGGGCTGCCCCCACTGACTCAAATGACTGAAAGTTGATTCTGTGAAACCAAAGAATGATAGCACTAGAAGGGACCCTAAAGTTTATCTATCTGGCCCCCTACCTTTACCCATGTTAGGAAAGTAACCTGCCCTTAGACACTCAGTTATTACATGACCTAGAATAAAAACCATGGTTTCCCTTTCTTTGGTTTTTATTTCTTATTGAAATTAGAAAGATACCTTTGAATATGTCTCTCTTACACACCAGATATTTGAGAAAAGTTGAGTGACTGACAACATTTTCTGGCTCTTTTCAGGACATTTGGGGTTGAAATCACTCTTCACCACTGAGCTTCATTGCCAGGGTGGATACTCTGTAGTGCCCACTAAAAGCCTGGATTCTTGCATGCAAATAAATCAGAAAGATGCAAAAATAAAATCCTTTACAAAGTGTCCAAAAGAATGGTCTCTAGGAGCAGAAATTGTCTTACCCAGTTAGTGTCTAATTGATTTTCCCACTATTCTTCCCAAACTCCAGCTATCAGCATCCAAGCAGGATGGGAACTAAATGACTGACTTCATATGCTCCTGCACCGTGCCCAGCTCAGGGCCTCTGTCTCTGCCTCAGGGCAGCAGGGCACTTGTTCCTTCACAAGACCAAAGGGAGACTTGGCTATTTGCCAATTACCCTTGGCAAGTGGGTTCTGATGCTGAATTGGGTATTTTTACATCTAATTTGGCAGATCAAATATTAAAGAGAGAACCACTGATTGCCCAAACTTCATAATACTGGCTCTCCAAATTAAATTTACAATCAAATTTAATGTCAATTTCAAAAGCATTGGTAGAGAAACTTCAATTTACAAGCCTTGTGCATTATTAGGAGTAAAGAGGGTGAAGAGAAGAAACTCATAGGATATAAGAATTATTGGGTAAAGCTGTGGATCCTACACCAAAGAGTAGAATTAGGATTGCCTCCTAATCCCTTCCTCACACCACACTAAAAGGGCAGCCTAATGTGTATCTGCAAACCCAACTCTCTTCAGGAGATGAGAGCACAAAAGTCCTTCAAGCATTCAAGAAAACACTATCAGGTCCTCATACTCAGTGCTTTTACACTCTATACTCTCCTCATGGAAAAATTCTCCAGCCCTTCCTTCAGAGAACAATTCCTCTTAATTTTAGACTCACTCTAACAATTTAAACATCACAGGTGGTCTGCCTGCTCAAAATCACCCCTGTGTCAGCGACAAAAAAAAAAAAAAAAAAAAACAACTGACAGTCTGACCTCCAGGAAGAAGGTGGAAAACTGTTTTACAAAGGGGTGGGGGGGGCCAACATAAGAACTCAAAATAAACGGTGGCCTAGGCTATTCAGTGCAGACACTGATGGCTTTGCTAGCCCTGAGAATGTCTCCATATATAGAACAATATAGTAATTGATGTAAAAGAAAAGGAAACTATGGCCAATATACTTAGCAGCAAAATCCATAAAATTCAATGAAACAGGTAGAATCCTAGAGTGTCAGAATAGGAAGACCCTTAAAAGAGCATCCTTGTCTAATTCCTTTATTTTACAAAGAAGGAAACTGAATATAAAGGAATGAACAGGGTCAAGACAAAGTTGAGAAAGGAGCACAGCCCCACTTTTCCAGTGCTCCTTCCACATGAATGCCCTGAGAGCTGACAGCACTAAGGGGTAGGAAAAGAGATACTGCATCACCTTTAATCATTCATTGTGTCCTGGCTTCTGATAACTCTGTTTTTGCTTCCTTGCATTGATTTTATTCCCTGATTTGTGATGTAAAACCTCAGGGTTGGCCCTTAAAATTGTGACTGAAGGTAAAGTTTACTTTGAAATCCTTTCTACATCCCATTCCTGGTGTGTTTCCTCCAAGCTGTCCTATATTTGTCATCCAACTTGGCACCCCACCCACTGGCCTCAGACCCAGAGTCCCCAGCATGACGTAGGAAATGCTCCCAACTCCCAGAAGTTTGGCGTATTCCCAGTCTCTTTCTAATTTGATCTATAATCCCATCAAAGAATGAGGGAATATACTAGTGTTTTTCAATTATAAGTGGAGAGCTTGTGAAAATGCAGATTCCTGGTCCTCATCCCTGAAATTATGATTTAATAAATGATTCTCGTGGAAGTGGGTTTTGACCCACTTTGGAAAATACATGGCTTCTACTTACCTCTCCAGGCTTTCTGCCCCCAGTCCCCTCATGCACACTTCCCTCCACCCAAATACTTCAGACTGCCTACTCACCATGTCTTTGCTTCATGGTCCACCTTCTTTGCCCAGTTAATTCCTCCATATACCTCAAAACCAGCTGATGCACATCTCTCCTCTCTACTTTCTCTGTTCCTATATATCTCTGCATTATTGAGTTTATGCAGCCTATGATGGACACTGATCTTTTGGTATACCTTCCCTTGAGGTCAGGGTCATGTCTCACTTGCCTTTTTTATTCCCAGCACTTAGCACCCTGCCAAGCACATAGTGGGCATTCTATAAGTATTCATTAAATTGTCTTTTCCACATATTAAATTTCCTGTTAAAAACTTAGTCACTTATTTACATTTGCATGTTTTATCAACCCCACCTCCCATATATAGTACAAAATCTTCACAGATCGCTTGAACTCTCATTCTCAAATGAGGAGCTCCATCCATAATATTTAAAAATGAAAGAGAAGAATGTTAACCTAATGTAGCCATTAAGTGTGGGGGTCATAATGACCTAGGCCCACGTTCATTCAGGATCTCTGACACCTAAGGAACATCACAGAGACATATACAGCAAATAGGAATGTTTCTAAATAAAAAGCAGTTTCCAATAGTTTGTTAGAATCCATTTTGATTGCCTTCGCAGGCATTCAGGTTAAAAGTTTTTCAGAACTGACGTTGCAAGACGTTAGAATTGGCCTTGAATTTATTCATATATATAAAATTTCATGTGTTTGTTCTAAGATTGCAGAGATTCCCAGTATTTTGTACCCAAGATGGTTAAACATCTTGGTGAAGAGGTTAGCTCCTCTCCTGAAGTCCACCACCCATGTGTGCTTGTCCCACGCAGGTGTCTGCTATGCAGAGTTCGGAGTCCGCGTCCCCAAGACCACGGGGTCAGCCTACACCTACAGCTACGTCACTGTCGGGGAATTTGTGGCGTTTTTCATTGGCTGGAACCTGATCCTGGAGTACCTGATTGGCACTGCAGCTGGTGCCAGTGCTCTGAGCAGCATGTTCGACTCCTTAGCAAACCACACCATCAGCCACTGGATGGTGGACAGCGTGGGAACCCTCAACGGCCTGGGTGAGACTGCCATATCCTCTTACTCCAACAAATAAATGGGCTCCCCTTTCAGGATTCAATTTGACAAAATGTATCAAAAGCCTTAAATATGTCTCTTTTTTTTTTTTTTGCAAAGTAGTCCTCTTGTGAATCTATCCTAAGGAAATCATCCTAATTTCCATAAAAGCTTTATATGAAAAAATATTCATCACAGCCTTATTTATAATAAAAAAATTAGAAGCAGCCTAAGTATTCTACAGTGGAGCAAATGATTACGTAAATTGTGGAAGCATATTATGTAGCTTTAAAGCTTTAAAAGGATGATTGGGAAGACTGTTGTAATAACATGGAATATGTTTTTGATGTAATGTCATGTGACAAAGGATACAAATTGTATATGCATCATGTTTATAACTATATAAAAATAAAACCAATGCAGGAAAAATAACTGTAATGAACTTCTCCAGTGGTTTCATCAGATTTTTTTAAATTTTCACAAATAAGCATGTGTTAATTTTTAAATGACAAAATATACTTTTAAAAGGGACAAAATGGATTCCAGTCTAGCAGAAGTCAAGGAGGGGTAATATAACTGGGTAAATACTAAATAACCAGAACTTCATGTAACAAATACCAGGAGCTCCATCCATCGCTTGCTCCTGCTTTCCATCCTGACGTCTGACTTTACCCTCTCATATTCATGGGAACCACACTATAGTTGAGGAAGCTTGGGGGTCTTGCCACAGAACTTCCAAGTACAACTTCCATGGCTGTGTGCTACTCATGTGACTTTGGTGTCCCTATCTCAGAAGAATTGATAAAAATTGTTGAGCATCCTGATACCATGAGAAGATTAAAAAGTATGAAGACCACATCTCCACAGTATACTGATTTCACGAAGTTTTTAGGTCCGAAAAGGCCTCCAAAATCAGGTAGTGCAAACCCCTCACTTTACAGATGAGGTCCAGGGAACTGAGGCATTTGCCCAAGGCTACACAGTTGATCATGGGCAAAAGTACAGCTGAAATTCAGGAGCCTGACAGCTGAGGCAGTGCCTTTTCCCCTCTATAGAGGGCAGGAGTCCACTGGCCAACAGACCAAGCCAAATAGGTGGGGTGTGTTCACTGCTTCTTTTCTCTGCAACCACATACACATAAATGCAAAGAACACCCCTCTTCCAATAGCTTTCAAAGATACACATTTTAAAACTTTCTAAAAATGAAAAGATTGCTGGAATGGAATGGAAAATTTATGGACTATAAAGTGAACAATAGTGAAGATAAACCAGTTTTGAAATAACATGTTAAATCCATATATACACCAAGACTGTCTCAGGACAGATCTGACTTCAAGTGTTCTATGCCACGGTTCCATAGGCCGTGTTGTCATTGTCATGTCATGTCGCACAATTTTGGGTCCAGGATATCAGGTCTTCTTACCTATATACCAAAACCTTCCCATTTGCCAATAGACACTTGTGGACCACAGTGTAGTCACACGTGCACACACATACACACACTTGCACACAAGCGCACATGTGGACAAGCATGCCCGCACACACTTGCTTCTCCTCCCTCCATGACAAACTGATCACCCTTGCCAGAGCTGAGTGCAAATGCCTGACAGGGTGCTAGGAGTTTACATGGCCCTTTTTTCCCTCTGGACAATATTAACTCGTATCTTTGCCCTCTAGGGAAAGGTGAAGAATCATACCCTGACCTTCTGGCTCTAGTGATTGCGATCATCGTCACCATTATTGTTGCGCTGGGGGTAAAGAATTCCGTGGGCTTCAACAACATCCTCAACGTACTGAACCTGGCAGTATGGGTGTTCATCATGATCGCAGGCCTCTTCTTCATCAACGGGAAATACTGGGCTGAGGGCCAGTTTTTGCCCCATGGCTGGTCAGGGGTGAGTTTATCTCTAAAGCCTCGTAAGGCTATTGCACATTCTGCCTTCCATCCTGTGGCTAGTCTGAGACATAGTTTCAAAAAATGCTGCTCTGTCCCATAATCTTCATGGCATCTTTTTCATCACTTTTTATCTGAATTTAATTGGAATGCTCTGAAAAAGAGGTTCCTATATCATTTTTTTTACTTGTTTCACAAACTTTTATTGAGACCCTATTTTATACAAGTAACCATAATAGATTTGATGTTTTGGTCATCTGAAATATGCCTAATCTTATGCGAAGTGCTCTCCATGTAATACTTAAGTGTCCTAATAACCTTGAAAGGAAGATATTTTACATTGTGGTCTTACAGATGAAAAATTCACACTCAGAGAGGTCAGGGGACTCGCTATTAAATACACACTATAAGTGGCAGAGTCAAAACCCAAAGCCAGGACTATCTGACTCCAAAGCCTGTATTTGAAGAGCGTGGTCCTAGAGAATCCCTCTAGAGTATTTTCAGAGAGACAGATCACCTTAAACAGACAAGGCAGTAAAGGAGTCAGAAGAGAGGGTAGGTAGGTTAAGGGATGAGTGTTGCCTGGGTATAGAACTAGGGAAACAATAGTTTTTAAATTTAATCCCAATGTTTGACCCAATGTAGAGAGCCCCACTGAGGTCTGGGTGCAGCTGAGAGGGCACAGTGAGGGCTGGCCGTAAATCCCATTCTAGTGGCATGGTTCATGGCAGCGAAGTCCACCTGGTGTGGTACGGGAGTTGGCCAAAGAGTAGGCTGGACTAAAAGGACATTTTCAGATCTCATCCCCCGATCTGGGTGGTGAGGTTTACACTAAAAAAAAAAAAAAAAAAAAAAAATTGGGACGATCAGAGGACAAAGTCTTTATACTGACAAGGAGTTCTAAATTATGCCTGGATCCTTTTTCTGGTATGATGAAAAATGCCTACTTGATGAATTCATTGGTAAAATTCAACTACCTATTCCTTTCTTGAAAATAGTAGAACATAAATCAGAGAATTTTGAGCTGGAAGAGATCTTAGAAATCACCTGCTTCTACCCCTCATCTAGCAGGTGAAGAAACTGAGGTCAAGGGAGGCCTAGCCCTGGTAGAGAGCAAGTCCGGGACTCCACCAGATTTGCTTTTGTAAAAAACTCTTGCTTAGACTGGTTTTCCTCCAAGATGTCCAGGGACCAGAAATCTCTCTTGGAAAACACTCAAAATAACTCGTGTCTATTCTGAGCCGTGCCATACTGTTCAATGAAAAGAAATAAGCAAGAGAGCAATTTAAGCCAAGATTTCTAGTCTTCTGCTTATCTGTAAGAATTCCACAGTACCGCAAAGTTCGTCCCTCCTTGAAATGCACAAATCCTGAAACTGGTCAAAACCAGAAGAGACAAAGAAACACTGTTGACCCCATTCTGGGTCCCCGAGTCGACATTTTCTTACAATACAAATCGTTCCTTCCCTATCAAATAAAGGAAACAACAAATTACAAGAGTGGCAAAGAAAGAAGTGTTTTTTCTGGAATTCAACTGCATTTTCATCCTAGCACACGAAAACGTTCTCACCATTTTTTTCACAGTCTGAGAAGTTTTGGGGTCATGGACTTAGTGTTAAGACTTTGGCCAACAGCTAACTTCCGTGCTTTCAGATTTTCTCATTCATCAACTGGGACAATTAATTGCACCTAATGTTTGCCAAAAAGAATAACATCTTGGATGATTTTTTGGTACACACTGGGTGGTTAGCAATACTGGTACTTACAGGAGGGAGGAGTTAGACTTTATCGACTGCCTGTTAGGTGCCTGGCATTGTGCTCTACAAATATTATTTCATTCTTATAACAAAACCTTAAAGCAGGTGCTGCTGTCCCCAACTTAACAGATGGAGAATCCAAGGCTCAGAGAGGCTGGAGTCTCTTAGCTGGAGTCACTTAGCTGGTCAGTGCCAGGACTGAAATTCCTAGTCGGGTCTATGTGACTCCAAAGCATTTTCGATTGCATGGTCTAACTTGTGCATGATCGCCCCTTGTTTCTGAGCTTTCTTTAAAAAATGTAATAAGATAACTAATCTAACATATTATGTTCTCATTTCCTTTTAAGCTTTCACAAAGTCAGAGTCTTAGAGCTAGGAGGAGCATTAGGACATGGTCTAGCCTCTTTTCTTACCTTCAGATGGCCCTGTAAACCAGCCCAGGCCAAAGTACATTGTTTACTAAGACATCATAGCAAAACAGTTTGAAAACATTTTGTAAGTACTCAGTTCATGTCTAATTTTCAAAAATCTAAGAGCTCACCCACATGGCACACATTACAGTCTAGGCCCCACGTAAAGACTGGAAGCAGTTAATCTCTTCTGTGCAAATACCCTTTGCCCATGCTGAAGAAGATAAATCAGTCTTTGAACCTGTCCCTTGGTCTTTGTTCTGGGGTCTTTAGTCTCTCTGGGGGTCTCCTCTTCCCACTCAAGGGCCCCATATCCCTTTTCGAGATAGTCAGAAATCCACCGCATGGAGGAAGGAACTAATCGAGCCAGCCTTAGGGGTTCCCATTTATACACCCAAGTTCTCACTAGCTTTTGTAGCAAGGAAAGAAGACCAGAAGTCAGGCATAAAAAAAAGAAAGGAAGGATGCCATTCTTAACTTAGGATTTTCTTTGTGACACACTCTTTCATAGGCACTTTTCATGTAATCTTCACAACAGCCCTGATCTCTACTTCTACATCAAAATATCTTAAGTTGAGAAAATTTAAAGTTACTGATCTAGATTGTAATAGAGCTGAAATTCAATCCCAGTCCTGGTTGAGTCAAAGTCCCCTTATGTACTCCACTACCCCCTGGACCTGGGTTTGGATGAGACCAAATGTCTCTTTTTGCACCTTTGGCCTCATCAACCCAACCCAACCCTATGTCTTGAGTAGGTTTGTCACTGGCCGCCAAAAAGGTTTGGCTGGGATTTTGCATTTTTCACTGCAAATTCATTATCCCTGTAGGAAATTCGAATATGTGTTCTAGTGGCTGTGACTAAAAGCATCAGCTGAGCACAAAGGACAGCCCAGTTTGAGGATGGTGCTGACTCATCCTCTTTCCTATCTGCCTGGCCTTGGGTTTCTGCATAGTACATATCCTCCCTAGCAAACTGGCCTGGACCTGTTCTTTCTCAACTTTGTTTTCTGGTCACTTTTCCAGTCCAGCAAGACCACTTTGTTTTTGGTTTGGTTTGGTTTGGTTTGGTTTTTAAGTAAGCTCTATGCCCAACATGGGGCTTGAACTCATGACCCCAAGATCAAGAGTTTCATGCTCTACCAACTGAGCCACCCAGGCACCCCTAGCAAGGCCACTTTGAATATGGATCCTAATTTTTAAGGTCTGACACCCTCTCATGAACATGTCATCCACCAAGTTAATAAACACACTCCCTACTCTCTTACCTAATAATTGTCAACAAAAGTGATTGGGCCTACTTGGCAGCTGTATGGTCTTCTCCTTAGGGAAAACCTGACCCCTACCCCTGACACAAGGGGCCTAGTTCAGAGTTCTAATCCACTTCGGGTAGGATGGGTTGGAGAAGATCATTGTGTAGGAGATGGTTTATAAGGATACCATTACATGACTTGAAACACAATTCTCAAGTACTTTGAAGGGGTTAATAATGAACAATCTGTCCTCTGGCCATGGACCCTTCATAAGCTTACTCTTTCCCTGCTCCAACCACATCATTCCAAAGAAAATAGCTTAAGCAATAGTTTACTCACTTACAGGTTCTGGGTCAAATGCTTCTTTGGTCTGGAAGAGCTTAAGAACAACAAACATTTTTCTCTAGATCAAGTAACTGCTGGCCTTCAGCTGAACCCCTGCTTCCCTCTATAGTTCCTCGGCCCCTGAACATTGTTGGATGTGTATTCCCTGTATGTTATTTGTTCTTGATGCTATCTTATGGTTTTTCTTTAACCAAATAAGACACTCTACCTGCACAAATAGCTCCCAGGAAAATGGTCCATAACAAGGATTTGTGGGGAATGCTGACTGCCTCCAAACAAAGGGAAAGTTGTTTTTCATCTTCTCCATATTTTAATTCATTTGCTGGAACCTATTAGCACATTCTACTGCCACTGTGGACAGGCTGCTAATAGCTGTGGAGCATGAGGGTGGTAGAAAATGCTATTAAAGTTGGAATTTTGTCTTGTTACCTTGGGAGTGAATTATATAAAGTTGCCTAATTAGCTCCTAGGCATCTGGCAGACTGGCCAAGGCAGAATATGGAGAGCTGCCTCAAGAATACCAGTAACACATAGGGGGCTAGCTTTTAGGGACTTCACACCCTGAATAGCATGCCACTCATGACGTTGCTTTTGACAACTAAATAAGCTGCAGCCAGCCCTCCCGCAACTGAGGCACGTGCTGCTTCCCCACTAAAGCTCTATAGAGGGATGGGCTGATCTGGATCACCCACGTGAGCCGCCACACCAGGATTACTTTGGGAAACTATTTCTGCTTATGTCATCAAATTAAAAAGTCAATTTTAAAAGTTACGATAAAGTACCAATGAACCTAGAGACACACATATACACACACTTCATCCACCAATTTCATTCACCGATGCTCACTCCTAAGTACATACACATTCTTTCATACATGGAAGAGAATCCTAACCACAAATCCCTGTGGCCAAATCTGAGGTCTGGATAGAGCAAAGTGGAAAGTAGTTTTAGTGGTCATTAGGGTAGAGACACATGCATACACAGGTTCATTTCCTGGCTCTTTTGTGTTCATCAATCAGGTCCCTCATCAATCCTTGCTTGCAAGGAAGAAAAACTCATTCAAACTAACTTAAGTAAAAAGGTGACCTTATTTGCTAATTTTATTATCTTCTCTTTGATAATCTGTTTATTTGATCTATATCTTGTTAGATCAGGATCTGTTTGATCTTGGCAGGTATGCTGGGTTTTTTTCTATTTGCCCCCCGCCCCAGATCCATTATCCACTCTCTGTTCTATGCTCCAGAAAGCCCCTCACTGGTTGCTCCCTGTTGGACTTAGCTAGTGGGCTTCACTGAAATCATTTCATTTAAACCATCTGAGTTAAATTCTGTTTACTACCTAATGCAGTGGAACCTCTAAGTGTCCTACCTTTGATCTGTCCAGTCGTCCTTCAACCATAATGGCTTTCTAGTTCTACATAGCAAATTTGGTTAACAGACATTCTCTTTGCAAACTTTTTGTCTCTATTCCCAGCTTGACCATAGTCAATATTTTGATATCACACAATCATCAGTAATTGCCATCTATTTTTTCAGTTGTTTGGAAAATAGTAGCATTTGTGCCTTACAAATTATACAGACAGCTATTAATCTTGTTCAGTTTATTACTACAGTCAAGGTTGTATTTTGGATCTTGCAATGTCCTTTAGACTCCAAGCCCCAGGGGGTTAAGCTCAGAATACTTTTGCTCATGACTGTATCCATATCACAAAGCACAGTGCCTGGCAGAAGGGAGCAGGTAATAAAATATGTGTCCAGTTCTAAAAAAAGAAACAAGGAGGAGGAGGAATTTGTTTATGCCTTTGGGTTTCATCTGTTCTAGAAAACTTAAAATAGTAATAAAAAATACCACTGGTAAGAGCTAATATATAGTAAGCACCTACTGTAGTCTATGACTGCAGTTCACTATATTATGTCATTTAATCCTTGTAACCACACTATGAATTAAATATTATTTTCATCTCCATTTAAGAAAATGAGGTTCCAAGAGGTTAGGAACTTGTTCTAGGTCACCAAGCCTGTATGTGACAGAGCCACCCTAAGTTCAACAGTCTACAGAACCTGCTCTACCAACCAAATCCAATGCTCGCCCCTCTTACCCCCGCCCTCTGTATGGCTTTGCCATTCCCTCTGGAGCCCACAGTATACTTCTCCTCCAACTGCTTCATGGTCAGTACATCAAAATTGTGGAAGGTGTCTTCCATGTCTTCCGCTGAGTCTTCTTTTCTTCAAGTTACACATCCCTGGTCCCCAGTGATTCCTCACACAGCATGACTTACAGACCTCTCATCTTGTTCTAGTGTAGACGTGCCCCAAAGTTCTTATTTAAGACACTTCCACCCCTCCCCCCTTCCTCAGCCGTGAGGGTTGGCTATCTATGAACTTCCCATCCAGAACTCACCACACGAAATAGGCATAACACTGTCTCCCTGGGACACCCTAACTGGGAGTGATACATCATCAGACTGATTGTCATAACAGATCCGTATGATTCACAGGAGGTGTGTGTGTGTGCACGTGCGTGTATGTGTAAGGGAAGAAGGATGTTATAGGAAGAGAAAGCAGAACCTGTTTTCTAGAAGCTGTTTTACAGCAAGGCTTTCCTTGATGGGGGAAGTTTAGGGAGTCTGCAATCCCAGCATCTATTCACCCTTAAAGAACAAAAACATGTTCTAGACAACTGAAAATAAGCACATTTCCAAACCTGTGAACCTCCATGCACAATGAAGTGAGATCTGTTTTCTCTCCTTGACTGGAGGCCCAAACATTTTCCATTCCCTGAAATGAAAGGACTTCACTGAAGTGAAAGTGGGAGTTAATGCCCCTCCCAGAAAGTAGCCCTCCGACAACTGCTTGTTTGAGAAGTTCTTTCTCCCCGAGTTATTAGAATAGACCAGGAGTTCTTCTATTGTTTTGTGCTATGTGCTCCTTGGCAGTCTGGTGAAGACTCTGAACCCCTTCTAAGAATCGTGTTTATAAATGAATAACCTAATTCATAGGAATTCAAAAGAAATCAAATATTTTAAAATATAGTTATAAAATATTTTTAAATTGTGATATAATAGCAATGTGTTTCTTTAATAGTGTTTTAAATATTGATATCTATGTCAAATAACTATCATAATTTGGAAGTAACAACAAGCACAAGTGATATTTCAACAACTCTGCAACAATCTATTATGGAAAAAATATCCGATCGCTATTGGTGACAAAGTCACAGGTACTGTTCATTACCTGCATTCGTCATTAAAAGAAATGCTAATGTTCAGTCAGAGGTTAGGAAAGATAAAGATGTAATCTCTTCCCAGAAAAATTCATAGACCCCCTGAGTTAAATGGACCCAGGTTAAGAACCCCCAATTGGGGAACTGAAACTTTAGAATCTTAATGGGAGAGACTGTAGAAATGACCGAGTCATCTTACAAGTGAGCAAAACTCGATTTGAGGTGTGAGAGCTTCAGTTTTTAATGTACCTCGTACATTCCAGTACTTAGTATTTTATCTCTACTAATTGAAAAACCAGTGGGAAAGTTTAGGAGTGAAAATTTGAGCACAGGTTATCTGCTTGGAACGTGTATTGAATTTCATCATTTATAAGCTGTATGTGGAGAAAAGGGGACACAATGAAGCTCATTCCTGGACCCCTGGCTAGAGCTTGCATACTGCCAAGGCCCCTCACCCTCTACACACAAGTCTAGAAAAAGCTCTCTCACCCTCCCCTAAAAGGACATTCCCCAAGCATTCGAAGAGGCACACTTTTTACTTTCAGCTGACACTGAGAATGCTAAGGTGGGGAAGCTTTAGTTGATTCTTTGGAAGAAAGTAACACACTCCTCAAGGAAGAGTCTCACTGACATCTTGACTTATCATGTCCCAACCACTCCTGGAGCCATGCAAGCTCCTGTCCGACAGACATCCAGCAGATGTCACTGGATACCACCTCCACAGCCCTACACTGCCTTGTAGCACACATCTTCTCCTGCCTATAAAGCCTAACAAAGTCACTCAAGCCTCCAAAGGAGCAGAAAAATCCAACTGTCTCTACCTGTCTTCCCATGAAAGACAATAGGGTAATAGACAACTGAAAACAAGCATGTTTCCAAACCTGTGAACCTCCATTCCCCGAAATGAAGGACTTCACTGACGTGAAATTGGGAGTTCCGAAGATCTGAACATCTTTTATATCATTTCAGATCTAGAAGTTACCACAGAGATGATCTATTAGGGGCACTAATGGTAATTTGGGCAGGACAACTTTTTGTGCAGAAGTATTTGAGCCCCATACACTAAAAGCTGAAAGCGCATGCCCCATGTCTCCGTGACCATCACAAGTAACTCCTCACATTTCCAAACATCCCCTAAGGGAGGTCATACAGCCCCTGCTTGTGGATGAGAACCACTGAATGAAAATGAAGCACAGAAAGTTTAATGAGTTCCCCCAAGACATAGGGATAGCCAACTTACTGATTTGCTTACAACCCCACTTATTTCCAAAAATGATTTGAATGTGTTGAACAACCCAGTTTTCATTTGGTCGAAATTCTCCTTACCTCCATTTTACACATGAGGGAATTGCCCAGGGTCACACAGCTAGAAAGTACTGGAGATCAGAACCAAACGCTGAGCCCAAGTTCCGCCATGTTCCTCCCTCTGCTGCTCAGGAATGTCGCCAGGCACTGGGCAGTTGTGAGTACCACATGTTAGGCCCTTGTGCCGCTCGGACACTCTGAGTCTGAGAAATGCCATTGTCCCACCAGGTGCTGCAAGGAGCAGCCACGTGTTTCTATGCTTTCATTGGCTTTGACATCATCGCCACCACCGGAGAGGAAGCCAAGAATCCAAACACGTCCATCCCTTATGCTATCACCGCCTCCCTGGTCATCTGCCTGACAGCATATGTATCTGTAAGTACTACATCCTTTCAGGACCGTCCTGATGGTTTTTTCATATTTGGCCATAAAATGTAGCTCCGGGACTGGGTTACCTTCTGTCCGGAAGTGGTCCCTTCCTTGTGCTATCTTGGTGTCTGTATGCATGTGTCCATGCACCCTCTATCCCACCCACCCACGACAAGAAGAAAATCAGGACTTCAAACTGGAGATGGGAGGAGCCCGGGCCCTCACTTACTTCAGCCTTGGCCTCCGAGCCTCCATCCCCATTCCTCCCCACACACAGACTCTGGGCGTCCACTGCTGCCCAGGGGATGGTGTACAGGGAGTGGGCTGCTGTCCAAGGAGCTCAGATCATAGGCTGGCAGTAACGGGTGGGTGTGCAAGCAGAGGCATTGTGGACCTCTGTGCACCCTCCTCAATGCTCTTCTGTCTTCTGGGAACTTCCCGGCAGTGAGAGGCAAGGCTCTCCCAGAGTGGGGAGAGAGAGTACATCATCCTCTAGAGACATTCTTCCCCTTAAATCTTGGGGGAAATTTCTTTCTGTTGTTGCTCCCTCTTTTTATAGCAGTCCAAGCATCTTTTTAAGGTTTTCCTACTAAAGGGAATCCTCAGAAGGAAGCCTTTGGCTTGTCTTCTCAGGATCACTTCCCTGAGATGCTCTTTACACTTACGATGTGTCATTTCTCAGCTCCCATCCCAGAATTTCTATCACAGAAATAGTTCACTCACAGCCAACATGCCCCCCCCCACCGCCCCAACCCAGCCCCTGGCAATGGAGAGAACCAGGTGAAGAGCCAGTAGGTATGTCGTTACATAAATGCCCCAGGCCCTGAGAGTCCCGCTCACTTCAGTTACCACAAATAGGAAAGAGCCAGCAGCAGGAGACATGCCCTATCAGCCCTGCCACCCTGGCTGCGTAGCATGGGAAAAGAACCTCCTTCCCCAAAACTAAAACAAAACAAAAACATATTTAGCAACTAAGGAAGCCAGATCAGTGGCTGACTTGATCATTAAGGCAAGCTGCAAAGTAAGAGTGTCCTGGACACCAAAGGAAAACACAACAGTAGCCTTGGATGTGGTTTATAGGAATTCAGCTACTCCTCGAAATTGTTTTAGAAGTAGGCCAGTTATCACCTCCCCCACTGCACACACAGGCGAGCAGTTTCATCTTATCCATAACCTGGTTATCCCTGTAAACGGGGTGTTCAGGGAGTAGGGGTGGTGTCAGGGGAGCAGGAGAGACACCCTGCTCTGCGTTTCCCCTCTTATTCCTCCCTTACATACCTCCCCCTCCTTCAGGGGCCAACCCCTCCGGCACACACAATAAAGTTAATAATCACAATTCCTTCCTTAGTACAGTGCTTTATAGACTACAGAGTACTTCTATGCATCTATCAACTTTTGCCCATCCTGACCTAAACTTGAGCAGTAGACTCAATGCAAATTGCTGTAGGAATCAATCCCATTCTCCTCCAGCCCACCCTCAAAGGGGATGTTGCAAGTGGTGAAGTTGCTGGGAAACATTCTCTTCTAGAACACATGGCCCTTACCCATGCCTCTGGGGTTGTTTGGTGTTGTGCTGGTCAGCAGGTTGCCATTCCATGATCAGAAGAGCCAAATTGCTGGCCTGTGGTGGTCCATCCTCCTGTCCTCCCTAGCAGCCCATGGCTTCGCAGGAGGATTTTGGCTCCTGACACACATGTGAAGGAGTGGTCTAGAAATGCACCACCCTCTCCATTTCAGGCTCTGAACTCCCTTCTTGATGCCAGCATTGGCCTCTGCAGGCCAGGGGAAGCCTGGCCTAATGACCGGTGGCTTCATTGCCCAGGGCCATGAGGAAGGGATGTTATGGCAGATGGATGGCATACGAAGGAAGGTAGGTCTTGGGAGCCAAGTGATTCCTGGCTAAGCAAAGCCACAATAGTCTTACAACCCCAGAGTAGAACTGGGTTCCATCCTGATGCCATAATTTGTTTGTTGGTCTGCCTGGCTCCTGACACTGAGCTACAGAGAAGAAATGGAAATATAAGTCCTTACTTGGGTCCCATCTGCTAACTGGCTATGGCCCTCTGATCACTTATCTTCGGAGTTTCTATCTCTGGTCTTCAGGGTGAAAGGGAACATATAGTTAAGAGTGTATAGGACCCTGAAAGTATAAAAGAAATGAGAGTCTGGCTCATGTGGGCAGGGTGCCCATGGTCACTGCTAGGCCCTGGCTCCAGTGCCTTTGGCTGTCCTTCCTTCTACCTGATAGTATCTGCCCTTCATTGAACTGTCAATGTAGGTCTGCTGTTGTTGTGCTTAAATACCTGCATACTTCTTCCTCAGCTATGAAAGGGCCAGAGAGATGATCCTAAAGGATCATCTGGCCAAGTCCACTAAATTCTAACGAGAAGAGAAAATACTGAGACCCCCAAGAGCTCTGGAGCCCAAATGAGAGGTCTAAATTAAGGGCACATGCCAGGAAGTGGCAAATTCAAAATCCAGGCTTCTTTGCTCTCCTGTGGGACATCCATCCATGTTGACTGTCCTCTCTACCTCCAGCCATGTTTTCTCTTGTTTTAACAGGTGAGCATGATCTTAACTCTGATGGTGCCATACAATGCCATTGACACGGAATCCCCGCTCATGGAGATGTTTGTGGCTCATGGGTTCTATGCTGCAAAATTCATAGTGGCCATTGGGTCGGTTGCAGGACTGACGGTCAGCTTGCTGGGCTCCCTCTTCCCAATGCCAAGGGTCATTTATGCCATGGCTGGTGATGGGCTCCTTTTCAGGTAAGGGCTATGCTCCATGAACTGTATTCTATTCTGCCATGCCTGCCCAGGGAGAATGTCAGCCTGACTATAGTTTTGATGTGAGTGTATGTCACACAGACTATGGAACTTGTCATATATCCTGACAAAGAGTTTGAGTGAGAGTGATGTAAGCCCTGAAATAGTCCCTCAGTTTGACTCTAGGTCCCTCAATCTAGCACAAACTGCTATGTTCCCCTAACTGCCCCCACCCCTCCTGTTTGGCACTGTGTGTTACTTTCTAAAGATTGTGGGTGTCCAACTGTCATGCTGGGTGGCTTCCAGAAGGAAGGACCCATCCCAGGAACATCTTAGGCCTGCCCTCACATTGAGGCCTGGTACTGCCCATCTCTCCACAGTCCCTCTGAAGCTGAAAACATTCAAAGCTACCATTGCAGGGAGGATAAGACCATCTGAACAAAGCCTAATAACAGTAGCAACAATGGCTACCATTTATTGAACATTTGTGTATCCTGGGTGCTTTGTATACAGTATCCCAGTTAGTTGTCACAATAACCCTGTTCTGCAGATGGATATAGTAGATGAGTATACTCAGGTGAAAAAACTTGCCCCAGCTGCTGAGTGAGGGGCCAGGGTTTGTACTCATGACTGTCTGACTCCAAAGGGGTCATACATTGGCCATAAAGTGGTCAATCTGCCCATGGGCACAAAGGGAACGTGGCCCACCTCTTGGTTCCCAGTGCCCACCATATGAGGGCCTTGCAGCGAAGGCATTCTTCAAGTTCACAAAGCAAGGAGTAAAGCATAGAGGCCAAGGAGCTCTCAGGGGTATGGAGGGATACCCTCAGGGACTTTCTCTCTGCCATGAGCTGTCATCTTCTGCTTCATTTCCTCCGCATAACCTCAAAGTCATCACCAGGTCAGAGCTGCCATGTTTGGGAGCTAGAGAGTTGGAGAAGAGGCTGATTATAGTGGAGATGTGACAACTTCCCCCACACATCCAAAAGATTTTTCTGCTGTCAAAGAAAACTAAGAGGAAAAAAACCCAAGCACAGCTGATAGTCATGTGTAAAACACAAAAATAAGGGGAGGGGACCTAGGACTCAGTCAGTTAAATGGCTGACTCTCAATTTCAGCTCAGGTCATGATCTCAGGGTCATGGGATTGAGCCTCACATCAGGCTCTGGGCATGGAATCTGCTTAAGATTCTCCCTCTCTCCCTCTCCCGCTGCCCCTGCCCCCCACCTCCGCATATGCTCTCTCTTTCTCTCTCTCTAAAAAAAAAAAAGAAAGAAAGAAAGAAAAAGAAAAGAAGGAAGAAATGGAAGAGCGGGGAAGAGGGAGGATTAGGAGGAGAGGGAGGAGGAGAGCAGGAACCTATTTAAGGCCCACAGGAACTGCTAAAGAAGCACCTGTCATTCATTCACCTTTGTTGGTCTTCTCCAGTTGATAATTGGCTGGACCTAGCCTGCATCTATGAACACGTGTTCTGAATTATTGTGCTACTTTGCCAACTAAACCCCTGCACTTTCATTGTAGAGCAATGTTTCTCAAGGTTTGGCATAAATCAGGATCCTCTGGAGTTTTTCTGAAGTATAATTGGCTAGGGTCCATGCCCAGAGATTCTGACATAGTAAGTCTCTGGTGAAACCTGAAAATATGTATTTCTAATAAGCTCCAAGGTGATACTGATGCTGCTGAGCCATGGATTGACCACACTTTGGGTAACACAGGTCTAGAGAACCCCAAGCAAGTATATGAATTTTCCACCCATCACTTCTTCCCAGCAAAGCTTGCAGTTGAATTCAGGTTTCTGACATACTTCCCAAATTCAATCAACCCTTCACATCAGATAATGAAGTAAGAACTTTAATAAAGAAGTTTGCCTCAAAACCAAGGCATTAAAGTAAATTCTCTTTAAATTATATTCCTGAAACCAGATCCTGCGGTAGGAAGAGCAGCTGTATTGAAAGCAGTGAATCCAGAAGTAAATTCGAGAAGCAGGACAAAGAGGAGTTAAACCATGTTAGAGTCAGTCACCATCTGTAGCTCACTGCTAATCTTCTGCTTGCCCCTCCCTCCAGGTTCCTGGCTCATGTGAGCTCCTACACAGAGACACCAGTGGTGGCCTGCATTGTGTCGGGGTTCCTGGCAGCTCTGCTCTCGCTATTAGTCAGCCTGAGAGACCTAATAGAGATGATGTCCATTGGCACACTCCTTGCCTACACCTTGGTTTCTGTCTGCGTCTTGCTCCTTCGATACCAACCGGAGAGTGACATTGATGGTTTTGTCAAGTTCTTGTCCCAGGAGCACACAAAGAAGAAGGAGGGCATCCTGGCCGACTGTGAGAAGGAAGTTTGTTCTCCTGTGAGTGAAGGGGAAGAGTTTTCTGGCCCAGCCACCAACACATGTGGCGCCAAAAACCTACCGTCTCTGGGAGACAACGAGATGCTCATAGGCAAATCAGACAAGTCAACCTACAATGTGAACCATCCCAACTATGGCACTGTGGACATGACCACAGGCATAGAAACTGATGAATCTGAAAACATTTATCTCATCAAGTTAAAGAAGCTGATTGGGCCCCATTACTACACCATGAGGATCCGGCTGGGCCTTCCAGGCAAAATGGACCGGCCCACAGCAGCTACAGGGCACACGGTGACCATCTGCGTGCTCCTGCTCTTCATCCTCATGTTCATCTTCTGCTCCTTCATCATCTTTGGTTCCGACTACATCTCAGAGCAGAGCTGGTGGGCCATCCTTCTGGTTGTTCTGATGGTGCTGCTGATCAGCGCCCTGGTGTTCGTGATCCTGCAGCAGCCAGAGAACCCCAAAAAGCTGCCCTATATGGCCCCCTGCCTCCCCTTCGTGCCTGCCTTTGCCATGCTGGTGAACATTTATCTCATGCTAAAGCTCTCCACCATCACATGGATCCGGTTTGCAGTCTGGTGCTTTGTGGGTAAGCAACTTCCTTTGGAGCCTTGAGAGTTCCCTCTCAAGGCCTTGAACAGGCTTATCCCAAAATTACCTCCTAGCTGGACTAGGCATCTCCATTGCAAGAGGAATCTAGCTGGTTTTATGGACCCTTGCTTTCTGCATTAGAGTCAATAAAGCCAGTTGTGCCCTTTCTGCCTGTTATGGTCTTGGTCGTTGGTTCTGAAGAATGATGCTGATCAATCCATCACTTCACTGAATACTACTACTGGACATTCTTTTTAGGGATAATTAATTCCATGAAAAGTCCACTTCAAATGAATCCACATAATAAAGGGACAAAAATAGCACACTAAAAGTGAGAGTGGAAAAGTGGAATTCTATCTTAGAAACTAAAAATTATGAAACTAAAAGTTATGGAAAAAAGGATTTTTCTTACATTTGACAAAATTAAATTAAAATACCAATCATGCCCTAATTTTTTTAATCAGCAAAGTATAAATTAAGTGTGGATTTTTTGGCATAACTTTTCTGACTAAATTATACCATTTAACATCCCCACATCATATTGATTTTTATAAAATATTCAAGACTTTTTCATTTTTTCCCAAGATTCTTTCTTCATCCTTCGATATCCCAATCATTCTCTTGGGAAGCACCCATTATGTCATCATTCTTATGGATTTTCTTTTCTTCTGTTGATAACTGATATAACACCACCAGCTCCTCAACTGTCCACAACTTTGGGTGTAAATCAGAGATTCTCTCTCTAAATTCACGTTCATTGCCTTCAAAAAGTCTTGCACCTTTCCCAAGATTTTTAATTTTCCTTTGTGATTGATTTGTATTATTATATGTTTCTCACACCCAACAAGCACTGATGTTCATGAGATGGCTGGGGATTGGTGCTCATGATCACTTGAGAGAGGTTTAAGTGAAGCCTAATTTTAAAGTTCCTCAGTCACTATCTTGATGGTCCCTATACAAATTGGTAGCCCCGAAGTCCCCGAAGTCCACTCCTTGAGGTCAGGAATATGGGCATTCAACACAGCATCCTCTGTGCCTGGAACACAACTCGTGCTTAATAAACACTTCTCTCTGACTACTGTTCAGATGAGAAAAAAGGAATAGCTGGAAAGGAGCATGAGGAGGTGGAATTTAAATTGTAAGCCTATAAAAAATAAATAAATAAATAAATAAATAAATAAATAAATAAATAAATAAATAAATTGTAAGCCTATAAGATAAGATTTACATAGAGGGATAGGGGAAAAACAGTTCTCAAGGGCACGTGGGTGGCTCAGTCAGTTAAGCGTCTGCCTTAGGCTCAGGTCATGATCCCAGGGTCCTGGGATGGAACCCCACATGGGGCTCCCTGCTCTGTGGGGAGTGTTTCTCCCTCTGCCTCTCTCTCTGTGTCTCTGATGAATAAATAAATAAAATATTAAAAAAAAAAAAACAGTGCTCAAATGACAGGGCCAGGGTCTTCCAGCAGATTCCTCACCGCTGAAGGCTAGCCTGTGTCTTCTTGTAAGCATCCCATCCCAATTTTTCACGACTCTAGGTCTCATCCTTTGTTAGACTTTTGGGGAGTTCTTGAGAGAACCCCAGTAACTCATCAAGGTTTTAACTACTTACCTGATTTATTCACAATCTCTCTTCTCCATTTAAACATGTTTCCCCTGGAACATGTAGCTAACCAATGGAGAGACTCGACTGAAGAAGGGAGAAATATTTCAGTCATGTATTTGTCAAATGACTGAAGGCGTAGATGCAAAGACACAGGCATTCATTCATTCATTCCTAGAGTATTAAAGCTGGAAGGGACCTTCAATATCTAGTAGAATGTTCCCCACAGAGTGGTGACCTTTCCATCGGTAGTATTTGGGCTGATTTTAGAGAGTCCAGGAATGAATTTTTTTGAGCTTTTAAAAATACCGTATAGTTATTATACATTTTCACACATACTAGAAAAAATATATGTACTCACATGAATCTGGTGATTATTTTTAAATTTAAAAAGTGAGTCAAATTAAAGGAAAAAACATCAGTCCTAGTACAGGTGCCATGATTCATAGAAATAATTAACACTTAATATAGTTCTAGCACATACCAGCCATTATGCAAGTGCTTTCCTCACATTAACGTATGTAACCCTCACAATGACCTTCATTTTACAGATGAGGAAGCTGAGGCATTTGACTGAGATCTTGTAGCTAGAATTTGGTAGAGCCAAAATTAGAAGTCAAGTAGTGTGGGTCCAGGGATCGTGGCCATAGCCACTATACTAAATACGTGGTATAGAAATAATGGAAGTCGGAGAAATACTGACATCGTCTACCCCTCCCCACTTCTCCCTCTCTCAGTTTTACAGATGACAAAACTGAGCCTCCGAAAGGTTAAATAACATTCTCTAGGTCAACAGGAATAATGGCAAGCTCTTCACAAGGCTATTATTAAAACCCAGCGTCTCCACACTCAGCTCTGCTGCTGGTACCTCCCTACCATGCTGTCCCTGAGCATCCTTCTTATTGGATCAGAATGTTTGCTATATGTAGTTTGTGCAGATTAACGCCTAACATCAGGGCTGGCTCCACAGTGCACAACCTCTGCAGTCACACAGGGCCCCACATTTGGTCTAATGCTCTGCTGCTGCTTCCTTGAATTCTTAACAACTTTTTTTTCTTAACAACATTTTAACAAGAGGCTCCACAGTTTCATTTTGCACTGGAGCCCACAAATTACACCACCAGTTCTGCATCACATCTGTGGTTTCTGGAGCACCAGAGGCATTTTACAAAAGTGGTAAGGTGGCAGGAACCCTTGCCCTCGGAGTCAAACAGCCCAGGTTCAAATCACAGCTCTGCCACCCCTGTGTCTTGTGACCTTGGGAAGTTCAATTACCTCCTTTGCATTTCAGTTTACTCATCTGTAAAAATGCAAATAATTCTACTAGTCTTGATCTGGTTGCCCTTTGGGGCTTAAATAAGAAAAGGGGCACCTGGTTGGCTCAGATGGTTAAGCATCTGACTCTTGATTTCAGCTGAGGTCATGATCTCAGGGTTGTGAGGTCAAGCCTGGCACCAGTCTCCACGCTGGGCATGGAACCTCCTCGGGATTCTCTCTCTCTCCCTCTCCCTCTGCCCCGCCCCGCCAAAATTAATTAATTAATTAAAATTTAAAAAGACAATATTGGGGAAAGTCATATGAATTCTTTCTCTCCTGCCTTTCTTTTTAAAATCTAAAATAACTCATTATTCCGCATACTAGCTATCACATGCCAAAGTACAGCATGAACCTGTTCTGACTCAGGCTGCCCTCCCAGTTATCAGGCAGAAGAAAACTCCCAGAGAGCCTTTTGTAATCTTGGTGATAGCATAAACTTCAAACTCATTCCAGAAACGGATACTCCCTGACATGGGAGGATGTCACCCTGCAGCCTGGGGCTGGCCAGACAGAGAGCACAGGAGCTTGCTCAACAAGCACCCAGCTGCTGGCCACTACCTGCTTCAGCATCATGGTCTTTGAAGACCAGTACACGAGTAAGCTTTGCCTAGAACAGAAATTCTCTATCTTGACTACACAGCAGAATCCCCTGACAGCTTCTGAAATATTCTGTGCCCAGGATCCCATTAAATGAGTCTGATGTGGCCAAGTACTGGGTATTTTTCAAAGCTCCCCAGGTAATTTTAATGAGTGGTCAGGTTTACAGTGATCTAGAACCGTGGTTCTCAAAGTGTGGTCCCAGACCAGCAGCATCAATATTACATGGGAACTAGTTAGAAATGCAATTTTGAACCCCACCCCAGACCTACCAAGTCAGAATCTCTGAGAGCAATTTAGGTTTCAACAAACCCTACGGATTATTCTGATGTATGTTCAAATGTGAGAACCACTGACCTAGAGAGAAAAATAAGAAATTAGTAAGCCAGGTAGATAATTTAATTACAAAACCTCCATTTTCCAAAAACAAATTTTTGCCCATATAAGATATATCAATCCCACAACCCCAAATTGGCTTATAAAACTTTCAATGCTCTCACAGAACAAAGATCCCACCTCTAAACTTCTGAGTCTCCAAAATGTCAGATTTTTCTTCTTAATTTCTCTATTCATAGTATAACTTTCCTGGGGAGAACAGTAGAGATATTTTTAAATGGAACTTCTTATGAAACATCAGCTACTTTTTAAAAAGATTTACATGGTTAAGCTGAGTCATAACTTGATAATCTTCTTGGGCACATTTTTTCTAACCAGGCTTCTCTGAATGAATCTTAATTACAGCATTTTTCTAACAATGTTTTGCTAAGCTTTTGACCTTCAGATGAGCACGACTCATAGAATAAAATAAGGCACAAGTCCCAACAAGATTACTCAGTGCTTGTTTCTTTTCCTTCAGACAAAAGAAATAACATACATAGCAAATGTTTGATAATCCCAACAAAATGAGCACAGAGAAGCCTGAGTTTTCCTTTCCTCTTAGCTGATGTGGTTTTGTAAAAGAACACCTCAAGGGGTTGGGCAGAGTCGCAGGGAGTCTGAAACTAGCAGTGACCAGTGATGACACCACTCAGTGGCACTTTCCAGTGTCTACTATTCCCCTGTGGGACTTTATTAGAAAGTAATCATCTGGTAGACCAGCTCCTGGGCCCCCTCACCCCAAGGGCGGCCAAGTTCTCGCCTGGGATTTTTTCAGCCCCTCTGATAAAGCAAATTCTTGTCTATAGATTTAGAGAACAGTGATTTGGCAATGAACTTCGTAAATCCTGTACTAAGACATAATTTCCAAAGAGAAGACATACCTATGGTCTTTACCTGTGCTATCATTCAAAAGTCCTTTTGAAAAGGGACTCAAAGCAGCCATTGTCATGAAGGGAAGAGAAGGGAAGGAAGGGAGCTGTGAACTGGGGACAGACGGCGTCAAGATAAATCAACTCCTGAGGATATGTCCCATAATAAGCTTGAAATTCTCCTTGTAGGCAGAGGAGAAAACAATTGGCAATTTCATCAAATAAATCATGTTCAAGAGGGCAAAAAAAAAAAAGCCATGAAGGCCAGGATGAGGGTGGCAACAGGGCCAGGGCAATTCCAAGAGAGAGTGTGGAGGGGATCCTGCTAGTCAAGGCTGCGTGCTGGGTCGGGAGCTGAGCATGGGGAAGAGCGCCAGGAGACCCCAAGGTTCTACGCCCAGCGGCAGCCGCAGTGTCGGCTCTCCTTTGAGACAAAAGAATGAAGGGAGAGGGGGCCATGGCAGAGACAAAGGCCCTGGAGCAGTCATGTGCAGGGGGCCTGGAACACAGAGCCCTGACAGAGTGAGCCCTGGGCATCTTTCCCTCAACTCTTTCCCATTTGTAAGTTTCATCCATGCTGTTGCTTGTGCTTTTGGGTTGTTCATTCTCCTTGCCCAGCTAGCCTTTCACTGTGATAATACTATTATAATATAATAATAATATAGTATCATATTATAATATAATAATAATAATAATAATATGCCCATGGACGTTTAACTGACTTCTAGTCTGGGGCTGTTACAAATAGGGCTGCTATGAACATTCTTGTACATGGTTTTTGGTGGACACATGGACACATTTCCCTAGGGTTTCTGTGGAGTTAGAAGTAGAATTGCTCGCTTGGATTATTGGATTTTACCGTACCTTTACAAGATTGCATTCTGTCTCCTGGCCATTATACCCCTCTAATAAAATAAGGGTCCCCAGTTCCATTTTGCAGATGGGAAACTGAGGCATAAAGTAATGTGACTTTATATTTGACCAGTGGCAGAGCCAGGGAGAGACTCTCCACCACCCCTCAACCCCCCATTCAATCCCGAGACCGCTCTTCCTGGCCACACCATATTAAACAAACCTTATTGTTATTATAATCACCAGGGCTTGTGGAGGTATTTTAAAAACTAACCAGCAAAGTGGGAGTTGGTAGGGATTGCAGTGGGTGGGGAGGACACCCTCTCATGACCATCCAGTCTTCCCTTCTGCATTGGCAAATGTCTGTTTTGGAAAGCCGATCCCAGGGTAGTAAAAATAAAAAAGCCTCTGGGCATAACAAAGTGCCTCAGTTATCTGCAGAGGGCAGGGCTTCCTGCTGGAAAGTGAGCCCCAGGAAGAGGTAGCTCCACCCAGCCTGAGGTCAGGTGACCCACCTCCTCTGGCCCTGAGTCTGTGACTGCCTACAGAGGACAGGAAGCTCCCATGGGACTCTAAAGATCTGGCAGCTTCTCCTTAGCCAGAGTTGGGGCCAGTGGGGTTAGAAATCTGCAGTTACTGTCTATCTCCAGGTCACCCGGGCTCTTTACAGAGTTGAGTTTTTGTTCAAGGTTTTCCCCCCATATGATCCAGAGACACCCCCCCCAACCCTCTACTTGGTAGGTTGGGGTCATTTACTTAGTTTGCCCAGATGGATCCACACAAGGAGAGTAAATGGGTGTATTGCCCACTGATGCTCAGGTGTCCCAGCATCTGAAAGCAAGCCTGGCATTTCTAAACCGTCCCTGGAGACGCCTGGGTGGGTTGGGAACAGCCATCAGTTTAGACTCAAGAGATGTGAGTTCCAGCGCCATTTCAACCACTGATTTATTAAACAGGTTTTAACCTCTCTGGGATAATGGACGAGAAAGTACTATTTTACAAAGGGTTTTAAGATCACAAAGTGTTCTACTACATAAAGAAAGCCCATTAAATTGCCAAAGGCATGATTCTTCATCTTGTCTAGCCTGAACCTCTCTTGGGCACATTCTCCATCAGGGAATTTCTGCCTGGAAGAAAAGCCGATGCCTCCTTTCAAATATTTCCTTTCACTGTAAACAGCCCTTCTCAGGACTCATTGCCATTACCTTTAAGCAGGGCCGGCATTCAGCCCCTCTGCCCAGGTACAGCCATGTCTGTTTTTAAAATACTGAAACACTTCTGTACCTACTGCTAACTAGTTGCTGCCCTGAGCGTCTCCTCTCCCTAAGATCCAATAACGCAAAAAAAAAAAAATAATAATAATAATAACTCCAGCCCAGCAGGAGGGTCTCCGAGACCCTGCTGCAACACAAAAGCTAATTCCCTTCTGATTTTTAACACCACACCTGCCTTTCATGTATTACAGCTTGAAGATGTATAACTACAATGCAATGGATCTAAGTTTTTAAGGAACAGCAGGATTAAATATGCAAATGTCAATTAGCCATCTCATTGTTGAGGCTTGGTTCCAAATGACTTCTGGCTTATGCCGAAAGCAAATCCTCTCTCAAAAGATAAAACTTTGCCATATGTAAGGGTTTACAAAAGAATACGATGCCAGTCCCAGTGACAAATAACAGCGCCCCGAAACTATATCAAGCAGTAATAGCATCATTGGAGTGAGTCTATCGTCTCATAAGGTGTAGAGTTTTTCCCCACATGCTTAATCATTCAGGGCAATTTTAATACTTCTGGATATCAGATGATATTAAGGAATTATTATCATTTTTTAGAGGTGATAATGATACTAAGTTAAGTTTTTTTAAGTTGATTTGAAAGATACATACTTAATTATTTACAGATGAAGCATAGGATGGAAGGGATTTGTTTCAAAATAATCTAAAGAGAAGGGCTCAGGAGGCTGGGTGTCAGGAGGGAGCTAGTGATGAGTATATGGGGTTCTTTATACTATTCTCTGCTTTGGTATATGTTTGGAATTCTTCAAACTAAAAAGCTAAGCAAAATTGTTTTCTATTGGTCTATACCCCCTGGCCACCCCTGGTAGGGGAGATACACCCTTGGTCAGGACATGGAGAGCCCCTGAAGGATTCACCGTCCCAGCACTAACCGTGTTGCTGTAGAAAATCTTTTATTTTGTCCTATTCCCCAGTTCCCTGTCTGTGAGATACACGTAATCCTAACCTTCCCACTCCCTGGCCCTCCACACACACACACACACACACACACACACACACACACTCACACACACATTCCCAAACAGGCTACGAGGAATCTAAACAAGATCACATGCATAACATTTTGAACTCCTTGGGAAAAAGGTACAACATAAATAATGCATCCTTAGGACCTCAGCACCCAGAAGTGTTGTGTGAAGTTCAGTTTAGATGATTCAGAATTCCCAGAATCCCCACAGATTTTTCAGAAACTACCTCATGCTTAGTTTTCTAAGCCAGCTGAAAAAAAGGAGCAGAAACAAAAAACACCCTGCTTCTACACAGGAGGCTTTTAGCAGCTCTGTTTACTCCCCCGACACAAAGCCTTTGTTTATGTGTGACAGATGGTAGTACATGCTTCTCTGCTCTTTCTACCTCCCTTCTCCCCTCCCTCCCTCACTTCATTTGATCCCCTCTGTTTCTTTGTCCCCCTCTTTTTTTTCCTTTTCTCCAATCCTTGGTGCCTTACACCACTTTCCTTGAACTTACTCAAGGGCCAGCAAGAAGGGTCAGACAGAACGCCAGACCTTTGCCTGCGCTGACCATTTGTTCCACCTAGGCTGCATGCACACAGTCGCTTCTTGGTTCAGAGCACTTATATTCAAAATATATTTATTTTTTAAATTTATTTATTTAAGAGAGTGAGAGAGAGAGCATGGCAGGGAGGGGCAGAGGGAGAGAGAGTTTCAAGCGGATCTGGGCTGAACACGGAGCCCAACGTGGGGCTCCATCCTACGACCCTGAGATCATGACCTGAGCCGAAACCCATCCAGGCGCCCCAAAATATATTTTTGAAGACAAAATAACACAATTTTGAAATGATAAGGGGCTCAGAGCAAACATTAAAAAGCCCATAAATATTTACATGGCAGATTTCCATGGGTTGCTTTCTCAAAGTAATCGTAGTCAATGCATTCATGCACACACATGTTCCTTCAGACACAGTCATTCCCAAAGAACAAATGTAGACATGACCTTTTACTCAATGCATACTATCATAAGCATAGTCTCCAAACCAGCCTGCAGGGGGCAGCTGTGAAGGACTGGGCATGCAAGAGTCCTCTATCCATATGGAATGCTGTTTCTGCCCTCGGCCCGATTCCCAACCTGTTTCTTTTTTTGTAAAATGAAGGTACTCAAACAGATCTATAGACTCTTTCCAGCTCTAAATATCTAGGATTCTATGAGGCTCTTAGAGAATGTCCATAAATCAGTCTACCTGACGCCACCACACCGGGTGGGGGCAGGGGAAGGTCTGTCAGAACAGATGTCAAACCAGTGCTTGAATGATGAGCTGTGTGATTGCAGAGCAGAGAGCTTAGGGGCAAAGGGAAAAGGAAAAGAAATGGTATTAAGTTCAGTAGGGAAATAACTCACTTTTAAACAGGGTCTGAGAAGGGGATCAGATGGAAAGAATTGATAATAATAGAGACCAAACAGGAAGAGGAGGCAAGATTTGACACCTGCCTCAATGTCTAAGAGAAAAGATAGCAAAAAAGCAAAAAGGGGCAAAAAGAGCTGCGTGCCTGTTGATCCCACCTGGTCTCCTGAAATTTATTCTCAGGTCTCAAACATGCTTCCAACGGAGGCATTCTCCAAGAAGCAGCATGCTGGCCCTTTTAGAAGGGGCCTTAACTTGGTGCCTTGTCCCACACAAGGGTAATAACTATCCCCCCATGGCTACTCCCCACCCCAGCCCCACCCCAACAAGAAAGAGTAAAGATCTGTGTTCAGAAAACTGAAGTCGCTATTTGAGAGTAGCTACATCTGCAAATGATTAACTCTAGGATTTATTACCAATTAGGACTATAAATCTCTGCTTACTTCGGCTCCTGGACAGTTGATTTCACTGGGGGATTGGGCAGGGGGTGAGGAGAAAGTCATTTAAAACAAAGAGGGAGAAATCCAAGTTTAAAAAAGACCCACTTCAAATTCAAAAGGAGCAGGATTTCTCAAGCACCAAAGAGGAAAGCAGAACTTGACCTTGTGGTTCTAAGCAAACAGCTGTGCAGATGCCTGCAGGATTAGCAAAGCCAAAGGAACTAGTGCCACTCAGAAGAGGGGCGTCTGGGGTTTGGAAGGGTGTTGCATAACGGAGTGGCATCTGGTGGCCAAGCCTTAATATGGCTGGTGTTGGCAACGGAGTACGTGCCCAGGAGCTTAATGCTCCTGATCTAAGGGATTCCCAGTCTTGGCTAACCATTGCGCTCACCTGTGGGGCTTTGAAACCTACCTATGCTTCAATCACACTGCAGACCAATTAAATCAGAATCTCTAGGGGTGGGGCTTGGGCTTAAGGGCGGTTCAGAAACTCCCCAAGAGACCTTCCAGCTGAAACCAGGGTTGAAAGTCATTGCTTATCTCATTTCATCCTCATGGCAACTCCATGTTATAGGTACAGTGACTATCATGAAGAGAAAACTGAGGCACAAAGAAGCTAAGTAACTGGTCCAGGGTTACACGGCTAATAGTAATGGAGGCAGGATTTGAACCCAGGGTTCACACTCTTAATCACTGTGCCCTATGATCCCCCAAGGCAATGGTTCTCAGCTATTCCAAACCCTGAGCCTTCATGAGCTTTTCAAGATAGAAAATGGGGGTTCTCAAACTATTTTTTAATATTTATTTATCTATTTATTTATTTTGAGAGAGAGAGAAAGAGCGTGAGCAGGGGGACAGAGGGAGAGAGAATCCCAAGCCAACTCCGTGCTGAGCAGACCTTGAGATCACAGCCTGAGCTGAAACAAAGAGTTGGATGCTTAAGCAACTGCACAACCCAAGCGCCCCTCAAACTATTTCTATATGTAATTTCAAAAAATTATAACAGAAATGAAACATTAGCCCTTGTTAATGCTCCATATTAACTAGGAAACAAGTTTCTTCCCTTTGCTTGGAATGACATCAACTAAGGAGGTTGCGCTGGAAATTCCATGCTCATCAGAGTTCTCATTCATTCGTTCAACAAACATTAAGTGCCAGTTTTCTGCAGTCTCTAAAATAGAACCACCCTGGGGTGCCTGGGTGGCTCAGTCGTTAAGCGTTTGCCTTCGGCTCAGGTCATGATCCCGAGGGCCTGGGATCGAGCCCCGCATCGGGCTCCCTGATCTGCGGGGAAGCCTGCTTCTCCCTCTCCCACTCCCACTGCTTGTGTTCCCTCTCTCGCTGTGTCTCTCTCTGTCAAATAAATAAAATCTTTTAAAAATAAATAAATAAATAAAAATTAAAAAAATAAAATAAAATAGAACTACCCTGTGCAGATAATCACACAGTAAACGTTCTAAGGGCCATAACAGTGGCAGGCACCAGACGCTTTGAGAGCCCACAGAAGAAAGTGAACAGCTCTGAGTAGCAGTAATATAATACTCCTTCGGTGAGTGAAAAATGGCAAAGTAAACAATAGGGCAATATATACATATTGCTCAGTGGTGAAATAAAAGATGGCATCCCTAATTGGAAGTGTGGGATAATAAAATGCTACAAGAAGGTTGGGTACCCACGGTGGGTGATCCACAGATATTTAAGCTGGGGTGGAAAATGCAAATTCCTAGTTGGCACCTACATGAGTGTAGTGAACAGGGAGGTGGGGACAGAGGTGACTAGAGAGCCCACATTCTATCTAAAGAAGAAGCTAGGGCTCACCTCCAGCCACAACTGCCATATAGGAATGTGGGAGTAGTGTCGTGAGACCTGACGTTTTTAGGGGAAGCCGTAAATATGGGTTGCTTAATGCAAGATACCTCAAAATTTTTTAAAGATTTTGTTTATTTATTTGAGAGAGAGAAAGTGAGCAAGCGAGCGAGAGAGCACAAGCGAGTT
The DNA here is from genome assembly GCF_037043125.1 of Eumetopias jubatus. Taxonomy (NCBI): domain Eukaryota; kingdom Metazoa; phylum Chordata; class Mammalia; order Carnivora; family Otariidae; genus Eumetopias; species Eumetopias jubatus. Next base: position 93,672,145 of record NW_028274807.1, read on the forward strand.
AGGGTCAGAGGGAGAAGCAGGCTCCCCACTGAGCAGGGAGCCAGACGTGGGACTCGATCCTGGAAGTCCAGGATCATGACCCGAGCTGAAGGCAGTCACTTAACCAACTGAGCCACCCAGGCGCCCCAGATATCCCAATTTTTAAATGACATCTAATTCGAGTTTTTCCAGAGACGATGTAGACCAAAGAAAACATATCTCCCGCCAGCCCTGCTTTCACCGCCAGCCCCGCTTTCACCGCCAGCCCCGCTTTCACCGCCAGCCCTGCTTTCACCATTGAGTATCTCCTCGCTAGTCCCGTGGATCCCAGAGCAACTGCTTATTCGCCTGTGCCTTTCCCTCCCTGCAGGTATGCTCATTTATTTCGGGTACGGCATCTGGAACAGCACCCTCGAAATCAGCGCTCGAGAAGAAGCCCTGCACCAAAGCACGTACCAGCGCTACGACGTGGATGACCCTTTCTCGGTGGAGGAGGGTTTCTCCTACGCCACGGAGGGCGAGAGCCAGGAGAACTGGGGCGGGCCGGCCGAGGACAAAGGCTTCTATTACCAGCAGATGTCAGATGCTAAGGCCAACACCCGGACAAGTAGCAAAGCGAAGAGCAAAAGCAAACACAAACAGAACTCAGAGGCCCTGATCGCAAATGATGAGTTAGATTACTCTCCCGAGTAGGAGTAAACACACAAGAAATGTGTAGAAACGGTGGCGATTTCTTTTCAGTAACTTAACCCGTGGGCTAGAGGGTGAAAACATTTTTGGCTCTCATTTCAAAAGTCCAGCCTTTCCCCAGAGTCAGTCCCCAGTCATAGCCTGTCATTTGCTACTTTTGTTCTTCAGGATAGTTCTGTCGAAGGGTTTCACCTGGGTTTCATCACTGATCCCCTTGAAAAATAAATAAATAAATAAATAAACCAGAGGCTGCAAGAAATTCTATCGTAGGTGCAACCATCAGAGCTGATGGCAGCAAATGTTTCCTAGGCCTTTGCTTTGTTGGTTTAATCTTTTTGCTTCTTAGAGAGGCAAGGGGCCTCACTTCTTGAGCCACACTGAGGCCACAGCTCCTCCTGGAGATGTGCCAAAGCAGGTGGGTGTGGGCACCAGGCAGCATTTCCACCACCAGGATCACCCGGGCAAAGATCCTCCGAGCACGCCCTGCTGAGAGCTTCTCCCCGAGGACGTGCACAGGTGGACACTGGCACTTCCTCAGCAAGCAACACTTGGTCCTGAAATCTCACAAAAACGAGTTCATGGAGAAGACGCATGCTGCTGCTCCTTATTCACCAAGGTTCTCACAGTCTCCAGACTAACTTTAGGATCCAGCAAAGGTTAGGGACTCTGAGACCATTTCCCCAGAGGTTTCAGAGTTACCATAAAGCAGTCTTGCAGACCCAACAATATGGTAAGAAGGACCATCAAAGCGCTACTTCAATGCCCAGAAAAAATAATTAGCCATCTCTTGCCGTGAAGGCCAGAAGGGCATTGGCAGAAATTAACTCTCCATCATACCTTTTCTTCAACCAGCCTCTAAGCTCCTGCTGATATAATGAAAGGGGACATAGTTGGAGCATGATTTCATGGCATTAATATGCCTTGAAGAAGGAGGCCGCTTGTTTTCAAATCAGATAAAAATCTTTACAAGGAGACGTGACCAGCCACTGAGATCACACTGCAAATTCTATTTCAGATTTCCAAAATTACAAATTGTGTAGTTTGTTGAGATTTGCCACCACTTGAGCGGTGGGGGCCCCTCTGAAAACAAAACAGCTGAAACTCAGCTACTTAGGTAATGGCATTCCGAGAGATCACATTTCACTTCTGAACCTTACTCCTCCCAAGTAGCTCGCGTTTAGATATATATTTCGTCTGTTATTTCCCAGAGCAGGTTTACTGAAGCCCAGAGAGATACCCACCTGGTAAGGTCTACATCGGGCCCTAACGGGGACTCTTAAAGGAATTTTCTCAGAAGTAACCTAGAGGAGAGAATGTGTGGCCGGCAAGAACACATGGTCTATCAGCTCCACTCTTGGGTCCCCAGAATTCCCTCGGTCGCCCTGAGATGTGCACACGTGAACATGGAGGCACAGTTTCGATCAAGCTACAGTCTTTGTGGGCCTTCCTGAAAGGGGGGCAAAGTAGCAAATTTCTCGCCCTCTCTCTCCCAGATCTAGCATTATGCCAAAAGTTGTCCAAAATACATCAACTAATGTAAAGCTATTCTTTGTTAAAAAGTTGAGGTTCGTGCCATCGTGGCATGCCTTAGGATTATGGAGAAGAGGCAAAATCCACTTTTTCACTCAGTGAACACTGATTGAGACTGTATCAAGTGCTAAGCAATGGGAATAGAACCAAGTGTAACATTATGCCCTTGGGGGCTCCCAGGGCAGGGAACAAGCGGCGCTGGCACCTGACAAGTGTAGACAAAACCAGCAAGCCTGACAAGTCTTCCCAGTTGATGCACTGGGCTTTAATATAGAATAAAATAGAAGGTCAGTTGAAGCTAGTTTTTTTTTTTTTAAACATGATTTTAGGTAAATTGCATATCTCACCCAGGGCCAATGAATGCCAGTAAATTCAAGCAACTCCTATTTTCTAGAATTTCTTTTCCATTCCTCTGTATTAATTGTTTAGAATTCTGGTTTCCTGGGGTAATTTTGTCATTTTAATGTAACGCATGGCAGTGCTGTGTTTTCTCTTCCCTAAACTTAACCCTAAAGATACAGTGCCTGGTCTGTGAAATGTATCCTTGGGGATGAACTGTGGACTAATTATCAGTAATTTTTTGTGAATACAAAGTTTTGAACTAGTTTCGAGACTCAGCAAATCTGCCTAAACTAAATACAACGTGTGAGACCTGAAATATCCAGATAGATGGGGTGGGGCTATATTCATTAAAAATGTCCAAAAAGAAATATGAGTGTAAAATAACAAAATCTTAACGTGGGTGAAAGAGCTCCCTTTTAGTAGTGAGGGTTAAGTATTAAGGTAACAATAGTTCAGTGGCGGATGTATGAAATTTCTGTAGCATGAGGAGACAGAACACAGAGTAAACACCATTGGTATTGATTTTGTGAAGATCCTCTGAACCGCTCTGGTTCTGGAGACATTTCTCCCAAGTAGTATCTCCTTCTTCTTATAATCTTGGTCTCTTTGTTTCTCTAAAGTTAGTCATCTCCCTAACAATCTTGGTTTAAAAAAAAAATTAGTAAGATAGAAAAAAGATTTTTTAAGGTAAATTGACATGTTTTTGTTCATGTTTCCCAGCCTCTGTGAAATGGTCCCAGATTTCACAATGCAGTTTCAAATACCATCAATTACTAGAATGATTATATTAGCATTTCCTAGCAATTTTCTCAAGACCACGTTAGTGGAATCACATTAAAAGTAAGATCATCTTATAATTACCGTAGAAACTTAGCCTTCTTGAATGGAGTCCAAGAAAGACCTACATTTTATTGAATTCTTCTCTCTTGCAAGAGCTTTTCCAGGGAGGTTTCATCGTGTGAATTAGTAGTGTGGAACCAATTACTTGATTTTTTTTGTAATTGTATTCTATTTATTGGTACTCTGCTTCCTTTCAGAAGGATTTCAAGGTGGCTATTGAAATACATATAATGCAAAAAAATAAGTGAGGAGCTTGGGTAAATAAAAACAGAAATAGAAAGGATAAGACGAAGCTAGAAGTGTGTTTAGTGCACAAATGCAAAATCTTGATATGCATTGCTAAATTTGCCGATGAGGGGGCAACTTGAAAAATAGTGAAATTGTTGGTAAGGACATGAAGAACCACTCCTGCATGATAAGAACAAATCTTTCCCCATGAGGGCAGAGAATAGCATAGATCATTGAAACCCACGTACAAGCTTCAGACTTAGATTTTACCAGCTACATGTGCCTGGCATAGAGTGGGTGTTCAATAAATATCTAATAATCAGACGGATGGCTGAATAGATGGATGAAAGGAAAATGAAATATTATTTATTTAAGAATTTTTTGCGGAGTCCTTATCTGTGGTATGACCTAAGACATGGGGGAAATAGGATATATAAGATATATAAATAAAAACCATAGTGAAGGTGACATGTGAGATGAGGGACTTACAAGGTGCAACGAGAGTTCAAATACGGAAAAGACCGCCTTTCATTGGGAAAAATGATAGAGAATGCAGTCTTTGTGTTGAGCCCTGTGGAATGGGCAGAACATTTCCCCCAGGTAGAAATGGGCAAAAGGCTTGCCAAGTGGAGAATCAGCATGAGTAGGGAGGAGAGGGGCTGACAGCTGTCTCTGACTAATAATGTGTACTGTGCCTCCTTCAAGGGAAAGCAAGAAGCTAGTCTGACAGGAGCTTACGATGTATGCATGATTGATCTATGCAACAGTAAGAAATAACGCTGAGAAGGATGTGAGGGCTTATTCACAAACAGACTTAAACAGCGAACTCAGCTGGCTGGCTCTCCTTGGGTGGGGAGGCACCGGGGAAATGATGAACATATGAATCAGGGAGGGCTGGGCTTTAAGAAGCTGGGTCAGTGGCTTCGTCCACCTGTGTATGGTGCTAACAGATCACATACACATTTCAAATTGATTTAATATGTTGAAAGGAAAAAAATACCCAAATTAAAGCAATGTATGATTGATCCTTCTTTTGAATCCTGATTTCATCATTAACCTAGAAGCATAGTCATTTAACATGTAGACAGACAACACAAAGTTATTCACAGCCATTTTAAAGTTTTCAACAATACCTTTAAACAACCAAACCTTACAATTTTTTCTAACTAACTAATCTAAAAAGTAAAACCTCAGCTCCAGATTTTACTCAGCTTGAGTGCAAGGCCACTTTGAACTGGTGAAAAGAATCAGATGATAGAATTGGGTGAAGAAGCCAATTGTACTACTTAGTAACAAACTGACAACTAATCAAATGTCTACATCGTGGTCATGATGTTAGATACACAGGGAGAAAAAAGTTGAATTTAACAATGCATTTCTGTAGATATAAACCCAGCAATTAATGGGAAACAAAGCACAAGCCGCTTCAAAAAAAAAAAAAGTCTTTCCCCTATTCTCCTGAAAAGGACTGATAAACTTGACGTCGTTCACATCACATTTGTTGGAAGTCTACAAGGGAATACCTTTTCTCTGCATTATAAGTAGAAGTTACAGGAGTTTGAGAATCAGCCCATGAGTCTAGAAGAAATGGCGTCCCCTCTCCCCAGCTTTTACCAGGGACTAAAATGTCCATGGAAGCCCATGGAGGGTCAGCCACAGGTTCATCTAATTTTGCATCTCAGAGTGGAGAAGTCAGAAGTCGGGGAGCATGTCCAAAGCCAGGGCTGCGACCAACTCACTGAATCCAGGCAGAGTTAATGGCCCTCTCTTGGATGTAAGTTTTCAGGCTAGCGAACAATCCAGAAGTGGCCTTAGTTTCTGAGGCTGGCGGGGGGAGGGGGAGTGAAGAAAACACACATTAGGGCTGCATGACAACCCCATGTTTATGCCATGTGGAACAAGACTAGTCAAAGAGGGTGTTTCTAACCAAAATTTTCATGGAGCCTCGGTTTCTTCTGCATGCTTGTATCTCCCTGACACCGAGGACCCGTTTGTCTTTAAGGGCCCTTTGGAGGCCCTAAGAGAGAGAGGCACCAGCTGATAAGCACTGATGGCCTGGCCGTGAAAGAGCCAATATTTGTAATTAAACCGCAGGCAAAGCCAGAAACCGCATCCCGAACCACAGGCCCCACAGCTAGCAGGAACCCGCACGCTGTTCATCGAAGAGTGGACTTTGTATTTCTCAATTGGAATGGTGATGGGGAGCAAAAAGCCCCTTCCATGTACATAACTGTTAGTCCTGTGTCCATTTTTTTCTCTAAGACTCCAGAGGAGAAGCTATTGTAATTTCTTTTCCTCCTCAGGAGCTACCGCTTTCTAAAATGCTTTCCTCTTCTTGCTCGGCTTGAGTAACACATGCATCGTTCTGAACTACCTAGGCAGCTGCCTTTTGTCAAAATTATCTAAGAAAATGTTCTTTTTTTCTTTTAGGACTTAAAGCCCAAAAGGGATTAGTGGAAGTTTTGCAGCCCATCAAAAGTGAACATAATTCTGCAGTATCAACTAAAATAGTGTTAGAAACCATTAAACAGTATTCTACATGCATGGAATCACGAAATTCATAGAGGACTTTCACAAAATCAGCTTTGGGCTTGAAGTCTTCTGAAAGCAGGGAGCTGTAATTTCTTACCCTCGGAGAACATTATTAGTACATTCTGGTACGATATGGAGAGAAAACGGCTTTGTATAAGAATTAGGAAACAGAGGCAGCCTGGATTTTTTCATCAGGGACTCCCTCTGTGCTTTATTTTCTATGCCGCTTTCCTAACACTGACACCGATGACATTGGCTAAAGAGAATTGTGGGACATCTGAATTTCCCAGGAAGCGCAGATTTTGAAGGACTTGTGTTCCTTCAGAGAGCCAGGTGAGGGGAGTGCTTCTTGCACATCTCGTGATGGGTATTGGCAGTTGCCAGTTCACGCATCTCACTCACTCGTGCTCCTGAAGACGAGAATCTACACCAGAAATCAACTCCCCAAAGCAAAGACTTGCTATGTTAATGCTACAATAGCACATAAATACCTCAATTGTCTGGGCTGATAGAGGGGCTGCAGGTTTTAAGAGAGCAGATACTGTCCTCCTACATGTAGTTATACCATCTAACGACAGGACTTGATGTTCTAGCTTTCCTCACTGTGGAAAAGAAACGTTACTGTTTAATCCATATCCAAAGTTATAAATACAGCTTGTAAATTTTACTGACTTGTATCCTTTTTGTTGGGTCCTTGAGAAGTACAATTTGCTTTTTGCAGATGGTAATTTCTAGTGTCTTTCTCTGCTTTTTTTTTTTTTGGTATGAAATTGCTGTATTTGTTAAAGTTTGTTCGTTTTGTGGTCTTTAATTCCCATTGGTGCACTGTACAATGGGGTGTTGTAGTGTATCATCAAGAAAGAAATAATATGCCGATGTGTTATGGAGTGTGTTTTATTTTCAAATGACTGTGGTGTTGACAATATATTGATTTATCAAGATACTAAGGGAAAATTCTAAATTTATCAAAATGTGTATATTTTAATAAACACATAAAGCTTTATTGTGTGCCTTTAAATTTAAAAATGGGTTATAAAGAAAGTCAGAAACAAAAGTGTCTTACTAAAAAATATCCATAGTAATGTAAAGCTTTTACACAGAAGACTACCAACAGAAAAAGAAAGAAAAAAAAGAGCTTTCCCATATTTTGTTAAACTTAACCAGTACCTGAAGTCTGATACTTTCTTTCCATTCTAAAATGGAGATGAATAAGTGAATCTTGCCTTAAATGTTTCAATTGTCCTTTGTAGAAAAGCCAGATAAATGAGTTCATTTCTTTTGGAACTAAATGCATTATTGTGGAAAATTCGTTTTCAGAATAAAAATATTTTAAAAATTATAGCTAATTGACTATTAAAATTTAAATTTGAAGAAAGTCAGTGCCATCCTATCTTTTTAAATTCACTTTATTTCCATGAAGAGGACAAAAGTTCTTCTTTAGCGGACTCTTGGGAGAACAGCAAGTGACCCAATCTCCCTTTGACCATTTTCTTCTAACACAGTCCTGGACTCTGTCTGGGACCCCCACTACACTGCCTACAGAATTACCCCATTCACAGTACCAACTCCTACCCACAGCCACACCCCTGCCCTCCACCCTCAGCACCAACGAGCATTCCAATTGATTGCCCCCATTCATTTTAAGGACAGATCGGAGGAACATTACCTGCCTACAGATAGCATTTGTAGTGGTTTATTTTTACTTTTTGACAGTATAATAGTGACATCTGGAGAAAAGGTAAAGCAGTAGAGCAGGGTCACATAATGTCACACCCCATGAGTTACAAAGAACCTGCCATGTCTTTATTTTCTACAACGCATTGCTCTCCCTTGCGAAGGTCTACCTGCCTGAGTAGCAGAGTGAGAAAAACAAACTTTAAATGTATTAATTTGTGGAGTCACAGTTGTCTTCGAGTTTAGTCTCTTGTTAGATGATTGAGTCTCTTTGGGATAAATGTTCAGTCTTTTGGATTTCCTCCCATCCCCCTTGCTTCTCTCCAAAATGGCATCTGGGAACAGAGCCTTTAGGATCTCAAAGAAGCTGGGGGGGGGGGGTGGAGGCTGGAGGAGCAGATGAGAACTAGGGTGCTCTGAACCCTTGCTGCTGCAGAATGGCTATGTGGACTGCTGCCTGCACAGAGACATTTGAAGGAGAACTGACCCATCCAGCCATATGGGTTGCATGATGACATTCACTTCCAAAATCCACAAGTCTGGCATTTAACCCCAGTTGTGAAGTTCCTTGCACACAGATGCTCCTTTGTATGATTCCAGGCCTCTGCTGGTCCACCAAGCCCTCAGCACTTTTGCTTTAGAACCCAGTGCATTCCCTCTGAGACCCAGGGAACCAGGAGCACCACCTCAGGCAAAAGTATCCAGCTACTTCCTTCACTAATGATATATTATCGTTTCTGGACTTTGCTTATTGATGCTTACAGCTCATGATTGCCATTTATAGCCCGTGGTGTGCGGCAGCCTGCTCCCAATAACAATTGTTAACTTTTCGTAACTTTTGTGAGTTATACACCTTGTAATTCATTTTTACTGGTGGAAGAGTTACCCATTTGCCTATTTACAAATAGTATCCAAGAAGAGTCACAGGACAACCTGGAACACAGGATTACCAGGGTCAAAAGTAATTGGATTCGTATTCCAAAATTCAACCTCACTACATGGGTCTTAATATTGAAAGGTTACTTAATAACAAGTGTAGGTGAAGATGTGGAGAAATTGGAACACTTATACACTCTTAGTGGGAATGTAAAATGATGCAGCCCCTATGGAAAACAGTGTGGCTATTCCTCAAAAAAAAATAAAAATAGAATTGCCATATGATCCAACAATTCCACTTCTGGGTATATATCCAGAAGAATTACAAGCAGGATCTCAAAGACATTGGTTCACAGCAACATTTCTCAACAGTGGCTAAAACTTGAAAGCAACCAAGTGTCTATTAATGAATGAATAAAGAAAATGTGGTGTATATATACAATGGAATATTATTCAACCTTAAAAAGGAAGGAAATCCTGGGCACCTGGGTGGCTCAGTTAGTTAAGCATCTGACTTCAGCTCAGGTCATGATTTCAGGGTCATGAGATGGAGCCTGGCGTCAGTCAGGCTCTGTGGTCAGGGGGGCAGTCTGCTTGAGATTTTCTCTCTCTCTCTCCCTCTGCCCCTCCCCCTGTTCTCTCTCTCTCTCTCAAATAAACAAATAAATCTTTTTTTAAAAAAAAGGGTTCACAAGAGAATGGAGTGATGGCTGTGCAACAATTTGAATGTACTTAATACCACCGAACTATACACTTAAAAAATGGTTAAGGGCGCCTAGGTGGCTTAGTCAGTTAATTGGCTGCCTTCGGCTCAGGTCATGATCCCATGGTCCTGGGATCGGGCCTGCGCATTCCTTCCGCAGGAAGCCTGCTTCTCCCTCTCCCACTCCCCCTGCTTGTGTTCCCTCTCTCGCTGTGTCTCTCTCTGTCAAATAAATAAATAAAATCTTTTTTTTAATTAAATAAATAAACAATAAAAACGGTTAAGATGATACATGTCATGTATATTTTACCACAATTTTAAAAATTGAAAAAAATTCAAAGGTTATTCAGAATATCAAAGCTACTTTACAGGAATTTTCTCTTTTTTTAAGATTTTATTTATTTATTTGACAGAGAAAGACACAGAGAGAGAAGGAACACAAGCAAGGGGAGTGGGAGAGGGAGAAGCAGGCTTCCCACCGAGCAGGAAGCCCGATGCGGGGCTCGATCCCAGGACCCTGGGATCATGACCTGAGCCGAAGGCAAACGCCTAACAACTGAGCCACCCAGGAGCCCCAGGAATTTTCTCGAAACCATTTTAAAAATTAAATACCCCATTGGAAAGGTAAGGGGGGCTGCTCAGGTGGCTCAGTCATCAGAGCGTCTGCCTTCGGCTCAGGTCATGATCCCAGGGCCCTGGGATGTGGAGTCCTGCATCAGACTCTCTGCTCAGCGGGGAACCTGCTTCTCCCTCTCCTCCCCACTCGTGCTATCTGTCTCTCTCTCTCTCTCAAATAAATAAAAAAAGAAAGAAAGAAAGAAAGAAAGAAAGAAAGAAAGAAAGAAAGAAAGAAAGAAAGAAATGTAAGGGATCCCCATATCCCAAACGTTAAGCTGACAGCTTTTCTACATTTTATTTCCGACTACTAGCAGTCCAGTGCCTGGCAGTGAGAGACCTTTCTCTGTCCAGTTCCCTTCCTCTCCTTGGCCCACACACATCTCTTCCCCTACATGAGGATAGGTGTTTTCCATTCTCATACTGGCCACAATCAAATCAAGAAAAACTCTAAGCTATGAGGCTCAGAGAGAAAACCACACACACACACACACACACACACCAATTCTATGACCTAGAAATTTGAATTCTCCAAGCTTTTATTACATCTATGTGTAAGCCTGATGCTTACCCATCAGAGCCATTTAGAGTGTTTTCAGAAAAGGATGAGCCCTCTGTAAGTCAATTAACCGGCTGAGATAAGTACAATGGCAGGCTTTCCTTCAGAGAAGGGAAATACAAATGATTTGTGACTCTAATTAACTTCAAACACAGCAGCAGGAATACAATTTGGCACAGAATCCAAAGAGGAAATAGTCCATCTATATTCAATTCTGGTGGCCAGAAAACCGTAATTGAATTTCCTTTCTAGCAGAGACACTCCTCACAGGGCAGGATAAGGCAGGGGTAGGGGGTTTCCCAGCAATGAGGTTTCCCTGTTCTACGAAGCTCTGTATCCAAAGCAGCCCTTTGAATGTCCTGGAAACCGTTCAAGGTGTGGATACACTGTCCTCAACTTTCCCATCCAGCCTTGTCAATCTTGTACAAAAAGGTGGAGATTGGGCTGACCAACCCCGTGGAAAGGGCATGGGAAGGAGACAGGCTGTGAGCCTTGAGGACCAGCAGAGGGAGGGCACCTCTGTCCTATCTGCTCCCTTACGCCCAAATGCCTCCACTGGAAACAGTCTGACATTCCTCAATGAAAAAGAGATCTTTAAATGTCTCCACAGTTGTTAACTCCCCTTGGAAGAAGGAACACAGTGTCTTAACTCAAGCAGGTTGAGATATGAATGACTGATACTAGTTCCTTCTCAGAAAGCGAATTTTCACTAGTCATGAGGAAAGACTGGGGTCTCTGGGTGCCTGAAAGGGGGTGGGGAGATGCCAAGAGGTGAAATGGAACAGAAGGGAGACACCAGGGTCCCAAAGACACACTTGGCCCCATCGCTTCACAGCCTTGCTAACAGCTAGATCTAAACACATCAAGGGCAGAAGATACCATAAACCCTCCCTAAACGGATGCCCCCAAGATCACTCAGGGGAGACAGATGGCAGGTGGGGTGCAAAGAGGCTTGGTCCGCCAGACAGAAACCTTATTCCAGTCCTGGCCCTCCATGGCTGGCTCTGTAAACTGTTTCCTCAACTGTAAACAAGAAGTTGACCCGTGATTTCTAACTTTCCAGACCACTCCCATGAGGGCAGTGAACACCCCTCTCTTGCTTCCTGCTGCACCTTGGCACCTAGGGCAGAGCCTGGGATGCAGGAGGCATTCAAAGAATATTTGCTGAAGGACTGAATGAATAGAAGTTGGAGTTTTCCAGGGCGCCTGGGAGTCTCAGTCGGTTAAGCGTCTGCCTTCAGCTCAGGTCATGATCCCAGGGTCCCCCATGGGCTCCCTGCTCAACAGGAAGCCTGCTTCTCCCTCTGCCTGCCGTTCCCCCTGCTTGTGCTCTCTCTCTCTGTCAAATAAATAAATAAATAAAATCTTTAAAAAAAGAAGAAGTTGAGTTTTCCTTCACCCTCCGGAGGCCCTCTTTACACTTTTGCCAAAGTGGAGAACAATTTCAATCGCTCTATTTAAATATTTGATAGTTCACCTCTCTCACAGATTTGAGATCCTTTAACTCAATTTTTTAGAAATTGATCCTAAGAAAATAAATCATCAGAGATACAGTCAAAGGTTTATGCCAAAGAATATCTCTATAATTACAAGAGGAAAATACCTAAAAGTCAAAGTCAACCTAATGTCCCAAACAGGAAGTTGTTTAAATAAATTAGGGTGTAACTGTAGAACTCAGTACTGTACAGCCAACTAAAAATGTCTTCAGAATGTTTCATGACATGAGAATCTTCATTAATTGTTAAATTTTAAAAGTAGGATGCAATGGTTTTATGTACTATGTCTTCATATGTATTTTATACATGCATAGCAAAAGATTTAAGAGATTATATGAAGTGCTAACCATTGTTACCTCTGAGAAGTCTGATTTGGGGTAATTTTGTATTTTCTTTTTTATACTTCCTCTGTTTTTTCCCAAATGTTCTTTAAAAAATATTTTACTTTTATTTGCAGAAATAACTTTTATTTCCTATGAGGGCTTTTCCAAATATTTACCATGTCCTAAATGGCAAGGCAAGAAAGGACCCTGACAGCTTCCCCCAATGACACAAATAATAGAAGCTACCCTCTTAATGCCATGCCATAGGCAATGCTCTCTCTGCACTGGCACGTATAAATTGAGGATGCTTCTATTTCTTCAGCAGAGGGGAGCCATATTCAAGTAGAGTTCATTAGCTTGGATACTTGGCTCACAAATACATTGTTAAGAATTCAATACTAGTGCTAACTGGTTCCAGATGTCAAGAATATTAAAAGACATCATAATTTTGAAGGACAAAAGCAAATCATTTGTGTATGTAACTGTAAATATTCAGTTTAATCCTTTAACCAGGTAAAATGTGTGCCACTATAATTTTTTGTTGCATTGGGGCTACTGCCTGTCACGCAGAAAATGATCAATAATTATTTGTCAAACTCGATCAAACAGAATTTCATCCACACCTGCCAAAAATATAATTATTTTCAAAATGTCCATACTGATCATGAATTATAAATGAAATGTATCTTCCTCTAAGGTCATTCCTCTACTTAAAATCTCCACTGGCTCGCATTTGCCAATAGAATGCAGCCCCTCCCAGGCTATACCCCATCCCTATCTCAGGTCTCACGTCCAACCCTCCCCCAAGAGTCCTATATTCTGACCCTAACAGACTCCTGAATGTGTTCTAGGCACATTCTCTTACCCTCTTGTGTCTTTCTGAATGTCCTTGACCCCCTTGTCCACTCGGCAAACTCCCCCTCATCCTTCGGGCTCCTCTCAAGTGTATCCCCTCTGAACTTCTGGAGTTTAACCCCTGCCTTACCCACTCCTCCCCAACCACACATTCCTGTAGCATTCTTTTTTTCTTAATGTATATAGCATTTTACATGTTGAATACAGTTATTTGTTTATATGTCTCTTTCCTGCTATAGAACAGAAGCATCCAAAAAATATAAAAATGAAAATGTTAGAACTGTTTTTCCAAAATTTTTAATCGAAAAAATAAGAATAAAATTAAGCCTTATATTCAGTATGATTATAATGTGTATTAACATGCAAAAATAAGATATTCAATGTGTGGAATATAAGGCTTAATTTTATTTGTGTTATATTGCATTAGATGGCTTACTATGGATTATGTTGACCCTCTGATGGTCATCTGGGTCCCTAAGAGCTTCTAGGACAGAGGATCCTCTTCACCGAAGAGGGGTACACAATACCACCCTCACCACCCTCACCATTTCAAGCTATGATATTTTGTATATTACAAATACCCATTGAGGTGAATTTATAGATTGCATTATCTGTTTTTATTTAACTGATCCCACAAAAAGAGCTAGTCATTTAAAAAGATTCCTACAAAGAAACCATAAAATAGTCAATTGCAGCATGAAAACAATGAACCCAAAAGTACAAAAGTTTGCTATCTAACAAGAATGTAAAAACAAAATTCAGCGTACCTGGGTGGCTCAGTCGGTTGGGCGTCTGCCTTTGGCTCAGGTCATGATCCTGGAGTCCCAGGATTGAGCCCCATGTGGGGCTCCCTGCTCAGCAGGGGGTCTCTTCTCCCTCTTCCTCTGCCCCTCCCTGCTGTGTTCTCTCGCGCACACTCACTCTCTCAAATGAATAAATAAAATCTTTTTTTTAAAGATTTTATTTATTTATCTCACAGAGAGAGAGCAAGCAAGGGGAGCGGCAGAGAGAGAGGGAGAGACAGGCTCCCCACTGAGCAGGGAGCCCATTGTGGGGCTGGGACATGACCTGAGCTGAAGGCAGATGCTTAACGACTGAGCCACCCAGGCGCCCGTGAATAAATAAAATCTTTAAAACAAAACAAAATAAACAGGGGTACCTGGGTGGCTCAGTCAGTTAAACATCTGCCTCCGGCTCAGGTCATGATCCCAGGGTCCTGGGTTCGAGCCCCGCATCGGGCTCCCTGCTCAGTGGGAGTCTGCTTCTCCCTCTCCCTCTGTCCTCCCCACCATTGTGTTCTCTCGCTCTCCCTCTCTCAAATAAATAAAATATTTTTCAAAAAATAAAAAACAAATAAAAACAAAATAAACATTGTTACTGTGTGATCCTATAACAACTCACGAAGAACAATTGCTTTTGAAGGAAATTAGTACACTGGGAGCGACTATTTGAACATGTATGTGATTTTATTACTGAAAATAATATGTCTTACTGTACATAGAGATAACTTAAAATTTTTAAATCTGTTTCAGAAATCTTACAAATGAAGAACCTCTATGGGTTTTCAAACACTCTCTTAGAAATATAGAAACACAACCTATCTCATTAGTTTGAAAAAACAACTGAAATGCATCAAGGAAGAAGGAAAACTGCCAACTTTTAATATGAATCTTTGCAAAATTGATGCAGGAGGTTGACACGAGTATAATTATTGAGGAAGACAGTCAATGATATACTTTTCCTATATTATTCTGTGTCCTCATATGAGGTATATTTTTCAGCCAAAGCAGCTATTAAAATCAAACAGTAAAATTAACTGACCTAAGAATCAGACTTTTGAATATTTTTATCCAGTATTAAATAATGAAGTAGGTTCAAACTGATTGCTGTCATAAATTATTACTAATTTAAAAAGAAGAAAAAGAGTTGGCATCATTAATAAATAATATGAATAAAATTAAAATGTTATTTCCTTTTTCCCATTCTTTTAATATTTTTGTGTACATTTTATACTGTATATAATACCTTAATACAATTATTCATCTGGGGAGATGAGTACATAAACATGTACATCTAGAAACAGAGACGGTAGTTAATAAATTTTGCGGAATGAAAATCTTCTTATAAGATTTAATACAGGATATAAAATGTGCCCATGAATCCTATACACAAAATGTGAAGAAATACACAAAGGGCTGGGGCTCCTAGGTAAACCATGCTCTGTTTATTTTGTAATAATCAAAGGGACAGAAATCGTCTCTAAAAATTTTGCTGTCCTAGAATTTAAGCTACACCACCAAGTAAAAGATAATCATGTGGCATTATATATCCAGCTATGAAAATGTACTAGAGAGGAATTAAATATTGAAGAGTAGTGGCATTTTTCTGGCAAACTCTCAAGATATAATCATGAAATTCACTTGACCCAACAAAGGCACATTCTAGTATCTTTCCTGAGAACAGCTAATTTGAATTCATGAATATGATGAAATTCTCCTGTCCCCAGAAAATGCCCAGCCAGTTAGTGAAAAGAGCACAGAGGGAAATTAGAGGCATTTTTATCACTTACCATTATAAAGCAATATAGTGCTTTCAAAATGAGATTGAAACATATTTCATTTTCTTCTCTCAAATTCTGGGAACCTTTTGTTTCCACTTAACAGATTAGCACATGGATGCATTTGAAGTTAATTCACTTGTTACTAAGTTACTTTAACTGCTGCAGAATGTTTACTAACCTTCTTGTGCAAAATGCACCTCTCAAAAGCTGCCCCTTCTCAGGTGCTGAGATCAGTTTACGGAGCTATGAGGTGCGGTGAGCAAACGAGGTGGGGGCCACCGAACTACTGTGTGGATGAGACAAAGCAAGCCGCTTACAGGAGGACAATCTGAGGACAAATGATCACTACTCTCCCCATGCGGGGCAAACATATGGACCACATTAACTCTAAGTGACTGTGCTAGCTGAGGCGGAAATGGGTTCAAGGAGGGTTCCAACACATTGGTGGAGAAAGCTCTCCAGTGAAAGTTAGGTTTGCTCAGGGAAAACTCCAGGGTTTGGAGGTGGACCCCAAAGGAGGACACAAACCCTACTCCTCTCCTTCGGGAGCGTGCAGCTACTCCTGCCTGACACAGAGCCAGACTCTTTTGTTCTTGTCATGACATCAGAAATACCTTCCAAATCCGAACACACAGAGGAACCTCTTGGTCTTGGCATCGCCCCACCCTTCCCTGGGCTAGGAGGGGAAGTACAAGACGGAAGAATCAGGACCCTGGCCCTCTCTGCCATCCTAACGCCAACATTTTTTTTAACAAAAGCGAGGCCCTACTTTCCTTTCAGGGGTCTTGCTGGATTGAAAGTAGCTCAGAATGACCTCCTGACCTAGACTGCTCTCTTCTTTTATTTTCAAATTTTGAGCCCAAATGGGTTAACTTCAAAAGGGCTCTGTACAAAAATCTTACTGTTTTCCCAAGGAGGTCTTATTGAGTGATTGATATTTTGAGGGCTTTCCAGCCCAATGATTTCTTTGCTAAAAACAGAGTGTACTCACTCATTTTGGTATTTGTCTGCAAACCAAACCCACAGTCTGAACACTCCATATCCCTTCTCCCACCTCCACACTCCCCCATCTGCCCCATCCCCCCGCTAACCAGTGCTGACCAGAGCGACCCATACCTAGCAAAGGGCGCTCCCGTGTGACTTCACCTTTTACGTACAGATTATGATCTGTCATTCATTAGGACTTCAAAGCCTACAAGAGAGTTTACTCCCTTTGGTAGCTAATTCCCCTTATTTCCTGAAAATCCATGTGTGGCGCGGTGGAGAATATGAGTCTACCTCTCCTCTTTCCAGAGATATAAATATTCGGCAGCCCTTCCACCACAGAGAAGCTTGAGTTCCCTTTATTTTCAAACTGACTACAGATAAACAATCCCTTTCTAAGAATATTTGCTTTGAAAATAGGTCCAGAGTTTAACTTTATTCCAAAACTAACATTTTTAGTAAAGAGAGTATTTATGTTAAAGAATCTTGGGCTAATTCTGAATCTGTAGTTTCAGTAAATGGCCTTCCATAGTAATTCACTCTGCTTTCTTAGGAGGTAAATGCCACTTGAGGGCTAGAGTAGTGCTTAATACTTCAGTCTTTACAGTCAGACTACAAAGATTAGAGTCTTGGCTATGGAGCCTGAGGCAATTTACTTAACCGCTCCATGCCTCTGTTTTCTCATCTGTAAAATGGGCATATGAGAGCCCCTAACTCATAGAATTGTTGAAAGAATTAAATAAACAAAACATGTATGGTGCACTCTGTTACTATTTTAAGTAAAATTTATACTTCTTTTTAACGTCGTATGAGAAAGATGCCTATTTTTGACATTTTAATTCTGCTCTATTTGGCTAAACATAATTTTTTAAATTTTTTATTGTTATGTTAATCACCATATATTACATAATTTGTTTTGGTGTAGTGTTCCATGATTCATTGTTTGTTCATAACACCCAGTGCTCCATGCAGAACGTGCCCTCTTTAATACCCATCACCAGGCTAACCCATCCCCCTACCCTCCTCCCCTCTAGAACCCTCAGTTTGTTTTCAGAGTCCATCATCTCTCCTGGTTCGTCCCCCCTCTGACTTACTCCCTTCATTCTTCCTCTCCTGCTATCTTCTTTTTCTTTTTTCTTAAAATATGTTGCGTTATTTTTTTCAGATCTGTGATTCAACAGTCTTACACAATTCACAGCGCTCACCGTAGCACATACCCTCCCCAGTGTCTATCACCCAGCCACCCCATCCCTCCCACCCCCAACCACTCCAGCAACCCTCAGTTTGTTCCTGAGATTAAGAATTCCTCATATCAGTGAGGTCATATGATACATGTCTTTCTCTGATTGACTTATTTCACTCAGCATAACACCCTCCAGTTCCCTCCACGTCGTTGCAAATGGCAAGATCTCATTCCTTTTGATGGCTGCATAATATTCCATTGTGTATATATACCACTTCTTCTTTATCCATTCATCTGTCGATGGACATCTTGGCTCTTTCCACAGTTTGGCTATTGTGGACATTGCTGCTATCAACATTGGGGTGCATGTACCCCTTCGGGTCCCTACATTTGTATCTTTGGGGTAAATACCCAGTAGTGCAATTGCTGGATCGAATGGTAGCTCTAATTTCAACTGTTTGAGGAACCTCCATACTGTTTTCCAGAGTGGTTGCACCAGCTTGCATTCCCACCAACAGTGTAGGAGGGTTCCCCTTTCTCCACATCCCCGCCAACATCTGTCGTTCCCTGACTTGTTAATTTTAGCCATTCTGACTGGTGTGAGGTGGTATCTCATTGAGGTTTTGATTTGGATTTCCCTGATGCCGAGCAATGTTGAGCACTTTTTCATGTGCCTGTTGGCCATTTGGATGTCTTCTTTGGAAAAATGTCTGTTCATGTCTTCTGCCCATTTGGCTAAACATAATTTAATTCCGTCCCATAACCCCCAAGTATGCTGTAGCAGTATGAGAACTGGCCTTAGCCTTAGAACACCTGGGTTCAAACCTTGACACTTACTAGCTCTATAGCCTTGGCTCATTACTTCATCTCCCTAAGCCCCAGTTTCTTCACATGGGAGAAAGGGGATGATACTGATTGTTGAATAGACTGAATGTTTGTGTGCCCCCAAAATTCATATGTTGAAGCCCTAATCCCCCAACATGATGATGTTTGAACGGGGCACCTTTCAGAGGTAATAGGTTTAGATGAGTTCATGACAGTGGAGCCCCATGATGGGATTTGTGTTTCTATAAGAAGAAGGAAAATCTAGGGGCGCCAGGGTGCCTCAGTCAGTTGAGCAACCGACTCTTGGTTTCAGCTCAGGTCATGATCTCAGGGGTCATGAGACTGACCCTACATGGGGCTCCCCACTCAACGGGGAGTCTGCCTAAAGATTCTTACCCTCTGCCCCTCCCCTCACTCTCTCTCTCAAAAATAAATAAATAAATATTAAAAGGAAGAAGAGCAAGAACAAACCATGAGAGACTCTGGACTCTGGGAAACAAACTGAGGGTTACTGAAGGAAGGGAGTGGGGGGATGGGGTAGCCGGGTGATGGGTATTAAGGAGGACACGTGGTGTGATGAGCACTGGGTGTTATATGCAACTAATGAATCTTGAACACTACATCAAAAACTAATGATGTACTATATGATGGCTAGTTGAACTTAATAAAAAAAAAAAATCAGTTGCAAAAAGGAAAAGAAGAAAGTAAGTCTAGAGCAAGCGAGCTTGCTTGCTCTCTCTTCCTACCCCGTGAGGATACAGCAAGAAAGCAACCATCCACAAACCAGGAAGGGTCCACCAGACTCTAGATCTACTGGCACCTTGACCTTAGACTTCCCAGCCTCCAGAACTGTAGGAAATTTGTGTTTATTATTTAAGCCACTGAGTCTGTGGTATTTTTGTTACAACAGTCTGAACTAAGACAGATACCCTGCTCATAGAATTGTTAAAAGATATGACATAGGTTTCCTTCAAAATCCATTTTATTCTTGCAAACTTAATAAAAAACAGAACCCTATCATATCCTTGTGTTAATTCCCTAACCACTTTACACTGAAAATGATGACAGAGAAGGAAGGGGGAAAATAGGGCAATGTAATTACTATTCCTTCCCATTTCAGGCCTTCCTTACTCATCAGGAAACCAAAGGTAGAGAGTGTTGGTAAACTGTGAGCATATCAAGAAGTAAAATAAAAGACAATTGAGTTAGCTTTGTGCAATGTTTCCATAGTTCTAATAAGAATTAAATACTAATATGGTATATGAGCTACCAAATATAAATTGTGGAATTTTAAAGTTTCTGCATAAGGGCGAAATGTTCTTTTTTTAATTTTTATTTATTTATTTATTTGAGAGAGAGAGAACATTAGTGGGGTAGGGCAGAGGCAGAGGGAGAAGCAGGCTCCCCACTGAGTGGGGAATCCAATATAGGGCTTCATCCCAGGACCCTGGGATCAGGACCTGAGCTGAAGGCAGACACTTAACCAACTAAGCCACCCAGGTGCCCCAAAAGTAAAACGTTCTTATATTCGCCTTTAAAACAGATATTGCACAATATAAAGAATAGTAAGGGGTCCCTGAGTGGCTCAGTCAGTTAAGCGTCTGCCTTCAGTTCAGGTCATGATCCCGGGGTCCTGGGTAGAAGCCTCACATCAGGCTCCCTGCTCAGCGGGAAGCCTGCTTCTCCCTCTCCCTCTGCCCTTCCCCCTGCTTGTGCTCTCTCTCTCTCTCTCTAATAAATAATCTTTAAAAAAAAGAATACTAAAATTCATACTAGTAATTTACAATTTTAAACAACATTAAATAACAAAAACAAAAACCATCATGAAAATCAAAAGAGAGCCCACAGAAAAAGGAAAAAGCTTTATGTTTAGTTTTAACACTTTTTCCTGCTTTTTCTAAAAAGAGCTCCACATTTTCATTTTACACTGGGCACTGCAAATGACGTAGCCAGCCCTGAGGAATATTCTATTTCCCAGCGTCTCCTACAGCTAGATGTGGCCATGTGACTTACTACAGTCAGGTTCCTATGGCAGCTTCAGGGAACTCTCCTGGGACGCAGTGGGCATGGGCCTCTGCCCCTTTTCTTTGATCCTTTTTCCACCTGCAGTGTAGATGCTGACATCTGGGACCAGGAGCTCAAGGGCCACCAATAGGACGGAGGAGGCAGTGTGCTGGAAGGCGCCGGGGTCCCTGAGGGCTCTGTGAGGAAGGACCACCATACTGGGCCAAGATGATGGCTTGCCAGACTTTCACAGTTGGTGAGATGGATTTCATGAAGTGACTCGTATGGTAGCATATTGCTTGTATGAGTTACGCAATACATGCCTGGATTTTTGTTTTTATTGTTTTTTAATCGACTATGAAAAGAAACACTATTCTTCATATTTTGGGAGGGGTAACAGCTAAGCACCCTCAGACCACCTACAGTTTCCAGCATGGAGATCAATATCTCCACTTTACTCTGCCCGTGGTGCCTGGTCACACTCTTTATGGCCATGTCCGTAATGCAGCTATTTCTGTGGTATCTATCACAACGCAAACTGAGTCCCAATACCTGGAGAAGAAGTTTTTAAATCAGCCAGACAAGTAAAGAGTAACACCTTCTACCAAATTCTAGCCCTAAGAAGAAACAGTGTGCTCGTCTACAGAAGGTCTCAACAGGACATCGTGCAGAGGCCTGGGGAAGGCACTTTCTGCCAATTCCTCGACGTTCTGCTCATAATTAAATCAATAGACTTGATGTAGTTAGGGATTGGCTGACTTTCAGCACCCATAAAAAGAGGTGCAAGTTTGAGAGAAAACCCAGTCAATATGCCCTTATATATCAGATATTCTGTAAACTCTTATCTTTAACTTGCACTAGTGTGCTTCTGTTGGCATTTTATTTTCCTCTTTCAGGCAGGGTGTCAGTTTCCAAAGTAGATTAAAGACAACAACAATAAGAAGCTAACAACATCCTTATTCATGATGTACCAGACTGTGCCCCTAGCCAGTGAGTTATCTGAGGACTGGGACTGTCTCTGTGCTTATTTTTTATATCTGGTGGCTAATGCATGGCTGGCATATAGCGAATGCTCATTAAATGCTTAAGTAATTAACTAATTAACTGAATCAATGTATGATTAAATAAGTAATATACTTAAAACCTATTTTAAATGATCAAAATTCTAAGAGCTTGTAAATTTTTTTAAATAATAAGCAAGATTTCAAATCTTAATGTCAATAAGCTCTACAGAAGCCCAGATCTTAAAACATGTGAATTATGTAGCTAGCATCCTACCCTGAAGGCCAACTTGTTCAGAATTCTGTTCTATTCTGAGCAAAACTGAGGGAGATATTTTAATTAATAATAGCTTTATAGTTTTCTGAAAATATAAATAGCCCTAGGGAACAAGTTTAAGATTTGTAATAATTAATCCTCCAGGAGATTGTTCCTATAAAAAGTCCCTTGTTTAGTGGTGATTGATTCCTTCCAAAAGATTTTCTAGATGAGATCACAGGGGTAATAAGGCAGGGCAGGCCAATGTAGAAGAAGTTTCATAATTGAATTAAACTTTTGGATATTGGTGAGTGTGATGGATATATATTATTTTGGATCCTTTCAGTATCGATGTGCCTTTTTCTGGTAAAAGCACCTTAACTTCCTTCGGGGAAACCATGCTCTTTCTCACCCAACAGAAAAAGGAACTTACACAGAGCATATGACCCAGGCCTGCCCCAATTTCCCTAGCTTCCACGATGGGCTCAGGAGCAGGCACATAACCCTTGTAGTCCAATCAGATGTTCCCTTCCTGGTATTTGAATCTTAAGCTGACGGACAAAAAAAAAAACTAAACATACTTGGAGTTCCTTCATCCTAGCAATAGAGCCCTTGTGAAACTGTCCTTGCACTTGCCCTTCTTGAAGTTTGGTTTTCCTAAAAAATTAAGTCTTGTTCCCCAAAAGTCCTTTTCTCCACCCCATCCTTTTTTGTTTGTTTGTTTCATCTTTCCAGAGTCTGTGTCTCTTACTCATAACCAAAGACCTTCATCTAAATCTTTTTAATAAAAGCCAAGTATCCTAGGGGCATATTGTGAAGCCTTGCATGCTAAGCTAAGGCATCTGCACTTTATCCAATGGGCGAAGGGAACACATCAAAGAATGTCAAGCCAGAGAAACACATGTTGTTGAGATTTGTGTATAGATGTGAAGCAGAAGGTGGATAGAAGGAAGAGAGGGAGGGGTCATCCAGGAAGAAGATGATGTAGTCTTGAGGCAATAGGAGACAGTGAGAACGGACAAGTGGAAGGGCCCCCCCACCGGGGGGTACAGCCAGTGTAGCGTCAATGGGAAAGGAAGTGGTCCAAAATCCAAGTTCTGGTTTTGGTTCTAGGGAACACAGTAAGAGAAGCAATTTTGTCTCTGAACCTGAAGAGAACTGTAGGACATCCTGAACGCTATCAAGAGCATAACTGGTTCCAGTGGGGAAGGTAGATTCTGGGATCTGTTCTGAATCAATATCTTAAGCAAACCTGGAAGTACTTATTTGTGAGGTACTTTCAGGCAACCTCTCAGAAAGTGCTAACCCACCCTCCCCCTGCACCCTCTTTGCCCTCAGCAGTTTCCAGACTTTGAGGCTCCCTAAACCTTGGACCTGCTCCACCATGTTCAGACTCAAATGCCCATGTGCTCTGAGAACCATTTCCTGCCCTTCTCTCACTCTCTGCGTACATTTCCCAGGTCCTTTGACCTCTGCTGACTTCTGTCAAGTTCTGCCAAAGACAGGCACTGTCAGAAGACTAGAGGGTAGGAAGAAGGGCAAAACCAGAGTATTTCTCCTTCTTTCACTCTGCTTTGGTGGCGTCTTGAGCAGGGGCTGAGTCTCCTCCGTGGTCCCAGATCCCGCAGGACAGCCCCTCCCTCTCTCTCAGCCCTTACTACCCACCGTGGTCCCAGCCCTAACAAGATGGCCCCAGCTTCTGGGTTCTGGTCACATGGCCTCCTCCCATGGCTTCTCCATCCCCTGCCAGTGGCTTCCTTCTCCTACCAACTCTTGTGTTACCTCATCATCCCGTTTGGCTTTTCAGCTGTTCCATATCTACAACCAAGTCCCTGTATTAAAATCTGTTTGTCATCCTAAGGTGGTTTCCGTTTCCCTGAACCATGACTTAGCAGCTGGCATGGGAGGAGGGGTGTGTGGGGGAGAATGGTGGTGGCTGGGAGGAGGGTGTCTGTGGGTTTCAGTTAGTATAAACCCTCGTGACGAAACCCCAGCCATCCACCCTGCATAAACCTACCACAAGCAGCAGCCCAAACAGGAGACGGCCTCAGGCTCCAGGTCTAAGTCAAACCACGGGGCCCTGTATTAGAGAGGACTTCTTTTTATTACAAATGATGGCACCCCAGCTCAGATTAGCTTTACCCAAAAACGATGGTGGTGGCTCCCAGGTCACCTAGAACCAACACCTGAATGTTGCCGGGCTCTCTGCTCCCCATCTCCCACTTCTGTTCTTTCTCTCCACTCCCCCAGACAAGGTGCTTCACAAAGTTGATGGATGCTATGGACACTGGAAACTCTCCTAGCTGGGGAAGAAAGAACCCCTTTTAATTTCAGTTTGAAAAATTCCAGGAGAGAACTGAAAACTTGATTGCCCTGACTTGGGTCACGCATCCATCTTCTGGACCTTTGACTGTGGCAAAGGAGTCCCATGCAGACCACACAGCTCGCAAAAGAGAAGGCACAAGGCCCAGAGGAAGAGGCGAAAATTAGCATGGGCATTGTGGGAACTGTGCCCATAACCACAGCCTCTGCCTCGTCAGAATTCTTTTGGTTGCAACTGACAGAATTCAATTAAGAAAAATAAATGGGTGAATGGAGGTATGGGCTTGTATAACCAAAGAGTATTTGTAAAGCTGGTGTCAGAAACGATGGAACCAGGCCCCCTTACGCTCTCTGTTCTTCTATCGCTACTTCCCTCCAACATTTGGCCTCATTTTCCCAGGTTCACTTTTTCCACGAGGCTGGAAGCACAGCTCTGAGAACTTAACAGTCTCACGTCTTCCCACTCTGGCTGTCAGAGAGGAATGCACTCTGACCCACAGCTCTAGTAAAGGATGGGCTCCGGTTTGGAAAGGGCCATCCCTGTCCGCTCAGGCCAGGGAGGTACCCTGACTGACTGAGCCTGAGTCAGGTGCTTGCTCCAAGACCAGGGAGGAGGGGTCAGGTAAGACAAGGGAAGACCTCATTCTGATGGAATGGCTAGTTCAAAGAAGGAACAGTTCTGGGGCACCTGGGTGGCTCAGGCAGTTAAGCATCTGACTCTTGATTTCGGGTTAGGTCATGATCTCAGTGTCATGAGACCGAGCCCCGTTTCGGGGCCCTGCACTCAGCAGGGAGTCTGCCTGAAGATTCTCTCCCTCTGCTGCTCCCCCAACACACCCGTGTGCTCTCAAGTAAATCTTAAAAAAAAAAAAAGGAGCAGTTCCCCTAAACCACAACCCCTTTGTTTTACAGTCCTAGGAAATGAGAAATGACTCCTTAGACTATGGCTTGGGTAAATCACCAATCTTTCTGGCTTCTGGTTTCTTCATCTGACCAGATATCTTTCTAGTACCTACATTCACTGAAGCTTGTTCAATGGTTCTCAAACTTTGGGGTATGTTAGAATCACCTGTGGAGTCATTTAAAATGCAGATTCCCAGGGGGCATCTGGCTGGCTCAGTCAGTAGAGCATGCGACTCTTGATTTCAGGGTTGTAAGTTCAAGCCCCACGTTGGGTGTAGAGATAACTTAAAAATAAACTTAAGGGGCACCTGGGTGGCTCAGTCAGGTAAGCGTCTGACTCCTGGTTTCAGCTCAGGTCACGATCTCAAGGTCCTAGGATCAAGCCCCACGTTGGGCTCCATGCTCAATGCAGAGTCTGCTTGACCCTCTCCCTCTCCCTCTTCTCCTCCCCCTCCAAATAAATAAAATCTTTTTAAAAAATTTTTAAAAATAAATAAAATAGGGGCGCCTGGGTGGCTCATCGTTAAGCGTCTGACTTCAGCTCAGGTCATGATCCCAGGGTCCTGGGATCAAGCCCCGCATCAGGCTCCCTGCTCAGCAGGGAATCTGCTTCTCCCTCTCCCACTCCCCCTGCTTGTGTTCCCTCTCTCACTGTGTCCCTCTGTGTCAAATAAATTAAAAATCTCTTAAAAAATAATAAATAAATAAATAAATAAATAAATAAAATTAAAAAAAATAATAAATGTTAAAAACAAAATGCAGAGTCCCAGGCTCCACCCCAGACATTTTCTCTATAGGTCTGGGATAGAACCCGCGAATCTACATTTACTGAATGAGTCTTTTGCTGGTGACCCCCATGCCATACTTCAGAAATAATGAATGGAATGGTTTGAGACCCCTGCTTAGACAGTCTGTGATGGAGGCAAATATGAGCTGTGTTCTGGTTCAGGAAAGACCAACGTGAAAGGGGGGAAGGGTTTGGCATAGCCCAGAACTGAAGAAAAGAACAGCACCCCAGGTCAGTCCCTGGGTTGGACAGGGCAAGGGAGGCCTCCTAACTGTGTGCTGAAACAGTTCTGTTCTGCTCATGGAAGCCAAAGCAGGACCAAGGGAAACACCCAAAGGTCCCTGGCTGCCTTCATCCAAGAGTCCTGGGCCTTTTCATGTCTCTAGAAGCTGCTTTATGTGCATTTTTTCTGACCCTTTGTTGAAACATAACTTAAATAAAAGCAGTCAGCAAGAGAACCCAGGTCAATTCTCTTTCAGCATATGCACAGGATTAACATTTAGAAAGTTTGGGGCAAGGACAAGGAATTCATTTTTATCATGCTTTGTTTTTTGTCTCATGCTTAATAGATATTGGGGGGAGGGGGCCAGCAAATAAAACAAAGAATAATGATTCAGCTAGCCATGCTCCCGGAGCTTCCCACTCCTAACCAAGGCATCAGAGTGATCCCTACACAAGGTCTCCTGGAGATAAATGCTCACATTTGGACCCCCTATAGACCAGAGTCAACTAAAGCAGAATTGTAATGCAGAGCAAGCTCCTCTCTCACACCTTTTCTCCTATCATGATCTGGAATTTTTCCATTGACTATTTATTACAAGGATTTCTTTGTATAATTCCATCTCAACATAACTGAAATGTAAAATATTTCAATTAGCAATAATTGTGCCTTGGATAAACCTCATTGGCTATGATACTGTCACTGCACAAAGCTGAAATGTAAAATATTTCAAATAATTCTTCTAAAACAGCATATTAAATTGATACATTGCACCTATTGTAAGAGTTGGAGGAAGCGAGGCACCCCTTTATCAAAAAAATAAACTGTTCCTAAAACACTGTGGAATATGTGACCCAGCAATTCCTTTCTAGGAATTGATCTTAAAGGGATCATTATGTGTATGTGCAAGACTTACCTATAAGGATGTTTGTGGCAAAATTGCTTTGAAGAGTTAGAAAGGAACCAAAATAACCAAAATATTCTTGGGAACTCCTTGAGTAAATTATGGTACATCCAAACAATGGAAGATTGTGGAGATATTAAGATTTCTGTTTTAGAAAAGCATTTAATGATACAGGAAAATGTTCTCTGGACATTTTAAGTTTTTCTTAAAATAGATTACAAACCATATGTATAGTATGTTAGAGGTTTTTGTTTTACCATAAAACAATGACCATATATAAGAAATTGCTCTAATGATGAAATGATGGGTAATTTTTTATTTTCTTATTTCATCTTTCTAAAGTGTTCAAATGTTCTTTAATGAGTATATATTATTCCAGGTGGGAGTCTACACCGACAGCATCAGCATCTCCTGAAATCTTGTTAGAAATGCAGAATCCCAGGCCCCACCCCAGATCTGCTGGCTCAGAATCTGCATTTTAACAAGACTCCCCACACTCTACACTCCCGTGATCTGCATGCACATTACAGTTGGAAAAGCACAGCTCTACATAACGCAATACAAGAGAAAAAAACTGTCTTAAATCAAGAAAGCCCTAGGCCATGACAACTGGGTGCCCTTTACTATTTGGAAGTTAATTCTGATGTAGAGCATAAGCAATTCTTACCTTCCAAAATCCAAAATCCTCTAGAAATGGCTTAACATTTCCACGTTTTTCATTTCAACAATGGGGCATGGAGCAGTGACAAGTCCCTCCATCTCCATTCCCTCCCCCGGCCACAGGGCCACAAAGCCTGAGCTCTGAGATTCTGCGTGAGGGAGAGGAACATAAGATTCCTCAAGAGCTGCTATTCAAGCCATTAAGCAGCATGTGCCAATGTTCCCCCTACAATTCTGGGTCAGTCTCCATTAAGCTGCACATCTGGCTGTCACACACTCTTTTGTGGGCACATCTCAATGGCAGCACTGATCGGCCTCTCCCCAGGGCCAGCCCTACAGTGGCCTCCCTGTCCTCCCAGCATGTGATGTCATGAGCATGAATGTCCTGCCAAACATTTAAGATGTTGCAGTTCACATTGTGTACATTGTATAGAGAAACACTGACGGGCAGATTTGAAATTAAAAAAAAAAAAAACCACTCATGCAGGGCAAGATACAACCAAACCTTGTTCTATTGTTATTCCAAACTACCAATTCAGCACAAATATGTAACTTGTATTCGTTAAGTACACAATCTTCTCCTTTTCGTTGCTGTTGTTGTAACCAGCATCCCTAGATGCAGAGATTTCCTTGAAACATTCTTTCTCTAATTTGGTGGCTATCAAATTCTTGGAAAGCATGAATAGAACTGGTTTATTTCAACCCAAAGATCTCCTTGCGTGTGGTCTCTTCAGAAAAGGCCAAAAAGGGAGAAAGCTGGATGTAAGTCCCAAAGTCATCTCTCCTCCAAGGACCATCAAAGCAGAGGGGTGCCTGGGTAGCCCAGTCGTTAAGCGTCTGCCTTCGGCTCAGGTCATGATCCCAGAGTCCTGGGACTGAGCCCCACATCGGGCTCCTTGCTCAGCGGGAAGCCTGCTTCTCCCTCTCCCTCTTCCTGCCACTCCCCCTGCTTGTGTTCCCTCTCTCACTGTCTGTCAAATAAATAAATAAAATCTTAAAAAAAAAAAGCGGGATGGGGGTGGTTAGCTGCGCAACAGAAAGGCATGAGAAAGAGGCCCTTCCCTTCACTGTTGTTCAAAGTGGGGCATGAGGACGATCTCATCAGAATCAACGGGTGTGTGATCAAAATGCAGATTCCTGGGTACCAGCCCAGAACGACTGAGGGGTATCTAGGGGTGAGGAGAACGAATCTACATTTTACCTGACTTCCTAGCAGTGATTCATATATGAGAGTACGAGGGCTTCAGAATTAGATAGACTTAAATCCAATTTTACTCCTCTCTAGGGACTATCTGAACTTGACAAATAACTTGAACTCTCTACATCTCATTTTCCTCCCTATACACTAGGGACTGTGGGGAGGGTTAAATGTGTGAAGTTCCTGACACAAACATGTCCTGAGAGTGTGAATTCCCTTCTCCCTGCGATTCAGGTAGAGCACTTTAGGTCTGCTATTTCACTTGTGATGGGGGGGGGGGAGTGTCACTGTTTTCCCCTGGGTGACAATTATTGTCACTGCATTGCCCCGTTCCAATGGAACTCTACTGAGAGCAGACAAAATCATCAAGACTGAATCCCTCTTGATGACTGCCGGAACAGACCCTGGTGTTCTATAGCTGTGCTGTCCAATCCAATAGCCACTAGCCCATGTGGCCACTGAGTCCAGAAGGTGTGACTAGTACAAATGGAGACGTGCTGTAAGTGGAAAATACACACTGGAATCCAAAAAACGAAATACAAAAAGAAGGACATAAAAGATCCCGTTAGTAATAGATTATGTATTGAAATGGCAATATTCTGGATATATTGGATTAAACGGAATATATTAAAATTAATTTCACTTGCTCATTGTTAGCTTTTTAATGTGGCTTCTAGAAAATTCTAAATAACCTATGTGGCTATATTATATTCCTCTGGACAGTGCTGTTCTGGAGGAACAGCTACCCTCCCTCCTTCCCTCCCTAGCAATGATAATAAAACCCAATCCTGTAGTTATGACCTACAAATGGGATTTCCTAACTAGGCAGGCAACGACCAACTAGGAGAGATTTGGGGTGTGTCTTCTCTCACTGCAGGGAAAAGTGGGCTCATGTAGCGTGCTCCCTCAGGTGGGAAAGCGAGCAGCAGCCTCAGGGAAGGGGGTGGCTGAGTGAGTACATACATCCTTAGGAAAAGAGGAGAACCACTTGAAACACTTGAGATTCAAGCCAGCAGTGCTAAAGAGAGGGTATGTGGGGCCTTACTTGTCCACACCCCCTGGATGCCTTTTGCTCCTTTCAAGCCCACAGTCATTAGACCCTGACAAGTTTTTATTAGACAGAGTCCTCTAGTACAATTACATGACTTGTATCCTTATAAAATATTATCATAACTAAGCAAATATTTTGGTCAACGTGAAGACTGTCTCTTCTGCACAAGTAATTTAGAAATAGTTATAATCTCCTAATGTACACAAATATCTACCAAAATGACTAGCCCAAATGGATATTTCCAAAGAGGAAATGTTTGCCTATTATATTATCAGCTAACAGAATTAGTATTTTTGGAAAAACACTGCCAACGTAGATTGTAATCTGTGTTTTTTAGAGCAGATTCATAACTTGACAGAGTTTCTGGAATAGAAAACAAACAAGAATCAACTCGATGTGTCTATCTTTGTCCAAAATTTCCAAACATCTATGTGCATATGTTTGAGGACACTACATTTAGATATTATCACCAAAATATCCAATATAGGGGGTTTGTTTTATACTTCCCTTTATACCTAGCCAGTTTCTTTCCTAAGTGTTCAAAGTAGACAAAAACGTTTATCTGTGTAATGCTAGGGACTTGGTTTCTGACTTCTGCCCATTTATGTATGACTCAAAGTTGCTATAACGTCACTCCACTGGTTTCACTTTTATGACCACGCAGAACCACTATGGTACAGTGAATGAAACAGAGTGTTTTCATCACTCAGGGCAGGCAGAATGCCTTGTTCCTGAGTCACGACCAGGTTCCCTATCAATTACTAGTAGAAATTAATGAGAATGGTGAAAATCCATGGATGGCACCTCTGGACACGACAGACTACCGAGGCCACTTTTGCACACAGTCTGTTATTTTATTGCACAGGTTTCACTTAAAGGACAAAATGCACCATCAATGTTTGGAGAGTTTGGGGTCTCAAATACTGATACAGCATCAGTGTTTACACCTGTAAAGCCAAATTCAACAGCATGATTTATGTTAAACAATACCACTTCAAGATGGCTAACAAAATGAAAATAGAGAAAGGGGGGGAAAAGCTTTAAAAATGTGTTAAGTTGAAGCATATGCAAGTGTAGGATTAAAAACTGTATCATACAAATCTGGAAATCAAAAATATTTTGTGGCATGTCAGTTAGAGTTATATTCACTTGGACTGTTATTTATCATATAATTAAGGCCTATTTGGTTCATTTCCTTCATACTGATGAATTGAGAATTTCAGGAAAACCATGGTTATAAAAATGATCAATCTTGAAAAAGTATGTACAGATAAATGTAAAATCACAAACTAAAAAATATCCCCACCCCTTGCCCTCGATTTACAAAAGGGAAAGTTTCCCATGGAGGGAAAATTCCACAATCCCCTCCCTCCCCACCTCATGTCCCCAGTTCTGTTTTTTTCTATCACTTAAAACTAAATGACCTTGGAGCCGAAGAGGAGGGAGTGAACAGAGAGGCATCTTTATGAGGCTCCCATTGTCATCTGTAACAGTTTGAAAGGTGTCTTTTATTTCTTTCCCCACACCCAACTCAGCAATGTTTTGCAAGATATTTAAAATTTAAAGAGAGAGAGGAAAATATATATACATATACATATGCATATACATATATATACTGGTGAACAACAAAGGAATGCCCAAGAAAAGAGCTAATAATGGGCAAAACCATGAGAAAAGTGTGTGGGCATTTTCTGAGCTAAAGATTCCTTTTAAGGCAACGAACAGGGAGAGGGGTATTAAGACTAAAAAATGCCAGACAGGATGCTTTTCTAGAACTTTGGCTTTGGAGCCTGGCATTGGAGCGGGTTCCCGCTGCCTGTGGCAAGCAAACCCAGGGCCACGGGCGCAGAATCTGCAGCACGTCGGTGGGCAGGCCAGCAGCTCTCTTATACATGGGCACTCTTGGCATGAGTGGGCGAGCTGGAGCCCGAAGAGTAGTAGAAACGGTTTTCACCAAACGACTGGGCATCTCCGGCGCAGCAGATGATGACACAGCCACCCACGAGGCACAGCACAGCACCGATCCAGCCCGCATACAGGGAGTAGCCAAAGCTGACAATGGTGGTCTCGCGGTGGGCGCACACGGGGAACCAGATGGTTGCGACGATGGCACAGAGAGCTGTGGAGACAGGGGAGAGCTGTGACCGGGTGCAGAGAGCTGTGGGGACAGGGGAGAGCTGTGACCAGGCACGGAGAGCTGCGGAGACAGGGGAGAGCTGCGGGGACAGGGGATGCGTCAAACTACTAGGTCCCTATTTTTCCAGCAGGTGCCAGACACCAAAGAACTCCAAAGTAAAAGCCCAGAAATGAATCATTGAAGCCAAAAAAGAGGTATTTGTGTTTACTTACGTATCTTCACTTTACATATCTTTACTTATAATTCTATGATTATGCTTACCTAACTGTGTTATAATTACCTCCTTACATGCCTATTTCCCATTCCAAACTCAGTTCCTTGAAGGAAGGGGCCATGTCCTACTTACGTCTGTAAAGCCGGGGTTTAACTCACTGTGAGGCACATAGCGTGTGCTCAGTGTATACCAGCTCAATGACTAGATGGCCTGATGTATTCGGAAATGAGAAATGAAATGATGCCCACTTGATTTTTCCACTCTATTTTTTCAATTTGGTCAATTCCCATTACAAAGACCTTGAAGAAGCTCTGAGAATTCTCTTGCTGTGGTGGATGTTGCCAGACATCAGTCAAGTATTGGCCACGAGTCTGAGTTCGTGTTACACTGTTCACAATCACACAAACAAATGATACTTGGAGTGAAAGAATTTACTCATGCAAAGATTGTATGGTGATGATATCTGTGGTGATGAGTCACAATGGCGGAATTTTATGGTCTTCCACCAACCAGTCTAACTTTCAGACTTGGCTTAGATTTTAAAGAGTAGGATAAGAAATAGCTTCTGTATCATTTAGTTCTTCCCCTCCTCCTAAGCAGAGTAGCAAAACAAGGACAGGCAGGAGCCTATGAAAACTTTACAAAAAATTTTAAACCTCTACACCAGCATTGTCAAGTAGGGTAGTCACAAGCGACGGGGGCTTTTAAATGTTTCTCATGAGGCTAGGGAGATCAAAAAACGGTGTTTTGAATATTAATTAATTAAAATTTAAATAACCCCAGGTGGCCAGTGGCTAATGCGCTGAACAACACAACTCCAGACAAAGTAACTCCACAGCTTCCTTTGGTATCATCTGATTTCTCACAGCTACAAGCAGGAAAGAAATTTTACTCGAAGCTTTAAATTGGGATGACACACTAAAGTTGGCAGATCAAGAAAATAATAATAATGAGGTTGCCCATCATTAGCCATAAAGCTTTCAACAAATTCAAGGCAGGGCACTGCGATGTTTGCTACCTGGAGTATCCTTGTCACTTTCAACTCAGCAAGCGTTTCTGATTTCTATTCACACGAAGTTATTTTCTGACTTAACCTCTATGCCCACAGAGAAGACACATAATTTTTCCTCAAACATAAGTACTCAAATCTAACAGCCTCATACATTAGTTCTAAACTGAAGAAAAGATTTAAGTCTCACCCACTTTGAAAGACCTCTTTAGCCCCCTCACTGCCTTTGTGTAGCTTGTAACAGGCTCTTGTTAACAACAGACTAAGCCTACCCCATACACTTAAATAGATGTGATTCCTATTATATAAAAAAGCACAGATCCCTAGTAGAAGTCAGAGGGAAGAAAGTTAATTTGGGGGTTTTGAGTCTCTCAAATTGGCTTTCTAACAGCCTAAATTCACTCCATTAATTGTGAACTACTCACATATTTCAGGAGTTTTTATAGACTATCTAAGAAGCTAAAATCTATCCATATGTTAATAGCTTCATTTTTTCTTAAAGAGTAAGAACAATCACGGCAGCCTCTGTAATATGTTTGTATGAGTTATGTTGTCCTTCTGTGAGTAGTGTTCTCAAGACCAGTGTCAATGGAATCTTCCCTTTCCAGCCCAGGGCCTCGAACGCCTGAGACACAGGAGAAAAGGCTTTTTCTCTCCTCCTCCAGCCACACATTCCAAATGCAGCCCTCACCAAGAACGGCTTGGCTACTGTCAGAGTCATACCCTCAGCAAGACACAAAGAAAGAGGAGAAGAAAAAGTCTTTTCCTGTGTCAGGACAAGAAACAGAAACTCTTCTAGAGTGTTTCAGCCAGGGAGAACTGCTCTAGATTCTTCATATCGATACACAATCCAGCTACACACCCCTAGACCCCCAAAGTGGGCACTCATTCTGCTTGAGCAAAACAGCAACGTAGCAAGGGTTTCCAAATGCCCAAGCTTCAATAGAAGGAAAAGGTGGGTAGGGAATAGCTGAATTCCATAGGGAAAAAAAAAATTTGATTTCCCAGACAACTGATTTGGTTCAATTCAACCGATCTTTCCCATAAACAATTAGCCTGGTTTCAAAACAGCTTATGGTTCAAATTAAGTTATATTTTTCAATTGCTTCGTATTTTTACATACAACACATATACATGCACAAGTGTTCCCCACACTTCATGTAAACCTAACTCAAATGCAGATTTGGTGTAGATTTTATAAAATAAAGATGTATATTTTATAGATACTTTATATATATAAAATAAAATAAGAAATTGCCTAGTTCTTCCCCTCTTTCTAAACAAAATAATACGAGTATCTTCACGTGGGGAAAGAATCAGGCTCAATATTCCAAAAATAATCATCAGCCTTGATTTCGATTGTTTTAGGGATTTTGTTAGATTTTATTCCAATGTAATTCACTAGAAAAAGGAAACATCAGGAAAATGTCTAAACTCCTACATAATGAACCTAGAGGACTGGATGAATGGATGGGTGGATGGATGGATGGATGAGAGACAGTCTCATTTCAAGTCTACTTTCCACTTCAAACACATCAAAACTGACTTCCCAAATCATAAAACTGTAATGTAACTTTAACACATTTAAAGTTACAAGCTCATGATTTACCTCATTAAAGATTTCCTTCTTTTATAATCCATGCAAAACAAGGCAAATGAGTGCCAGCAGGGTCACATTATTTCCTAGTAGATAAATGAACTCTGGGTGAATTCCTGTGGCTCTCAAAGATGAGCCACATCAAAACCACTAAAAGATGACAGTCCGCCACACAACATGAAGGGAAATGAGAGGTTCGCTGGAAATAGTGACCTTCAAATGAACTCAGAATGAAGAATGTTTAGAAACCAAAAAAGAAGAATTTACTCAATGTCAGCGTGGTTTGAAGGGAAAGGGGGATGTTTTCAACAGTAAAGTTAAAATGCAAGTTAAACTATTACTTAACTAAAAGATGTGAAATGTTAATAAAACAATAGCAATAACATTTGACTTTCTTCATGACATAGAAGGCCTGCTAGATTTATTTCTATTTGCAGACACACACACACACACACACACACACACAGAGTTTATAATGGTTCTCCCAATTACTTGGAGAAAATAAAGAAAATGCTTTTCTAAAAGAGTCACAGTTACCCATAGGTAAAGAAAAATGAAGAAAAAGAGAATTTTCGTTGCTTTTCTTTTCATGTCATCAGAATGTATTTTTAAAGTAAGTCTCTAACAGAAGAATTTTAACACTCAGATTTTTCAATCTATTTCTCCTCTTCTACCTTCCAAAGGTGAAATAGTTAATTTTACAAGGGGGGGCAAGGAATCTGTCATTTGGAAGGGAGCAGAAAGTGAAAATTGGGGGCATACTTAGCTAAAAAAAAAAAAGAAGAAGAAGAAGAAAAGAAGGAGGAGGTGGAGGAGAGCAGGGAAGAAGGCTTCACTGTGTAGATACAGATTTCTCCAGACTTGGTGCTCTCACAAATAGAAATCCCTGCTCTTCAGGGAATAAAATTGTTTGCCTCTTTTGGTAAGTTTCAAATAATGTAATACAATGTGTTCATTAGTAGACAGAATACAGCCTTATTAAAAGTTAACAATGATCCTGATGTAGCCAAACACAGAAAATAGTTGGAAAGGCAATTTTAGAGCAATGAAAGGTACTTGCAGCTTTTAATTTCTTTAGGGATTAGATGACACATAGTAACATAGTTAAATAAATGTGATGAAGTTAAATAAAATTAGTAAACGTGTGTTTGACTTTGAAGGCAACAATTTAGAGAGAGACGGAAAGACTGACAGAGGCCCAAAAAGGCAGAAGAGCACAAGACTCTGACATTTCTTCCTTCTTCCAATGAATACCACTGTTTTCAGGCTTTGTCACTTTCAGAACTAAGAACTGACAGTACTTTTAAGAGCATTATTTCTAGCACAAAGCAAGATTTCCATTAAAATCACATAAATTACTCTGAATGACAGACGTAATACTGGAAAAAAATCTTCCTTGATGTTATATCTGAGCTTTGCTTCAAAAAAATTCTGGGGACTGGAAGAAAAGAAGTACATAGATGAAATAGGTTGGCTATGAGTTCATCATTATCGAGAATGAGCTTGGGTTATACTACTACTTCTACTTTTGGGTATGTATGAAATTTTCCACAATAAAAACTATTTTTTAAATCTCCCTCCATTTAAACATTTGACAATGCACTTATTGCTGCCTTCTATAACTGATGCTATTATAACATATGATCGAAATAGCAACTAACTTTAGCTTTGTACCAATTAACTCAAGGCAACAAGTAATGAGATTTCTAACGAGCTGTTGGAGCTCGTTAGAAATTCATTTGTTGTGTCCTTACAAATTTGAATCTAGAAAAATTTTATTTTCTTTTTTTTTAATTTGTGATTCTCTAAATTTTGACTTAAGAAAACATAGCTGCCAAAGGACATACTCTTCTTACACAATGACTTTTATGAAGATCTAATATTTAAAACAATCATCAAGCCAATGGAACATTTGACTACATTATTTTCCTGGCCTGCTTTCAACATTTTTTCCTTTTATTTCTATTTCATAATTCATTATCCTTTTTTTCCCCATAACCTTTTTTAAAAGCCAGTCCCGTGGTTATTTGTTAATTTTTTTTCTAATCACAGAACTTAGAGATGCGAGAGACCTCATAAAAAGCAGTTAATTCTTCCAATTTTACTGATAACTGTCATTTTAAGTCACAACCATACTAAAGGTACCACAACCATTCCACTACCCATATGAAATTTGATTTACATCATGGGCTTGTTTGTATAAAGCTAATGAGTTTAGAGAAAGACTTTTTCCATCTATTCTCTTAAGACCCCAGGATTAAGGGTATCACTGTTTACTCCACACCCAAGGGTGACCTCTCCTAGGACATCTGATTCTGTGTGCATGACAAGCTCAATCTCTCCCACAGTAGCACACACCCTTTATTTTACTACAATTCCATTATTAACCTGTAAGTTCCAAGTTAAAACAACTTTTTTTCTAATACAAATACAATTCCTGGGGCCATATTTTTTCAAAAAGAGGAGAGAAAACGACAGGATCCCACTTAGGAAGGAATATACACTTCCTCTCCTACCATTCCCTACCCCGTTCTCTCCAAGAAACACCCAAATCAAGTACTTTCTAAGTTACAATGAGGTGAGAATGAGATCAAATCAGAACTAAGCCTGACCGTTTTTAGCTGGGTAGTTTGATGTGACTTCTTATAATGGAATAGGCAAAAAACTCCAACTATTTGTGATCTACACTCTGGTTTTTACAATGTAAACAATGGAAATATCTCCATTAGGCCAGGATGCAACCTAGCATTTCCAGGAACAGCTCACTGACTCTCTTGACCAGTGCCATGTGTGGAGATTACCCCACAGGAATGAGATATGATCAAAAGAATACCCAACTGCCCTCTGGGTTAGCTCTCTATTTCCTCTAACCAATAACAGCAATGATAACAGCAACCATTTGTGGAGCACTTACTATGTGCCAGACACCAGGCTAAATAACTTGCATACCTCCTTTTCAATATTCTTACCAACCTCAGATATAAGCATTATTGCCTCATTTCAAGTAAAGGGTCAGAGACATTAAGTAACTGCCCTAATTCACACAGCCGGAAAGTGGCAGATCCAAGATTCAGTACAGTTGGTCTGACGCCCAGTGATAAGATAAGGCAGCTCAAGGCATAGGCACCTCCTGCCTTGGTAGGGGCTCTTGAAAAGCCACAGATGAGATTTACTGGGATCCATCCTAGATCTGAGAAGTCGGCTACATCAGGCTCCCATTCCTTCCCCCCCAAAGCAGGACCAAATCCTCACACCATTAAACTTAAGACTATTGAGAAGATAAAGCTGTTGTACAACAGACATAATTTTTTTTAAGCTTTTGGAAAAATAAAAATTTTCAGGGTCAGGAAGAACTGACTTTAATTAATAGTGCTTACAGTTTCCATACCCAGATTAGCTTCAGTATTGTTTCCAGTTCCCAGGCCCCAAAACCCCAGTGCTGCCTGGTCCCCTTTGGTCAGCCACCACACCTCAGCTGGGGCATCCCTGGTGACCCCCAGGATCCAACAGGAGCCCAGCACTGGCTTCTCCAGGGAGAGCGTCAGAAGCCAATCCCGAGCAACACAAAGGGAGTCTTCTCTCTAGCTCCTCCCACCCACTGACAACAGGGGAACCGAGGCACTGGGCTTCAGAGAAGACCCAGAGGGGACCAGCAGGTGCCACAATTGAGACAATGAGCATTGCATTTCCAGAGCGAGCTCAGTCCAGTCAAAACAACATCCAACCTGAAGGCAAGCGGTGACCCACTGAGAAATAAACCTGACAGGAGCCATCAAAGAGGCAGCAGGTTAACTCTGGAAATTCAAAGCTACAAGAGGGCAAGGGGTGGCATCCTCACTCCAACCTAATAAACAAGTGGCCAGAAGGCTGCAGCAGCTCTGGAAGAGTCCAATCCCTCAACGCGCCTCCAGGTTTTCACTCCAGGCAAGTAACCGGGGACTGAGGGACTCCCACCACTACCGGCCCCGCCTCCCATTCCTCTCTAGGACTCTGTCCACATATTCCAACCAACCCACTCAACAAAGATAAAGAAAAGCTTTAATTCAGCTACGAAGTTTCAAACAACTCACCTGGACGATTCACTTGTTTTTAGGATTTTTTTTTTTTAAAGATTTTATTTATTCATGAGAGACAGAGAGAGAGAGAGAGAGAGGCAGAGGGAGAAGCAGGCTCCCAAGGAGCAGGGAGCCCGATGCGGGACTCGATCCCAGGACCCTGGGATCATGACCTGAGCCGAAGGCAGACGCTTAACCATCTGAGCCACCCAGGCGCCCATTTTTAGGATTTTTTTAAATACCAATTTGTCTATATATACTGCTTTATATCTTTTTTCCCCACAGGGTTTGAG
Organism: Eumetopias jubatus; assembly: GCF_037043125.1. Lineage (NCBI taxonomy): Eukaryota > Metazoa > Chordata > Mammalia > Carnivora > Otariidae > Eumetopias > Eumetopias jubatus. Next base: position 93,711,550 of record NW_028274807.1, read on the forward strand.
GTTTTTGTTTTGTTTTGTTTTAATGTATTCTCTTAGTGGATATCCTATGACTCTCATATGGAAGGCCAGAATTTCTAAAAATGAACACCTAACACAACAGATTCACCCGTTGGGTCTGGCATCCTCGGAGACAGAGAGAGCCTTCTGGGGCTTCTGTAAGAATGGGAGGCAGGTAACAATGGCAACCGCCTAGGATGAGAAGGGTTTCCACCTGGATTCCGCACACCAATTTACCTGTAGAGCTTTGGTCTAACTGTTGGAAAGGGAATTTGAATGTAAAGATCTGATCTCCAAAAAGCAATGTAACAGAGGACCCTGTGAGTTCGATGGATCACCTGATACTGAGCCTGTGTTCCATGTGGCACTCCCACATAGATTCTTTGTGCCTGGAACCAAAATGTCCATGCCCAGATTCTTCTCCGGAAATGACGGGTGGCCCTCTGGTCTTTTCACTCCCATTACCCAACCCCACACACACCTACACAAGCCCCTCCTCTGAATTCTCTGTGGCTTCACAAGTCCCTGAAAACCTCCATCCCTTTGCGAAACGGCACCCCTACTCCTCATGTCCCCTTACCTCACCGATGTCACTGCAGGTGACCATTACTAAGTGGCACTGACCCGCATAGAACCCTGACCCTTCCCCTTCAACATATAGTCTGATACCAGTTTGGGGATGGGAATTCCTTGTCTCAGGAGAACCGGACTCGATGTCTAACCCATAGGCAGACCAGTTGCTGCTCACCAACATATCAGTGCACTTTGCAACAAGAGCTGCTCTTAAAATTCATGGCTCCTATTAGGATTTAGAATGCGCTAGTGGAATTAGCATTCAAGAAAAAAAGTAGAGAGAAATGAAATCACTGAAGAGAGCAGAGCTAGAAGGATCCACCCTAGGTTGTTAAATCAAGCCGTCTGTGTGCAGGAGAAACTAGGAAAACTGAACAAGCACGTGCCATTTCCTTGGCCTGGGCTATTCCCCCACCCCCCTCCAACCCATGATCTGACTACCTTCTCTTCCACGCTCAACACTCATCACTGGGGTCCTCTGCTCTGGGAAACTCCTCCAGCCTGGCTTAGGCTCCTTCCTATGCGTGTGCACACCCTGTGCACTTTTTTAAATGAGCACATGCCACACTCTATCGAGATGTCCAAGTACACTCAAAGCAGAGACCGCCTTCTTCCCCCAGTGTCCCCAGTGCCAATCATGATGCCTGGCACTCAGCAGATGCTCCATGAATCCTTACTGAATAAAAGATTAAGGGATACCTGGCTGGCTCAGTCGGTGGAGCATGTGACCCTTGGTCTCGGGGTTATGAGTTTGAGTCCCACATTAGGTGTAGAGATTACTTAAAAATATAATAAATAAAAAAAAATAACTGCATCATCACTAGTGATCTACCACACTCAACATCTTACTTTTCTCTTGCCCTCCTCTTTCTCTACTCTTTCTTTATACATTAAATGAAGTTCTCAATTGTAGCTACACATAAGAATCATCTGGAATGGGGCGCCTGGGTGGCTCAGATGGTTAAGCCTTCGGCTCAGGTTATGATCACCAGGTCCTGGAATCGGGCCCCACGTCGGGCTCCCAGCTCAGTGGAGAGTCTGCTTCTCCCTCTCCCTCTGCCTCTACCCCTGCTTGTGTGCTCTTTCTCTCTCTCTAATGAATAAATTTTTTAAAAAATCTAAAAAAAAAAAGAATCACCTGGCAGCTTCCAAAAAATATCTTTGCTTGGCCTGATGCCCAGTAATTCCAAATGCTGGGGTCTGGAGAGAGGTATTCCCAAGAAAGAGATTCCACTGCGAAGCCTGAGTGGAGAGCCACTGTGTTACTCTCTCCTGTCCCCTGGTCTCTCTCTTAAGTATACCCACTTTTTTCCTTTTGCTTTTTAACGTTTTTTTTTTTCATGTCCAGTGACCCCCGCAGACATTACTTATCCCTCTGCATCAACTACCCATGAAACATAAAGAGATACACATTATGGGGGGGCTCTTCCCGGGTGGGTATGCCTGACTGCCTTTCACATGCCTCCTGAACTCAAGGAAGCAGCAGCAAGACCTGAGATTCATCAGGTTCACTCAAAGATGGAGTGCTCTATAGAAAGCTGTCTTACCCAGCAGAATGAGCAGAACGCCAGCCAGCTGGGCCCGCCTGTACTTGGCCACACCAGGCTCCTGGCCCATTCGAATGCAGGGGAGAACCGTCAGCAGCAGGAGAATGGCGGGCAGCCCCAGGACTGAGGCTGCTATCATCAGGGCTCGGCAGGCCTGGACATAGCCTGGACACAAGAGAACAGACAGGGGCGTTAGACCATGGGTCCCCTTGGGGCCTGAACCCTGGCTCAAGGGAATCCAGCACCATCCGCCTTCCTCTGGCCCTATTCCAGGACTCACAATATGGTAAATGCTGTCGAAGATCACTTCACATGTTCAGATTTTAAAGTGACTCCCTGGCAAACAAAGGAGGTTGGAGGCTGGAGAGACTGGGTGGACATCTCTGGTTTAGACCACCTTTCTAAGCTCCCAGGATGAATGGGCCAGGAGCCCAATTACACCATTACATTGCCTTATGAAAGAGTCAGATTAAAACTCAAACCCTCCCGGATGTCTTCTGTGATGGTCTGTGCTGATCCCAGCCTGCTGCTGATACACTCTGCCTGGGTGATCGTGGGCAAGTCACTAAACTGCTATGTCTTAGCACCGTCCTCGTCGGTAACATAAAAATGGTAATAGTGCCTGTATCTCTCTAAAAGATCAACTAAGATTAACTTAGTTAACTCATGCAGTGCTTAGAACAGTGCCTGGCACATACTAAGTATTCCAAAAAGATTAGCTATTATTCCTGGTATTATTACTCTGTGTCAGGGCAATCATTTTATCTCCAGGTGTACGTGGCAATTTTGTCCCTAACCGTTGTGCTTTTAATTCCCATTGTATATAGTGTGTGGTCCTAATTGGACTAAACTAAGACTCGGGCTTCCTCTCTTGATATTTCCGCAGAGGCTGCTGTGCTCATGAATCCTGACCCCTACTGACAGTCAGGCACTATTTCCTGCCTCACCCAGTCTCCTGGGTGTGCTTCCACTAAGGTCTGGTATCGCTTAAAAGGCATCTCTGTGCCTGGGTGGCTCAGTCGGTTAAGCATCTGCCTTCGGCTCAGGTCATGATCCCAGGGTCCTGGGATCGAGCCCCGCATCAGGCTCCTTGCTCAGTGGGGAGCCTGCTTCTCCCTCTGCCTGCCGCTCCCACTGCTTGTGCTCTTGTTCTCTCACTCTCTCTCTACCTGACAAATAAATAAAATCTTTACAAAAAAAAAAGGGGGGGCATGTCTCCAGTCCCAAGGATTCCTAGAGGAATCCTGCCTTGGTCTTCAGCAGATGATACGCAATTATGAATGAAGGAATAAGAAGTTGAATAATAAGAGTGGAGCAAAACCAAATGAACTTTACGCTGTCAAATAAAATGCCAGGTAACAATTTCATTAAGAAACAGATTACAGGGCGCCTGGGTGGCTCAGATGGTTAAGCGTCTGCCTTTGGCTCAGGTCATTATCCCAGGGCACTGGGATCGAGTCCCATGTCAGGCTCCCTGCTCAGCGGGGAGCCTGCTTCTCCCTCTGCCTCTCTCTTTCTCTCTCTCTCTGTCTCTCATGAATAAACAAATAAAATCTTTAAAAAAAAGAAAGATTACAATATGTGCAATGTTTATGTAAGATAAAACTAACAAGATACTGGCAGAATATGGCAGACTTAAATGTGTTGTTTCTCATTAAAACATTCTCCCTCCTCCAAAAACGAAGGAGAGGGGTGTATTTATTACTCTCCCTTTTCCACTCAGATGGAATTAGAGCTAGTGGCCTGGGGGAGGCAGAGTTAGAGACAAAGCCAAAAATGAGCCCCAATTTCTGCCTCACACACCAAGACTGTCATACCAAATCTGGTCAGCCTGTCCTGTGCACCAAGACCCAATTGCAACACTCTCTTAGCAAGATCTAGTTTGCCAGAATTCAGACTCTTCAAGGGTACTTTTCCAGCCATTGCCCATCCCAGCTTCTTCAAAATGAAAGCTGAACAATCAATCAACTGTCTGTTGACTTGAAGATTCCCCCAGGGAAGAGCCACAGGATTCTGAGGCAGGACATCTGGCTGAAGCCCAGTGCCCCTGCGGCTTGTAGGAAGGCCAAGGTGGACACAGCAGAAGCAGTCAACTAACAACTGAGGTTCTGAAATTCATGGTGCAGGCTGTCTACGTGCTCAAGGCCAAGGCCATGCCTGAAAAATCAAAAGATGGAGACGGAGTTCTGTTCCTGGGCCCACCCAATTGCGAGGGAGGGGGAGAGCAGGAAGGATTAGGCCCTCCCTAAAATGTACTCCAACTGTAGGATGGTCTGTTCTCTGAAAATAAACCACTAGGCTCTGAATGCTCAGGAAATTTAACTTCAGGGGAAAGAAAGAAAGAGTGATTTTATGCTATGGTCAGATTCCTACAAATACCATGCCCAGCTTTTAATAAAAAATTACAGAAGCAACTTATGAAGCCTCTACTACATCAAAGGAGGTTTACATTTCTCATCTCATTTAATCCCCCAAGACAACTCTGAAAGAGAGGTGGTTGGTTTGATTTTAATTTTTTAAAGGAAGACAACTGGGATTCACAGAGATTAGTGAATTGTCCTGAATTATCCAGATGATGAGCACTGGATCCCAGAGTCTGACCAGGTCTACCCAAGGCTGCCATTAAGTGAAGGTGAGCGCAGATCTGGGTTCCCGGGACTTCTGTCATTCTGGAAGTTCAAAACGGAGTAGAAGGGGTTGCCTGTCTGGCTCAGTCAATAGAGTGAGTGACAATTGATCTCGGGGTTGTGAGTTCAAGCCCCACGTTGAGTGTAGAGATAAATTAAATAAGAAAACTTTTTTTTTAATTTTTAAAAAATGGAGAAGAGGATAGTGCTTGGCAGGACTGACATGCATTGTGTGCACTAGCTGTGCTTCAGTGGCAATGCCTGGTGCAGAAGATGCAAAGAGAGTAGGACGCCATCTCTATCTTGGAGGAATTTAAAATGTGGTAGAAAAACTTCACTCACGATGAGCAAAAAAGTCAAAATGTGTCCTGATAGTGATAAGCATCAAATACCAGGGCAGCAAGGAGGAAGGGGGGATTGATTACAGCTACACTTGTGGGAAAGCTTAAAGGGGAGGAGCAGAGTTTCCAGGAGAGCTAAAGGATCTCCCAGGGGTGGCACAAAGCCAAAGGCTCCCAGACTGGCCTTGGGGCCCAGTTACTCCGCTGATGAAAGAAACCAGGATAGGCTTTTAAATGTGTACCTCAGGGCACCTGGGTGGCTCAGTGGGCTGGGGTCATGATCTCAAGGTCCTGGGATCAAGCCCCTGGACAGGCCCCCTGCTCAGTGGGGAATCTGCTTCTCCCTCTGCCCCTCCCCCTGCTCGTGCTCTCTCCCACTCCCTGTATCTCTCTCAAAATAAATAAATAAAATCTTTATAAATAAATAACTAAATTTGCACCATCATCAGAGGCTAGCGGGACAGAAGGCAATCGTGTATAGGCTAAACCCGCTGGCAGGACAGAGAGAAAGAGCAAAAACCCGAAGGGGAGCCTGCGATGTAGCCAATCACCCAACTGGCTCGAGGTTTTCATCTGAATTGAAACTGTTGCCCAGAATTGTTCAATAGGGAAGTAAGTGAAGATGCCCCCCCGCCCCCCCGCCTGGCGTCGGAGGAGCTAGACAATTCTCTCCTCTCCCCTCTCAGACACAGCTGGAGGGGAGCGGGCAACCCACGGTGGCTCACCTTCTCACAGGGTGAGCGTGCCCTCGGCGGGGGGGGGGGGGGGGGCGACACCGCTTCCCTATCGGACCCGAGAGGTGCAGAGTCAGGGAGGGGGCGGACGGACGCCCCCACTGCGGGGGCAAGGGATGGGGAAAGTAAGACAACCCCCCCACCCCCCCAGCCTACGAGAGCAGACCTAGCGGAGCTGGGAGGGCCCTGACTTGGCCAGAACTAACCTTTACAAAAAGGTGGGACTGAAGGTGTCAAATATGTGCCCTAAGGTCTTGAGTGTTTCTGTGACCGCCATCTAATGCGCCCATCCCCAGTCTGCCCCGAAGATCAGGGTTTGCAGCAGCCACTCAGAGGTGGGGTCCTTACCGGGCAGGATGAGGATGTCCACCAGGGGCTTGCAGTGGTACAGCCCCGTGGCCATGACGCAGTCAGCCCACAGACCCTTGGAGCCCAGTTCGTCCAGCTTGCGGCAGGTGGGGATGGTGTAGCCGCAGGTCACCACCCAGTCATTGGTGGACGTAGTGACGATAATGCCGATCCAACCCACGAAGCTCGTGACGAAGCCCACTACCTGCAGGCACGTGGCCACCATCGTGTCCGCCACCCTGGCGTCCCCGGGCCTCGCCCCTCACTAGCTGTGCCCGCGCCCGCGCCCGCGCCCGGGACTGGACGGCGCCTGCCCCGGTCGTCTCTTGCGCGCGCTCGCGAGGCGCTGACCCGCGACGGCCGGACGTGGGACGCTGGAGGCGGCGGCAGGCCAGGAAAGGCTGCGAGCCCAGCTCCGACGGCACGACGGGCGCACGGCAGGGACAGCGGCGCGGCTGGGCAGTGCGCCCCCGCCCCCCTCTTTAAACTCCGTAGACTCGGCCGGCGAGCGCCAATCGGCAACGGCCCGGGGCGAGCCGGCCAATCGCTGGGCGGGGCCCGGGGTGGGGTGTGGGGGGGAGCGGGTTAGGGAGGGGGGCGATGCCTCGGCGCTCAGCCCCGTGTCGCGCGGTCCAGGTTGGAAAGTAAAATAATTCGTTCCAGGTCCAAGAAATGGAAAGCGTCAGGCGCGAGTTCTGTTTTGCTGCAAATTATTTCTCTTCTTGCTGCCCGTCTCACATCTCTGCCTCTGGGTCTCCTCTTTGCTCCATCCCTCCTCCTTCTCCCCATTCGTTCTTTCTTCCCAGCTGAGAGCAGGGACCGTGGTCCTCCCAAGGGTGCCCGGTACAGTTCCTCTACCGCCCAGGACAGTAACAACAGAGGAGCTGAGAACTGCCTGAGGAACAGAGGCGAAGCACCCAGCATTCCGTAGTTACCAGCGGAAAGAAAATGATCCTTTCCTGTGGGTGACAATCATCAGAGGTGGCCATGGCCATAATAACGGTGTCAATAACAATAGCAACTCACATTTATCCAGCTGTACTGTCATGTTCTATGTGCATGCATTATGTATCACCTCATTCTCCTAATAACCCTCTGTGATAGGAACAATTGTTTGCGCGTAATTCGCGTGAGGAAACAGCATGAGAGGTTAAATTGCCCAACGTCACTCAGCTGGGAAGGGGGAGAGTCGGTGGGCCCATCTCACCTTCCCTCGTAAACCATTCCTGGGAACCTCTCCTGATTATCACTTTCTGAAAATCCCTAAAAGGCTCAAGTTCCCCGTTTTGACACATTGAAAGCTAGGCTGACTGCTCTGACAGTAGGTTAGTATCTGCGCTCCACCGGGAGCTCGGCCTAGCCTAGAGTGAGCGCTCTAGGTGTGTACCTATCATCACCATCATCATTAAGCTTCCTTCTCTCCGTGCATTCAAATAAGACCCATTGTATGCCCTTTTTTATCATGCAGAGAAGTCCTCCTTGGGCTATGTTTACATTAAACAGTTTCAATCCCCTTTGATAAATTTGGTTTATCTTATTCTAGCCCTCTATCAACAATCATGAGATTTAAAGATGAGGACAGTTTCAGCAAACACAAAACTTCCTATTCAATACTCTAAATCTAAGATCTGGATTGTAAATCACAGCTACTAAGCTTTCCCATATCTATGCTGGGTGTTAGGGCAAATCTCGGTATCTTCTAGGGAAGACTAGCCTTGAGGAAACCCCAAGGAAATCAAGTGCACAAAGAGAAAAGGCTGACAAATAGATGACAGAATGTCAAGCAGGAGAGCCCACAATTGCCCCAGAGAGCACAGAGGATAGCAATACAGGCTGAGGTACCTGGCTTCAAATCTGGCCTCTACCACTTACTAGCTGTGACACCAAGTTGCTTCATCTCTCCGGGCCTCAGTTTTCTTGTGTAAAATGGGGATGAAAATAGTGCCTACCCCATGGGCTGCTTGATTATCATGTGAGTTAATACACATATAGAACTTAAAACAATGTCTGGTACAAAGTACATGCTCAATAAACCTGAAAAATGATCCAGAGCCCTTGCTTCTGCACTCTTATGTTCTCCCTGCATTCATACAATCCGATTTATAGAAACTACTGTATAGGAATATGTCCTTTTTTTGAGGGAGCCATTGTGTTTGGGGGCGATGTTTTCAGATATTTCCTCATAACAGTTTTTAAAAAGAGAGAGATTTTGTATTAAGTACAATATAAACTATAAAACCCATGCAACATCAATTCACTGAGAAAGCAACTGTGAAATCTGCACTCTTGTGACTCCATTAGCATTTGACATTTGAACAATAAAGATTCGACCAATCAGAATTCAACAATGCTCAGGTCACCCACAGGTGACACACACAGGTATTTGTAAAGCCAGATTTCAGAACTCAGACCCTAAATGGTAGAAAGAGCTGTCAGTTGTTAAGAACTTGGACTAGAACCTCCTGAGTTTATATTCCAACTTTATTGCTTGGGTTGTCCCTTAACCTACGTAACTTTCAGGTTCTCCATCTATAAAGTGAGAATAGCAGATGCCCCACTGGGTTACTGTGAGGGTCAAGTGAGAGGACTTATACAAAGTTAGATGATAGATGATAGATAGATGATAGATAGATAGATAGATAGATAGATAGATAGATAATTTATGTGTACATACACATATATATTATAAATGGGCACTCATAAATGTTAGCTACTGTTAATATATTCATAGGCAAAATAGATCAATTGAAAATATGAATTGCTTTTGATAAAGACTAAAGCTAAAATAATTAGGCTATAATTATCATTATCTATTAACAGAAGAGAAATCCTGAGATGAATGTCTAAACAATCACAACACAGATGTACAAAAGGTCACTGGAGGAAGACCAGCAAAGCATAACCTGTTTGAATAAATTAGCTCCAAACAAAGAGAGAGCATGTCCCTTGGAAAGGAAGTGGGGCAGCATGGAAGCAGCACAGGAGAAGGTTTAGTGGCCCACAGACTCCAAGGCTCTCTGTATCGTGGGGAAGTTCCTGAAGCTTTTAGCTGAGGGACTTTTCCTAAAATCATCCACATTCCTTGGCTGTGGTGATTCTTCTCCCCAAGCCTTCCTTGTGATTAGAAAATGACTTCCCATATAGTGTAACTTAACTGACATTCCTCGTCTCCCACACACCCAGGTACCCTTTTTGTTGCGAAAGTCAGTTTCTCAGGGTCCAGTCACCCCAGATCATTGTCAACAGTGGGTCCCCAGTACTCCCAGACAAGGTCTTTCCAATTAATTTTCTCTCGGAAAACTGCCTTGCCATCTCTTCACATTTCTACAGTATATCACAGAACTAGTAAGATAAAGCTGAAATCTGATTCCACGTCTTCTGACCCTAAGTCCAATATTCTTTCTATTATTGAAAGTGTAAGAAGGGTCTTTCCTTCCTTAATCTTACTCAAAAATAGGGGCGCCTGGGTGGCTCAGTCGGTTAAGCATTTGCCTTCAGCTTAGGTCATGATCCCAGGGTCCTGAGATGGAGCCCTGCATCCAGCTCCCCGCTCAGGGGAGAGTCTGCTTCTCCCGCTCCCTCTGCCATCCCCCTGCTTGTGTGTGCTCTCTCTCTCTCAAATAAATAAATAAAAACTTAAAAAAAAAAATCTTATTCAAAAATATGTGAAGGAGAGTGTGAGACCTAAGCCCCACAGGTGTACTAAACAAAGAAGGTGGCCTGATTAACTGTTCTTCTACAATTACCATCTAAACCAATCAGTCATAACTTGTCATTCAGTTAGAGCACTAATGCACACGGCATTGGAAAGTGGGTTTGCTGACAAGCCGCAAAAAGCCCACATAGAAAGCAAAACTTGGGCCAAAGGAGTGGGCTTGCAGCGACTACTAGTGGTTGTATTTTCTCATTGCATGGTTGGTAAAAACATTTTCTGTGTAAAGGGGCCTATGACTGCGAGAAACATAATTAACAACTTCCCACATTCCAATGTGTGATCATTAGACCCAGATGGAGTGTCCGCTTCTTTGTAAAAAGCTTTCCTCATAGAGATGTCTGGGTGGCTCAGCTGGTAGAGCATGCAACTCTTGATCTCAGGGTTGTAAGTTTAAGACTCATGTTGGAAAAAAGTTTTCCTCGCATATTAGGAAACACTCATTTCTTTAGAAAACCAAATGTGAAAACTTAGGACATATACGATACCACTTAGGTGAAATTATTCATTTGAAAATTAAATACTTTTAGTAAGACCCCCTTGTAAAGGATAAACTCCTCTAGTAGTAACACAAAATTGCAAATACACACACATTTTTAGAAATACTGTAGTACAAATTCATAGTATAAACAAATGTATCCAAACATTGACATTAAATGAAATGCCCTGTGAATTTGGGGGTTTTGTCTATCTTGTTGATCACTGAAATCTGAGTGTGGCCCAGCATCTGACAGTTATAAAGGCACTCTGTACATATCTGTGGAATGGAGCTGAATTGAAATGTTCCCCCAAAAAAGAGAGACTGCATTTGCAAGCCTCTAAGTTTCACTAGGATGCTGTCTTTGTCTGTCCGGGCTGCTAGAACAGAATACCATAGACTGGTTTATAGACAAGAGCAACATTTCTCAGTTCTGGAGGCTAGAAGTACAAGATCCAGGCACCAACGATAGATTCTGTGTCTGGTGAGAATCCTCTTTTTGGTTAATAGACAGGAGTCTTTTGGCTGTGTCCTTACATGATAGAAGGGTCAAGGGAGTTCTCTGGGGTCACTTTTATAAGGCACTAATCCCACTTATGAGGCCTACACTCTCATGACCTAATCACCTCCAAAAGATGAGGTTTAGCCAGTGATTGTTGGAGGACACAAATACTTAGCCCAGAACAGCTGGGAATCTGAAGAAGAAGGAATCAGGAGGTAGGGATTAGAACTGGTCTGAGAGCAGGCAAGAGGCAGAGGGAAGGCCCTCTGTGGTCTCAGTACCCACCCACTGTCCTTGTAAAGAAGAGCCTTCTCCAATAAGGAATGTGTGCTGCTCAGGTCTCAAGCAGGAGAGTCTCTGACAACCTAGAGATACTGGCTCCATCAAGGTATCTCCACCGAGAGCAGAGCAGAGCTTTCACGAATGACTTCCATCTAGAATTTCGACTTCAACTACTGGGGAAAAAAACTGCCTTTTCGGGGTCCCATTTCTTGGCCTTCTTGATGCAATTAAAAAACCATTCCTGCAGAAGCCAATTTATTAAAAATTTCCCCTCCTTCCACTCGGAGATAAAGCAAAATAATGAAAAGTTGTACCTGGATTGTTAGGTCTGAGTCCTTTCCAGAATGTTTTCTCTCCTCTGCCTTCAAACAGCTGTTCATCTGCTTCTCTACCAGAAGTTTCAGAATACATTGGATGGGATAGGTCTCATTCAACCTCTAAGATCATACGTCCCAAAGACCGGTAGAAGTCCCTACTTTTAATTCAAACCAGAGATCACATTTTATGAAAGTAGAGTAGTAGTGAAGTATGTAAGTACTAAAAGGAAAATAAAACAATTAACTCAAAGGCCACACCATTAAATTCTCTTCGAAATTAAGAGCAGGTGTTTCCATTTACCCACCTAGGACATCAAAATACAGAGCAATCTCTCAAACTGTAAGTCTTGCACTGAAAAATGTATGAATTACAAAATAATCAAAACTATCGTGTCCTCTTGTTATTCATTCAATACGTGATATAAGATCATAAATTATGTTATCAACACTATACTGTTCCATAAAGAATGACTAGAAAAGAAGTCTACATCTCAATTGTACTGATTGTTTTCTTTTGTTTATTCATGTGTTTGTTACATAAAGATTCTACTTTATGAATTATCCTGAATGAGAACATTCCCGGACACCAAGATCCAAGGGAGACATTAGAGCAGGTGGTTAAGAGCACTGGGTTGGAATCCTAGCTCCATCACTTACTAGTTATTTAACTAGTTGGGCAAGTTATTTAACCTCTCTGTTAAGTTATTCTGTTTAGTAACTAATAATATTCTATTTTTTGCCAGTAAAATAGTATTTAAAATAGTAATTATTTTACAATAACCATGAGAATTACTATATGTAAAGTGCTTGGAGCAGTGCCTGACACATATAAGAACTCAATAAATATTAGCTTTTATAAGTAGTTAATCAGTTGGTTTTAAATCTATTTGAAACCAACATTATCTTCATATTACATAGCAGTGAAATTCAAAAACATTTCATAATCTGGTAGCAGACGAACAAGAATTTGAAAGGAAAGCAAATTGCATCTCTTCTCTAACTAAAGGAGAAGGCCTTTTTAACAGCCAAGATATTTCTAGCACTTCTCTCTTTTTGCCATTAAGATTTAACAACTAGATACAATTCCTTTTTAATTCTACTGTTGGTAATATTTTTGCAGAAATTAGCTTGGCCACTGGAGGGCTCTCATAGTCTCTCATTAACACTATATAAAAGTGATTCGATAAAAATAACACAAAGAATGAACATTACAAATACTAATAAAACATATGATACATCCTTTTATAAAAGTAATTTAGCAATATATAGCTAAAGGATTTAAATATGTATATTCTTCGATCCAGCTTCTAGAAGTCTTCCTAAGAAAATCATTATGAAAGTATTCAATTAGTTTTTTTTTAAGTATTTTATTTATTTATTTGAGAGAGAGAGAGAACATGAGCGGGCAGGGGAATGGGGACGCAGAGGGAGAGGGACAAATAAGCAGACTCCCCACTGAGCAGGGAGCCCCACGAGGGGTTTAATCCAAGGATCCTGGGGTCATGAACTGAGCCGAAAGCAGAGACTTAATCAACTTATCCACCCAGGCGCCCCCAGTTTTTCAGTTTACATTTCAATTAAGTGTTCAGCTAAGAAGCAAATATGTTGGGATGCCTGGCTAGTGCAGTCAGTAGCATGGGACTCTTGATCCTGGGGTCATGAGTGCAAGTCCTGTATTGAACATAGAGCTTACTTAAAAAAAAAGAGAGAGAGAAATATATTATAAAATATGAATTTCAAAATGCAAATTGTTAAATTTCATTTAGAAATATCTGGATAGTTGGAGATTGGTTTTTAAATACATACAAATATATGTGGAAAATCAATGCTGAAATGATAACAAGCAGTTCCTTTAGGTAGTGAGACTGAGGGTTCCTTCCCTCACTCTTGTTCTTTAGGCATTTTCCAATTTTCCATAATGAGTATGAGTTGATTTTAAAATGAGAAAAAGTGGGATGCTTGGGTGGCTCAGTTGGTTAAGCGACTGCCTTCGGCTCAGGTCATGATCCCAACATCCTGGGATGGAGCCCCCTATAGGGCTCCCTGCTCCGCAGGGAAGCCTGCTTCTCCCTCTCCCTCTACCCCTGCTTGTGTTCCCTCTCTCACTGTGTCTCTCTCTGTCAATTAAATAAATAAAATCTTTAAAAAATAATAATAATAAAATGAGAAAGTTTTTTAATTTTTTTCATTTAAAATGCTTTCAATATTTTTAAATGTCCATTATTATAAGGGTCTATAAAGAGTACTCATGTCCCTATACACTATGTGACCATCCTGATAATTATGTCACTCCCTCCCTGGCAGTCCTTTTCACCTTCAGAACATAGTCCGAACCCTTTAGGATGCAAGACCACACAGACCCTTTGTGAACAACCCTCTCAGCAACCTCTCCCCTCCTCTGTACAGGCCCCCACCACAAGCAACCTCCATACCAGTCATAATGAACTTTCTGGCAGTTCCTCATAGAAGAATGCCACACTGTCTCATTCCCTATGCTTTACACCTGCCCTTCACCCTGTAGGAAAGGACCTTTTTCCACCCAGCTATTTTCCAGTCACCCAAAATTAGCCCAAGAACTTCCTATGACAGGACTTTCCCTGCCTTTTCCTATAAAGTTCTGAAGGTTTCCCAAAGCACCTTGTGTATGCTTATATCAAAACATAAATTACCGGGGCACCTGGGTGGCTCAGTCGTTAAGCGTCTGCCTTCGACTCAGGTCATGATCCCAGGGTCCTGGGATTGAGCCCTGCATCGGCCCTGCTCCGTGGGAAGCCTGCTTCTCCCTCTCCCACTCCCCCTGCTTGTGTTCTCTCTCTCGCTGTGTCTCTCTCTGTCAAATAAATAAATAAAATCTTAAAAAAAAAAAGTCTGTGGCTAAATAGGACAGTGGTAAGCCAAACAATGAACCTGGTAGCTCTAAGCTCTCATTCTCCCACAGAAACATTAAAAAAAAAAAAAAAAGGCACTTTGTCAGTGCTCTGGAAAATCGTCAAAAGTTTATAGCAACAAAGCAAACACCCAATCAAAAAAAAAAAAAAACATCTTCTAAAACGATAGGAATGTTTGGGGATGTTTTGTTTGCCCTTTTTCTTCCCCTCCCCAGTGTAGCCGCAGTCTTAATCTTGAAGCACCAGCCCAGTTTCCAGATCCCTCCCTTGAGCAAGAGGGAGCAGAGCAAACCTTATTTGAAAATCACTGTGTACATCTGGGGCGCCTGGGTGGCTCAGTCAGTTAAGCGTCTGCCTTTGGCTCAGGTCATGATCCCAGGGTCCCGGGATTGAGCTCCGCATTGGGATCCCTGCTCTGCAGTCTATTTCTCTCTCTCCCTCTGCCCCTCTGCCCACTTGTACACTCTCTCTTTCTCAAATAAATTAGTAAAAATCTTTTAACAAAAGAAAATCATTGTGTACATCTGTTCTGACTTGTCTGGGAATACTTGAACTACTGACAAAGATTCTCATCTTCAATTTGCCTAACTTGGAACTTAAGTGGAAAAAGCAGTGGGGACTGCTTATAAACAATGCAAGGTGAACTACAAATTCAAAGATGCCTGGGACAAGAGATAACAAGGTAGAAATGATCAACAGACTATCTAAGGACTGAAGGAGAAGCTAGGATGATATTCTTTGGGAAATTAGAACATTCAAAAGCAGCTCTGTAATTTAGAAAGCCACACACATGCTGGCAAGATGCATGCCCAGAAAAGACCCCAGAAGGCTTAAACTTTCAGTTTGGGCTGACTCCTAGGCTAAGTGTTGAAGGAGTGCTCCAACATGGAGTCAAATTGCAACAATTGGGAGAAATATTTGTACTTCTTTGTTTGCTTTTCTGTTTTTCTTTTTATATTTTTTGTGAGTTCTTGTTGTTTTGTCTGTTTAGCTACTGGCATTCAAGGAAATCTTTCAAAACATTAGCTGTTTTGAACTAGAAGGAACAGATACTTTGGTGACCACACACAATAAGGAACAGTCTTTGCAAAATAGTGTGGAAAAGTCAACCAAGAAATTTCTATTTGGCAAAACTGTCCTTCCAAAATGAGAGAGAAATGAAGACGTTCCCAGACAAACAAAAACTGAGGAAGTTCATTTCCACTAGACCAGTCCTACAAGAAATACTAGAGAGAATCCTTCAGATTGAAACAAAAGGACACTCAATGGTAACTTGAAGCTTTAAGAAATAAAGATCTCCAATAAAGGTGAATACTCGGACAAATATAAAAGCCAGTATTATTGTAATTTTGGTTTGTGGTTACAGTCTGAGTTCCACATGATTTAAAAACCAACTGCATTAAAAAATAATAAATCTACATTATTAAGCACACATATATAAAGATGTAATTTGTAACATCAATAATAATAAAGCAGGGGGAATGTAGTGTCATAAGAGCAGAAATTTTATATGCAATTGAAGTTAAGTTGGTATCAATTCAAATTAGAGTGTTGTAAGTTTAGGATGTTAAACATAGGCTTCATGGTAACCACAAAGAAAATGTTTATAGAATATACACCCCCCAAAAATGAAAAAGGAATCAAAATATGTCATTACAAAAAACTCAACTAAACACAAATTAAGGTAGTAATGGAGGAAATAAGGGACAAAAAAAGAAAAAAGCCATAGGACTTACAGCAAACAAATAGCAAAAAAAAAAAAAAAAAAGGAAGAAGAAGGAAACAAATAGCAAATGGCAAATAGTAAGGCCTTTTTTTAATCGGTAATTACTTTGAATATAAATGGATTAAACTGAGATTGGCAGAACGGATTTTTTTTTATTTAAGATCCAACTATATGCTGTGTACAAGACACTTTTTTAAAACTATAAACACAGATTGAAAGTGAAAGGATGGAAAAAGATACAGGAATACCTCAGAGATATGTGGGTTCAGTTCCAGATCACCCCAGAGAAGCAAATATCACAATAAAGTGAGTCAAATGAATTTTTTTTGGTTTTCCAATGCATATAAAAGTTATATTTACACTATACTATAGTCAATTAAGTGTAGAATTCCATTATGTCTAGAAAGAACAATGTACATACTTTAATTAAAAAAAACACTTCAGGGGCACCTGGTGGCTCAGTCTGTTAAGCATCTGCTTTGGCTCATGTCATGATCCCAGGGTCCTGGGATTGAGCCCCTCATTGGGCTCCCTGCTCAGCAGGGAATCTACTTCTCCCTCTTCTTCTGCCCCTCCCCCTGCTCATGCTCTCTCTCTCTCAAATAAATAAAATCTTTAAAAAAAAAAAAAAACAGGGGTGCCTGGATGGTTCAGTCATTGAGCGTCTGCCTTCAGCTCAGGTCATGATCCCAGGCTCCTGGGATCGAGCCTCTCATCAGGTTCCCTGCTCTGCAGGAAGCCTGCTTCTCCCTCTCCCACCCCCTGCTTGTGTTCCCTCTCTCGCTGTGTCTCTCTGTCAAATAAATAAAATCTTAATAATAATAATAATAATGGATAAAACAACCAGACAGAAAATCAATAAGGAAATAGAGGTCTTGAACAACACAAGAAACTAATTAGACCTAACAGATACATACAGAACATTCCACTCAGTTAACATCAGAGTACACATTCTTCTCAAGTACATATGGAATTCTCCATGAGAGAACATAGGTTAAGCCATAAAACAAGTCTTAATAAATTTAATGATTGAAATCATACAAAGTATCTTTTCTAATCACAATGGAATGAAACTACAAATCAATAACAGAAGAAAAACAGGAAAATACACAAACTGGAAATTAAACAACTCAATCTTAAACAACCAAGGAGGGGTGCCTGGGTGGCCAGTTGGTGGAGAGACCAACTTTTGATTTTGGCTCAGGTCTGATCTCAGGGTTGTGATATAGGGCCCCATGATGGGCTTTACACTGAGCATACAGCCTGCTTAAGATTCTCTCTCTCCCTCTCCTTCCCTTCACCCCGCTTAGGTTCTCTCTCTCTCTAAAAAAGCAAACATGCAAACAAGGAGTCAAAGAAGAAATCACAAGGGAAATTAGAAAATACCTTGAGATAAATGAAAATAAAAACACAACACTGCATACCAGAACTTATGGGATGCTAATTAAATTTCTATTCTAAGACAGAAATTTATAGCTGTAAAAACATCCATCGAAACAAAAAGAAAGATCTAAAATCAATAACCAAACTATAAATCCTGAGTAACTAAAAAAAGAAGAGCACACTAAACTCAAAGCTAGTAGAAGGAAATAATAAAGATTAGAGTGGAAATAAATAGAGAAGAGAAAATCAACAAAATCAAAAGTTAGTTCTTTGAAAAGATCAACAAAATTGACAAACCTTTAGCTAGATTGACTAAGGAAAAGGACAACTCAAATTCCTAAAATCAAAAATGAAAATAGGAACATTTCTACTTATTTTACAAAAATACAAAGGATTTTAAAAGAATACTATGAACAATTATATGCCATCAAATAAGACAACCTAGATGAAAAGAACAAATTCCTAGAAACACACAATCTACCAAAAACAACTCATGAAGAAATAGAAAATTTGAATAAACCTATAACTAGTAAGGAGATTAAATCACTAATCAAAAACCTCCCAAGAAAGAAAAGCCCAGGGCTTCACTGGTGAGTTCTACCAAACACTGAAAGAAGAATTAACACCAGTCTTTCTCAAACTCTTCCAAAAATTCAAAGCACAGAGAATATTTCCTAACTCATTCTATGAAGCTAGGATTATCCTAATACCAGGACCAAATACACTACAGAAAAAGAAAACAAAAACAAAAACTACAGACCAATATCCTTTATGAGCATTGATGCAAAAACCCTCAACAAAATCCTAGCAAACTGAAAAATATATAAATGCATCAAATTAACATGGTGTACACCTTAAATTTACATGTTGTACATCAAGTATATTTCACATAAATAAATAAATAAATAAATAAACAAACAGCGTATTAAAAGAATTATTCACCATGAGCAATAGGATTTATTC
This sequence comes from Eumetopias jubatus, assembly GCF_037043125.1. Classification (NCBI taxonomy): domain Eukaryota; kingdom Metazoa; phylum Chordata; class Mammalia; order Carnivora; family Otariidae; genus Eumetopias; species Eumetopias jubatus. The sequence goes on from NW_028274807.1 coordinate 93,729,968, forward strand.
TTGGAATGCAAAAGATAGTTCAACATACAAAAACCAAGCAACGTAATACATCACAGTAATAGAAGGGGGGAAAAAAACCACATGATCATCTCAGGTGCTGCAGAAAAAGCATTTGACAAAATTCAACACCTTGTCATTATAAAAACACTCAATAACCTAGATATAGATGGAATTTCTTCAACATAAGTAGGTCATATCTGAAAAATCCACAACTAAAAAAAAAAAAAAGGAAAGGAAAGGAAAAAATCCACAACTGACATCATACACAATGATGAAAGATTGAAAGCTTTCCCTCTAAGATCAAGAACTAAACAAGGATTCCTGCTTTCACTACTTCTATTCAGCATAGTATTGGAGGTTCTAGCTAGAGCAATTGGGCAAGAAAAAGAAATAAAGTCATCCAAATTAAAAAGGAAGAAGCAAAATTACCTGTTTGTGATGATGTGATCTTACACGTAGAAAACCCTAAAAATTCCACGCACTATAAAATTGTTAGAGCTAATAAATAAATTCAGCAAAGTTCCAGATACAAAATCAACACACAAAAATTAACTGCATTTTCTACACATTAGCAATGAACAATCTGAATGGAAATTAAGAAAATCCCATTTACAATGCATCAAAAGGAAACTAATATATAAGAATAAATCTGAGGGGAAAGTCTTGTACGTTGAAAACTACAAAACATTGTTGAAATTAAAGACATAAATAAATGCAAAGCTATTCCATGGTCATAGACTGGAAGACCTAATATCATTAAGATGACAATACCATCCAAATCGATCCAGACTTGGTGAAATCCCTATCAAAATTCCAATGGTGTTTTTGTAAAAATAGAAAAACCCATCCTAAAATTCATATGGAATATCAAGGGACCTCAAATAGCCAAAACAATCTTGAAAAAGAACAAATATGGGAGACCCATTTCAAAACTTGCTACAAAGCTACCGTAATCAAAACAGTGTGGTACTGGCATAAGGAGAGATACATAGACCAATGGAATAAAAGCCCAAAGAAAAACCTTCTCATATATGGTCAGTGATTTTGGACAAAGGTGTCAAAAACATTCAACAGGAAGGACAGTTTTCAACAGATGATGCTGGGAACTGGATACTCATGTACAAAAAAAAAAAAAAGAAATTGGACCCCTTAACCTTACATCATTTACAAAAGTAACTCAAAGTGGATCAAAGACCTAAATGTAAGAGCTAAAAACCATAAAATTCTTAGAAGAAAACATAGGGGGAAAGTTTTATGACACTGGATTTAGCAATGATTTCTTGGATAGGATACCAAAAGTACAGACAATGAAAGAAAAAATAAGTAAACTGGACTTCACCAGAATTTAAAACTTTTGTGCATCAAAGGACATTAGAAGTGAAAAGGTCACCTACAGAATGGGAGAACATATTTGCAAATCATATATCTGATAAAAGATTAATATCCAGAATATATAAAGAACTCCTATAGCTCAACAACAAAAACAAATGATCCAATTCAAAAATGGACAAAGGACCTAAGTGGACATTTCTCCAAACATATACAAATGGCCAATAAACACATGAAAAGATGCTTAACATCTAAGCCACTAGGGAAATGCAAATCAAACCACAGTGAAATAACACTCTATATCCATTTGGATGGCTATTATCAGTAAAATGGAAAATAACAAGTGTTGGTGAAAATATGAAAAAATTAGAACCCTTGTGCATTCCTGCTGGGAATGCAAAATGATGCAGCCACTGGGAAAGTTTGGTGGTTCCTCAAAAATCTAACTGTAGAATTACCCAATGATCCAGCAATTCCACTTATGGGTGTATACCCAAAGGCTCAAAAGCAGGAACTTAATCAGATTCTTGTAAGCCAATATTCATAGCAGCATTATTCACAATAGCTAAAATGTGGAAACAACCCAAATGTCCATCATCAGATGAATGCATTAACAGAGTAGGATATGCATGTATATATACACACATATATTTACAATAAAATATTCAGCCATAAAAGGGAAATTCCAATATATGCCACAACACAGATGTATCTTGAAAACATTTTGCTAAGTGAAGGAATGAAGGAAATCAAACACAAAAGGACAAGTATTTTATGATTCCACTTAATACAAGATACCTACAATAGGTAAATTCATAGAGACAGACATAGAATAGAGGGCATCAAGAGCTGGGAGTGGTGGGAAAAGGAAGTTATTGTTTAATAGGCACAGAATTTCTGTCTGGGATAATGAAAATGTTCTGAACACAGTGGTAATGGTAGAACACTGTAAATGTAGCTAATGCCACTGAATTACTCTTAAAAATAATTAAAATGTTAAGTTTTATGTTATGTATATTTTGCCATAAAAAAATTGGGAGGATATGGTAATCAGACTCTAGGATGGCCCTCAATAATCCCTTCCTCCCAGTATTCCATACCCTTGTGTAATACCCTCCAACTGCATATAGGCTGGACTTGTGACTCAAGAGTAAGTAACAAAAGAAACTGCCATCATTCTCTCTCTCTTTTGGATCATTCATTTGGGGGAAGCCATCTACCATATTGTGGAGAGCTCCATAGAGGAGGGAAGTAAGCACCTGTCAACAGCCATGTGAATGAACTTGAAAGCAGATCCTCCTGCTGTCAAGCTTCCAAATGACTTCAGCCCTAAATAACATAGTAACTGCACACTTGTAAGAGCTCCTGAGCCATCACTCTCAGCTAACCTGCCTTTGGGTTTCTGACCCTCAGATACTGTGTGAGGTATCTGTTATTTTAAGCAGCTAAATTGGGAGTAATTTGTTACGTTGTAATAAATAATAATGCCAGAGGTGGGAGTAAAGGAGTAAGGGAAAGGGTGGCTCGGTTGGTTAAGCAACTGCCTTCGGCTCAGGTCATGATCCTGGAGTCCCAGGATCAAGTCCCGCATCGGGCTCCCTGCTCAGCCAGGAGTCTGCTTCTCCCTCTGACCCTCCCTCCTTTCATGTGCTCTCTCTCAAATAAATAAAGTCTTAAAAAAAACAAAAAAGTGAAAGCAAGAGACCATATATCATGAAAGAAAATAATCACAAAATGCTGGTATGTTCTGTACCTGAAATATTGCATGAAATTTCTTATTTTGTCATTTAAAAAAAGATTCCTCAAGTTAATCATTTAGTGCGTAATGACTAAGAGACTTTAAAGGAACAAAAGGAGAAAATGTCATTCTTAAGGGACAAGAAACTTGAGTTCACACAGGATACTAAAAGGGCTTCAAATGAGTTTCATTGGCATTAAAAGTTTTTATTCTGAATTTAATCCACAATCTATACAAGTTATTTACAAGGCATGAAAATGGAAAACAGCACAAAATACGATTGAGGTATAAGCTGAGAGCACAGTATGTCATGTTTCAATAAATATAATTCAAAATTTGTAAACTAAGTGACCAGATAGATGAGTCTTGTTTTATAGTAAAACCATATAAAATATTTATTTCACGTGAGGTAGAGGACAGTTTTGTGTGTCATGTGATGCAACCAACCACAGCAATTTTAACCATAAAACTGTACATCATTGGCAAAATTTTAAATTGAATTATGGTCAATGTAGTCAACAACTTGTTTCAACAGTTGCAGAACAGATATTTCACTGCCTTCACAGGTTAGAAATTCAGAAATAATTTAAAAGACTACTGTGTTGGCTTAAAATTATCAGGATAAGCAAATACTTCTAACAGGATGGTTAAAAGCAAGTATATTTTATTTCTCCCAAACTATAATTCCCCCAAAGTTGTCCTAGATTAAGCAACTCTTTTAGCAGGACTTTTTTACTAGAACTACTTTAAGTATGCTGTGCTTTATTTTCAAGTGAGGTATCTATATTGAAGAAAAAAATCATAAATTTCTTTTACATTCAACTAACTTAATATACTATTTTGTTTTCTGGGCTTAATTTTTAAATTTCAGTTTTTACATTTGATCACTTTCTAATTCAAAAACAGTAGCACTATATAAGACATTTAATTCTATTACTAAAGAAACAAGCTCCAGATTGCATTACAGTTTCAGAAGCCATCTAAAATGGAAAGATTTTACAAAAACAAAACAAAACAAACAAAAAACTGTCCTTTAAACAAGATGTAATATAGAATACCCATACAAATTTCTTCCAATAATGGATATGCTTCAGTATCCTATACTAGAAAAAAATTTAAGCTGTTTAGTCAATCCCACAATGTATTAATACAGCAGTAATGTGTCCCTTATTGCTGACAGCTTCAATAAAAATTAACAAGTAGTTCTAAGCACAGAAATAGATGTACAGTATGAGCACAACTTATTACATTGATTTTTAATGTCCTGTCGTGCAGATTAAATGCGTAAGAGCAAATGAAAATGAGGATTTTCCCCAAAGCAATCAAAACATAAGTCACTGAGAAGAAAATTTTAGAAGCTGATCAAAAACCTTCAATTAATTTTAGGGAAATACCTTGAACGTGTTTCCTATTACTGGAGTTTCCTTCTCATTCTAGTTTCCTTCAAACAGAAGCCACAGATGTGCAAATAAATTGGTCATTCTGTCATGACTTCTAAAACCTATCAATAACCTGCAAATATCATTGTACTCGTCTATTTCACCTATTTTAGTAACTGGTTTTTAATTCAGTATGTACAAATGATTTTATATCTCAACTGGTAATATATTAAATATGTTATAAAATTAGCTCAAGAAGCATAAAACATCATGACTCTCATGGACACAGAAATTCAAGCAAAAGAATATGCTCTACAAAACTAAAGCACAAGCCAAACTTACATTGTTGGTCAAATCTTTTTATAGTGTTACAAGTTGCATTTGTGAAATCAGGCTGGTTTAGAGCTTCCTCAATGACAGCAGATTTTACATTTACTACCTTTATAGATTTGGTACCTTTTACTCACAACAAATAAAGTACAGAAACTATCATCATCAAAATTAAACATCACCATCACCCAGTAAGCTAATATTCTATCTTTTCTTCCTTCTTAAGATGCTCTAGCACTTTTGATAGGCCGTTCCTTTAATGCAGCTTTTTAAAGTAAATATTTTTATATTTTTCCTAAAAAGAATATTACAAAGTCTGAGGAAAAATCTGCTTGCCTAATAAATTGGCACACAAAAATTAACACCAAAACAAACTTTAAGCTAGCAACCAACACACAAAATGAGCATGCAAAGAATAGAAGAATAAGTTTATATGGATATTTCAGCAGAGGCCACTTTTAAAGTATTACAAAATCTATTTTCAACCTATGTGGTGCAGTTTAACTTAAAATTACTTTTAACTAGAATAGGTATAATATTTACAATTGACTAAAAAGCTCTATTTTCAAGGAAGTTAGAAACCTATGGCACATCAATGGATCTTCTGGAAAATGAAGACTATACAATTTTATGTGTCAAGTTTTCCTTATGCGAAGGACTAGAAAAAATATTTCTTTACTCAATTCTAACAAGAGTTTATGATAATTTAAAGAGGTTTAAGCACTGTTTAGAATTTTAAAATAAAATATTTTAAAGATTAAGCAATTTATTTTAGAAGTTTTGGGTTGAAACTTGTCATTTACAAAGTAACATAAGCACAATGATTTTTTAGTAAATTAGAAAAACAAAATTATAGGGGCTTGAGTTTATCTCCCAAAAAGCTTAACTGTGACACAACTAAAATGAACTTTATCATAAAATGTCTTTTTGATTCTTCTTTCTCCAGATCTAAATAAAAGGTATTAGGAGGGTCTATCATTTTTAACATTTATACCTCCTTGAGGAAACCAAGAATCAACAAATTAAATTGCAGGGTAATATAGTAAAATTTAATGGAAAATAGAAAATACACATTTACATCACACTCTAGTAAAGAAACTATACTTTGAGAAGTACAAAAATTCTTTTAGGATATGTAAGTACCATTAAGTGAAATACGAAAATAACTGGCTAAATGATAACCTACTGATTTCTGAAGTTCTATATCAGTAGAGCATCTATTGTCTACACTGGAAATAGTATACAACATAACTCTAGCTGATTTATTTTAAAAATAAATTTAGCTCTCAAGTAATTTCATACAGTACCCTTCACGAGAACATAAACATATAATTCCTGAAATAATAATGTCAATTAATGGTAGCTTCAGGAAACTTCCTTTAAAAAATGCATACTAAGAATTTTACCTAATATCTTGTAAGCCAATAATTAACAAAAATGAAATTTGCCATTAAAGAATGACAGGCTTTTCTGTGCAAAAAAAAGTGCAGAAGATTTGCCCCTCCCCCAAACTATGGAATTCCTGTCTTCTAAAAATTATCTAAAAACCTTTTAGTAGCAGGTAACTAAACTTCCCTATATTAACCTACCATACACTACCAGTTGACTGTAAATTCCTGATTTTGATATTAAGTAGTAATTGAAAATGGTCCATTCGTGCAAATATTGATAAGACTTAACATTTAAACATACAAAAATCCAAAATAACCTTCAAGGTATTTAATATTTTACAATTTAAGGAAAAACAAACCCATTAAGGAAAACAAATCCATTATATAAATTTCAGTGAGACCCATAACTACATATAAAAACTGTACAGGAGGATTATGAATCGTATACAAACTGATGTACGTCAATGGTATCAGTTTTTCTCAAGAACATTAATATTTTCACACCTCTATTGACAACATAAAGTTCAAAAATTACATTTTATTCCCTCTTCTGAAGTTGTTGCATAAAAAAAACTTCTAAATATAACCACATTTAAACCAAAAAACAAATTACTACTGCTTTTTGTATTTAATAGCAGTGTATAATAAAGTATGTTATCCTTCCTCATTATGCCTATTGGGTGTGCTATAACCTCATCAATGAAATTCCTCTTTTGACAAAATGTCTCTTAGGAGACACTAAAAAAAAGAGAATTGGTGGAAATTCATTCTATAATATGAACAAAATAAAAGCAAATTTTATGTATAATAATGAGTATACTGTATCAATTTAGAAAGGAGACTGTTAACGAAAAAAATGGAGATTCAACTCCTTCAGTAGCTCTGTATATTTGAAATATGAAGCCACCATTGTATGTAAAGTTGAGTCTGAAATATAGTTAACAAAACTGACCACAACTATCCATCACACAATGCAGCTTTTAAAAAGTATACAACTGCTAAATTTGCATTAGAAATATAGGCAGATTATCTAATAGTTCAAATCATATAGTACTGTTTTTAAGCTGGTTGAAAAAAAAAGTACAAAGAAGCATACATTTTCATTCATTTGGAAAATGTAAAAATTTATGTACTAATATATAATCTCTTTACTTTCTCTGATCTACAAATGGACAGGATGCCTAGTTATCTTCATGCAGACAAGTTACTCAGAATTCAATAACCAAAGCAAACAAAAATAAACCCTGTTGGGAATACACAGATGAATCGCTTTAAAGGTTTCTATTCTTTAACAGTCTTAGATGATTTCAAAATTTGCAGCTTTAGCTCTTTTATCATCATCTCTAACTTCTGTCTTGCCTCCCGTTCCTGTCGAAGTTCATCTTGGAGTTCTTGCCTATCAGCCTCAGCATGGTCCAATCTCTGTCTCAGTTCTGCCAACTGTGAGATTTAAAAGACTGTCAGTTTTCATTCAGTTTTGTTTTTCCATTTAATCTTCACATCATAGCAAAGACCTACTTTCAAATTACTTTTTACAAAATAAACTAATTTGTAAATTCATGCATACTACAATCTCTTGAGTATCTAATAATATTCATCCAGTTTTGACTTAATATTGAACTGAGAGGGGGAAAAGGGTCAAGAGAACTAACACCTAGAGCACTTTCATTACGCCCTACGGTTTAGTATACCTCTCACACAGCCTACTCGCGTTATTTGTTCATCTTCCCCAAGTTGCGAGCTACTATTCATTTTTGCTCAAGTGCTTTTGAACATAGTGGGCAACAATTCATGTCTGTTAATTTGGTGATCTGAAGGCGCATAAACTACATTAAGATAATACAACATTTGATATTCAGAGAGCTAGAGATTAGCAATTTGGGCAACTAAAATACAGAAACCTAATGAAAGTTTATTAAAGCAATCAAAATAAAAAAAAATCATCGTGGGGGGCACCTGGGAGGCTCAGTCTGTTAAGCATCTGCCTTTGGCTCAGGTCATGATCCCGGGGTCCTGGGACTGAGCCCCACATCGGGCTCCCTGCTCAGCGGGGAACCTGCTTCTCCTTCTCCCTCTGTCTACCACTCCCCCTGCTTGTGCTCTCTGTCAAATAAATAAATAAAATCTTTTTAAAAAAATCATGTTGGATGATATACCATAAACTTGTGTTTAACAGAATTATCTATTTTGAAATCTTGCCCAATGAAATGAGCTTGACAAAAAGTAATTTTAATAGAGAAGGTAACAGCTTCAATTTCCACATTGAAAGGGCAACATTATACAAACTGAGTAATTCTTACCTGTGCTGCATATTCAGCCTCTTTGTCTTTTTCTAAATTTGAATCACAGGTACATTTTTGCTTCATTACCTGCTCTAATTTTTTCTCTAAGTCTTTCTGTTCAATATAAAATTCTTCCATTCTATGAGCATGTTCATTCTGCAAAGATTCAAGCTCTTTCTGTAAATTTTGCTGTTCTTCAGTGAGTTCCTTCATAGCTTTTGAACTACTCAACATTTCAACTTCCTGTAATATGAAGAACAACAATACAATTTTTATTTTGTTTCCATCATGCTAAAAACTTCTATACAGGAAAAAATAGGACAGAAAACATCTGAAATTCAGCTGTCACGTCAGTTTTATATGTAAGTAATTATCTTGAAAAACTATTTTCTCTAAAAATTTGAAAGAAAATTGCTTATAAGTATAGAACCCTAAATCTTAAACACATTTATAGTATCTCTCTTGACTTTTCTTGAGAATATGCAAAAGTATCTTTTCATAATAGACTATCATTTAAATAACAATTTTACCATCTGAAGTTGTTGCTTCTTCTGCAAAATTGAGTTCAGTTTTTCCTGTTGTTTTACATAAGTTCTCATTACTTCTTCCATGATCTTTCCCTTATCATCCTCACAGATGATATCTTTGACAAGAAGTGGAGATGAAGCTGCAGCATCATGGTCCATTCCTGCCTTGCTTGTGTCTCTGATGAAACTGCAAGTGGTAGACTCGGGTTTCTTTTTACTTGTAGAATTATTTGAGATTGATGGATCTTTGAGAGGCAAAAATGAAGTAACAAAAAATGAACATCACTGTTAAAAAGTCACTAGAACCCACAAACAAAATGAAAAAAAAATTCCATTTACAAATGAAATAAAAAATAATGAAATAGTTAAGAATAAATTTAAGAAAGGTAGAACAAGACCTATACAATGAATACTACAAAACATCATTGAAAAAAATTAAAGACCTAAATAAATGGAAGGGCATCCCATGTTCATGGATTGGAAGATTTAATATTGTTAAGATGGTGTCATGAATTGAATGTTAGTGACCCCAAAATTCATATATTAAAATCCTAATGCCCCATGTGACGGTGTTAGGAGGTGGGGCCTTTGGGACATAATTAGGTCATAAGGGTGGAGCCTCCATGATAGGATCTATACCCTTATAAAAGAGACTCCAGAAAGCTCTCCTGCCTTTTTCACCATGTGAGGACTTCCACCATGTGTCTGAAGAGAACACAGACCTTTATGAACCAGGAAGCAGGCCCCTACCAGACACCAAATCTGCTGGTGCCTTGATTTTGGACTTCCCAGCCTCCAGAACTGTAAAAAATAAATGTTTGTAGTGTAAGCCACCCAGTCTAGGGTATTTTTGTTATAGCAGCCTCAACAGACTAAGATAGATGATAAATATTCCCCAAACCGATCTTTTTTTTCAATTCCTATTGAAATTCCAGCTGGCTTTGTGGCAGAAATTGACAAGCTGATGCAGAAATTCATATGAAAACACAAGGAATCCAAAATAGCCAAAACATAATATTAAAAAAGAATAATAAACTTTTAGGACTCACAATGCCTAATTTCAAAGCTTATTACAAAGCTACAGAAATCAAGGCTGTGTGTAGCACTGTCATAAACATTTGTCCAGAAATAAACCCATACTTTTATGGGCAACTGGTATTTAACAAGGGTACCAAACAACTCAATCAGGAGAGAATGGTCTTTTCAACAAATAGTGTTGGGACAACTGTAATCACATACAAAGAGTGAGACTGAACCTCACATTGTATATAAAAATTAATTCAAAATGGATTGAAGAGACCTAAATGTAAGAGCTACAACTCTTATATGTAAATCTTTGTGACCTTGGTTTAGGCAATGGTTTCTTAGACATAACATCTACATAAGCAATCAAAGAAAAAATAAATTGGACTTCATCAGAATTTAAAATTTTTGTGCTTTGGGATGCCTGCGTGGCTCAGTCTGTTAAGCGTCTGACTCTTGATTTTGGCTCAGGTCATGATCTCAAGGTTATGAGACTGAGCCCCACTTTGGGCTCTGTGCTGAACGTGAAGCCTACTTAAGATTCTCTCTCTCCCTTCCTCTCCCCCTCCCCACCCCACTTGCGCTCTCTCTAAAAAATAAAAATAAAAAATAAATAAAACTTTTGTGCTTCAAAAAACACCAACAATAAAATGAAAAGACAACTGATAGAATGGCAAATCATATATCTGATATGGGTCTACTATCCAGAAGATATAAAGAACACTTATAACTCAATAGTAAAGAGAGAACCCAATTTAAAAATAGGCAAAGGATCTGAATAGATCCAATAAAACATGGAAAGGCACTCAATATCATTAGTCATTGGAGAACTGCAAATCAAAACCATGAGATACCACTTTACAACCATTAGGATGGCTATAATCAGAAGAAAGACAATAACAAATGTTGACAAAGATTGCAGAAATTGGAACCCTCATAAGCTGCTGGTAGAAAGGAAAATGGTACGGCTGCTTTGAAAAACAGTCTGGCAGTCCCTTGAGATATTAAACATGACCCAGTAATTTCACTCCTAAATATATACCCAAGAGAAATGAAAACATGTCTATGTTAAAAATTGTGCATAAGTGTTCATAGCAGCATTATTCATCACAGCCAAAAAGCGGACACAATTTGGGGCACCCATCTGGTTCACTTAGTAGGGCATGTGACTCTTAATCTTTCTAATCTTGGGGTCATGAGTTCAATTCCCACATTTGGCATGGAGCCTACTTTAAAAAAAAGTGGACACAATTTAATGTCCATCAACTGGTAAGTGGATAAACAAAATGTGGTATATTTATCTATACAATAACAGAATATTAAACCATATAAAGAAAACAAGTATTAAAATATGCTACAACATGGACTGAAAAAATATTATCCAAGTGAAAAGCCAGACAATAAAAGGTCACATATTATATGATCTCTTTTATATAACATGTCCAGAATAGGCAAATCTATAAAAACAAAAAATAAATAGAGGCTGGGGAAAGAGGAAAATAAAGAGTAACTTCTAATGGATTACAGGGTTTCTTTTTGGGATGATGAAAATGTCCTGAAATTAAATAGCTGTGATTGTTGAACAACCTTGTGAATTTACTGAAAGTCACTAAAGTATACACCTTTAAGGGTACATTTTGTAATATATGAACTATATCAACAATTTTTTAAAAGTCACTAGAATTAATTTGGGGAAAAAATATAACACCAATATGACATAACAGTATGTTACTAATTAGTGTTCACCATATTTATATGAATCCAAAGAAAGCTGAATTTTAAAAATCTCAAAATTAAAGTACAGAAACCCCCCAAAGAATCTCAGTTATCTATGAAAACAGTTAAATGACTAATGGACACTTCACCTACTCCAAGATAGCTGAAATAATTGTCACACTTGCTTAAGCTGTAAGCAAAGTTCTGCTGCTATGTACAGGATAAAACAGGCAGCATTTGAGCAGACATGTCTCCTCTGGTCCACAGTATTTTAAAAAACATTGTAACTGGGCAGTTTTTTTTTTAAAGATGTCCAGCCAGCATTCTGCTTTTTATGCCATCTGCCTGGCTCCCATAGCTATGAGTTTTCAATCCTTGCTTATCACATGGCTAAGTTTCCCTGAGTCCTGTACCTAACAACTCTTACATACTTCTTAGCATTATTTTTTTCTAAGACTTTCATTCTTTCTTTTTTTGAGTAATTTCTATACCCAACGTGGGGCTCAAACTCACAACCCTGAGACCAAGAGTCACATGCTCTATGACTGAGCCAGCCAGGCACCCCATTACATACTTCTTAGCATTATAAAATGGTTTCTCAATTCGCAGCAAATTAGAAAGGACCTTCTGAAGAAAACTGACAGCAAAAAAAGGGCAGGAAAGGAAAAAAAATCACGCAAAAATCACTTGCAGTATGAAACCATGTAGACTACATAACTACATCATTAACCTTTATAGCTGTAACTGTTCTAAAAAAAAGTATAGGAACTGAAGTTCTAAGTAGTCACTCAGAGTTTTGAAAGGTGCATTTTTTTAAGATAAAAGCTTCAATTATCTGGAACACTCTCTTAAACAAAAATCCTCTTTAAAAATGCCGACTAAGGGCTCCTGGGTGGCTCAGTCGGTTAAGTGTCTGCCTTCAGCTCAGGCTATGATTCCAGCTCAGTGGAGAGCCTGTCCCTCCCTCTCCCACTCCCCCTGCTTGTGTTCTCTTTCTCTGTCAAATAAACAAATAAAATCGAAAAGAAAAGAAAAGGAAAGAAAAGGAAAGAAAAGGAAAGAAAGGAAAGAAAGGAAAGAAAGAAAAAGAGAAAGAAAGAAAGAAAAAGAAAGAAAGAAAGAAAGAAAGAAAGAAAGAAAGAAAGAAAGAAAGAAAGAAAGAAAGAAAGAAAGAAAGAGAAAGAAAGAAAGAGAGGGAGGGAGGGAGGAAGAGAGAGAAAGAAAAAGAAAGAAAGAAAAGAAAGAAAGAAAAAAAAACGAAAATGCTGAATAAACATGTTTATTAAGTGTATGATTTTAAAAAAATAATTTCTAAATACTTACCTAAACGGCTACATAATTCTCTACTTGTTTTTAAATCCATTTTCTCCTGTTCCTCCAGTGAGACATCTGGGTAAG